>NC_137894.1:129960583-130560583 GCF_963455335.1 Martes martes
GACTCTAACTCTAGAGAAAAAACTGATGTTACCAGAGAAGAGGTGGGCAGGGGTGGGGATGGGATAAATAGAGGACAGGGATTAGAAAGCGCAGTTGCTGTGATGCGTACCGGGAGTTGCATGGAAGTATTGGGTCACCATATTGTAATACCTGAAACACACATTACACTGTATGCTAACTAACTGGAATTGAAATAAGCTCTTAAAAAATAAACAGTTCTATTATGAGGATTGCTATTTCATGACTTTTTTCTTATAGGCTGTCCTGAGAACAAAGAGAAAATTTACCTCTTAAAAAAGAGAATAAAACTTACATTATCATGCAATTACTATATGGGTCCATTACAGCCTTTCATAAATTTAAGACATACTATGGGATCCTAAGTGACTTTTTTCTATATCTTAAATATTCTGCAATTTCCTTATCCTAGAATTCATTACTCACTCATCATTACTTATCAATTATCCCCAACTATGCCAAAGAAGATTAAAATACAAAGGTAATGAAGGAACGATGGATTTGCCTAAAAGATGAAGCAAAGGTGGAAAGAGCTGTCACCTCACCCCACTTTGTATTGCCCAAAATATTACACCCTACTTTTAGGCTTCATTGAACACAACTGAGAATTTAGAAATTTTCATTTCCTGACTAGCATGGCAAAGAAAAGTGAGAGAGGAAGCTGTGTCAAAATCAAAAAATAAACACAGAGACAGAAGCACTCTAGGCTCTAATAAAGCTGTGAAACCGATCATAAAAGTGAAATCTCCAACTGTTAAGTCCTCAGATGACAGTACCCTAGATTAATATTCTCAAACTCAAGATTCGATGAGTGAACAATAGATTTCTAAGGACAGAAAGGAAATGTACTGTCATCCGCTTAGTCATTAAACTGGAAGGATATCATCACATAATATTTTGTGCCAAGAACCTGGACCATTTTGCTTTGCCAGGAGAATGTGTGACAGGATTATTTCATCTTTTATGTTTACGTTTATGTGCCAAAATTCACTTGAGGCAGGGCTTTGCGCTTGTAAAATATTTATAAAAATTCCTATAAGTTGTTCTTCACTATCCCTTTATTGTTACTTCTGTAAGTTACTTGTAAAATTCCTTTAAAATGTTAAAAGGGTCTGCTGGATCAATACGACACTTTTTCAGTACAGTGAGGATGAGAAAGACAAAAGGGCTGTAGAGTGAGAAACAGTTGAGACAATCTAGACACAGAATGATATCTACCATACATAAGGAATTCCTACAAATCAGTAAGAAAAATACATAACCCAATAGAAAAACTGGGAAAAAGACCTCAATCAGCATTTCATAAGAGAGGAAATTCAACTTAACAATAATCAAATGGAAAGAGAAGTTAACCTCATTTGTAATCAGGGAAATACAAATTAAAGCCATGCCACAACACCACTAGATGTCCACCAAGATTGCTAAGATTTAAAAATTTAACAATACCAAGTGTTGATGAGGATGCAAAAAACCTGCTGGTGAGAATGTAAATGGACACAATCATTTCAGAAAACTGTTTGACAATATCTATCAAAGCAGAACCATACCTACCCCCTAATGAAGCAATTCCAATCGCTGGTACATTTCTAAACAAAATACACATACACACACACACACACACACACACACCCCTAAAGGGACACATATAGCACCAAAAGACACAAAGCAGTACTCTTCGTAATAACCAAAAGCTTAAATGATCATCACTATTAGACTAGATAAACAGATTGTGGTATATTCACAAAACAAAATACTGTAGAGAAATGGGAATGAACAAGCTGAAGCTACACACACCAGGGATGAATCTCACAATAACATAATGTCAAGTGAAAGATGCCAGACTCAAAAAGAGCACACACAGTAGGATTTCATTTATATAAACTGCAAAAACAGGCAAAACTAATCTATGATATAAAAAGTCAGTCTAGTGGTTATCTTTGGGGTGAAGGAAAATGGGAAGGGGCATGAGGATACTACTCAGACACTAGTAATCTTTATCTTGATCTCAGTAGTGATAACATGAGTGTGTTTACTTTGTGAAAATTCACTAAGCTATACACTCGGGATTGTGCATATCTCTGTATGTTACCCTTTAATAAATACATTTTATGACTGAAAAATAAAGGGTTCTGGGAAACCAACATCCACTGACCTAACAGTTTTAGAGCAGTGGTAGTCTTCTAGAAGACCTGATGAATCAAATGATACACATACATACACACAACTTCAAAACAGCTGCCCCAGATGCTCCAGTATGGAATTTACACATGATGCGGTTCTACCACTGGACTTCTTGGAAACCTTCACAGTTTTTAGAAAGCAGCCTAAATCTGGATTTTGCAAAAACTCAAAGTAATTTAATTACTTTATCTTGATAGTGTGTTATTGGTAAGTTAGTTATCTGTGTTCTCCATTCTTGTTTCTCTACGCAGCTTTCACAGGTTTCCTTGACAGTGTGGATTATTCCTACCTCAGTCTCTTTCATTCACTTACCAGCTTCCCACTGATTTTTTTTTTTAACCTACGTACACAGGACGAAAAAGAACCATGCCTAGGCAATAGTCAAATTAAACGCGGTATGAGCTGAGTGAGCAAAAGAACTAGAAGGATAAGAGAAATGGAAATGACATAAGCTAGATTGGGGAAAGGTTTTAAAAACAGGGGAGATAATGTGAGCAGGATCCAATTCAAAAACCAAAAAAAGCCGTCCTTATCAAAGCTGCAGGTGAAAAAGCTGGAGAGGAACATCTAAAAGCAATATAATCAACATTTAGTAAGATTGCAGCAGACCAGAAACTTGGCCCAAACCTAACTAGATGAAATGTAAAATAAAGTCTTAGAAAAAGAGAAAAACAAAACAAAAACAACTATACAAGTTCAGGATGAGAGAGGCTTGCCCTAGTAATGGCTAATGTGAAAAAGACCAGGGAAGCCAAACTGATGTTTTGTTCAGCTACACAAGTATGTTATTTATAACAAAGCTGGTAACAGGCTCTATGGTTCCTGCATCTGAAGTAAGTGTTCATTCTGAAGGAGGCTGACAAATCCAAGGCCCTTCGCAAGACAAGGAGCAATGTAGCAGGAGGAGGCCAGACCCAATGTTAGTGTGAAAAGAAAAGAAGAATCTGAGTTTCTGCAATGGCAGAGAAGAGCAGATAAGGCTCGATGGGGGAGACAGGAGGGCGGTGTTTAAAGAACCACAGGGACATGCTATATATCGGGATAGGATAATTACCTGTTGTACCATAAAGCCAGATCCAGAATCAACAGGCAGAAGTGACAGCAACACATTTAGGCACAACACAAATAAACTTTCCAGAAAACTATCAATACCTTATATGCTGGTATTCCTTATCACAGTGCCAATGTTTAAGAAGAGGCCATCAACTACTTGTCACAGGAAGTAAAATGAACTCAAAAGTGGATCAGGGCACCTGGGTGGTACAGTTGGTTGAGTGTTTGACTCTTGGTTTTGGCTCAGGTCATGATCCAAAACCTGCTTTCTGCTTGGGACCCTCCCTCCCTCTCCTTCTATACACACCCCCACACCACTGGCACAGGCTCATTCTCTCTCCCTCAAAAAAAAAAAAAAAAAAAAAAAAAAAAACTTAAAAAAAGGGGGGGCAATCAGAAGGCTTTGGATTCTAATTTCATCTCAATCATTTACTAGCAACGTCATCTGGGGCAATTTATTTAGAATCTCTCCAAATCTTAACTTCCCTTATATGTTTACTTCACGAGATGACAGAGAAATAATAAGATAATATGTGCAAGACCCAGATGACAACCTAAAATGCAACACAAATATCAATTGCTATAGACGGGATATTGTGCTAGATAATTGCTAAGATCGGCCTAGAAGTGAAATTATTAAATGTACCTTACGGGAAGAAAAAAACTTAAAATAGGTCCTAAATTTACAACAAGATTTGGTGGGCAAAAGACAGAAAACATTAATATGATAGGGAAAAAAAGGGAGCAGGAAATCTCTGTTTCTTAAGGTGTTAAGAATAATGTACTTTTCTGACAGCAAATTCATCACCAGATCCAAAAGGCAATGCTTAATCTAAGAGATAAGTGGGAATTCTAATAAAAAGTTACCATACCAAGTAAATCAAGACTACAAAATGTACTCGTAATCACTGACAGTATGAATATCACTGAATCATGGCATTAAACACAGCACTTAACTAGTGCTTTTGCTCTGGGAGCCCCCTGGACTCTGCTCCCAGTGGGTGTGGACTCAGGCTCTACTCTCCCAGTTACACGATGCTGAGCAATTTACTCAAACCTCTCAGGCCCAGTCTCTAAAGGGTAAACATAGGGTATGAGCCTGCCTCGTTCACAGGTTGCTGAGAAGACTCTATGAGATAACATAATGTACGTAAAGCCTCTGGCAAGGCTTCTGGCACCCAGAGGAATTCATGTTAATTATGTGTTACCACAGAGGCAGATCTAGAATCAACAGGTAGAGGTTACAGCAACACATTTAGGTTCAATGCAAGAAATAAGTTTTCTAGAGAACTGTCAACACCTTATTCGATGGTGGAGTTTTGTGCCATGTTGTTTTAAGAGTTATAAATTTGGGGAACAAATAAAAGATATATTTTGTTTCCAAAAGTCAAAATTCAGGTTAAATTAAAATAATATAGATAACACTGATACTGAGATGGAAAAACTAACCAATGTACTGACGAGTAGAAAAAGTTTACAAGACAAAATGCTCAGAATGATCCCATTTTTGATGATGTATATATTTTTAATTATTATCTCTAGATTGCGGAATTAGGTGAATTTCACTTTTTAGAATTTTTTTTTTGTACTATCTAAATTTAGTATAAGGAGTACGTATTTCTATCACAATTTCCAATTGGGAAAAAAATGTGACTGGTAAGGTTTCTCTACAGGAAAATTAACATTTAGGTCAACCTGCGGGGGGGGGGGGATATACTTTTACAAACTTGGAAAAATGAATTTAACACTTTTTAAAAAGCAAAGCAAAAACAAACAAAAAACAAAAACAAAAAAACTTAAGACTACTGTAAATTTCTCTGTGTGCTTTAAATTTCTCTGTTTTTCTAAATAAAAATGTGGTTCAAAAAAAAAAATGTGGTTCAGACAAAAGGAAAACATCTCCCAAATTGAGGGAGATATATAGGAAATAAGCTCCATGGGGGTGGGGATTCTGTCCACTCTGTTATACTCATTGCTATAAGTACAGAGCAGGAATAAATATTTGCTGAACAAATGGATGAAAGTCCTATTTACTCTTATACTAAATTTTGTTGCCTATTTCATTAGAATATTGGCTTATTCATCTTTATCGCCAACAGCAGGCATATTATCTAACAAAGAGAAGTTACCAATTCAGTTAATTGTGAAATTAAGAAAAAAAAACAAAAAAGATAAACTTAATAAATACTACTTTTGAAGGTAAAATGTCAGCAAGAAATTGAGAAGCATTACCCTAAAACAGGACATTCATTCTGGACTATGATCTCTACATGTAGGATAAAAGCAGTGACATCAAAGAAATGGGGGCATGTTACTACTTCTAGATTTTATTATGTCGCATCTAAGAAGTGAACAATACTAACATTATTAACTGTAAACCAGGAATGTATATAAAAGTACAAAAAGAATATAAAAATCGTATAAATAAAGTTTTTTATACCATTAAGGCCTACTCAGCCTAAATCAACAAAAAAGCCAAACCAACCAACCAAACAAAGGCAGACCTACCTTGGGCCTCTTGGGCCTTCCAAGTAACTGCTTCTAGGAGGATCTGGAAGCAGTCCACCTGACCTCACTGGCATGTCCTTGACTCCAGTGATTGGCTGAGATGGAGCAGCTGAAGACTCCCCAAGTCCTTGCTCAGATGAGAATGAACTATATGGCAGAGTAGACTTGCTCAGAGGAGCTTTAGAATTCATTTGTTCTGATGGGCTAACAGCTGATTGCAATGGAGGGTGGTAGGCTGAGGGCGGGCCTGAACCAAAAGACACAGGAGTGGGAAGCAGTGCTGGTCTAGGTTTCTCTGGAACCTGTGAACTCTGAGAAGTGGAGGCTGGTGGGACTGGGGCTGATCCTAACTGAGGAGGCATCCCTTGTGGAACCCCCGGGGGAGGTAATCCTGGAGGAGGTGTGGCTAAAGACAATGGTGGGAGGGGCAGGACAGGTGGAGGTGCCGTTGAGGAGAGGGACGGTGGGGGAAGAACGGGCGGTGGCCCTGCAGAGGAGAGGGAAGGCGGGGGAAGAACTGGCGGTGGCCCTGCAGAAGAGAGAGATGGAGGCATCCCAGGTGGGGGCACAGAGGTTGGTAGAGAAGGTGGCATCACAGGTGGGGGCATGCCAGGCGGTGGCACTGAAGCAGGCAGGGCAGGGGGCATCACTGGTGGTGGCAATGATGGAGGCAATACCGGAGGGGGCATTGTCGGTAGAGGTGGAGGCATCTGAGAATACGGAACGAAAGGAGGTGGCATTGACATGTTCCCCATATACTGGTTCTTCATGTTCTGAAAGGAATTGACTTTCTCCTGGAGATAGGTCTGAGTCGCTTTCATATGTCCCTGCCATGTTTTCCACTGCTTCTCATACTCCTGAAGCTGATCTTTATGAGGATAAGAATGGAGCTGCTCCTCCCACAGCTGAAACTCCCGCTCCCATTCTTGGTAGAGATGTTGAAACTGTTGCTGCTGCATCTCATAATGCCGCAGCTGCACGTCTACAGACATGGTCTACGAACAAAGGGTGACAATTATTTCAAGACATTCATATAAGAGAACTGACCCTAAAGTTAAAATATTAACGAATCAAGGGCATCTGTAGTCTTAAGAAATTAAAACGCTAAAGACTCTGGGAGACTAGTAAGGATAAACTTGTTACATCTTCTTAATGACGATCATTCTTTCTTCCTTTGACTCATTTCTCTAAGTTATCATAGAGCTGGAGAAACCAACTAAACACTAAAGCAAATACCTATCTCAGTAATAATTGTTTTCAAGTTTTTCGTACTACCATGGATCACTTTAAGAATTTAAAAAATGATCTATTACTATAGACATACAGACACAAGTTTGTGTCTTCCGGATATAAAAAGAGCAATTATCTTTTGTGGTATATTCCCTTAGGTTTCTGTGGTGATTGCTGTGATCTTTTTGGTGGAGTCTTGCTTGTCTGTCACTGAAGTGATTTGTAGGCAACTTGAAACTACATGATAAGAATCTCTGGTTCTTAAAATCCTTAGCAACGGTCCTTTAACACCTGCCTGGGTTGACATGACCAGAAGTCTGCACTACACCTGCCCCATCCCAAGAGCATTTCCATAAAGCTGTACTTCCCAAATCCCTGGTGATGTGACAGGTAACTACTTGGAACCCCCATGGAAAGATCAAATTTAATTTCTCTCCTTCACATTTAGATCTCTTTCAGGAATAACAACTCCTCCATGACTTGGGGCAACTTCCCACGTGCGAGCTGAGGAGGCACTTGCCTGCATATGTGGCGGCTGCTGGATAATCTGCTGGTACTGCTGGAGGATCTGCTGTAACTGAGTGTGCTTCTGCATTATTCCCTGATACTGGAAGCCAACTCGATGCTGCTGGTGCTGCTGCCAGTGCGCGGCTGCGGCCTGCAGCTGTTTTAACCTAGCATCCTCTTCCGGGTCTTCAGACTAAAAGATAAAAGAGAGAATACACTTTTATATAAGTAACAAAACAGCAACCAAATTAACAAAAGACCCAAATATTAAGTATTGTATTACAAAGTCCAGAATCTCTACAACTCTGGCTGACTGAGAAAAGTTATTTTGTGTTTAGATAAAATCCCTGGCTCTGCTTACACTGTGGCTCACGAGTACTTATATAAAGGACTTTATGAATCCCATAGTCTTCACTGGAATAATCATCTCACTGTTCCTGAACAGGGCAACCATTTCCCCAAAATAGTCGCTTTATAGCTATGTCCTTTGCACTCTATGAGAAACCTTTGGGGCGCCTGGGTGGCTCAGTGGGTTAAAGCCTCTGCCTTGGGCTCGGTTCATGATCCCAGGGTCCTGCGATCAAGCCCTGCATCAGGCTCTCTGCTCAGTGGGGAGCCTGCTTCCCCCTCTCTCTCTCTGCCTGCTTCTCTGCCTACTTGTGATCTCTGTCAAATAAAAAAAAAAGAGAGAGAGAGAGAGACCTTTTTCTTTTTCACATTAGCCACTTTCAACTAAGAGATTACAATGTCATCATTAAGGCTCAATAAAGTTTCCACACAGGCTCTTGGGAGAAGAAATACCTTCGGACCAAAGTGAGAACTTTCCATGTGTCAGCTGGTATGTTCAGTGATAAGGATGATCACACTAAATGCTTCAACAGCTCTGTAAGATAGCCACTGTTTGAATATACCCATTTTGCAGACGAGGAAACTGCAGCACGGAATGGCTAACCAACTTGTGCAGAGTCCTCACCACCAGCTAGGGGCAGCGCCTCCCCTGCCGCCAGGGCAGCTGAACAACAGGTGCGGCAGCTCCTAACGGCTGCCCTGGCTGCCAATGTGACAGCTCCCCGGCGTCCCTTTAGCGCTTAGAGAGCCTCAGTACAGAAGAGTGTCTAATTCTTCACTCACTTCAACCATCAGAAAAATGCCTTTTCTAAACTCGATCAGGCATTTATCCAATTTTCCCATATCGGAATTTCACATGTTTAAAAAAAAAACACGCACACAGAAAAACATATATTCATTTGACAAAGGTATATACAAAAGAATCAGGAAAAAGCTAAACAATTTCTTAAACAGCAAGTAATTAATTTTATGGTTACCTGGGGTTCCTCAGGTGGGAGAGGAGGCGGTACCTCCTCATTAGGTGGTGGCAATGGGGGCTCGTCAGACGAAGAGGGTTCTGGTACTTGACTGGTGGCAGGTACTGTAACTTCTTCTTTTACCGGCTCAGGGGCATCCTTTGCTATGACGGGACCTTTTTTGTGTCCTGGCAAGTGCACTTTTGTCCTCTGCTGCAAACTAAGCAGGTGCTGCCGATACCAATACTGCTGCTGTTCCTACAACAGAGGGCATTTTTAAGAATTTTAGTTGAAAATCCTATATATTTGCAACTTGGTGTTGACAGAGACCTGCGTTTGTATTTGTGGTCACATGTCTGTACGTAAGAAAAGGCAAAGCTGGACTGAGAAAGGCAAATAAGTAAACACGATCTTTCAATTCTTCCCCCAAGTATACACATTAAAGTTAAACCATATATTTTAATTCAACATACTTCTCTACTCTTTTAACACACATACTTTTGGAAGTGAGAGCAGTCTTTTTGATAAATGCTCAGAGGAAATCCTTTCAGTATTCACAGCTGCTTGTTTTTAACCTGCCGTTGGCTGGTGTGGATTTATCCAAGGAGTCTTATAATTAATGAACACAACCGAATAGTTCTGTCTCTTCTTTGCCTTCTCTCTCCTCCAGTGCTCTTCCCTCTTTTGAACACCTGCTGTGTGCCAGCTATATACACATAAATGAGAATATACTGTGTTTTCGAATACTATTTATTTTAAAAGTCTCGGCTTTGTCCTACAAATTATACTGTAATTTAACTTCCTGGAAGCTTGTTTTGTGCGTCCACTTGAAAAACGTTACAACAATAACAAGTCTAATGCAGAAATAATTAGAAAATACAGCTGATCCTCATTATTCATGGATTCTATATTTGCAAATATGCCTACTTGCTAAAGTTTATTTCTAACTCCAAAATCAATACTCGGGAAACTCTGGCTGTCATTTGTGGACATGCGTAATAGAGCACTGAAAATTCTGAGTTGCCAGACTTGCACATTTCCTGCTGTGGCAGAACAAGGCCATGCTCTGCCTTTTTGTTTAGCTCTCATACTGTAAATAAGTGTCCTTTTCATGGTCTATTTAGGACCACATTTTTCAGATTTCTGTGCTTTTTGTTGGTGACTTTGCTGTTTAAAATGACTGCAAGCATAGTGTGGTGTGCTGTCTGGTGTTCCTAAGTGGAAGGAAGCTGTGATGTGCTTCACACAGAAAACCTGTGTATTAGACAAATTTCATTCAGACATGTGTTATGCTGTTGGCTGTGAGTTCAATGTTAATGAATCAACAAAGTACATTAATAAGGTGTCATTAAACAGGAACACATGTAAAACATGGTTATGTATTAACTGGTTGATGAAAATGAGACCAAACCAAAGGCTCACAAGAACCTAACCCTGTATTTCCCCCTGGGAGCAATGGTTTAGTATTCACTAATTCAATGTTCTTGGCAACTTTATGGAACACAAATACCTCAAAATAAGGAGAACAGACTGTACAAATAAGCAATAACTAATTAATTAAAATCAATTAAAAAATCTCACCACTCAGACCTAACTACAGGATCTTCATTTTCCCAGTATTTAATGTATAATTCCCTATGGTTACAAGGTTGCATACAGAAAAGAGTTGTCATAACCCTAAAATATTCACACATGTACTACCCTTTATACTTCTATAATTAACAACAGCATGTATTTCTACTACAATTACAAGGATGTAGGATTTTATGAAAGTGATGTTGGAGAACTTTGGAACCCATTACTGACAGCTGAGGATCTAGCAGAAGTCCTGTCAGTTAACAACCAAAACATTTTTTATAATAGGAATTGCAAAAGAGAATATGAATATCAAAGTCTGAAAACAGCCCCCAGGAAAACTAATAAATCTCTACTTTCTTTTTCAATATATCCAAAACCAAAATAAAAGACGACATATAATGCTGCCATATAATTGTGTTGGTATTATAACTAAAAATCATAGTACAGGAACCAAATCAACACTATTCTTTGTTCATTCTAAGACTCAGCTATCCCTTATGATTTGGGGCTTTGTTTTTTAAGATTGTGTCCCAAATAAAATTTTTTACTTTTTACATAAACTTTGGGTACCTGTGTTGAGTGGATTCGTTTTGCTTAGATTCACTGGGATTCACTATCTTTGGATAACCAGGATTTTCTATACTGCTGATATTTTATTGTACATTCTGTCCAGTTTCCCACATGCAAGCAAAATGGATAAAAAATATACAATATATACTCTTTTCTCACTGAACATAATGTTTTATTATCGTTTTTTTCACTCACAGAATGTAAATTTTCTTGGGAGAGAGCTGTCTCATGCTTTTCTTATATCCTACCTGGTGCTTAAGCATAGTGCTAGAGCAGAGGAGAATGTCAGTAAAGGGTTATTGATCAACTGAAGACTTCCTTTCCACTCATTTCTACAACCTGAAACTTGCTTCAAACTATTGAGAGGAATAAATTCCATCTCACTACCTACATCTTTAAGTCTGGGTCATGAATGAGCTATTATGTTTTTAATTACCATGTACATAATCATCAGCTCCAGAAATATAATTACTTTTCCTATTGAACATTAAAAAAAAAAAAGCAACCAGCACACTGACCATGATAGTTGACAATAATGTACCATTAAAACATTTTCAATGTCTTCCACTATTTTATGAAAATAGCAACAGGCTTATCTTTCAGCTTAAAAAAATTAATAAACTCAGTCTCTTTCAAGTAGAAGTTAAAAAGTTTCCCTTGTTTTTAGTTGCTTTGAAAGCATCACTAAAAGATACAAAGATGCAAACCATCTTTCATAAACCAGAAGCCAATGGCTACAGACATGGAAGACTGTACAGATCGAGATTCTTGACGAATTTGTATGTACCCACCTAATTGTCAATGCTTCCCATCTTTGTCTAAGAGACCTAGTCTAAGGTTAAGAACCTTATTAGGAGCTCGAGTACTTGTTGATTTGCTGATAGTAGCACTGTAGGTCAATTTCTATTTCATATGAACCCAAGAAGCAGAGTAACTAGATCTAATTCAGTCCTAGGACCAGTCTTCAGCACATTTTTAAAGCTCTACAGATTAGCATCATTCAGACATGTCCTCAGTGACCCCAAGAGAAAAGTGATGTATCTCTATTTTAGAAAGGAATAAAACCTGCTTGGACTTACTAATGAAGCCAAAGCCAAACTAGTAGCCACTTTTTCTGAATGTCCCATCGTATCAGACAACTCAATCTTACATGGGATGCTAGTTCACAGATAGAGGAAAATCATTGCATATGTCACATTCAAAAAGAGATTGAACGAAGAGAGTTCAAAAGGATGTAAGAATTATTTGTCACAAATATCATTATCAAAAAGATGCTAATTTATTCAGCAAGCGTTTACTAACCACTTGCTACCAGTACAGTAATGAACTAGGTACTAAATAATTTTCCAAGCAGGGAAATATAAAGCAGAGAATGTGTGAGGTGGGGCAGGAAGGGAAGAGACAGAGAGGGAGAGAGAAAGAGAGAGAGAGAGATGTTTTAGAGATCAATTTCAGAAGGTTGCCTTTCCTATCCAGGTTATTATCAATGCCTGTAACACTAAATGTACTATGTCCTACATCCTAAAGCAAGGGGTGGGGAGAAATCTGGCAAAATAATGGTTTTCCATTTTTTAGTCTTTTTTAAAACACATTTAATACTTTTGAGGTTCACATTCCACTCCAAGAATTAAGGTCACCAGATAATCTTAGTCCCATCTAAAAAAAATTAGAACTAAAAAAGAAAGCTCCTTTACTTCACCTCTTCCTCCAGCTCCTGCCCTCATTCTCTCTCTCTCTCCTTCAGTCAAACTTCTTGAAAGAGTTGTCTATACTCACCATCCCCATTTCCTCACCTTCCATCACTCCTCAAATCAATGCAATATGGCTTCAGTCACTATGAAACTGCTCCTGCCAAGGTCAACAATAATCTACATGTCAGTAAATGCAAAAGATAACTCACAGTCTTTATCTTGCTTGACCTCTCAGTGGTAGTGACACAGCTGACCACTCCCTCTTCCTAGAAACAGTCTTCTTTGCACTTCTGTGGGACTGCACTGTCCTGACTTTCCACCTACCCATTTGGTCTTTCTTCTGTTCGTTTCCCTGGATACCGAGATTCTGCGGGACTAGGCTCAATGTCCTTTAAACTCTATCCCTACTCTACACACACTCCTCACTCAGGAGACCTCATTTATTTGTGCCCCAAATACCATTTTTATGCTGATGACTCACAACTCTTTCATGTCTCCGAGATCTCACTTCTAGACTCCAGACCTGTACCTAACTTTCAATTGAACATCTCCATTTGGAATCATGTGGCTCACGGACCTTAAACTCAGTAGGTCTAAAACTACACTCACCCTTTCACATCATTCCCAGACCTGTTCTTCCTCCTCTTCCAGGTTTTCCTATTTTATTAGTAAATGAGACCACCATCTACCTGGCAGTCGACTCCAGAAACTCAGGAATCCTCCTTGACACCTCCCTCTCCACTACTACTCAATCTCCAATTAGATTCTAGTGCACAAATATTTCTCCAGTCTTTCCACTTCTCTCCATCTCCACTATGACCAAGACCAAGCCACTGTTATCTCTTGCCTGGATTATTTTATTAAGTATTGTCTCTAAATCACCCTTGCTCTTCTCAGTTTCACTCTCCAGACAGCAAACACAATGAGCTTTCAAAAATGCCCATCTGGGGGCACCTGGGTGGCTCAGTGGGTTAAGCCTCTGCCTTCGGCTCAGGTCATGATCTCAGGGTCCTGGGATCGAGCCCCGCATCGGGTTCTCTGCTCAGCGGGGAGCCTGCTTCCCCCCCACCCCCTGCCTGCCTCTCTGCCTCCTTGTGATCCCTGTCTGTCAAATAAATAAATAAAATCTTTAAAAAAAAATGCCCATCTGTCATATTCGACTATACAAAATCCTTCAATGGCTTCCTACTGCCCGAAAGTCCTCATAGGCCCTCCCGACCTGGTTTGTGCCTACCATTCTTACCCTGAGCTTTCAGTAAGCCTTACTTTGAATGCTATCAGGTTAATTCCTACTCATTCTTCAAGTTTCACTTAAATATCACTTCAAAGGGAGGCCTCTTCAATTAGGTTATAGCTCTCAACTATATTCAACCACTTAAAAAATATTTGTTTCTCACCTACTACACGCTAGACCCTGAGCAAGACACTGCAAATATAACGGTGAGCTTAAAACCAGAAAACAAAACAAAACAAAAACCCTGACCTTTTCCCATTCCTCATGGAACAGTCTAGTGATACTGTGTATTTTATAATCCCACAGCACCTTGTACTCCTCTTAATTACTTATTAAATGTCTTGTTCTTCCCATTGGGACAAGTCATTGAGGGCAAGTGCCATGTCTTACTTTCTACACTATTTAATCTCTGGTACTAAACTAAGCACAGCACTTGGCAAATAATTGCTACTCAATAAATACATGAATATTAAATAAATGGGGCGCCTGGGTGGCTCAGGCATTAAGCGGCTGCCTTCAGCTCAGGTCATGATCCCAGAGTCCTGGGATCGAGCCCCACATTGGGCTCCCTGCTCAGCAGGAAGCCTGCTTTTCCCTCTCCAACTCCCCCTGCTTGTGTTCCCTCTCTCTCTGTGTCTCTCTGTCAAATAAATAAATAAAATCCTCAAAAAATAAAAAAATAAGTGACTAAAAATTCTAATCCAAGTCAACAACTTAAGTTTTGGATTAATAAAGTCAAAAGTTATGAAAAAAAGGCTAGTATGCACTCTACCTCGCCAGTCCCTTAAACACATAGAAAAGTTAATTCTTCAAAAATACACATTCCATTAAATCATCAATGCTTTACCCTGAAAACTAGAAATTAAATGGAAGAATATTAAGCACTTATCCTACCTTTCCTATACCAACTGTGTTTCCAATTAAATAGTTCTAGTTCATGAAAGTTTTTCTTTACAGAGTTCCATACACTAAATGTAGAAGAAATGGCAAGAAAAAATCACCATGTAATAACTTTCAGTGAAGAACTAATTTACTCAGGCAAAGACTATCAGCGGATGAATCACCAGATAGAACATTAGAGGCAAAATTGATGGGACAATGGAGGGACTAGACTGTTAACCCCTGATCAATCTTGGTTCCACTAATAGTGGGACAACCAGGCACTGTGTGTCTCTTCATGGGATGCAAATGAAGTACCCAGCACCACCCTGGTTATGAAGTACACTTGCCAAAGAAATGTGAACTTAAATCTAAGCTTTCAGAGTTTACCAGAAACGTGAAAGGGAGTGGGACAAGTCAAATGATAAGAAACCAAGAGAAAGCAGACAAATCCAGAATGTGGGACATTCTGCAGAACAAGTGAGACAGATTTCTCATCAGGTTCAATGGCATGGGGTAGAAAAAGAGAATAGGAGAGACTAATCTAGATGAGGCGTTCTTAACTGAGGGTGATTTTAACCCCCAAGGGATATTTGGCAATGTCTGGAAACATTTTCATTTCCCACTGGAGGCTGCTACCAACATCTAGTAGTTACAGGGCAGAGATGCTGCTAAACATCCTACAATGCACAGGACTACCTTCCATGACAAAGAATGATCCTGCTTCACAATGTCTGTATTGGATCCTGATCTGAATAAACCATTAAAACATGACTGAGTTCACTCGGGAATTTTAACATGGATGATACCAAGGAATTTTTTAAAATTAGTATGATGAGACAATAGGGGAAGTCTGAATGGGTCAGGTACTAGATGATACAAAGAAACTGTTGTTACATTTTGTAGGTGTTATAATGTATTTACCTAAGAAAAGGTCCATTTTTTAAAAAAATATTTTATTTATTTATTTGACAGAAAGAGGCACAGCAAGAGAGGGAACACAAGCAGAAGGAGTGAGAGGGGGAGAAGAAGGCTTCCCACTGAGCAGGGAGCCCGATGTGGGGATTGATCCCAGGACCCTGGGATCATGACCTGAGCCAAAAGCAGCCACTTAACAGCTGAGCCACCCAGGCGCTCCGAAAACGTCCATTTTTTAAAAAGATGACTAAGAATGTAGAGATGACATGACATGACATCTAAGATTTACTTTAAAATATTTCAGCAGCAATAAAAAAAAGGCACAGGTCAAGTAAACAGGATAAAATCTTGACAGTTTTTGAATCTGAATGATGGGTTTAAAGAAGAAACCATACCATTTTCTCTACTTTTGCATGTGTTTATAATCTTTCACCATCAAAATTTCTAATGACATATTCTAAAAACAAAATATGAACAAAAGAATAATAAATTTGCAGAAGGGTTCATTGTCAGAGATCAGTACTGGCATGGAGAAAACCTGTGTAACCTAATAAGCCAAAGTATCCTAAGTCTAGACAGAACATGACAACTCTTGTAGCTTATTCAACAAATCTCCATGCAGAGTCTACAATTTGCAAAGCACTGTCCTAGGTGCTACAGAGGATAAAAAGATGAGTGAGACGGTCCCTGTCTGCAAGGGACTTAAAATCTGAAAACCAACCAACCAGATGGGTGAGTCAGGGATGGCTTCAAAGAGACCCTGATATTTGAGATGTACCTTGAAAATAGTACAACTAAGGCAGGGAGAGAGGGTTAAGAAATTTGGGGTGAATTCTAAACAGAGGTAAGAAAACCTAAACAAGCTTATGAGGCCCTTCTTGGTCTGCCCCCTACACTTCTCAAGCCTCATCTTCCACTCTTTTTTTCTGGGTCTCACCAAAGAATTGGAGGCAATGAATACGCAAAGCACTGAAAGAAGTTCAATACAAACAAGGGTGTAAAGGCAGAAAAGCAAAACCAGCAAACCAATGTTCATGTATTTGTATTAAAGACGGATCTGATTCCTCCTTCCCTCCCTCCAAAAACAATTCATTTGTCTCTCAAAAGGCCAGGAAAAGTCTGTAGTAGAGAGGAGGATATGGATGTTGTACTTTGGCATGGACTAACTCCAAGAGTGTTTTGACAACAAAAACAATGGGAATTTCAGAATGGGTTGGGAATGGGGACAGAAATTTCTTCTCTATAATAGAGGAATCTGGGGAAAATAACCTGATGGGATGGTGTAAGCCCATAGAATCTCTTCATTTTACTCCAATATCACAAGTGTCTTCTCCTGATGATGTGTCAAGCACATCTTGCTTACTTAAAACAACTTGTGTTCTTAATTTCTAATGGCAAACCATTAGAGCACCACATCCCTATCTTCTGGGAATCTTTTATATGCAAATCTGAGCTTGCAGACTAAGACTCTCTTTTCATTAGGGAATCTAAGGTAGATTAGTAATTGCTAGAAGTGTCTATTGTAAGAAATCATTAACAAGTTATTTACTCCACTTTAGTTCTATCTTCTTTCTTAAGGGAGGAATTCATTTGTTACTGCTATCCTGTCCATCTGTGACTGCTCTGTAGCAACCATCACTTAAAACAGAAGTTTATAGGAATGACTCTCTCATGGAGGAAGAGATATCAGTAACTTTTCTTCACCTTGGCCAAATTCCAAGGCAGTTACTCTGGAGCGAATGGTAACAGTGCATTGCAGCAAACTGATTATGTCTTAAAACTTGCTTTAAGTGATGTGGGAAAAGGATGAATGGGTCCATTCCTTAAAATAACCAAGAGACTCCCAAGTGGTCAAAGGTGAAGAGACTTCTTAGGTATCGCATACACATCTATACACATAATTAGGATGCTCCTGGTAAGAATAAGATTTCCATTCCTCATTTGCTAACATTGGGAATTCACGAAGCTCACAGCTATCAGTGGCCCCTGAATAACTTTTTAAAGAAGCTAACTAGTCATAAGGTTTGTATACATTTCAAGTAACCGCCCTTTGCGAAACTTCTTTTTTATGCTGTCTCTCAAATGGAAATTTGAGTGTAAAATATAATTTTTAAAAGAAAGTGCTTTGTAAAAGCAACAAAATCTAGGAGGTGGGTCAAAGGGAACCAAAGAATATGTCTGAGAAGTAATTCTTCAGCCACCCCACTACTCTGTGGTGTTCAGAAACATCCTCAAACACTGGTCTTTTAATAATCCACATTTAGCTACTTGAAAAGCAGAGATGTCAGACTTGACTCTTAAGGAATCCTTTGGAGTGTAAATTAGCTATTCATTGTGTTGGAATTAGCCTAAGCACAGGTTAAAGCCCTGCGGCCTGCTCACTTAGGGCCCTCTAGGTGAAAGATGCGGCTCAGGCAGATGCTTTCTTACCTGTGGAGTCATTGTTGAGGGATCTGGCTCTGGGGCAGCTTGCTGTTCAGCACTCTTGTTCTTGGCCCCACTCTCCAAAGGCTCTTGCTGGACAGTTGTCTTATTCCCAGAAGGGGCGGACGGTGGTGGTGGAGCTAGTAGCTGGGATTTAGAATGGCCCTGGGAGGGGCGGGAAGGAGATGCCTGAGAGGGGGGCAAGTAGGACTGGGAATGGCTCAAATAGGATTGCGAGGAGGAGGAAGAGGAAGAATAAGAAGGGGTGGGCGCCAGGTAGGATTGGGAAGGTGGGGACTGAGAAGGGGACGGCTGAGCGGGAGGTAGGTAGGGCTGAGACGAGGCCGGGGGGTAGTACGAGGGTGGCGGCTGAGGTGGGGGCATGTAAGACTGAGAAGGGGGCATATAAGATCCCGGTGGTACAGGGGGAGATTCAGGGGGGGAATCCAGCTCCATGGGAACCAAACCAGGAGACCCATCTCGTTGGTGGTGGAGCATCTGGTGTTTGTACTGCTGCTGCTTCTGATAGCTGAGGGCCGGCCCAGGCGGCGGGGGCATCGGTGGCGGCGGTGGCTGCCAGTCCCCGTAGCCGCCCCCCGGCATCACCGGCGGGGGCGGCAGGGGGGGCGGAGGAAGGTGATGGGGCTGGAGCACGCACTGCATTTGCTTCTGGTGCATCTGCTGCAGCTGCTGGAGCTGCGCCAGGTGCTGCTCGCGGAAGCTCATGAAGCCCGAGGAGGAGGGGGCCGCGGGAGTCGTCGAGCTCGAGTACCCGGGCCCCGGCGAGGCCTCAGGAAGCGCCACCGGCGGTGGCGGCGGCGGGACCGGCGGCGGCGGATAGTGGCTGCTCCCGCCATACCGGCCCCAATTCGGGTACATATCGGAGAAGGCGGCGCAGGGCTCGTCCCGGCGCCGTTACTCGTCGCAACCGACCTCCAGGAGCTGCGGGCGACGGCGACAGCCGGAACTCGCGGCGCCTACAGGCCCCGGAGCGTGTAAACGGAGCGCGCAAGTGCGCCGGCGCTACCGAGCTGGGCCCGCGACCGGGAAGGCGGGGACGGCACTGGAGCGACTACGCCTGCGCAGTAGCCACCGAGAGGAGAACAAAGGCGAGATAGAGCGACCCTTTGCTTAGTGACTCTCGGTTGCCATCTTCCTTCGGGTTCGGATAATGGACGTGCAAGTAGAATATTCTCATAGAACCAAGGAACCATAGAGTCTCACCGCTGAAAGGGTTGGTAGAGATCCTATCGCTCCAAAGGTTCATTTTTGAATGAAAAAAAAAAAAAAGGGGGGGTCCATTCACAATAGCAACAATCTCAACAACAACAAAAAAGACATGAAACAAGTAGGAATAACTCTAATAAGAAATATGTAGAATTTATGTGAAGAAAACTACAGAACCATACAGAATCATATCTGAGGGGAATAAATTAGACTTGAAATAATGGAGAGGCTTACCATGATCCTGAATGAAAAGGGAAAAATTGTAGAGATGTCAGTTCTTCTCAAATTAAATGAGTAGAGTTAATTCAATTCTAACAAAAAATCCAGTTGGGAACAAAGCTGTGAAGAATAGAAACATTTCGAAGACAGAATGTAAGACTACACAAATCCCTGCTGGTATATGAAAGATAACGTCTGCTAAAGGTGAAGAATGGAATTCTTTAGAATAATTCAACGCATAAAAATTCATGTTGAAAAATTTCAACTAAAGCAAAGACAGCAAAAACCAGATTCAAAGATTGTCTGGAGAGGGTGACCTAGAAAATAATCCAATCTGTCAACATAATACTCAAAAAACAAGGCTGATCCACACTGAATTCTGGAGAGAGGGAAAAAAAAAAAAACTACCTAACTCATATTAAGTGTGTCAGTATGTCAGTTGTGAACCACTTAAAGATTTGACCTTCCTTCCATCTTAGCAACCCAGATCTTCACCTCTCTAGGAGGCTGATGTGAGTGGAAATTGGGGCATCTAAGCATCTTTCAGAGGACCTTTCATTCTCATAGGAATTTAGCTGAATTTCTCTTAATTTTTTGTTGATATATATATATACATAAAGTTAAACATCATAAGTGTACAGGTTAGTGAATTTTCACAAACCAATCACACTGTGTAACTAGCACCCTGATCAAGAAACAGAACATTAGGGCCAGGTCAGATGCCTGCCTGCCCTTGTGCCCCTTCTTTTCCCAAAAAGAGAAGAGAGAAAGAAAAGAGAAACAGAACATTGTCCAACTCATAAATCCCACTTACTTGGAATTTTAATATTTTCTATCGAAGTTCTTTTGAAAAATATTTAAAAATACATGTAATTTACTATAGCGATAGCCTAAAGGAGAATATGAGATGATTGTCTCATATGAAGAAAAAGTGTATGACAAATTTCAACATCCAGTCACAATTTTTAAAAATTTGAGCAAACCAGAAATAAAAGGGAACATCTTAATCTTATAGAGTATTTGTTTTTAAAAACTACAAACATCACACTGAATTGTGAAAAGTTGAAAGTTTTCCCACTGGGATCAACAACAGATGTTCAGTACCATCACATCTGTTATGGATTGAATTGTGTTTCACCCTCCCCCAAATGTTTAAGTCCTAATCCCCAGTACCTCAGAATGTGACTTTCTCTGGAAATAAGGTTGTTCAGATGTAATTAGTTAAGATAAGATCAAATTGTAGTAGGGCCAATCCAATACAACTAGTGTCCTTATAAAAAGATGGTCATGTGAAGACACAGACACACAGAGACAATGCCCATGTGATGCTGAAAGCCAAGATAGGAGTTATGCAGCTGCAAGCTAGAGTGGAATAAATGAAATTCTCCTACATTGATGGTGGAAGTGTAAATTTAGGGCAACAATTCTGAAAAACTATTTGTCAGTACTTACTAAAGCAGAACAGACCCATAGCCTATGACCCAGGAATCCCATCACTAGGCATATAATGAAGAGAAATGCATGTATATGTTATACAGAAGATATGTACAAGAATGTTCACAGCAGCACTATTTGTAATGGTTGAAAACTGGAAAACAATGCAAAGGTCCACCTCCCCTAGAATGTATAATGAAATTGTGGTACATTTATACAAAGTACATTTATAAATGTACATTTATACATTTATACAAAAACAATGAAAATGAACTAACTATAACCACATACAACAACTCAGGTGAGTCTCACAAACATAATGTTGAACAAAAGAAGCTAGGCAAAAGAAGAATATGTACTGTATGTTTTCACATACATAAGTTCAAAAATAAACATGACTGATATGCAACATTAGAATTCAGGATAGAAGTTACCCTTGGGGTGAAGGGATAGTGATTTAAAGGGGGCATAAAAGGCAGCTGCTGGTAATGTTCTGCTTCTTGATCTGATAATGTTAAAAGTGAGACTAGTGGTTGCCTTTGGGGAGAGGGAAAGGGTAGTGGTTAGAAGGGGATACAGGTAGGGTTTCTGAAATGCTAACAATGTTCTATTTCTTGAACCAAACAGTAATTCCACAAACATTTGCTTTGTTAAAACTCACTGAACTGTATGTTTATCCTTTGTGCTTTCCTCTTTGTGTGGTGTACTTCACACTTTTTTAAAAGCTAAAAAAAAAAAGTGGGGAGGAAGAAAGTGATAGAGAAAGATGAGATTAGATGGAAGGAAGTAGAAGGTTTCTCTGTCTTTTTCTTTTCCACCTGGCATTGGTAGGTTCTAGCTGTCCTGTCCTCTATTCCATCCCTCAACAACCATGGGTTTTTCAGCACCTACTTGGGAGACAGCACCTATGTTTAAATAGGCCCTTCCACATTTCCCTCATTATTTCAAGATAAAGATCCAACTGGGAATTGTTTTAGATGCTATAGGAAATCCTGTCCCCTACATTCTTACTCTCAGGGAACTAACATATAGTTGGCCACTCAAAACTTCTAGCCTGCACAGTTTTCAGAAAATCACAGCCATCTTTAGGATACAGAACCCCTATCCATACCAGAAAATTCTTGAAAAGAAGATCTCTTCAAGACATCTTAGTGACACTGACTTCACATTATATGACCAATCCTAGGCCAAGTTTTTAGAGATGAATTTTACTAATCTAGGTTGAAAAAAGTAACAACAAAAATATAAAGTGCTCCTTCAAAATGAGCTAAGGTTTGAATTAAAGCACAAATCACGCAGAAGGTTTTTGTGTGGGAGACTTCAGAGGGGGTTAGCTCTTAATTGTCAGTGCTGTCAAAGTCAACTTGCATGAGTCTTCTCTGGTCTAGGTTTATAACCCAGCTGTACTTCTTTCCTATTATGTTTCATTCTTGCTGTTGCTAGGGGGACTTTGGGTGAGGGCTGGGAAGAGGAGGTGGCATTTGATTGGTTAATAGTCTGAGGTCATATTCTGATTGGTTGATGGCTTACATACCATCTTGAGGAATACAAATCTCTGTTAGCTCTTGCAGCTCATATTGCTCTAAGCAACAGGATCTAGAGGCAGATTGTCTACTATTGGACCTTTGCATCCTTAGGAAGGCAGTTCACCAGGATTTTGGATGGATAATGTCTAGACTTAAGGGTAAACTGGTCACACATAACCTTGGCCATGTTAGTGCTTCTTCCCCTCCCTATTACGCTCCCCTCCTCTATTGTTCTCATTTTGTCTTAAAGAAACCCATAGGTGTTCATATGTAATCCCAATTAACATGTAGCAAGTCCTTCCAACCATTTCCAATGGATCACAGTTTAGAAAAGCCTGGAACTTAAGGGTGGTTGTATCCATTACAGTTCTTTTGATGTTCCCCATAGCAACAGCTGAAATTTTTTTTAAATGTGTTGAAAAGATACTGTGGGAATCACAAAATAGACAAGAAGGTCATTTAACTAGATCTAGAAGTAGTAAAAAGCCAAGGCAGGAGCTATTCTATCATCAAAATTCTGAATGCTATAAGAAACAAAGTTCAACTCTTTTTTTTTTTTTCTTTAACCTTTAGCCACTCGGTACCCTTGCAGATATATGGGCTGGTAAGAGAAAGGATCTAGAAGAAAGAGTCTCCACTGTTCCCCTTATCTTCTGTAGCAAAAGGGCTGGATACTCTGATCTAAATCCTGCAGACAATTGTGGAAAATGTAACACTGGGGAAATTGCATACAGCTGGGGAAAATGTACCGTTCAAAACCAAACCAAAACAAAAAAGTCTGGGTGCTGTTAGGAAGGAGAAGTGAATGGGGATAAGCAACAGCAAACATCCACTACCCTGGGCCACTGTTGTCAGGCTAATATGCTTAAGGACAGGAGCATAAAAAGGAGTTTAGCAGTATAGATCAAATGCAAAAAGAACATCACCAGAAAGATCTTGAGAGAGAACAAACAGAAGCCCTCTGAGCAAGGGTGAAATTGGGAATGACTTTAAACTGAATAACTCATGTATTAATTAGGATGCAGTCTAAGCTGCTATAACAATGAGACACTATAGTGGCTTAATCACAAGTTCATCTTTCACTCAGAAAACAGTTCAGGGGGGCACCTGGGTGGCTCAGTGGGTTAAAGCCTCTGCCTTCGGCTCAGGTCATGATCCCGGGGTCCTGGGATTGAGTCCCACATGAGGCTCTCTGCTCAGCAGGGAGCCTGCTTCCTCCTCTTTCTCTGCCTGCCTCTCTGCGTACTTGTGATCTCTGTCTGTCAAATAAATAAATAAAATCTTAAAAAAAAAAAAGAAAAGAGTTCAGAGGCAAGCAGCCCAAAGTTATAATCTTCAATATAAAGTTTCCATTTCTGGGTTCAAAGTGGCTACTGTGGCTCCTGCCATCAAATCTGCACCTAGGCTGTAAGCAAGTAGATGGGTTAGGGAACCACACCTTTTAAAAAGCATACCTTTTTGGCATTACAATTCCAGACTTCAAGCTCTATTACGAAGCTGTCATCATCAAGACAGTATGGTTCTGGCACAAAAACAGACACATAGATCAGTGGAACAGAATAGAGAGCCCAGAAATAGACCCTCAACTCTATGGTCAGCTAATCTTCGACAAAGCAGGAAAGAACGTCCAATGGAAAAAAAGACAGTCTCTTCAACAACTGGTGTTGGGAAAATTGGACAGCCACATGCAGAAAAATGAAACTGGACCATTTCCTTACACCACACACAAAAATAGACTCCAAATGGATGAAAGATCTTAATGTGAGAAAGGAATCCATCAAAATCCTTGAGGAGAACACAGCTGCAACTTCTTCCTAGAAACATCGCCAAAGGCAAGGGAAGCAAGGGCAAAAATGAACTATTGGGACTTCATCAAGATCAAAAGCTTTTGCACAACAAAGGAAACAGTCAACAAAACCAAAAGACAACTGACAGAATGGGAGAAGATACTTGCAAACGACATATCAGATAAAGGGCTAGTATCCAAAATCTATAAAGAACTTATCAAACTCAACACCCAAAGAACAAATAATCCAATCAAGAAATGGGCAGAGGACATGAACAGACATTTCTGCAGATGGCCAACAGACACTTGAAAAAGTGCTCTATATCACTTGGCATCAGGGAAATACAAATCAAAACCATAGTGAGATATCACGTCATGCCAGTCAGAATGGCTAAAATTAACAAGTCAGGAAATGACAGATGCTGGTGAGGATGCGGAGAAAGGGGAACCCTCCTACACTGTTGGTGGGAATGCAAGCTGGTGCAGCCACTCTGGAAAACAGGGTGGAGGCTCCTCAAAAAGTTGAAAATAGAGCTACTCTATGACTGAGCAATCGCACTACTGGGTATTTACCCTAAAGATATAAACGTAGTGATCCAAAGGGGCACGTGCACCCGAACATTTATAGCAGCAATGTCCACAATAGCCCAACTATGGAAAGAACCTAGATGTCCATCAACAGATGAATGGATACAGAAGAGGTGGTATATATATACAATGGAATACTGTGCAGCCATCAAAAGAAATGAAATCTTGCCATTTGCGATGACGTGGATGGAACTAGAGGATATTGTGCTAAGCGAAATAAGTCAATCAGAGAAAGACAATTATCATATGATCTCCCTGATATGAGGAAGTTGAGAGGCAAAGTGGGGGGTTTAGGGGCTAGGGAAGGAAAAAATGAAACAAGATGGGATTGGGAGGGAGACAAAGCATAAGAGACTCTTAATCTCACAAAACAAATGGAGGGTTGCTGGGGGTAGGGTGGGTAGGGAGAAGGTGGTTGGGTTATGGACAGTGGGGAAGGTATGTGCGATGGTGAGTGCTGTGAACTGTGTAAACCTGGCGATTCACAGATCTGTACCCCTGGGGCAAATAATACATTATGTATTGATTTAAAAATTTTTTTAAAAAGCGTACCTTTTGAGGTAAGGACCCGGAAGAGATACATATCACTTTCAGTTACATCCTGTTGGCTACACCTTAGTTGGTTGGCCTTCCCTAGCCTCAGGAAGGCTTGGAAATAAAGTTTCCACCTGGGCAACGCAGATAAAACTCATGAGATATATTATTAAGGGAAGACAAAAGAGTATCGGTGACAACTGGCAGTACCTGCATTCAAGTATTGAACTTGACAATACCAAGTTCTAACGAAGCTGTGGAGCAATGGAAACTTACATATGCTGTTGATGGGAGTACAAAGGTGTACATAAAATGTAATTTGACAATATCTATCATCACTGAAGATATACAGTGCCTTATGACACAATTTCACTTTTAAGTATATATTGGGGACTAGAGATACTTTTATACATATGTACAAAGAGGCATGTAAAAGAATGCAGCCCTGTGGTAACAGCAAAAATTGGAAACTCCAATACCATCTAGAGGAGAATGGATAAACAAAATGTTTAATATTCACACAATGAAACATCATGCAGCAATTAAGGTGAATGAATGGCAGCTCCATATATTACCATGGATGAATCTTAGAAACATAACAACAACAAAGAGACTATATATATTAAGAATATGCCCAAAATAACTGAAAGCAGAGACTTGGAGGGATATTTGAGGACCCATGTTCACAGAAGCATTATTCACAACAGCCAAAAGGTGGAAACAACCCAAGCGTCCATTGACAGATGAATGGAAAAACAAATGTGGTTTATGCATACAGTGGAATATTATTCAGTCTTAAAGGAAGGACATTCTGATACACAGCATCATAGATGAATCTTGAACATTATGCTAAGTGAAATAAGCCAGAAAAGGACATATACTGTATGGTAAGGTACCTAGAGTACTAAAATTCATGGAAACAAAAATAGAATCATGATTGATAGGGGCTGGGGGAAGAGAGGAGTGGGGAGTTGTTGTTTAATGGGGACAGAGTTTTAGTTTGGGAAAATGAAAAAAAATTCTGGCGTTGGCTGGTGGTGATGATCTCACAGCAATGTGAATGCACTTCATGCCACCATACTGTCCACTTAAAGATGGTTAAAATGGTAAATTTTGTGTTACCACATTAAGAAATACTACATATGATTTCATTTATAGGGAGCTCAAAAACATACACCTTACAAATATATAGTCAAGGTATTCAAATGATGGGTAAAACTATAGTGAAAATCAAAAGGACAAAATATAAAATCCAGGACCGTGTTTACCTCAGAGGTGGGGTGGAGTTGAAGGAAGGGGATGTAATCAGGGAGAATTACATAGAAAGTTTCAAAGTTATGGGTACTATTCTTTTCCTTAAAATAGGATAGGGTACAAGGGCATCTATTTTAGTAATATTCTTTTTTAAAAATATTTTATCTATTGGAGAGAGAGCGCACATGCACAGGAACGAGGGTGAGGGACAGAGAGAGGGGTAAGCAGACTCCCTGATGAACAGGGAGCCTGACCCCAGGTCTCAATCCCAAGACCCTGGGATCATGACCTAAGTTGGAGGCAGATACTTAATTGACTGAGCTACCCACGCACCCCTAGTAATATTCTTTATACCTTAAATATACTCTATATATCCAATATTTATATCATACAATTTGTCATAATACAAAGGCATATTCAAATATGTAACATAAATGCATAAAGTATTACATACTTTAATGTGGGAAAATTAAAGGAGAATGGAGACATATTAAAGTGGGTTGAGGGGGCGCCTGGGTGGCTCAGTCGGTTAAGTGTCTGCTTTCGGCTCAGGTCCTGATCTCGGGGTCCTGGGATCGAGTCCCACATCGAGCTCTCTGCTCAGCAGATAGTATGCTTCTCCCTCCCCCTCCCTCTCTCTCTCAAATAAATAAAATTTTAAAAAACTAAGTGGGTTTAGGAAAAATTAGAAAAAACTGTTGACATTTGTTCTATACTCTAAAACATAGTTTCAACTTGTGTAACTCTACCTCAAACACTCAAGTATTTGAGAATGAGGTGTAGTGAATACTGTTTGCCCATAGAACATCCATTTCCTTCCTTCTTCCTTAATAAAATTTCAGTTTTGCTCAGGTGTTCACAACTCCCCGTATATATCCCATGTCACTCAGAAAAAGCTGACCATCTCTGGCTCCAAGAGTAGGTCCCAATTAGTTTAAGTCAATCATGATTATATCTTCCCTCTTGCCATTTATTGGGAGATTCTGTGGTAACCTAATCAGCACATGACATTTCTTTGGCCACCCAAGGGTTGGCATCTGCCCAAAGTTGGTACAATCATACTGAAGACAAGGATTTTTATTACATAATTGGGAAGGAAGCCCTCTTTCTTTCCAATGGATGTGAACAATGAGCTTGTTGCTCCAACTGCTGTTTACAGCCAACTTGGGGCTTTGATGACAAAGTTCAGAATTGAGGGATATAGAGCTTCTACTGATTGTACTGTGCATAGAGCTACACTACCTTTGAAATTCCTGTTATTTAAGATTCATTTCCTTATTGTTTGCACTGAAAGCGCCGTAACTGAAATCTGGATATATATTCTAAGGATACATATGGTAACAGGAATCTCAGACACAGAGCTGGGCCCATGGAAACTCAGAAACTCCACTAGGCACTATCAGAATGGCTGCATATGTGGATCTTACAGAGGTGAGAATGTGTTTCAGGATCTCAGTGGTGCTTAGGACCCAAAGTAGATATAGCTGTTACTCCCTCAGCATTAAGAGGTTCTTGATCAATTCCTACCCCGGGATCTGACATTGTGGTACTCTGGTATTAAATGCACCACTGCTTTTATGTATGGCTTCTATTCTGTCTATAACTATTCAACTCTTCATGTCTTTGGATCTAAATTCCCCAAAGGGAGGATCTACTTCTGTAGGACAAAACTTTCTTAACAGCCCACCTCATGATCTCTTGGCCAATCTGTCCATTGGATATTTGTGGGTAATTTGCCCATAACTTTGACTCAATTAACAGAATCAAGTTTGTGATCATGAAGGACCAGTTTGGCAATTTATATTGAAGGAACCTCTTAGAATTGGCCTATGTGTGTGCTACTTATGCTAGGGCTTCTGTCAGCACATAGATGGATTAATCACTGAACAACTTAGGCTCAAAATTTTTTCATTATGTCAATCTCAGAGTCTTTATCCACAATTGGTACCTGTACAGCAACATCAGCCCTTATCTTTGCTGGAACCTCTGATACTTTAATTACATATCTCAATCTTTTTTACAGAGATTTTATCTATTTATTTATTTGACAGACAGATATCACAAGTAGACAGAGAGACAGGCAGAGAGAGAGGAAGGGAAGCAGACTCCCTGCCAAGTAGAAAGCCCGACGTGGGGCTTGATCCCAGGACACTGGGATCATAACCTGAGCCGAAGACAGAAGTTTAACCCACTGAACCACCCAGGCACCCCACATATCTCAATCTTTTATTTCTATAGCCCTCTCAATCCCCAATTTTTTATACACATTAGTCAACCTTCTTGAGCCCCAGCCCCTTGACTGATCCTTAACCCCCCAGCTCACTGCTCCTCTCAATGGTTTTACTTCTTTTCCTATCAATTCTTGAATCTATGTTAAGTCGATTCAATCTCTCTTGCGTGCATCCCCAACTCTGTTCCACTGTGGTACTTGGCCTGTAAATTTCCCCTATAGCTTACTGAACTTTCTTTTACTGAGTGGTTATGGAGAAACCACACAGCATGCCATCAGTACTACTACTAATTCAGGTTCTGCAGTCCTATCTGGGTTCTCATCATTACTTTGCTATCGTTTTATGTCATCAACCTCTCCCACTCAGGACAGTAGCTATCTCAATCCTTCACCACAACCTCAAGCCTTGTCCCTCAGTAAATGGCCTCACTTTCAACTTTACAGGGACCGACAGGCACAAACTCCTTCAACTTCTGCTCGCTCTCCTACATACTAGTCTTTATTGGCAGCCACCCCAGCCTCCTATCCTCCAGTTTTGAGTGGCTCTTCTCCTGTCCCAAGTTAATGCTGGTCTTGATGTTCTAGATTCCATCCCTTGACACTACTCTCAGTTTTATTTTCACTCTACCGTGTGTTTCACTTATATTATTTTTTCATGACTTTCTATTTTTTTTAAAGCATTCTTTTTTTTTTTAAGATTTTATTTATTTATTTGACAGAGAGAGATCACAAGTATGCAGAGAGGCAGACAGAGAGAGAGAAGGAAGCAGGCTCCCTGCCGAGCAGAGAGCCCGATGCAGGGCTCGATCCCAGGACTCTGAGATCATGACCTGAGCCGAAGGCAGAGGCTTTAACCCACTGAGCCACCCAGGCGCCCCAATGACTTTCTATTTTGAAAAATGCCAAACCTAGAGAAAAGTTGTAAAAATAGTAAATAAACACCCTCTACCCCTCATTTAGGCACTCCATTTGTTAGCATTTCCTCACATTCTCCTTCTTCCTCCTCCTTTCTCTCTCATCTATGTATGTATATATGTATCTATCCCTCTTCCTATCATTCATCCATCTATCCATATATCTATCTATCATCTATCTATCCATCCCTCCTCCCCCAAACCACCAGTTACTTGAAGACACTGTAACCCTTCATACATAAACATTCAGCATATATTTCCTAAAACAAGGGTATTCCTACATGTAATTACAATATAATGTTCATGCTAAAGATACTTAACATAAATACAATTATGCTATCTAGTAATCAGTCCATATTTAAATTTCCCTAAGTGTCCCAATATCCTTTATGGCTTCTTGGTTTTTTGGTTTGCTTTTGTTTAAAGATTTTATCTATTTGAGAGAAAGTGGGGGAGCAAGTTGGGGGGAGGAGCAGAGGGAGAAGAAGAAGCAGTCTCCCTGCTGAGCACAGAGCCTTATGCGGGTCTTGATCCCACGACGCTGAGATCATGACCTGAGCAAAAATCAAGAGTTGAACACTCAACCGACTGAGCCACGCAGGCACCCCTGTTTCGTTTTGTTACAGGGCTTGAACTCATGACCCTGAGATCAAGACCTGAGCTGAAATCAAGAGTCAGATGCTTAAATGACTGAGCCACCCAGGTGTCCCATCGTTTTTTGTTTTTGTTTTTTTTTTAATTCAGAGTGTGGTCAAGGATAACACTTTGCATTCAGTTGTCATGCCTTGTTAGTGTCCTTCAGTTCGCCAGCCTTTTTTTTTTTTTCTTCCCTCCTCTGTCTCACGCTATTGACGTTTTTAAAAATCTAAGTCAATTCAGGTCATGATCTCAGGTCATGATCTCAGGGATCAAGCCCTGCACTGGACTCTGCACTCAACGGGGAGTCCACTTCAGGATTCTCTTTCTCTCTCTAAAAAAAAAAAAAAAAAGAATCTTAAAAAAAAAAAATCCAAGATAATTTTTGCAGACTGTCCCTCAATTTGGGGTTTGATAGATAGTTTCTTAATAATTAGATTCAGGTGAAAAAATTTTAATTTGGGGGACAAAAATATTACATGGATACTGTATCCTTCCATACATCACATACATTATGCCAGTTTAAACCCTTAATAGAAATATCCAGCTTGATCATTTGGTAAAGGCAGTGACTGCCAAATTTCTCTATTGCAAACGTGTATATAACTAATCTGTGCGGTGATACTTTTCAGGCTCTGGAACTATCTTGTTCCCCACAGTCTTCCACCAACGGTTCTAGCATCCACTGATGATTCCTGCCTGAAACAGTATTACAATGGTGATTATAAACCAATTTTATATTCCTATCATTCCTTCCACACTTAATAGTTGTCCTATTTCTATATATTGAAAGCTCTCCTATCCCATTTTATTTGTTTATTCTTAGTATCTTATGGACTCATGGATTCTTTATTAAAAATCAGTATGGGGACACGTGAGCGGCTCAGTTCGTTAAGCATCAGCCTTTGGCTCAGGTCATGATTCCGGGGTCCTGGGACTGAGTCCCACATTGGGCTCCCTGCTCAGTGGCGAGCCTGCTTCTCCCTCTTCCTGCCACTCCCCCTGCTTGTGCTCTCATTCTCTCTCTTTCCGACAAATACATAAATAAAATCTTTAAAAATAAATAAAAAACAAAAATCAGTAATGTATCAACATGTCGTACACCTTAAATTTACACACTGTATGTTCAAATATAGTTTAAAAATCAATGTGATAATCCATTCCTGTCATTATTAATTTTGATGATTAAACGGTCTCAAGCTTGGCCAGAAGGAGCCTTTTCAAGCTGGCTCCTATTTCTTTTCAGAAGTCCCCATCAGTTTTTGAGCACTTCTTTGCATTTCTCTATAATTAAAAAATGTTCTTTTATGGAAAAAGACCAAGATACTGACATCAGAGGCCCCTGAATTTCGCTCTTCCTGTGGACACACGGAATGTACACACAAATTTGCCTCCGAGAGAAATTCAGAAACTGGCTGAGTGACTAGTATACATCAGGTAAATGAGAAATACTCACCCCCAAAAGGGTAGGAAGGGCTGAGCCATGCTGTCATCGTGAAGCTCATTCTCAGCATAGCACCAAATGCTTGGGAGGAAGCCCCCAACTCCCAGCTTCTTCCTGAGGACTGAAGGGTTTGCACTACACATCTAATGCCCCAACTTTTAAGGGCTCGCGCACCAGGGATGGGTCCCCAAAACACCGAGATCTGAAACCCAACAGGGCTTAAGTCCACAGGCCTAATCGCAAACAAAGCAGCAGTTCTTAATGGGAATGGGACTTCTTTTGGTAGTTAAACTTTCATTTCTCACTGTGTATTTCTTTGATCTTATATCTATTTTTTATTGTACTAAAAACCACATCACATTAAATTTACCATCTTTATCATTTTTAGGTGTACATCTCGTGTTAAGTATATTTACATTGTTGTGCAACAGATCTCTCCAACTTTTTCATTTTGCACGATGAACTCTCTATCCACGAAACACTAATGTCCCCTACCCACCTCTCTTCTGCACTTGGCAACCATGTTTCTACTCTCTGTCTCGATTTTAGCTTAATTTAGACACTTCATGAGTGGAATTATATAGTATTTGTCCTTTTGTGACTGGCTTTTTTGCTTAGAATGTTTGATATTTATCCATGTTGTAGAATGTAACAGGATTTCCGTCTTTTTAAAATCTGCATAATAGTCTGTTGTGTGTATATACTATATTTTCTTTACCCATTCATCCATCAGTGGATATCTGGGTTGCTTCCACCTCTCGCTTATTGTGAATAATGCTGTAATGAACATGGGCGTGCAAGTATCTCTTTGAGATCTTGCTTTGAATTCTATTGGATATATACACAGACGTGGGAGTGCCAAATCACATGACAATTCTATTTTTCAATTTTTTGAGAAACCGCTATACTGTTTGCCATAGAGGCTATCCCATTTTACATTCCCACTAATAGGGACAAGTGTTCCATTTAATCGGATACCGATTGCACCCTTGCCAGCACTTATTTTCTGTTCTTTTGATAGTAGCCATCCTCCTGGATGTGAGGTGGTAGCTCACCATGGTTTTAATTTGCATCTCGCTTATAATTAGTGATGTTGAGCATTTTTTCTCTTGCTTGTTGGTTCTTTGGATAATTGTCTATTCAGGTCTTTTTGCTCATTTTTAAATTGGGTTATTTGGTTTTTTGTTGTTGAGTTGTACAACTTCCTTGTAATTCCAGATTTTAATCCCTTGTCAGATGTATGATTTCTAAATATTTTCTCCCATTCCAAGCTTTGCCTGTTTACTCTGTTGATTGTTTCCTTTGAAAGAACGAATTGTTTAAATTTGATGTGGTTCCATTTGTCTATTCTGGGTTTTGTTGCCTGCACTTTTGGTGTCACATCCAAGAAATCATTGCTGAATCCAATGTCCTCAAGTTTCCCGTGTTCTTTTAGTTTTAGGTCTTATGTTTCGGTCTTTGATCCACTTTGAGTTAATTTTTAAAAATTAATTATTTTATGGTGTAGGAGTCATTTTTCCTTCTTTTGCATGTGGATATCCAGTTTTCCCCAGTACCATTGGTTGAAGAGACTTTCCTTTCCCAATTGTGTAGTCTTAGCACCCTTGTCACAAATCATTTGGCATTATACCAAGTGTCTATTTCTGGGCCTTTTATTGTGTTCCGTTGGCCTATATCTCTGTTTTTATGTCAATAGGACACTGTCCTGATTGCTATTTGTTTATAGTTTGTTTTGAAACCAGGAATTGTGAGGTCTCCAACTTTGTTCCTCTTTTTTTTTTTGTTCTTCTTTTTCAAGATTGTTTTGGCTATTTGGGATCCCTTGGAATTCTATATGAATTTTAGCATTTTTTCCCCTATTTCTGCAAATAAATGTCATTGGGATTTTGATAAAAATTGCACTGAATCTGTAGATCGCTTTGGGTAATATGAACATTTTCATTACACTGAGTCTTCCAATCCAAGAAAACAGGCTGTCTTTCCATTTCTTTGTATCTTCTCTGATTCTTTTAGTAACATTTTGTAATTTCAGTGTACAAGTATTTCCCCTCCTTAGTTACATTTATTCCTAAGTATTTTATTCTTTTTGATACTATAGTATATTGGATTTTTGTAATTTTTTTAAATTGATCTTTGTTAGTATACTGAGGTGCACCTAATTTTTCCATGTTGATTTTGTGTCCTGAAACTTTGCTGAAAGCATTTTAGTTCTAACAGTTTTAAAAGTGGTTTCTTCGGGGGCGCCTGGGTGGCTCAGTGGGTTAAGCCGCTGCCTTCGGCTCAGGTCATGATCTCAGGGTCCTGGGATCGAGTCCCGCATCGGGCTCTCTGCTCAGCAGGGAGCCTGCTTCCCTCTCTCTCTCTCTGCCTGCCTCCTGCCTACTTGTGATCTCTCTCTGTCAAATAAATAAATAAAATCTTTAAAAAAAAAAAAATAAAATAAAAGTGGTTTCTTCGGTACACCTGAAACTAGTATTACACTGCAAGTTAACCAGAATGAAAATAAAAACTTATAAAAAATGGTTTCTTGGGGCACCTGGGTGGCCCAGTGGGTTAAGCCTCTGCCTTCACCTCAGGTCATGGTCTCAGGATCCTGGGATCGAGCCCTGCATCAGGCTCTCTGCTCAGCGGGCAGCCTGCTTCCCCCTCTCTCTCTGCCTGCCTCTCTGCGTACTTGTGATCTCTCTCCCTCTGTCAAATAAATAAATAAATAATCTTTAAAAAAAAAAAGGTTTCTTTAGGATTTTCTACATATAAGATCATATCATCTGTGAAGAGAGAGAACTTTACTTCATTTCCTATTTGGATGCCTTTTATTTTTCTCATCTAATTTTCTGACCCAGACTTTTTAACATGTGCTTTATCAGTTGATACAGGCTAAGTTATGCTACAGTAATAAGAACAAACAAAAAGCCAACCCAAATCTCATAGCTTAAAATAACAAATGCTTATTTATCATTCACTCTACTATTCCCATCATTAGGCTGGGATCCAGGCAAGGCAAGTTTCCATCTTTGTTTTTATGACTGTCAGGAAAAAAACAAAGGGGCCAAAGCTAATCACACAACAACTTTGAAAGCGTCCGCATACGAATGAGTATGTCATCTTCACTTGCGCTGCCACATCTAACTTCAAAGGTAGTGGGGAAGAGGAGTCCTACCCTGGGTCCCTAAAACAGAGTTGGAAATGTTTGCTGAACAGCACAAACCAACGCTACACTCCACCCTTTAAGTTACCAAATGTTGAGCTCGCTTCCTTACTTTCCTTACCAGAGGCCAATCCCCTCCCCCGACAGAGACATCCTCAAAATCTTGTCCAGTCATGACATCATGCTCAAAGTCCAAGATACCCAGGTAAAGCACATGTATATGTAGTAGACCATTATGTACTATATGTAGTAGTATCATTATCAGCAGGTGTGGCTTTTTTTGATCTAAAGATCAATGCACCAAGAGGGCAAATTATCTGCCCTCATATACCAAACACACAATTGTTGGAACAGGAACAGGACAACTGCAGTGAACACTCATTCAGAAAAAGAAAGAAAAAAAGAGCACATAGAAATGACTGGTTTCTAGCAATTCTGTCTACAAGATAAGCCATGCAAGGTCATCTCAGTTTCGGGACAAGGAATTCATAAAAAAAGCTAAAAATAAAAGGATTACCAAAGGTATATAAGACAAATGCACTACAAAAAAAGAAAAGAGAAAGCAGAGATTCTATTCTCAGTATCAGAAAAAATAGAACTCAGGCCCAAATGCATTAAATGAGACAAAATGGATACATTATAATGCTAAAGGTTACAATCCACAAGAAATATATCAGTTATGAGAACCTATGTAGCAACAACATAGTAGCAAATTTCATCAAGTGGAAACTTTAAGAAGTACAAGGAGAAATAAACAAAACACACCAATATTAGGAAACGCTAATACATTCCTCTCAGCTTGAGACAGATAAAAGAGTCAAAATAAGAAGACAGAAGATCTAAACATCAAGTAGATCTTATGGATAAATAGCAAAACTTTTACCCTGATAATATCCTGATAATGGAGACTGTACCTCCTTTCCAAGTGTACATGGAATGTTCATGAAATTGACATTATGCCACTAAAAAACCCTCTACATTTTCCATATTGCATATTCAAGCAGCATATTTTTTGCATGTCTTTTTCCATCTTTTAATTTACTTAATTATAATCTATGCACAACAAAACACACTCATTTTGTGTACATGTCAATGCATTTTGACAAATCAGTATATCCAAGTAACCATCACAACAAGAGAAATATAGAACACTTCCACAGGGGTGCCTGGGTGGCATCTGCCTTCGGCTCAGGTCATGATCCCGGGGATCAAGCCCCGCATCGGGCTCCCTGCTTGGTGGGAAGCCTCTTTCTCCCTCTCCCACTCCCCCTGCCTTGTTCCCTCTCTTGCTATGTCTATGTCAAATAAATAAATAAATAAAACTCTTAAAAAAGAGAGAGAGAACACTTCCATAATCCCCCAAATTCCTTTGTATCTACATACAGCCAACCTGCCATCCCCACCTCAGGCAATTAATGATTTACCATCACTACAGATTAGTCTTTTCTAGAATCTCATATAAATGGAATCATACAGTATATATTCTTTTGTGTCTGGCCTCTTTTGCTCAACTTGATTATTTTAACATTTGCCTATGTTGCTGTATCAGCTCATTCCTTTTATGGCTAAATAGTACTCCATTCTGTGAATGCACCACAGTTTCTCCATATACTTGTCCACAAATACTTGGGTTGCTTCCGGTTTTTATCTTTTATGAATAAAGATAACATAAACACTGGTGTACAAGTCTTTGTGTGAATATTGTTTTCATTTGGGTAGATTTCCGAGGAAGTAGAATTACTAGGTTGTGCAGTTAAGTGTAATTTCCTATCATTTCCAACTGTTCTGTGTCATTCTGTTTTAGGCATGTTTTGTAATATCACACAGTTGTAAGATTTAAAAAATATCCAACCTGTGCAGTTGTATTTTTTTTTTTTAGGGTTTTATTTATTTGAGAGAGGGAGAGGGAGAGAGAGAGAGAGAAAAAAAAAAGAGAGGACACACGAGCAGGGGGAGGGGCAGAGGCAGAGGGAGAAGCAGACTCTCCACTTAGCAGGGAGCCGGATGTGGGATTCAATCCCAGAACTCTGGGATCATGACCTGAGCCAAAGGCAGATGCTTAACTGACTAAACCACCCAGTCACCCCGTGTGCTTGTCCTTTAGTGAGAAAACTTATGTAGTCACATTCATCATAACTACTGTGCATTTGAACCTTTCTCTACCATCTTACTTTATGTTTTCTATTTACCATTATTTCTTCTTCCCTCCCCTCTTCTGTATTTTTTTCTTCTTCCCTTTTTCAATTTACAGATAGCAAAATATGCAAATCTCCAGTGATGCAGTTCATTGGGTTTTGACAAAATCTGATTTGTTTTTTTGAGTTTTTTTAAATGATTGAGTTCCCTTTTCCATTTTTCCTCTCTGTTGGTTGAGGAGACATATATCCTACATTAGTTAAGGTTAAGTTTGACAATGCAATCAAAGTAAAATCCAGGTTGGTTTTTCCAATGTATTGGCAGATATGATCACTCAGTTTCAAAGCTTACATTAGCTAACAGATCTCCAGTAAAAGCTCTGGTTAAGACTATTTGGCTTGAGTTTGATCTCCCAGGTTTGAAGTAATCACAGTGGCAAAGGGTATAAGAATATTCTGATTTGGGGCACCTGGGTGGCTCAGTGGGCTAAAGCCTCTGCCTTTGGCGCAGGTCATGATCCCAGAGTCCTGGGATCGAGCCCTGCAGGGAGTCTGCTTTCTCCTTTCTCTCTCTCTGCCTGCCTCTCTGCCTACTTGTGATCTCTGTCAAATAAATAAATAAAATCTTAAAAAAAAAAAACCCTTAAAAAAAAAAGAATATTCTGACTGGTCTAACCAGGAAGATGAAACATCTATATTATGTGCTGGGGTAGCAGTGAGCCACAATCCAGTCCTATAACAATGGATTTCTCTAAGAGTAATACTGTTAGCAGAGAAGGGAGAATAGGAAAAGAATTATTTTCAGACCTTCTTCTATCCATGTATGTATATTACCATATTAACAGTTACATAATTTTGTGGTTTAAAAAAAAAAGTGAAACAGGTATCACACCACACCTAATTGTTCTATGAGTTACTTCTTTTTCTTAACATTAGGTCAAGTAAGCAATATAGCTCTTATTATTATTGTGATAAAATACACATAAAATTTACCATTTTAGCCATTTTTAAGTGTATAGTTCAATATCGTTAAGTACATTTACAATGTTGTACAACCAATCTCCACAATTCTTTTTGTCTTGGAAAACTGAAGCTCCATCCCTATTAAAATCCCCATTCCCCACTCCCTCCAGCCCTGGGAACCACCTTTCTACCTTGTCTCTATGGATTCAGTTATTGCAGGCACTTCATGTAAGTGGAATCAGTATTTATCTTTAGGTGACTCTTTTTTTGCTTAGCATAACGTCCTCAAGGGTCATCCATGCTGGAGGATGTATCAGAATTTTCTTCCTTCTTAAGGCTGCATAACATTCCATTGTACGTATATACCACATTTTGGTTATTCGTTCATCTGTTAATGGACGTTATTCATTCATCTGTAAATGGACACTTGGATTGCTTCCACCTCTTGGCTATTGTTAGAAGTGCTGCTGTGAACATAGATGCGCAAATATCTCTTTAAGATCCTGAGTTGATTCTTTCGTACATACTCAGAAGTGGAACTGCTGGATCATATGGTAATTCTATTTTTAATTCAGGAAACACCATATCGTTTTCTCCAGTGACTGTACCATTTTACATTTCCTACAGTGTACAACAGTTCCGATTTCTCCTCATCCTTGTAAATACTATTTATTTATTCTAAATAGTAGCCATCTGAATAGGTATGCAGTGATACCTCATTGTGATTCTGATTTGCACTTCCCTAATGATTAGTGACGTTAAGCATTTTTTTATGTGCTTGTTGGCCATCTGTATATCTTGTTGAGAGAACCGTCTATTCAAGTCTTTTGCCCATTTTTAAATCTATTTCATTCTTTTCAAATGCTCATGACATTCCACAGTATAATTGACCCTTGAACAAAATTGGTTTGAACTGCATGGGTCCACTTATATGTGGATTTTTTTTTTTAAATACAGCATTAGAAACATATTTGCTCTTCCTTATGATTTTCTTAATCTTTTCTTTTTCTTTAGCTTATGTCATTGTAAGAATACAATGTAGCTTTGTTCAAGGGTTAACTGTAGAGATGTAAAATAGTTAAGATTCTTTTGGTGGAACTTTATATTTTTCTCAGTTTTTCTCTATTATAAACAGTGGTGCGGTAAGATACTTCTAGATGCTTCCTCGTACCCATGTATGAATGTTTCTTTACACATTTATATTGTATTTATGTGCTTATATCACACTAACCATGTATATTAAAGAAAATCACCTGTATACCTATAAGTAACCCCACAAAAGAACTGGGTTTCTTGGATATCTGTAATTTTTATTTTAATGGCTCCTGCCAAACTCCTATCTAAAACAGTTATATCCATCTGCACTCTTCTCACCACTGCGTGGCTACTCATTTCTTCACACCATTGTTATATATATTGGAAGATCTTTTGGTCAGCCACTTGTCTTAATTTGGGAGGTCTGCCTTCCACAGAAATCTATAGTTTTAACATAGTCACACCTACTAATCTTTTCTTTTATGGCTTTTAAATTCTCCATCTTAAGAATTCTATCCAAAGATTATAGGCATTTTTTGTGCTTTTTCTAAGACTTCCATAGCTGAAAAAAAAAAAAGTTTAGATATTTGACCCATTTGAAATGTATTCTCATGAAGGATATAAAGTAGGAATACAAAAACTTTCCTCAAATGGAGAGCCCACTAGCCATTATGATACCATAATAATCACCGACATTCACTGAGCAATACTTAAATTGTCATGTACTATTCGATTTCATCCCATCTTACCAGACTTGTTTTGAGGATCAGACAACACACTTTACTTTATTTTTTAATTTTTTTTTTTAGACAACACATTTTAAAGAGGGAGCAAGGTAGGCACCAAATGGTTATACTGTGCCCAGTTCATACAGATAGTAAGTGGTGGAATCAGGATTCTAACCCCACTAAGAATTACTCCACACTATTTGGCCTTCCAATAAAATGTCCTTTTTCCACAGATCTGAAATACTACCTTGATAATATACCAACTTGTCATAAATATATCAGTCTGTTTATGGACTTTCAATTCTGTTTCAATGATTTATTTCTCTATTCTTACACTACCTTGAGGTCATTTAAAATATCTAATCTGATCTTATTATTCACCTTACTTAAAATTTTAATGAGCTCCTGTTGACCTCACAATCAAGTCCAAAGCCTTTACTATGTCATATAAGCTCCCCCCCGCCAGTCACCTCCCACCCCTGGAGTCTCAGATGCAGGAATAGATCTCTTTTCCCCATGTTCTAGTTAGAAAAACCATCTGGTAGTGTCTGCACAGGCCAAACAATCATTCCATGTAACATCCACGTCTCCATGCTTTTGTTCATATGTTTCTTATGCCTCCTTTCTTTGCTCATATACTGGGCAAGCACTTATTCACTTTTAAAGATTAACTCAAATATAACTACCTCTAGCCTTTCCTCCCTCCCCATTCCAACCAAGTAGAAAGAAATTATTCTTTTCTCATATACGGGTCTTTCCGCTCATACCTTTAACTTGGCACCATTATATGACCATATTTATTCACATACATGTTTCTCTTTCCCCTATTATAATACGAATGTCTTCGGGGAAGGACCGTATCTTATTAAGTACCGAGGATAACCGTAATAAATATAAAACAACCACCACCAAATTATATGAGCAATCATCTGATTTATAAAAAAATGCAATATTTAAAATGATACAAAATATCAGTTTCAAAACAATACCAAAAAGTGAGTGTATTTAACCATACTTAGCTCATAACAGGAAAAGGGTTAAGAAGAATAATTCATGCTATAGCATGTTGCTAATATGAACCAGCAACAGAAAAAGCTGGTAAAGGAAGGCAGAGGAACTCTATCTTTTAAGAATTAGAACCGAGGGGCTCCATAATCATCTGGCATCCGCTCAATGTTGTACCTAATCAGAACAAAAAATTAACACTGGTAAGAAAGGTGGGTCTAGAAGCCACCTAAAAACCCATCCTTTACTGAGTGTAACACTTTCACCTCCCCACTATGAATCCTTTCTGTCAGTGGGAACATTTTAAAGGGATGGCGTAATGAGTGATTTTTAGCAAAATGCTGACTTCAATATATTATCTTTATTCCTCAAAATCGAAAGTTAACAAGTAAGGGAGCCAGGTGCTAAGTCCAGGTAAGCCCAGCTCCTCCCAGCCCATATTCTTCCCACTATATTGTGTTCTCCCCAGGTTGAAAAGCGAGACAGTAAGAGACTGAGAACTAACATAGGGACATCCAAGCAAGATAAAGACCAGTTTTTGTTTTTTAATAAGCTTTTAGTTTCCCAGATAAGGTGCTGATCACATATACTAGGCTTTCAAAAAAAAAAAAAAAGATATTTCTGGCCAAAAAGATTAGCTTAATTCAAATTACTGCTTTGTATTTAAAGCTACACATCTCTATTTCTTCTAGTAATCTTACTGTAGCAATGGGAATGTCTGCCTCACCCCCAAATCCTAGTTTTATCTTTTAGGCTTGTTCTTATTACTTTGTCTCACTTTTTCAAATGTAACTATGTGTGCATTTGATACAACAACTGCTTTCAAATCTTCCTATAACCTGACCTCATTTTTAATTGATATCAGCTATATACTTTTAATCGCTTTCCCCAAGAGACAGTTCTTACCTATGGTTAGAAATGTACATGATGGGAACTCCAGGGATCTTCCGGATCCTTCGTTTAAGGTCTCGGTCAACTGTGGCCACGATGTAACACTTGTGCTGTAAAAGACGCCATTCAGTGCTCACACATTGAGTCTACTTGACATTGAGTAATGGTACACTGGCTAATCTAGAGAATTACTCATTTTCACAGTAAATAGCATCACAACAATTTGTTGAGTACCTACGATGACCTAGGAGCTCATATTTACAAAACATATAAAAAGTTGCCTAAAAGAAATGTAGCTCTAAGACTCTTGATGGGGAGAAGACAGAAAAACTATTTAAAGGCACCAAATTGTTTTTTGTCTCATAAGTGGAAGGGACTTTCATATTTAGGGCAGGCAATTTCTTGATTTGGAGAAATACCCCAAAAGACTCAATGCAAAGGCTGAGTAAATGACTTAGATCGGAGGACCCAGCTTTTGCCTTTCCTGCAATCTCTGAGCTTGGGCCTACTCTGAGACCTCCTAGTGGTGGAGGTAGGCCACTTCCTCAGCCAGGACACCAGAATGGAACTCTAGGACAAGTCTGAGCTTAGCAGTTCTGAAAGCATTTAGCTGCCAGCTGTATTAGATTTTACTGCCATCATACCCCAATCTCCCATTCCATTCCGAAAAGAGTTGTAGCCTGGTGACAGCTGTGCTGTGGGAAGTTGAGGCAAATGCTGTCTCCACCCATGGGATGGGGTGGCTAAAGGGATGGCAGTGTGGTCACCAGGTGAAGACAGTTATCCCCAGCATAGGAGGGTCCAGGAAGGGCAACCAATAGCAGAAGTTCTTGTCACGCTTGACAAGGAGGCCAGAACAGAAGAATTAAGAACCTAGTTACTCCAGGGTACTTGTAAGACAGCATCCCGGGACACTGAGATGTAACTGAGAAACACTCTTGCTTAGGCATGGTGGAGAGGAACAAAATTCCTGCATGGGGAATAATGGAAACGGATGATTTCTGATTCACAGGGTGGTAAAACCTAATATTATATGTACACTCACTCAATGCATTTTATAGAGATGAGTTGTGGAATAAAGAATCAGTAAGTGCCCCAAATTACATACAAATAAATGCAGGTGCTGAGACTTGAAACCCGTGTCTCCTTCCCAAGCCTGTGATTTTCCCATTACAGTTACAGTATACATTTCCAATCCACTTCCTCAAATAAGTGAAGACACCTACGCTTCCTGTGAAGCACAAAGTGAACATTTAAAAACTGGTGATACCTGAGTTACTCTCTGCACTAAGCAGTCATCTGCATAGGTTCCTTTGTGTGTGCATGGTAATCGTTCAAATCTTGGATCCTTGGCAATCCTAAAGGGTTACAAAAGTGGATTAACAACGACAGCCAGGCAACTGGGTAACTTTCTGACTCTTGATCTGTAAAATAAGAGTGACTTGATCTATGTGGGGATTCTAAGGCACCCCTTGCCTCCCGCACCCTATCTTCTGATTGGAAAGACAACTGAGAGAGAGGCTGTTGTGCCTTAGGTCACGTAATCTTCGGAGAACTCTGAATTAATTATGTTTCCATTTTACAAATGAGGAAGCAGATTCAGAGAGGCTAATTAATTTGTTCAAAGTACACAGGTTGGAAAAGCCGGGATTCAAAACCAAACAATTCTAACCTAACCATTTCACTTTTAGAAGCTGTCTTACACAAATCTGTAAGAGTATAGGCACAAGGATGGCCACTACAGAATACTTTGTAATAGTGAAAAACTGCAGATCATCTGACTATCCATCAGCAACGTAAAAAAAGTTAAATACATTCTGATGCCCCACCCTGTTTAAAAAAAAAATGAGGTAGGGCTGGCTGTACCAACACAGAAGGCTTGTTGAATAAACAAAAAAATTCAAACTGTTGCATAAAGAAAATCATCAAACAGTATACATACATGATTCAATTAAGAAAATACAAATTTCTGAGGCACCCGGGTGGCTCAGTGGGTTGAGCCTCTGCCTTCGGCTCAGGTCATGATCTCAGGGTCCTGGGATTGAGTCCCGCATCGGGAATGTATGCTCAGCAGGGAGCCTCCTTCCCCCTCTCTCTCTGCCTGCCTCTCTGCCTACTTGTGATCTGTCAAATAAATAAAATGTTTTAAAAAAAAAGAAAATACAAATTTCTTTCATTGTCTTTCTCTACACTTGCATTTGCTTAGAAAAAAGGTCTAGAAAAACATACATTAACGCTTCTCAGTTGTCACCATTAGGGTGGAAGAATGGACAAAGTGTGAATATGTGGGGGGACTAAACTTTTTACCATATGTACATGTTTATATTGTTTGCCATAAATAAATCAAACATGTTATTTTCATGCAAGTTTGAAAAAAGAAAAACCCCAAGTCTGTGATTCCCAGAACCATGTTCTTCCTACTGCGTAATGATGAGTCACAAACTGAATAAAACTACAAGGCAGCACATAGGTACCAAGTGCAAGAAAAATGCTCCACAATGCAGTAGTTCAGAGCTAAGTCACTGTGAATTGGGTACACTTAAAAAAAATTACATGGATGTTAAATAAAATGAAGATGAAAGAATATTCCATGGGCAGGCACGTTCCAAACAGGGCACCAACCATCTATAAATTGGGTCATTGGTGTTCAGGGAAGAGCAAGCACCTCTTTCTGGTAGGAAGAGAGGGTTTGTACAGAGGAGAGTGAAACAGGGCTGGGAAGATGGAGCTTTCTGCAGTGATATTGCCAAACTGCTCTCCAAACTGACCGTCCACTTTACATCCGTATCTGTCGAATATGAGAATTCCCACTGGTCCCCAGTCTCAACTACTCACAGCATTGTTAAGCAGACTTCAATTCTTGCCAATCTGCTGCATATGAAACGATATCTCCTTGTGAATTTAATGATTTTGTCTTTTTCTCATAGATTTGTAAGTTTTTTATACATTTATACATTTTGAAACTAGGCCCTTTGTTGATTATATGTGTTACTAGTATCTTCTCACTATCTGCGACTTACTGTTTTGCTTTGTTTATGCTGCCTTTTGTTATAAAGTAGTGTTCAATTTATTTATTTTTTTTAAGATTTTATTTATTTATTTGACAGAGAGAGTGAGAGAGCACAAGCAGAGGGAGGGGCAGAGGCAGAGGGAGAAGCAGACTCCCTGCTAATAAACAAAGAGCCTGAGGCGGGGCTCGATCCCAGGACCCTGAGATCATGACCCGAGCCCAAGGCAGACGTTTAACCGACTGAGCCACCAAGGTACCCCAGTATTCAACTGCAATATAATCAGATCAGTTAGTTTTCTATTATGGCTTGGACTCCTTCAGAAAGCCCTGCCCACTCCAGAATCACGAAAATATTCTCTATATTTTCTATAAAAGTATAGATACTTAATCTACGTGGAACTGATTTTTGTGAAAGAGGGAAATCCAATTTTGTTTCTTTCCATAGTGATAATCTATATATATATATTTTTTTCTTTAAAGATTTTATTTATTTATTTGACAGAGACAGAGATCACAAGTAGACAAAGAGGCAGGCAGAGAGAAAGGGAGAAGCAGGCTCCCCACTGAGCAGATATCCTGATGCAGGGCTCAATCCTAGGACCCTGAGACCACGATGAGCTGAAGGCAGAGGGCTAACCCACTGAGCCACCCAGGCGCCCCTATATATATATTTTTATATACTTTTTCCCACTTTATTTCTTTTCAGTGTTCCAGCATTGTTTATGCACCACACCCAATGCTCCATGCAATACGTGCCCTCCATAATACCCACCACCAGGCTCACCTCACCCCTCACCCCTCTCCCCTCCAAAAGATAATCAATATTTTAATAGTTTATCACTTTCCCATTCAGCTAAACAGTGCTACCATTCTTATACATTGGGTTCCCATTTCTTTTTGCCTTAAAAAAAGCTTTATTACGTATAAATGAAATATAATAAAATTCACTGACAATACATGTAAAATTTGATGAGTTTTGACAAATTTAGATATCCATTTCACCAATCTCCACAATTGAGATATAGAACACTTCTGTCACTACAAAAAGTTCCCTGTGTCCCTTTGTAGTTAATCCACTTTTCCCATGCTCAGCTTCAGTTAACTACTGTATTCTATTAGTACAGTTTTGTCTTTTCTGGAATTTCATATAAGTGGAATCACACTTCGGGAATGTTGGAAATGTTCTATTTCATGACTATGAGGGTGGTTCCATAACTGTACACATTTGCCAAACCCATCAAATTATATAATTAAACTTGGTGAATTTTATAGCATATAATTTACACCTTTAAAAGGTGACACACAGGGACACCTGGGTGGCTCAGTTGGTTAAGCAGCTGCCTTCGGCTCAGGTCATGATCCCAGCGTCCTGGGATCGAGTCCCACATCGGGCTCCTTGCCCCGCAGGGAGCCTGCTTCTCCCTCTGCCACTCTGTCTGCCTATGCTCGCTCGTGCTCTCTCTCTCTCTGACAAATAAATAAATAAAATCTTTAAAAAAAAAAAAAATAAAATAAAAAAAAATAAAAGGTGACACACACAGAGATGCACAAAATCACTGGTACATCTTGGACCTTGTTTGAATCTTTTACCCATGCATGATTTTGTAGTATTATTCATTGATCATTTGGAAAATGCCAACTCACTGAATTATACAAATCTTCCAAGTATTAACACATTTCATTATAGAATTACCAAAAAAATCATACACAGGGATGCCTGGGTGGCTCAGTTGGTTAAGTGGCTGCCTTCGGCTCAGGTCATGATCCCAGCATCCTGGGATTGAGTCCCACATCAGGCTCCTTGCTCAGCAGGGAGCCTGCTTCTCCCTCTACTTCTGCCTGCCACTCTGTCTGCCTATGCTCACTCTCTCTGACAAATAAAAAAAATCTTAAAAAAAAAAAAAACGCAGTATCTTCACTGGTCTCAACAGAAAGGTCTTTAGTATTGGGAATGTGATAAGCTCATGATTTTTCAAAACTCTAATTTTCACTTCAAAGCTTGAATTTTATCATTGGCAGCTAATACAGTTAAGATTTTCCCTGAAGCAACAGATGCACTGCATTAATTTTTGAGAAACTATCTCCAAATTTAGTCTGAAAAATCAGTGTTTGTCAGTTACTCTTCACATATAAATGACATTCCATGAAAAAGCGGCTGGTTTGGCTCAAAACTCAAACTAGTACACAAATGCTTTTCACTGAAGCAACCTTCACTCTTGGGATGCGGCAGAAGTTCTTTAGGTGTATTTTAAACCTCATCACAAGGAACACCGATGTGTACTCTAGGGTCGAGATTTAACAAAGTCAACAAATTTTACTGCTTCATCAAGGATATTCTTAAGGGACTCTGAGGTTTTTTGTTGTTGTTGTTTCTTGTTTTTAAGATTTTATTTTTTTAAGTAATCTCTGCAACACCCAATTTAGGGCTCAAATTTATAATCCCGAGATCAAAAGTTGTGCTCTACCAACTGAGCCAGCCAGGCACCCCTGCGCTGTTTTTGTTGTTTTTAACTGCTAGTGAGGGGGCAGTGAAGAGTACAAAGTCTACCAGCATTATTTGGGTCCACTGCCTTGACTGGTACTAAGGCACCAGTTATTTCTGCTCTCAGTACAAATGTCAGCACAGTGACAGAGACAACGTCTTGATATTATTATGAAAATAGTTTTGTTAGGCTCCCTGCGCAAAGGTCTCTGGGACTTCTAGGGGTCCATGGACCATACTTTGGGAACCACTAATTTTAATTCAAGTATACCTTCTAGAGTAAGCTCAAAACTCAAAATGTGACTCCTTTAAGTATGAGATTTTAAAAGAGATATCTAGATAGCTAATAAAAAGACACTTTCTAATTGAAAATCCAGAGGAACTTAAAAGGAGGCCTAAAAGACCAACGGGACTAACTAACTTCATTAAAAAAACTACAGCTTAGGGATGCCTAGGTGGCTCAGTCAGTTAAGTGTCTGACCTCGGCTCAGGTCCTGATTTGGGGCTCCTGGGATAGACCCCCGCAGCCTGACCAGCTTCCTGCTCAAGGGGGAGCCTGCTTCTCTCTCTTCCTCTGCCCACAGCACCCCTGCACCCCAGCTCATGCTCTCTCTCTCAAATAAAATCTTTAAATTCTTTAACCTTCAAATGTTTGCTTGCTTCCTTGCTTTTTTTTTTAAAGATTTTATTTATTTATTTGACACAGAGAGTGAGTGAGAGAGGGAATACCAGCTGGGGGAGTGGAGAGGGAGAAGCAGGCCTCCCGCTGGGCAGGGAGTCTGATGTGGCTCGATCCCGGGACCCTGGTATCATGACCCGAGCTGAAGGCAGATGCTTATTGACTTGAGCCACCCAGGCGCCCCAAATGTTTGCTTTCTTGATCATAAATAGTTAACTAGTTTTGTGTGGTTTTTATTTAAAGTAATTATCCAAGAAATCTTCAGACAGCAAACAGATGGAGGAGGATCACAAGAATCTTGAGCATACCAATCTAGACCAGCTCCTCCCTACCTTAGAGCCACTCGATACTTCTGCCCCAGTTTCTCAATTTCAGCCATTACACAGTCAGTTATACAAGGGATACCTGCAGGAAAAAAATACATATTGATAACAGAACCTGTAAAGAAACTGGTTTTACTCTCTCTGAATTATATCACATTGAAAGTCTTAGGAATAAAATCCCTATTGATGAGGAAAGTAGAGAACTGAACCGTCCCAATCCCACACTACAGATTCATAAAGTGTCATGAATGTGCCTGGGGGAAAAAATTAAGCTAGATCCCTGTCATCCTTTCTACATTAAAATAAATTCTAGATGGAAAAAAATTTAAATACGAGCCCAAAGAAACGAAACAATTAATCAGAAAATGTAAATTCGATCCCATAAAAATAGAAATCTTCTGTTTGACAGCTATGGAAGTCATATTAAAATAAAAATAAACTAGGAAAAGTACTTCTACACCTTCATCACAGGGCAAATTTCGTTAATATACAAAGAGCTTGTAATGATAGCTTATGTTATGTGCTATTTGCCAGCCACTGGGCCGAGCACTTTAGGAGGATATCTCACTTCTTATTCAGAATAATTCCTATCAGGTAGCATTGTTATTATTATCATCCCCATTTTACAGATCAGGAACCTAAGGCGTAAAGAAGTTAAGTAGAAGCAAATGGTGAAACCAAGACTTGAATAGAGACTGTCAGGCTATAGACTGGATTCTTTTTTTTCTTTCCTTAAGAGCAATACTTAATCCTAGTACATCGCTAGTTACCTCTTTCTCCCTACGTGTTGAGATTTATTTTTTTTAATTTTAATTTTATTAACATATAATGAATTATTTGCCCCAGGGGTACAGGTCTGTGAATCATCAGTCTGACACAATTCATAGCACTCGCCATAGCACATACCCTCCCCAATGTCCATCACCCAGCCGCCCCATCCCTCCCACCCCCTCTCCCCTCCAGCAAACCTCAGTTTGTTTATAGACTGGATTCTTAACCACCATGCTACAGTTCAGTTCATACACTTCAGGTCACAGAGGAAGACATACAATGGTCAATGAACATAAGGGTGTTCAATCTCACTCCTAATTAAAGAGCTATAAATTGAAACAAGATTTCATTTTCTACCTATTAGAGTGGCAAAGATTAAACAAGGAAAATACCCAATATTGAGGAAACAGGTATTCTCACACTAAGTTAGTAAGTGTAAAAATGTGTATTACTATTTTAGGATAATTCTGCAACACGTTAATGTAAGAAAATATACATACCCCTTGAAATTGCAGTACAGTTTCCTAGAAATGTGTCCTAAAGAACTACTCCACCCTATCAGAGACATATTTACATTGATATCCACTGCAGCCTTATTTATAGTAAGGTAAAAACTGCAAGTAATCCAAGTATCTAATAGAATATTAATTTTTAAAAATTATATAAATACTATGCAAACTTAAAAAAAGAATGAAGTCCACTATATATACTGACACAGCAAAATGTCCAAGATATATTTTGTTCAAGGAGCACCTGGGTGGTTCAGTTGGTTTAGTGTCTGCTTTTGGCTCAGGTCATGATCTTAGGGTCCTGGGATTGAGCCCTGCACTGGGGGGGGGGGGGGTGTTTCCCCTGTTCAGCAGGAGTCTTCCTTTCCCTATTCCTCTGCCTTCTCCCCACCACTCGAGCGTGTGCATGCTCTCTCTAAAAAGTAAATACCCGTTTAAAAAATTTATTTGCTATTTGTTCAATGTAAAAGTAAGAAAAAAATGGATGAGTAATCTAGCCACACAATGGAATATTATTTGGTAATGTAAAGAAATGATGTCCTGATATATGCTTTAACATTTAGCCTTGAAGCCTTGAAAACATGCTGAATGTAAGAGGACAAAATATTTTATGATCTCATTTTAATGAAATGTCCAAAATAAGCAAATCTATAGAGACAGATGGCAAGTTAGTGGTTGTCTAGGGACAGAAAGAGGAAAGGTTGGGGATGATGGTTAAAGGGTTCAGAGTTTCTTTCTGGGTAGTAAAATATTCTAAAATTGACTTTGAATATGCTAAAAGCCACAGAATCATACACTTTAAATGGTATGTGAATTAATTCTCCAGTTGTTAAAAAAGGCACAAAGACAAACTGTAAATAATCTAGGATTCATTTTCATTAATAAAATAAACAAAATTAACCAAAAATCCATAGAGATTTTATATTAAGTTTTAGAGGGAAACCTAGGTAGCTCAGTCGGTTAAGCATCTGACCCTAGACTTCAGCTCAGGCCTTGATCTCAAGGCCATGAGTTCAGGTCCCACACTGGGCTCCACACTGGGTATGGAGTCTATTAAGAAAAAAAAAATACATAAAAAATAAAAATAAAAACTGTCCCTCCCTGAGGAAAGGTGTTATAGAGGGCTTTAATGTTTTTGTGCTAGATTTTTTACCCACAATCACAGAAATATTTTTGAATGTGGACAAAGTTAAATTTTAAACTAAAGGACAACATCCAGAAGAAAAAGCAGTTGTAAAATGGAGGTATGAAATCAGTAGGATCAAACAGTCATGGAATCAGAGGGCAATATGCAACTTAAAAGGGTCAATTTCAGAACCATGTAGCAGTAAACCAACCAAGGGCTTGCATGTGGAGCAGGAAAGTTGGCCCAGGAAGAGGACTATCAAGAAAGGGAAGGTAACAGGGAAGAACACTCATGGGCAGAAAAGAAAGCTGACAGAAAGCTAACTATCCTCCCTTGTTGGAATATCAGGGAGGAATGGGACCAGGAGCTATGAAAAGGCCAAAGGGGCATCTTCAAGGGAAGAGGAAGATAAAGGTCTTCCTTCAGGTATAAAGACAAGCGAGGAAAAATTAAATAGCTAGAGCTTAAAAATAGTCAAGGAATCTCCTAGGTAACTGAATTTGTACTGTACTTGAATATTTCTTCAACCTTTCCTTTGAGGTATTGTTACACAGAAGACTGCAGAAAGTGGTATTTTCCTTAAAAAAGTTCTTATTTTATTATATTATTATTTTTTTTAGAGAGGCAGAGACGGGTGGAGAGGCAGAGGAAGAGGGTGAATCTTAAGCAGCTTCCACGTCCAGCACGGAGCCCAATACTGGGTTTGATCTCACAACCCTGAGATCACGACCTGACCCAAAATCAAGAGTCAGATGCTGAACTGATTGAGCCACCAGTCAGTTTGAGGTATCCCAATAAGTTTGTTTTTAAAAAAGGCACAGTGAGAGCATTCAGCTGTACACATTATAGCTGTATTCCCAAGGTATCCATATCCAGAGAAAGCACTCCTCTCGGATGAGAGCTTTCCTAAACGTCACCACTTAGATAATAGTGATGGACCTATAGAGTCAAGGAAACAATTCGCCTTCAAAGGGCCATGCCTGAACCTCCATCCATTTCATTTATAAGCAGGTCACGGCATTTCTAGATAAGCAGCTAGCACACTTTATTTATAGTCATAAAAAACACCACGGGAATACTAAAGTCTACCAAATGTACTGTCTTCCCTCATCCAAGGCCACCCTAGTCCACGCTCACAGGAAGGTAGGACCCCCATTTCAGGTTATTCTTTATTATTCCAACAAGCTTAAACCAATTAAAGGATTACACGTCCACAGCTTAAAAAGAAATATGGCAAAGTCTGTGTGAAAAAATCCTTTCCCACCCCACCAACTTGGATCCTCAGAGACCACTATTTTACTTCATTAGCTGTTTTTCTCATTTGGTGGTTACCTTCATATCTTGATATAATAAACTTATGCACTTCTGTATTTATTAATTTTACGGCACTTAAAGAATTTAGATCTCTTACTCATCACATTTCTTACCCCATCTTCCCAACTTGTTAGTTTCAATCAATCAATAAACAACATTTACGTTAGTATCACTCTATAAATGTTCACTATATAGCATCCTTTAAAAATTAAAGGACACGCAAATTTTTTTCCTTCAATTTATTCTTTATGGCAAAGTATAAGTCTAGTTTTCATTTGTACCTTTAAAAAAAGGTAAAAAAATACAAATGTAAATATATTAAAAAATATAAATGTAAATCCCTCACAAAATGCAACAGATCTCACTATGAGGAAGTGATTTCCTTGTACATGGCCTAGATTTTCTTCTTTTTCTTACTCATGGTAGTGAAGGAAGATTACTTGAGGGAGGGGGACACCCAAACACAAGGAAAAGCTACTAATGGTAAACTGCACATCTAGGTATAAATAAACTACTTCTGGTCCTTTGTGGTGCAAATAAATACCACACTGAATAAACTTAGGAGTCATGAAACAGCATCACTTCTAGTTCTGTGACCATAAATGGCAAAATATCTTATTTAGCTTTTCCACAAAGGAGCGGAATGGAGAATATTTCCTCCTTGATGTAAAAGAATTCTGAAAAATATAATAAATTTTCATTTACCCAGAATTTTAAAATCCGGAATTCTAAAACAAAAAATTCCCATCCCATGTTCAAAATTGATGTCCATAACATCAAAGCAGGCTAAGTATGTTCTGATTGTGATGTTTAATTATTTCCAGTCAAGTCTGCATTATATTTCAACTCACTGAAAATGGTCATTGCTACACTGAGCAAATTAAATGACCAGAAATCCAACTAACCAAGACCCCACTCCTCTCTTTTCATGTATTTGGATAATTATAATTATTCTTTATAAATGATACAAAATGTAAAAGTATGATACTCACACTTGGCATAAAGACAGTCCATCATTGACTGTACTAAGTCAAGTTTGGCTTTAATGGAAAAGTTGATAAAGTTGGTATCAACCAGGATGTGGTAAGGTGGGCCCAGCTGTGTGTTATATTGGAAGAATAAGCAGGAAGGATGCTGGGGGCTGAAGGAAGAAGACACAAAACATAAAGTAACATCTACATTGATACTTTGATATCAACAACACAAATGAAGTCTCTGCTTTAAACTGTTTGCTATAGATTAAGCTCCTTTTCCTTATTTATTGGAAATAAATCCTAATAAATCCTGTGATGATATATACATTACCAATTTAGGACAAAATGAGATAACAAAGAAAATATGATGGTGTTTCATAAAATTAAGTGTATTTTTTTTAAGAAGAATGACCTTGAAATTTTGTCCTTACTACTTTTGATGATACATTCTTTCATCAATGTTGGTGTGTTAAACATTGATAATTGTTTCTTTTGAAAGATCATGGCAAAGAAAAAAAATGAGTAATTCTAGATCTAATCCCCAAGATTTTAGGGAAAATTTCACTGCTCCACGAAATCCAAAAACTTCCAACTACTAGCATGGATACACGTTCACCAATATCACTTTCATTTGCATAGTAGTGCCAGACTTACCAATGGCTTACAGAACAGCTCAGGGAAAGCCTGGGTTTCTAAGAATTCTATGGTTCTAAAATGTCAGGTTTCTAGGTTTAAAGGAAAACTTAAAGTTTTTGATTACTCACACTTCTCTTTCCTTGAGTGCACTGGGATCTTTCTTTTCTTTTTTTTTAGGTTTTAATCTATCCTTTTCTTTACTAGGAAAAAAGAAAGTAAATTAAATGCAAGAGAGAAGGAAAACTCATTGTAGTTATAATCTTATTCAACATTTAAAGTTTCTTTCTTTCTTTTTCTTTTTTCTTTTTTTTTTTTTTTTTTGCTTACAAAGGAAATCCTATTTTGTGATTTCTTCATGTTAATACCCACACCCACTTTCTAAGCATAAATAATTGTGTGGAACTGTGTGGGAAGTAGGCTGAAAGTAACTAATCAGTTAAACATAATGAAATTTAAAAGTCTCTAGCCAATAATCCATAAAACCTGTTAAAGGGGGGACACCAGGGCTGCTCAGTCAGTTGAGCTTCTGTCTTCGGCTCAGGTCATGATCTCAGGGTCCTGGGATCAAGTCCCACATTGGGCTCGCTGCTCAGATGGGAGTCTGCTTCTCCCACTACATGATACTCCCCTGCTTGTGCTCTGTCTCTCTCTGACAAATAAATAAATAAAATCTAAAAAGAATTGTTAATGGGTAAATAAATGTTAGTTATACTATCATTTCTTTGTCAGAAGCTCTTCATACCAAGGATCAAAACCCACTTCAATGTAGAGGAGAAACAGGCTAACATTTATCTTCTGAAGACTCAAATGTTCCAATAGTGGGAAAAAGGTTCTCCTATATGCCTCTTATAAAAGGCTAAAATGTAAAAGTACATATACAAAATTTAACACTTAACTGGAAATAAAATATTATCAATGAGGCAAATTCCCTAAAAATTACATAATACATACACACTAGAGACGGAGAATACAATTTAGTGACTGAAGACCATTTCTTTGTTCTAAAGTTATTAAACACAATGAAAATCAGTCTTTCTCTTCTCTTCTCTCTTTCCTTTCCTTCCTTTCTAAAGTAAGCTCTAGGCCCAAGGTGGGGCTTGCACTCACCACCCTAGATCAAGAGTCCTGTGATCTACTGACTGAGTCAGCCAGGTGCCCCAAGACCACTTCTTATTTCATAACTTTGTCTATTCTTCACTGAAGCAAGGAAGCTTACAATAGGGAGTATCATTCCACTCTCCCACAGTGGTCTGGATTCTTGTAAGATTTATAAAATGAAGACATCTAGGTGTTTTCCCATTCTTTCTTTTAAAAATATTTAAGTGACAGATGCTGGGGACACAAGGCAAACATGGTCTCTGATCTCACCGTTTTTCAACAATCTTAACAAATTTTTTTTTCACTGGGGAATATAAGAAAGGTAATAGCAAGAACATAAAGATATTCCAACCTACCAACTTCAAGGGGGCTTAAATGTGATAGGATATATAAAATACATAAAAACAGTGGAAGAGATCGAACACTTCAGAAATGTTTAATTCCCACCCCCTTCCCCAGTGTAATCGCTCAGCATCAAAGGGGCTGTTACACACTTGCCTACAATCCTATGCTATACAAAACCAAGACACAATAACTTTAAACGTAAACGTAAACACAAAATAAAGACAAAACTCTTACTACTTATGTCCTCCTAACTCTTTTATCTTCGGGAATAGATTTATTCCAGATACTCACAGCCTCTGATCTCGGAGACTAAGCATTCGCTTCATAGTCGCATACTTCCTTGCTTTCTTTTGCTTCCCCTTGAAACAGAAATTTTAGAGTTAAAAGAATTAGAAATACATAGTATCTTCTTGAATTCTTTCTCTTGTTTTGTCCATTCCCTTCCCTTCTTCCCTCAAATACCCACCATCTCTTATCCTCTGTGCCCCAATCTGGTCCTCCTCTCCCCACTCGCTACAGCATAGCAGGCACCTTTAGGAGCAGTTTAAGAACTACGGTCAGAATGAAAATAATTAAGAGTAATACAGAGGAAATTTGGCTAACGGCTGACTGGCTCGACCTCTCCCAAAACGTGGTCTAACAAAATCATTTCACAAACCCTCCTCTCACCATGTTCACGTCGTACTCTTGTTTCTTCCGGAATCACCAACCGCGCGACACTTCTGCGTCATCCAAATACTGCTTCCTGCAAAGCCTAGCCCGGAAGCGGAAGCCGCTTTGGGAAACGGAAAAGCTTGGAGCCGGTTCCCAGCCGGAGCCGAGATCTGTACTGGGGTCTCTGCGGGGAGGATCTTGGACCAGTCTTGCTGCGGTGCTGCAGCCACCGCCCCCAACAGCAGAGGTGGGACTCTAACGCGCTGCTCGGGTAACATTTCTCTCCTTTCCCACTGTAGCCCGGGGCACTGCCCCAGGACCTCCCTGCACCAGAGTTCCAGAGAGGCAGGACAGGGATGGGGGAACAGACTTTAGGTTTTTCCACTAGTTTAGAGAAACACATTCTCCTTATCCCTCAGCGCTGGGGTTCAGGTCTCTAGGGTGCAGTTGGGAGGTTCTGTTACCTACTCGGTTCTCCTAGCTAACATGGTGCTTCGTGCAGCTAGTTGGATGATTCTCACGATTTTCTCGAGTAAATACCGTGGATTCATCTCGGTGCAGAGAGGGATGAATCATCGTTTGAGGGCCTTCTTTAGACCATGTCTAGAAAATTGGGACATAAGCTTTACATATGTTATTAGTTACCAAGCCAGGAAAATGGTGGGGGAATAATTGACATTTATTGGGAATCCTTGTTGTGTCACCCTTAATGGAAAAGGGACAGTTTTTGAGAATAAGAAGGGAAAGAGAATTTACATTTTTTTGAGTAGCTGCTGTGTATTTCGGTGGTTCTTAGCCTTTCAGAGATCCAGGTATCCCTTGAAGGTTTGTGGACAGCCGGAAACGATTCTTAAAAAGGGTGGGGGGGCACATACAACATTTGTCATACAGTTGGTAAGACAAAGAGACTCTGAAGCCCTTCTGTGGACACTTGAGGTCTGTGTATGTAAGGTTAAGAACCCCTATTTTGTGTACTATACGTGGCACTTGCATTATCTACTTTGACCTTCACCATAACTTGAGAGCCTACCTTTTACATACAGGGAAGCTGAGGTTTGACTTTGTTTAGGGGTTTGTTCAGGTTTGATTTGATTCCCAAGCCCGTACTCTTCTTATTGCACAAAACTATCCTAGTGTTTGAAATCCAAAAATGTTATTAGGTTAAAAAAAAAAAAAGCTGACCATTTCATAGAACACGGAGCATTGGTTAACATAAACTTTGGAGTCTGACTAATTGACCATTTCATAAAACACGGTGCATTGGTTAACATAAACTTTGGAGTCTGACTAATGGAATTAAACTCCTGCTCTTCCTCTTACTAGCTGTATGACATTGGGTGAATTGATCTGTCTGTACTTCAGTTCCTTCATCCATAGAGTGGAGATAATAGAACCTGCCTTATAGGAAGGTTATCGGGAGTAAATGAATAAGAATGTGAAGTCCCTAGAACAGGGCCCACCACAGATAAAATGCTATTGAAGTGTTTTCTGTTATTATTTATTGTGTGTCTTTCAACATGTGGTGGCATTAGAATTTTATGCCAATTGTATTTTAATATAGTTGCTCTATTTTGGAACTTGAATGTGTTGATAGCTCCAAGAACCTTATGAGGTTTGCAGTTCTTAAAAAGCTCAATTGCAGGGTGGTTTCTCATGTTGCCTTGTATATGGACGCATTTTTCTTCCTTCTTCTTTTCGGCTTGCAGGCATTTTGTAGGCTCTGAGTTTTTGATGTTGAAACAGTTTTATTAGTGAACCATCTACAGATAACGTATGTGCCTTCTGCTTTACCCCATTTGCAGTCACTAGACGTTCCTAATCTTTTTGAGACAGCTTGTCTGCAAGCTGCATTCATGGCTAGAGCTGAGAGCTACCACTTTTTCGATGCATTAGAACCTCTCGGTGATTCAGCAATAACCTTTTTAAGTAAACATGACTAGTTGTTTATTTTAAACATTTGGTTGTTGACCAGTATTATAGGTAGGGTCAGAGGGAAAATTGCATATAATTTAAATAGTAATTCACATTTAAATTCTGCCATTAGCAGAAAGATACTGTCCTGCTAATGTTAGTACCATGAATTTTGGAATCCATGAACAATAGTAAATTTAAAAAAAACAAACAATTTGGAATTCCTGTTCTGAGAATTTTCTTATTTTCTTGTTTATTAATACTTGAGAGGGACCTAAATTAGTACAGGAACACCACGGGGAATGAGAACATACTTAGAAAAATGTTTTCGTTGAATTGTAATTTTACTGCATTCTGACATTCTTATAGTCTAAGATTAAAGTACTGAGATGCTCCATAGCGTTTTTTGATGGTGATGGGAGGGAGGCGATGGCATTGCTTTGTGTTAGGTAGGAGCAGAAAGTAATTGCTTTTGATTACATACTTGTGAGAAAAAGAAATACTTTTGGGCCTTCTCAGCAGTCAAGAGGGTTGTTTTGTATTTTTCTGCAGCCTTGAAGAGAAAGAATTTTTTAAGGCATTCAACCCACAGTTTTGAACACATAATTGGGCTTGGACTTCATTCCATCCACTAATTGGTCTTCCTTACCAATTTAAGTTAATAACACATTTTTTATATAAAATTATGGCTAACGAAAGATTCTTTTGAAACTCTTGTATTTCCATATTAGGAAGTTAAAGGTAGATTGACTTTTGTGGCGATCCAGGGAAGAAAACTAATTCACAGATACTTTCTTCATTTTCAAGTTACAGTTTTTACACTTCTTTTGATGTCTCATGCGATGAGTTTTTTTTCCCAACATTAGTTGGTAGTAATTATTTTTCAGTGAGTTTGACTGCCTCCTAAATATGTAACATGGTATACAGCATGTTCTGCTCCTAAGGTGTTGATACCAAGTGGCTTGTAAAGATACCGTGGAGATATATTACTGCTGCACGTTCGCTCATTCGGAAGGCGTGTATTAAGGGCCCATTCTGCCCTAGGCAGTGTGCTCGTCACTCTTCAAGATCTCAGGCCTGTATTGGAGATAGACTTATGAGCAGATCAATGATGGTAAGGTTGTTCAACAGACGAACTCAAATTGAACTCTTTCATAGGAGTTACTCTACCCGTTCATCTTTACGGAAGTGGTCCTGGTTGGAGTACTGTTGCGTAATATATATTTTACGTATATTCCAACATACCATATAATAAATCAGACTTAATGAGTTCAACGGATTCTAGTATATCATTTTACTTTTGAAATGACTTTAGTCATTAAATAGCTTAGGTTTAAATTTCAGTTTCTCTTTCTTTGGTTTCTTTTTCTTTGAAGGGTTCATGAATGTTTAGCTTTCACTAATAATATTCTTTTATATAATAGTTTTCAAACTGTTGAGGTTGCTTAACCTTGTTGCAGTTTGTGTGTATGTCCATGGGTACATGTGTGCACACGCACACACACATGCTTGATGCCTTGATAGGGTGTTCTATCACCACGATGTTTTCCTTAGGGACTCTTGAAGCCTCTTCTAGAAGTTATGGCTTAATAGAGATGAGTATTCATTTAGTTATCAGAAACCAGACAGTCTTGGTAAATGTATGTTTCGTCATTTAGCCTGTATTGAAGAGTACCATATGTATTTTTTTTAACTGGGGGAGGGCAGAGATAGAGGGAGAGAGAATTCAAGAAGGCTCCATACCTCACGTGGACACAGGTCTTGATCTTACAATCCTGAGATCATGACCTGAGCTGAAATCAAAAGTCGGACTCTTACCCACCGACTGAGCTACCGAAGCGCCACATCGTATGATTTTAATATGAATTTTTGTTCAATATGAATTTCTGTTACCTTGGATAGTTGAAGAATTTGCACCACGTTTTTCGGAGCTTCTAGCTGCAGCATCAGTTCAGTGCAGTTTGCCTGTTGGTGTTGAGATACAGGTAGTCAGCATCTGTTCCTCGTATTTTCTATTCATTATCCTTTTTGGCCAGAGATCAGGTAAAGGTAATCTAATGATATACAACATACATTTTCTGCAGGGTCCCCTTGCTCTTATCCAGAGACCCAGCTCAGATGATTTTAACCCCCCTTTTGTCCACTTGGAGAGGCTCCACTCTCAAGGATACCCCTGGTGTATGTGGTAAGGCTATTAGAAGGAAAAAAAACAATTAAAACCTCTTAGGTATAATCTAGTTTCTCATGTCTTGGTGAAGACGGGAACTCAGCTGGGCTGTGTAAATGATTTATAGAAAAGATTGAAATGGAATGGAAAAAAGTGTTTTAACCAAGCATTACCTCGATTGGGTAGGGATTAGGGAGGCATGATTGGAATCCCAGGGGGGCAATGAGAATGTAAAGTGGGGAACAAGATGTAATTTTTTAAAAATCACATTTTATTTTGGTTTTGGAGTAGCTTTAGGTTTATAGAAAAGTTGCAAAGATAGTACAGAGAGTTTCTGTATATCCTTCACCCAGTTCTTCCCCTAATGTTAACCATTAGGTTAATCATGGGGTGTGTGTGTGTGTGTATGTGTATGTATATAACCATGGTATGTTTGTCATATCTAATAAGAAATTAACTTTTGTACAATACCATTAGCTGAACTACAACTTTATTTGGATTTTACAAGTTTTTCCACTAAAAGCCTTTTTCTGTTCTAAGATCCAAACCAGGATACCACCTTTTATTTAGACCATGTGCAATTTTGAAAAATAGGTTGGAGTTTCCAATGAGCTTTCTCTCTGCCATGTATATAGTTCGGTAATCCCCTGTGACCGTTACTGAAGAGAGGAAGTCATTGACCCTGAGAATAGACAATACTGTGTAGGTAGTGTTTTCTACCTCCTGAATTCCCCAAACACTGGTAACTCAGTGAAAGAGTTGGCTTTGCTCCCAGGAGGGTGGTCTGAAGTTTCCTGAGATGCTAAGACCTAATCCTGATTGTGGGGCCCTTCCCGGGATCCACTAACACCGTGTGCTCACTTCATAGACTTCCACTACACGGAACTGTCACCAAGTGGTTTACTTGTGTGTCTTCTGTACTAAACTGTATGTTTCTAAGGGATCAGGACCATCTTACTCATTTTGGCTCCTCAGGGTCCAACATAAGTTGGGCATCTAATAGATTTTTAATACACATTTGAAGAAAAGCATAGATCTTGTTTGGCAACATTGATTATTAGGTCAAAAAAGATTTTTTTTTTAATACTATGTAAGTGTTGAGTTTCTCCTTCAAATTGAGCCATCTCAGTTTGCCCTTTCTGTGGCTAATTGAATTTTTCCTCCTGGAATCTTAAATGAACAACTATAAAATACTCATTTAAGATGGCTCTTTTTTTCCCTGATGTAGATAAACTATTTTCTTTAAAAATAACGGTAGAATAGATGACCGTATAGGTAGAAGTTTTGTTAGCTTTTAAGCGCATGTGTGATGATTCCAGTTTCATCCCACTAGGCTGTAGATCTGGCCGTTTGCCTGCCACTTCATGCACAGTTAATGAAATAACACCCTCCTGGACTTATTGAGGGAGACGGCTTGTCAGATTCAGGGAATTTGTTTTAAAATTTTCCTGTTATAGCCAAGATTCGGTGGCCCAGGGTCACCTAAGCATAAAAGCTGCCATGGGGTGGGAACACAGGGGCCTGTCCTAATTCTGTGGATCAGGCACAACAGAATCCGTTTGGTAAATAGAAAGAACCAAAAAAAAAACCACGTTAGGAGAGAGTTGTAAAATGAAGCTGCTGTTTTCTTGACGAAGATGAAAAACTGCGACAGGCATAGATGGGCCAGTTTTTTTATTCTGTTTTTCTCCAGACGTCCCAGGAAGTTACAAAATGAGCAATGATTAAGTTGACCCTCGTTTCCCTGTTCTGTGCACACTGGCTTTGAATCGCTTTTCCTCTTTACTCTGAACTGTGCGGAGAATGGCAAAGTCTGTTCCAGGGGCCACTTGGACCTGAACTTTCACATGCACTCTTCATTTCAAGTCTGACAAACTCTGGTTTGTTTTATTTTTTTTTTAAAGGATTTTATTTTTATTTATTTGTCAGAGAGAGAGAGAGAGAGAGAGAGCGAGCGCGCGCAGGCAGGCAGAGTGGCAGGCAGAGGGAGAAGCAGGCTCCCTGCCGAGCAAGGAGCCTGACGTGGGACTCAATCCCAGGACATTGGGATCATGACCCGAGCCGAAGGCAGCCGCTTAACTGACTGAGCCACCCAGGCGTCCCTCGTGTTTGTTTTAAAGAGAATGGTGCAACAGAGAGAATCCAGATTGAATTAAGAAGTGGAGAATTACTTTTGTCACTGTCAGCTAAACCTTTATAAGCCTAACTTTTCTTTTAACTAGTGAATGATCAGATAATGGTTTCCTGCCTCCTCTCAGGTGAGAGTGATCTCATGAAAGCTTGTTCTCGGGGCGCCTGGGTTGGTTGGGCGTCTGCCTCCTGCTCGGGTCATGATCCCAGAGTCCTGGGATGGAGCCCCACATCAGGCTCCCCTCTCAGTGGGGAGCCCACTTCTCCCTCTCCCTCCTGCTCATGTTCTCTCTTGCTCTCTCTCAAATAAATAAAATCTTAAAAAAAAAATAAAAATAAAAGCTTTTCTTCAAAACCAGAAGGGCAAACAGTTCGTTGTCCTTGGCTTAACCTGCAGGTGCATGCTCTGGGTTTTGGAACTTTGTTGTTGTTTTAAGATCCGGCGACAGCGGTCCAGAGGGTTTATGTCAATTTGAGGAGAACTGAGGGACTAAAACATTGGCCCCATTTAAAAATGCCATTTATTAGGTTAAAGAGTAGGGGGAAATCTGTTAAAAGATAAAGATCTTTCCAAATTCTGTAACAGACTAACTGAAATACTTCTTAGTAATGTAGGGAGTTGAATTTGAAAGAAACAAAGCAATAGTAAAACTGAGTAATTAATGAGATAAAGGGCATGCAGGAGCTTCAAAAACTCTTGTTAAAAAATTTTGGGGGGAGAGGCGCCTGGGTGGCTCAGTGGATTAAGCCTCCAACTTCGGCTCAGGTCAGATCCCAGGGTGCTGGGATCAAGCCCTGAATCGGGCTCTCTGCTCAGCGGGGAACCTGCTTTTCCCTCTCTCTGCCTGCCACTCAGCCTACTTGTGATCTCTCTCTCTCTGTGAAATAAATAAATAAAATTTTAAAAATTTTTTTAATTTACGTATAGTTGACATACAACATTATCTATGTATTAGATAAAACATCGAGATTGGGCAGTTATACACATTATGAAATGCCTACTACAATGAGTATAGTTACTATATTTTACCACACAAAATTATTATAGTTTATTGACTATATTCCCTTTGCATATTTTTCATCTCTGCGATGTAATTTATTTTGTAACTAGAAGTCTGTACCTCTTAGTTTCCTTCACCTATTTCATCCATCCCCTCACAGCCCTCCCCTCTAGCAGCCATCAGCTTTTCTCCGTATTTATGAGTCTATTTCTGTTCATTTTGTTTTGTATGTTCTACATATAAGTGAAATCATATGGTATTTGTCGTTTTCTGTCTGACTTATTTCACTTAGCATAATACCCTCTACAGGTCTGTTCATGTTGCCATGAATGACAAGATTTAATTCTTTTTTATGGCTGAGTGTATTTCATTACATATGTGTGTGTGTGTATACACATACATATGCATATATATGTATGTACACACACACCATATCTTCCTTATCCACTCATCTATTGATAGACGTTTGGGTTGCTTCCATGTCTTGGCTATTGTAAATAATGCTACGGTAAACCTAAGGTGTGCATATATCTTTTTTAATTCATTTCCATTTTCTGCAGGTAAATACCCAGAAGTAGAATTACTGGGTCATATGGTTCTATTTTTAATTTTTTTTTTAAGATTTATTTATTTATTTTAGAAAGAGAGAGAACAGGAGTGGGAAGGGCAGAGGGAGAGGGAGAGAGAATCTGAAGCAGACTCCCTGCTGAGCATGGAGCCCTACGTGGGACTCGATCTCATGAACCCGAACACGAGCCAAAACTGAGTCGGCTAATCAACTGTGCCACTGAGGGGCCCTTATTTTTAATTTTTTGAGGAACCTCCATACCATTTTCCCCAGTGGCTGCACCAGTTTGCATTCCTGCCAACAGTGCACAAGGATTCCCTTTTCTCCACATCCTCACCAACATTTGTTATTTCTTGTCTTTTTGATATTAGCCATTCTGACTGGTATGAGGTGCTACTGTGGTTTTGATTTGCGTTTCTTTTATTTATTTATTTGACAGAGAGAGACACAGCGAGAGAGGGAACACAAGCGGGAGGAGTGTGAGAGGGAGAAGCAGGCTTCCCGCTAAGCAGGGAGCCCGATACGGGGCTCAATCCCAGGACCCTGGGATCATGACCTGAGCTGAAGGCAGGAGCTTAACAACTGAGCCACCCAGGCACCCCACAAACAGCTTGATTTTAAAAATGCAAAAGATTTAGATACCAAAGAAGCGTCACAAATAGCCAATAAGCACATGAAAACATACTCTAAGTTGTTAGTCCTTAGGGAAATGCAAATAAAACCACAGTGAGAGACCACATCTTTTAGAATGGGTAAAGTTTAGTAGTGCATTATTTAACTTCCATGTATTTGTGCTCTTTCCAGATTTTTTCTTGTGGTCGACTTTTAGTTTTATAGCTCTCCAGTCAGAAAAGGTGCATGGTATGATCTTTTTGAATTTGTTGAGTGACTTGCTTGTTTTTTTTAAAGATTTTATTTATTTATTTGACAGAGAGCTAGCACAGATAGGCAGAGCAGCAGGCAGAGGGAGAGGGAGAAGCATGCTCTCCGCTGAGCAGGGAGCTAGATGCGGGGCTCCGTCCCAGGACTCTGGGATCGTGAGCTGAAGGCATCCACTTAGCCAACTGTGCCACCCAGGCGCCCCTGAGACACTTGTTTTGTGGCCTAATATGTGATCTGTTTTGGAGAATGTTCCACGTGCACTTGAAAAGGATATGTGTTCTCCTGTTTTAGGATGGACTGTTCTGAATATATCTGTTAAATCCATCTGGTCCAGTGTGTCATTCAAAGCCACTGTTCCTTATTGATTTTCTTTTTGGATGATCTGTCCACTGATGTAAGTGGGGTGTTAAACTCCCCTGCTATTATACTGTTACTGACTACTTCCTTTATGTTTGTTATTAACTACTTTAAGTATTTGGGTGCTCCCATGTTGGGTGCATAAGTATTTATAATGGTTATATCTGGTTGGATTGTTCTAGAATGATAACATTTAAAAGATCGACAATACCCAGTGTTGGCAGATGTGAGCAACTGGCGCTCTCATACACTGTTCACTGGAAAACAGGGTCGCAGTTTTTTATAAGTTAAATAAGTGCTTATGATATGACCCAGCAATCTGTCTTAGCTTTTTACCCAACAGAAATAAAAACATGTGTCCACGCGAGACTTATGCTTGAATGTTCATAGCAGCTTTATCATAATAGCCCCAAACTGGATAGAACCAAATGTCCATCAACTGGTGAATGGGTAAAGAAATTGTATTATAACGGACTACTACACAGCAGTAAAGAGGAATGAACTACCGCTACATGTAATGACATGTATGGGTCTAAAATGCATTGTGCTAAGTGGAGAAACGCGACACACCAAAGACTACGTTTTGTATATGATACCGTTTGGCATCTGCAAAACCAAACTTCTAGGAAGCACATCAGTAGTTGCACAAGGGGATCATGAGGAAACCTTGGGATGGCAAAAGTTCTGTATCATGATTATGTTTTATATCATAACCGTTTACAGTTGTCAAAGCTCTAATTGTTTACTTTAAATTGGTGACCTTTACTGTATCTAAGCTATACCTCAAAAAAGCTTATTTGGAGAAGATTTCTTTCTTTCTTTTTTTTTTTTTGCCAGTGACTTATGCACAATTAGAAACTAGATTCAGATTCAGAAACTAAATTCAGATCTGAATTTGTTACAGGTGCTAAAATAATTTTGAAATAATCAGATCCCTGAATTGAGTTGCAGTGAGCTTACTAGTTACCAAGTTGGGTCAAGTTTAGGCTAAGACTTTTATTATTAATGAGAACAGGTGAAAATAAGATACACATTTATTTGAAGGTGCTTGATAAGAGAATCAGAGTTCCGAATAATCAAGGTAAAAAAACCTGCAAGCTGATTTTGAGCTCCCCCTCTGGCCCGAGTCTTATAACCAATTTACTCATTATAATACTGTGACCACCACCAGTTTCGAGAAATACTTCCTTTTGCCTCAAGTAAACAATTTACACGTTTTTTCCCCTCTTGTCTGATTGTTCCTTTTCACTCTTTGCTAGCTCCCTTTTTTGGGGTAGGGGGTACGTTTAAGGTTGATCCCCTCAGGGTTCTATAATTGGTCTTTTTCTTGGTCTGCTTGTTTTGCATGGCAGTCCTTTTTCATTTCCTGTCTTTTAACTGCCCTCAGGTTACTGGTATCTCCATTGCTTCAGATGTTCATTTCCATTTGTCTTGTCAATATATTTACCTGGATATCTTGTAGACACTTCAAACTTAGTTCTGTACTCAGATTTTTTTCCTACACATTGGCTCTGCCTCCGTAATTCGCCACCACCATTCACCCAGGCTCCCAAGCGTACAAAATCCCGATTTGTCCTTGGCTTCTTGCTCTCTTTTATCTCTTTGACCTCACAGGTCACTAATCCTGTTGCTTCTAACTGGGAAACGATGCATACTCTAGCCTCCCCTGCCCTCCCCCCAACGTTGTGGCCACTGCCTCCCTGCTCCTTTGGACCAGTATCCTCTTGCCTTGACTCTCAGCCGTTGATCTTTTGTCCTCTTCAGAGTCTCTTTTAAAATTTGTGGTCCTCTTTCTCCTTTTAACATGTGTCATCCTCTTTCTTTCTTAGTTAAAAAAACATCTCTTGGGTTTTTTGGTTGTGATTACTTCAACTCTAAAATCAAGTCATATTCCTTTTAAATTTCTAGGGTATTTGTTGAGCTCTCATTCTTCCTACCCCAAGGATCTTTTTTTCCTTTCTGGGGGTTCTTGACACGTCAGTGTTCCTGGTTCAGAGGGTAGGCTCTGGAACCACGTTGGAAGGAGCCTGGCTCCTTCATTTCCTTCATTTGTCAGTTGGGTGATAGTGGGCAAGTTATTTTAGTCCTCTGTGTTTCATGTGTCCCAATCCACAAAACATGGATAATAGTATAGGTTCTTATGTGGTTGCTGCGAGTTAAGTGAGATAATACAGGAAGCACTTCAAATGGTGTGGGCACCTAGTGAGCTCTCAGTAAAAGGTAGATTTGCGTTGTCATTCTCAAGAAAAAACCAGAACACCTGGTATTTTGGATTGTTGCTATGGTTGTTTCCAAATAGGATTTCTCTGGAAAACCAGTTAGTCCCTCAGGTACACTCAGTGCCATCTTCCTGACTTGCTGCAGGTTGAGCTGCAGGTTTGCTGGACACAAACTACCATCATCAGCTGGCAACCGGCAGCCTTGTTTGCACATCCCAGCCGTATCTGCTGAGACGCTCCTGCCTGCTCACCTGGGGCCACTTCCAGCCTCGCCCAGTCCTTTCCCCAACACGCCACGCCTTGCTCTCAAGAGCCGCTGAGTTCCTCCCTCTTCTTCCTACACCTCCATTTTATATTCGAGACAACAGAAGAGAAGCAGCTTGTCCAAAATTACTCAGTAGTAAGATTCATGCTCCTGAACCCTCCACCCTAGCGTGCTGAGAATCAGTCACCCTGGTTTGGCCCCAGGTGGTCTTTCTAAATGCTTAGCTTTCATAATGCTGACCTTTTTCATCACTCCCCTTTTTTTTTTAAAGATTTATTTATTTATTTATTTGACAGATCACAAGTAGAGCAGAGAGAGAGAGAGGAGGAAGCAGGCTCCCTGCTGAGCAGAGAGCCGGATGTGGGGCTCGATCCCAGGACCCTGGGGTCATGACTTGAGCCAAAGGCAGAGGCTTTAACCCACTGAGCCACCCAGGCGCCCCATCATCACTCCCTTTCTTGACTCAACTTTGGCTTGTGCTATTTTTCTCCTGCGTGGGGTACTAGTCCTTTTCTTTCTGCCTTGCAAATGCTTGCTCAGTCTTAAGTAATAGCTCTGTTGTCTCTCCTGTCAGAACTTCCTCACTCTCAGGCAAAGCTACCTTTCTCTTTCCTTTGCCCTCCACACATTGTTTATTCCTGTTCTTGTGCTACTTGCCACACTCCCACTTTGGACTGAGTTCATCAGAGTTAAGAAAAGACCCTGTCTCATTTATCCTTGCTACCTTAGCTTTTGTTTTATTTAGCACATAGTCTGGCAGACAGCAAATGCTCAAGAAATCTGACATAAATGAAGAATGAACCTTACAGAAGAACCTGAGGGTGTTGGTGGATTACAGCCCGTGAATTACAGTGAATTTGCTAAAACACTGTTTCAGCAAATGATGTTAGGCAAAGAGAAAATACAGATAACCAAGGGTGGGGGGGGGGAACATAGCAGCAAAAAGAATTTTATTTAAAATGTGAGTATATGGGATGGGCAGCAGTGGGGTAGTAGACCATAAGTTGAGTGGGGATTGTAGTGCTTTTCAAACTTCAGTTTAAGTGCCTCTGGTGGTAGAGGATGGTGGGCATGTAATCCCTTGGGGCTGGGAGCAGAGCCCTGAGCAGCCTTTCTGCCTCAGGTATCAAGAATCTGCATTTTTGAGGGGCGCCTGGGTGGCTCAGTGGATTAAAGCCTCTGCCCTCGGCTCAGTTCATGATTCCAGGGTCCTGGGATCGAGCCCTGCATTGAGCTCTCTGCTCAGCAGGGAGTCTGCTTCCCTTCCTCTCTCTCTGCCTGCCTCTCTGCCTAATTGTGATCTCTGTCTGTCAAATAAATAAACAAAATCTTTTTTAAAAAAAAAGGATCTGCATATTTTGGACGTACCCATATTTTGCCTTTAGAAATTCATGCAAATTTTGCATTCTTTTGTATTGCCTGTGAGAGCTTTAAGGTGAGAATACCTTGTTCTCCTAACCTACATCATCCTCTAGTAAACGGTGGCTGCAGGAACTTGTGCCATTTGCCCTCAGGCTTCCAGCACATCGGCCTGCCCCAAGGCCCAAATCTGGGAGGCACAGAATGGGGTTCCAGTCTAATATGGCAGTGTTCTAGCTTGCTGTGATGTTGGGGGGGTTGTCTACGCAGGAGTATTATGTCATGGAACTGAGGAGGGTGAGCTCATCTTTGTTCTAACGAGGCTATTCCTGGAAGGCTGTAGTCAGTTGGAGGCACCTCATTACCAGATCGCTGGGGACCAGCTGGAGAGAGTTCACAGAAGACCCACAGGAATGATTAAGAGACTGGAGGGGCTGACTGATGAGGAAAGAATATAAATGAAAACCGTATAACTTGGCTGAACCGAGATAGCAGGAATACACAACTGCAGAAATATCTCAAGAGAATAAACTTGATGGGCGAGGGCAGTCTCTTAGGGTGAGATTTGGGGGAGAATAAACCAAGGCTGAAATTAAGCAAAGGAAAACGTAAACTAATAATCTAAAGTGTCTGATGGTACACTTTATTTCTGGAACCTCCTTTGATCCCTCTAAACCGTGGGCCTTTTGTTAATGGAATGATTTAGTTCTTTTAATTTGATTTTCCTGGACTTGGGGCTGGTGCTTCTATAGAGAGTCCTAAAGACTCCATCTTTCAAAAGCAACATCTTTCTCTCGTCTTGTCCTTCTTTGTGGGACTCTGTGGGCCGTGGTTGGGTGACTGTGTGCTGCCACTGCCACTTTCTTTCTTCACCAGATTTCCACAGTGGACTTTCACATCCTTTTTTTTTTTTTTTCATGGCTTTTTATAATAGCTTTTTAAAAGTAGACACTGAGTCAGTAATAGGTATTGTAATAATTTTAGAAACCTGGATATGGGATTGGTCCCCGAGGTACTGGTTTTAGGAAATTACAGCCTTGATGAAATGCAAGCATAATTGTAGGAAACATGTACTTTGGGAAATGACTGTATAAAATTCCTACTTTGGGGTATGGGAGGCATAAAACTTTTAAACAACAGTTGAAATTAGCCAGGAGAAATATTTGCATAATGTTGCCAGTTTTATAGCTCTTTTCCTGAGAGAGGACAGGAGAACTGGAAGAAAATGATTTTATGCTTTTTTTTTAAATTTATGAAAATGAGTTCATTTATACAAAGCAGTTATGTAGCTCTAAGACTGAGACCTCTATGCTAGAGAGGGGTAACCTTTGTCAAGGGTCAGATAGGAAAGCTTTGTAGACTGTAAGTCGTTGTAGCTACTTGGCTTTGCTCTTGTGATGCAAAAGCAGTCATAGACCATATGTAAACGAATGAATTTGGCTGTGTTCCTCCCTTTTAAAAAAAAAAAAAAAAAGCAGGCGACTGTCTGGATTTGGCCTGCAGGCTGTGGTTTGCCAACTCCTGCTCCAGACCTTTGCTCCTGAAAGCATGATCTGCAGACCAGCAGCATCAACACTTCCTGGGAGCCTGTTAGAGATACAGAATATCAGGTCGCTTCTCAGAGGGGCTGCCCTAGAGCCTAGACCAAGCTTCTCAGACTTTAATATTTATAGGAATCTCTTGGGGGCACTTGTCAAAGTATAGACTGAGATAAACTGAACAACATACTAGCTGCTGGGAGACAAAGATGAGTAAGACCCAGTCATTGTCCTCAGAGATCCCAGAATTCATTAGGAGAGACTACTGTATAGATAAATAATTACAATACAGGCTCATAAATGCTAAACAGAGGTATTTTCAGAACGGGGTATCACAGAGGAGCAGGTGATTGGTTCTGCGTGGCATGGGGGCAATCGTCAGAGGGGCCCAAGAATTGGACCAGGAAGGGGAATGGTGCTTGAGTTGAATTTTCAGGCTTACTAGAGACACTGAATGAAGTATTGTCAGGGCAGCCATGGTAGTTCATGGTGGGGTACGGTAAAAATGATATTAACTAGGAGTTATGGGCACCTGGGTGGCTCAGTTGGTTATAAGCGTCTTCCGTTGGCTCAGGTCATGATTCCAGGGTCCTGGGATTGAGCCCCATATTGGGCTCTCTGCTCAGCAGGGAGTCTGCTTCTCCTTCTCCCTCTGCCCCTGTGCGCACGCGCGCTCTCTCTCTTTCTCTAATAAATAAATAAAATCTTTTTAATAAATCCCTATTAAAAAAAAGAACTAGGAATTACTTAATTTAATGACCAAATGGCTGATTACAGGGCTGGAGACCCACTAAGATCATAATGAATAGAAGTAAAATTTCAGTACATTCTTTTATTTTTAGCTAGTTTTTTATACTCTTTCCTTGTTAGAAACAAGGATAACTTGCCTGTTCTCTCCCCAAAAGTTATTTGTTCTCCAGAAATAGAAACTTTGACTATGTTCTTACATCAGTAAGAATTTAGAAGACACGGAAAGGTACAGGTAGGGAACAAAAACTATGTATAATTGCAAACACTAGGAGATGGTGATTATTAATATTTTTATGTTGTTCCATCTAGTTGTGTGTATATAATGTAACATTTTAAAAATTGGGCTCATGCTATGTAAATAATTTTGTGCTTGCCTTTGATTTAGCATTTTATTTGTGAGAAATTTCTTTCATTATTCCTTAAAAGGTGTCATTTTTTAAGGCTGAGATAGCATTCGAATGGAGCTCCTATAGTTTATATATAACTCTTATCTTGTTTGTGGATCCTTTAAGCTGGTCCCAGTTGCTAGTCGACCCAGCTTTTGGCTCATGTACTTGGCAATTCTATCACCATATTTTAAAATAAATACATATGCTTGTTTATTTTTAATTATAAAAATTTGCCAACTTGTTTGATCTGCTGGCCTTTCCTCATTCCATTCTGCTGTTCTTACTAGCATTGTGGCTTTTCTTTCTTGGTTTCCCAGGGTAGGAAGGCCGTAAGGTAGTCATTAAAAAGCATGGATTCTGGGGGCGCCTGGGTGGCTCAGTGGGTTAAAGCCTCTGCCTTTGGCTCAGGTCGTGATCCCAGGGTCCTGGGATCGAGCCCCACATTGGGCTCTCTGCTCGCCAGGGAGCCTGCTTCCCCCTCTCTCTCTGCCTGCCTCTCTGCCTACTTGTGATCTCTGTCAAATAAATAAATAGAATCTTAAAAAATAAAATAAAAAGCATGGATTCTGGGTCCAGATTGTCTGGGTTTGACTCACCTCTACTACTTACCGTGTGTTCTCTTGAGAAAGTACCTCTATTTCCTCATCTGCAAAATAGGGATAATTTTATTTGTGTCCTGGGGTTGTGAGTTAATATATATGAAGCACTGACCATAGTTCCCATCATGTGGAAAGAGATTCTGGTTTTTGTGGTTTTTTTGTTTTTTGTTTGTTTTTAGCGATGAGTGGTCTCTCCTCATTTGTTTTATGGTGACTGTTTGTGTATGCTTTGCCATACCCCCTTCTGCTACATTTAGTTTATGAATGTCTTTGAGTTACACACTGACTTTACTAGACTCTACTTAGTGACTTTATCTTGAGAATTCAGACTTTTTCCCCCCACTCAGTAAATGTGTCTATTTAAAAAATAAAATCAATGTTGTTTCACCGTATCTTGGAAATGCAGACATGGGTGCACAGGGAGCAGCCTACATGGGCAGATGGGTTAGGTTTTAAAGCTTTTTGGTGGTTTTCTCTTTCCAATGGGGCATTACCTTGATTGCTTCTATGGCATAATAAGGCCCTCTGTAATGTGGCCTCACCTATCCTGTGGTCTCATTTCTCTTCACCCTATTCCCAGGCCCTGTGCTCCAGCCCCATTAAACTGGAACTGGGCATGTGGTAATGATGAGGCTCACCCTTTATTTATTCTTTTTAAAAGATTTTATTTATGTCTTTGAGTGGGAGAGAGCGCATGCACATGTGCGCACTCAAGCAGGGGGAGGGGCAGAAGGAGGGAGAAGCAGACTCCCCAGGGAGCAGGGCGCTGGACATGGGGTGTGACACTGGGCTCAACGCAGGGCTGGACCCCAGGACCCTGGGAACATGACCTGAGCCAAAGGCAGACAGACGCTTAACCAACTGAGCCACCCAGGCATCCCAAGGCTCACTCTTTAAATCTGTGCCCTCGTTGCTTCTCTTAAAGGATTAGAATCAGCCGAAGTGCTGGAGCTTCCTTTCGGGGAGTGACACAGTTAAGGCAGTGAGGTTGCCACTGGCCTTTTTTTGGTGGCATTTTAATTGGGAAAGCTTGGTCCAGGTTTACCAGGCCTTGCTTATTTTTCAGGCCCCAGAGTTTCCTCTGCCCATCCTATCTATCTCCTCTTTGTTGTTTTCTGGGCATTCTCTTTCAGAAATAAACAGCTCTTCCACTGACCCTTTTTTTTTTCCCTCTGTTGATAGGATCCCAGGACAGGAGAAAGATGTGTCCTTTGGTGGTTGACCGTACCCTGCCCTAGAGAGAAGTCCAGGATAATAGCTTTTGGGGCTATATTTCTCCACCCTGGAATTCATCCAGTTCGTTCCAGAAATACTGACCCTCAGCTTCTGTGACACCCTCAATGAATGTCTGATGGACAGACACTTTCCGTTGACCTTGCAGCCATTTTCTTTCCCGTGGAGTTTGGAGGACAAGGTGAATGGTGCCCAAGGTTGCCTGCTGCGGTGCATAAGAGTGTTCCACTTGGTTCTCAGAACATGGGCCCTCGTTTAAAGGTAAGACCATAGACTAGTTCAGATTCACTTGTTACTAGGATACAGAACATGGACTCAGTGACCAGTTCCTAAGACTTTCCAACAAGGGATAGCTGTTGAAGTTGCAGTTAGAATGGATCCCCCCCTTCTTTCCACCTCTAGGGCCCCTCTGAGGATGACGAAATCAATTCTCTGTTTCTGGGAAATGACTTTCTCACAACTGATCTTAATGGGTGGGTTATAATTTATTTAATTTACGAGTTAATTTAAATTATGGATTAATTAACAAACCTTTAGACTCCTTAAAAAAGCAGAGAGTTTTAGAATATGTATGTTGGTCAACTTTCTAACATTCCCTTGAGATAGGCACTTTCAAGTATTCTCCCTACCCCGCCTTTTGTAGGTAATGTGAGCCAAAGCACTGTAGTATTAAGCAACTTGCCCGGGATCTTTTAGTAAGCAAGTGATATTTCTGCATTAGATAATTGGTACTGCATTCCATTTTCCTTTGTCATGCTTTATTTTTATTTCAAAAGATTTCAAAAAGGGCCATAAGCATTTATCTTTCTAATTTTAACCTCCTGGTGGGACTCCTCGCAGTAAGATTAAGTAATGTTTTTCATACTTTTACCTGTTTTTTTCATCTTTCCTCTTCCCAAATACCTCACTATCGCTATGACTCCATTCTTTGTCATGATTTAGTGTTGTATGAGAGTTAGAATGTTGGGTTTCAGAGTTAGGCACAGAGTTAGGCTTGAGTCTCAGCTCTGTCACTTAGCCAGCCAAGAGGTGTTCAGCAAGTTAACTTTCCAAGCCTAGTTTTTGTATGTGTGTTTTTTAATCTGTAAATGAGAATAGTGGTGTTTATTTTACCAAGTTGTTAGTAAGACAGTTTCTTAGGTTAACACATATAAGCACTTAGCACTTCACCTATGGAAAGTGGCTCAATAAGGATATTGTGAGTGAGTATTACTTTACTACTACTGTCATTCTGCTAGCTTAGCGAATCACAGTTTGCTCAATTGTATTAGAGCAAGTCACTAGGGGCACCTGGGTGGCTCAGTGGGTTAAGCCTCTGCCTTCAGCTCAGGTCAGGGTCTCAGGGTCCTGGGATCGAGCCGTACATGCCTCTCTGCTCAGTGGGGAGCCTACTTCCCCCTCTCTCTCTGCCTGCCTCTCTGCCTACTTGTGATCTCTCTCTCTCTATCAAATAAATAAATAAAATCTTAAAAAAAAAAAAGAGCAAGTCACTCAAGAGATGAACTTGAAAACAAAATACTCGTGTAGCTAAATGGCATGAATTAGTATGGCAGAGGCTTAACATACTGCTTCTTTGTGCTTGAATGAGACTCGGGAAGAGTTCTAGAATAATTTGATGAAGAAGTGTGAGCAGCAGAAAGTGGAGGGTGCTATAGAAACTGTTATAGAAAAATAAATGCTCAAGATAAGGAAGAGAGAACCATAAAATCAGATACCACGCCATGCACGAGAACCAGTGACTGGTTGTAGGCATTTGGTACAGACTTACAGAACTGCAGCAAACTGGTAACTTGTGGTCTGAAGAGTTCATAACCCCTGGCTCAAGTGAATGTACTGCCACTTAGAGAAGTGTTTAAAAACTGTATCAGAAAAGAGGTCCCATCTAGAAAATTCCTGATCCTTAGGCATTCTGGATGAAGGAAGGAAGGGACATTGGACTCTTGTCTGTTCAGATACTTCATTCATGTTTATTACAATGACTATATATGCAGTTATGTTGGGTGCTGTGGGGAATTTTAAAGACTAGTCTTTGCCTAATGTTATTTACCACTCTGAAATGGAAAATAAAACCAACATGGGACTAATGAAAGAAAATAAGTTTTATAAGATAAATAATAAAGTTATGTGGGAATTCAGAGGGGGATGGAATTTCTAAATTGAGGCCCAGGGAAGATTTCAGGGAGAGGAGACAGGATTTTCCCTAGACTTTCCAGATAGGAGATTTCCCATGGATGGAGATGTGAGAGGGGAGTGGATAGTCTAGGCAGAGAAAGTGACTTTTTACAAAGCATGGAGATGGACGTTTCGGAACTTAGATGTGAAGGTGGAAAGGACTTGAGTTGGGTAGATCGTAGGATGAAAACAAGGTACTATGGGATTCGGGGTCAAGAAGACCACTATGGGTGGGGATGGGAGCAGAGACAACAGAGAGAGCCATGCCGGGGTCAGGAAGAGGATGGAAAATGCTAACAGAATGGAAGTGAAATCTGGAATAAAAGTGATCTGAGTGACAAAGATCAGAAGGTTTGTGACAACATTCAAGAGGAACAAGACAGGAGGAAAACGAAAAAGGAAGACAAGTTCAAAATGTGACCAGTGTAGAGATGGTTAGATACTGTTGGGGAGGTTTTTGAGAGCTACTGTAGAGAACTGGGATACTTTGTAAAGGTCTGATCAGGGATTAGTAATCGACAGAGCTAATTCCCTGGCCACAAGGACGTTTCCAGGAGAAGAGATGAGAGTTGTTTGGGAAAAAGTAGCAATACGTATGCTGAGTTTTAATAATAAAGGGAATTGGAGTAGAAATGTAGTCTGGAAAAAGTCTGGGTGTTCTAGATCAGTGGTGACAGTTTGGCTGAGAAGTAAGTGAATGGGGAGAAAATGGACAAAGACTCAGCAAGGTCAAGCTCGTTACTCCAGCTTCATGAGGATTGAGACTGTGGCTGGTTCCCCCGGCACCTGGCACGTAATGTAGGTCCCCAGTATTTGTCGGACAAATTATTTTAGGATGAATTTGAACTCTCCATCATAAAAATTTTCAGTCATAAAATTAGAATAGTATGAGGAACTCCCATGTAGGCAGAAACTTAAAATGCAGTAAGGGAAGCCATGCCTTTTGTAATTGATGTGTATCCCATTGAAGAAAGTGTGGGCCAGTAGAGAGGTTCCCAGAGTCTCCTACTGGCTCTGACACAAAGGGGTAGTGGTGCTGCTACCACGACTGATAATAAGTGTCATAATAACTCACACTGACAGTTCATTGAGTGCCAGGCACTATTCTAGGCTGTTGACATGTGTTAACTCATTTCATCCTCACAGACACCCCTGCTAGCTACACGCACATGGGCCCCATTTGACAGACAAGGAAACTGGCTGTCCCCAGAGAGATGAAATAACCTATCCATGGTCACACTGAGCAGCAGAGAATGGTTTTGAACCCAGGGAGTCCATGCCTTCATGCTCTGTATTGTCCTCTTTGCTATAACTGTTTGATTTTAGAGTCCTGATGGTTGTGGGGCATTAGATTAAAGGAGACAGCGCCACAGAAACGACTAAACCTCAACTCTTTTTATAGCAAGGAAAATTCTGAAGCTGGACAGGTCACGTACTTGCAGCCTCGGAACTGGCCTGCAGGCCTTTGACTTACAGCTTGTCCACTGCCTCTCCCAGAAAAGGTCGTAGTTGTCAGAGATAGTGCATTGGAATTTTCCCGGCCCTCATGAAATGTGCCGTAAATCTGGCACCGCCTCCTGTTCTTCCAGGGAGTAAGAGACTTGTGATCCCAAGACCTGTAACATCAGCCACATGCACCTTATTTTCTGCCGAGTGTTAGAACTTTGCTAAGGACCAGATTGTCATGTCCGGGATGGGATTGGATGACGTCCAACTGATGGAGTTCTTCAGGCAGTTTAACTGCCAGCGTGGGTTCTACCAAGTCATCTAGGAAGTCATCTGCATCCTGGAAAGTGCAGACAGATGCTTTATTGAGAGATGAGAGCAGCTTTCAGCATAAGGTCCCAGCAGACGAGATACTTGTTTGGGAAGGAGGCGCTTTTTTGAGAGATGAGAGCAGCTTTTAGCATAAGGTCCCAGCAGACGAGATACTTGTTTGGGAAGGAGGCTCAGTATTTGTGATCCCAAATTTGGGGTCTCTATATTGTCTCTTTATAATAGACCTTCTGGGAGCGGCCTATATTGACTGTGATAATGTTCCCTCTGTGGATTTCTTTTCTAGGAGGACTTTAGACACCAGTCTAAATAGGGATTTCTATGAAACGTGTCATGGCCGTTCCTCAAATTAACCAACTGTCTGGATTCCATTGGGTATATTGTTGCTATCAGAGGAACTAAAGGCCATTTTCTGTCTCCCTCTTAAATTTTTCCAGTACAGTTAGATATAAAAGTATATCCTATTTAAGAAAACAAAACAAAACCCCAAAACTTGTTTTGGTCCCTCCCAGATCTGAGCCTAGAAATTTTCAGCTGTCTTGTCTCTAAGTAATATTCTAGTGCTGATAAAAGGTGCTGGGTTGAGCTAAGGTTGATAACCTTTATATACATTGACTTGAAAAACATGAATTCACTGCATTGTAGAATGGAGGGCTTTTATAGCCTACGCTAAGGTCAGAACTCAGTGATAAGATACCATTGTCAATGTACGTTTCATTTTTCCTTGGTAATACCTTGGTGGTTCAAACAAGTAATGATGATTGAAGTCTTATTCTGGACACAAGGTTAATAACAGTGAAAGTTTCCCCTCAAACTCTGGCCCCTGTTTGAGTGGTTCTGACCTTGCCAGGTATCGCTTAGGAAAAATACGGTCCCATCCTTTTGTTTCTGTCCTTGGCCTTTCTGCTGCTTCCACAGGACCTGTTATCTGAGTGGTAACAGCAAAAATGCCTTCTCTTACATTCCCACTGCTTATTATTGGGATGACCTGTGGTTCGTTTTAATTATATAATGCCAACATGATGATAATAATACTTGCTTTTAAAAAATCTACATTTGATATAACTATTTCCACTCAGATGAATTACTTCCAGAAGGCAAATAAAGGGGAAAGTGATTCCATTTACCCTCTTTGCTTGTGTTAATTAGCACTACTTTGCGTGGGGGAGGGAAACTGTCTTGGGGCCCTGGATCTAAGAAGATGAAAGTCATGTTATTGCATTTTCTAATTAGCACTAAAGCAAGTGGCTGTTTGTGGTATTCCTAGGGTGGTCATAGATTGGAAGTCTTCAGAAGGAGGGATGCAGTCACTGTTTTGCTGAAATTTGTCATAGGGCACCTGTCAGGCTAGAGAGAGAGAGGACTGGGATAGTAAGGCTCGAGCGAGTCAACTCAAGCCATATGTTCTTTGTCTCTCGCTGAGATGGCTGTAAGGAGGAGCTGGAGAAAAAAACTAAACAGGTTTTCTTTTGCAGCTGCAGCTGTGATCCTCGGCTGTCTGTCGGCATTGAAGGGACCTGATGTTTTACGTTATTGGTATGTTATGGAAAGAGCTCTCTCTTATCTTTTTGTTAGGGTTGCTACATCCGTTTTGCCTCCCTGTCTATCCCCTTTCCTCTTGAAAATAGAAATATTTCTCCTCGTGCCAGAATGTACCTCCATAGAGCTGGCAGTGGAATTCATTCATTTGGGAAATATTTATTGAGTAATTCTGGCCCGTGCCAGACACTGTTTCCGGTCGAGTCAAAGTCGAAAGAGGCAAAAATCTGCCTTCAAGAAGTTCATAACATGAATGGGGAGATGGTCAAGGGGGAGAAGAGCTATAATAAGTGAATATGCAGGAGTTTGAGGGAGCCCAGAAGAGGGAACCCCTAATGCAGATCGGGGGCGGGGGTGGTTTGCCAAGTGGACTAGAGAGGGGAAGACTTTGAAATGGAGGGAATTGAATTCACATCCTTTCTAGGACTCTTGTGAGGGCCTAGCCCATGAAAGAAGGTGGGGGGTGGGCATTGTATGTGGCCCACGGTATAGAGCCGGGGTTGGCAGACTTCTTCCGTAAAGGGCCGTGGAGTAAGTGTTTCAGCTTCCCAGGCCATACAGGCTCTGTCTCAACTACTGAATTCTGTCAGTTTAGGGCAAAAGCAGCCCTAGACAAAATGTAAGTCAGTGGATGGACCAGTGTTCTAATAGAACTTTATTTACAAAAATAGGCAGTGGATGGGATTTGGCCCATAATTTCCAACCCCTGGTTTAGAAGTTCCTCTCTTTGGGGCGCCAGGGTGGCTCAGTCACTTAAGCATCTGACTCTTGGTTTCAGCTCAGGTCATGATCTCAGGGTCGGAGGATCAAGCCCTGGGTCGGGCTCTGCACTCAGTACGGGGTCTGCCTGAGATTCTCTCTCCCTTTCCCTCGCCCCTCCCCCTGCTTGCACACACTCTCTAAATAGATAGATAGATAGATGATAGAGAGATATCTTAGAAGTTCTCTTCACCCTCAGAGGTAGTGACCCAGTACTGTGTCTCTTTGGAAGTCTTGTCCTCTCATCCTGACTTCTTCTAATTTTTGAAAGATGACTGGCCTTTTCTACAGTGAGGAGCTATAATGTGTAACTGGCAGATGGTATGTGTGTTCTCTCTTTCACACAGGTGGAATCACAGTGTCTGTGGTTGCATTCTTCTTCACAATTAAGTTCCTCTTTGAGCTTGCCGCACGCGTAGTCAGCTTCCTCCAGAATGAGGACCGTGAGCGCAGAGGGGACCGGACTATTTATGACTACGTGCGGGGAAATTACCTGGATCCCCGGTCTTGCAAAGTGTCCTGGGATTGGAAGGACCCCTATGAGGTGGGCCACAGCATGGCCTTCCGAGTGCATGTAAGGGAATGTTTCTGTCTCCATACCCATTGGGTTTTCTGAATCACTTGCTTTCCAGAGCCCCATTCAGTCTGCTGGTAGTGCTGGCCTGGAATGTTAACATGTTTCCTTGTTTTTCAGCCATTCCCAGGGACTTAGTAGTTGTTACTATCTGGAAGGGTCATGAATTTCTCAACCATTTTGGTTTAGTAGGTACTTAACTTTGAAGATGTATAAAGTTTAACGTTATTTTTTCAAAAGAAGAAAAATGTCACCAGAAAGAACAGGTGTTACAGATTGGGGGTTGGCAAACTATGGCCTGAGGGGTCCAATCAGGCCCACCTCTTGTGTCTGTAAATACGGTTTTATTAGAACACAGCCACACCCATATCTCTTCCTGTATTGCCTGTGGCTGCTTTTATACTTGAGTAGTTAACCACAGCTAAGTTGAGTAGCTGTGTGTGACCCACAAAGCCAAAATATCTACCCTCTGGCCCTTTATAGAAAAGTTTGCCTGCCTGCCCCCCCCGCCCCGCCCCAGCCCTGCCTGGTGCTTTAGTCACTCAGCGCCAGTGGTACCCACTGACTTACCTTCACTTCTGGGTGGTCCACAGTGATTAATATAATATAGTATAATATAATATAAGGGCCGGGTATAAGAGGGAGCAGCATTTGTGGTTCAGAAATGTCAAGTTGAAATGGATTCAGCAGTGTATTTTATCCCTGTCTCCTGAACAAGTTAAGAATTTGTTCCTGATTTAATGTTTTCTCTGAGGTGTGCTGTTTCTCTCTGTGTCTGTGAGCAGGACTGTAGGAACAGTGGGTACTGGGATTTGCCAGCTACCTCCTCCCTGCCCACACTCTCTCGAATCAGGTGGGGAACAGCTGTCTCCACCTGCTCACTGATGAGCGCCCCTCGTCTCCCCACCACAGTTATTCTACAAGAACGGACAGCCTTTCCCGGCACATCGGCCTGTGGGACTGAGAGTTCACATCTCTCATGTCGAGCTGGCCGTGGAAATTCCAGTGACCCAGGAAGTCCTGCAGGAGCCCAGTTCCAACGTGGTCAAGGTGGCCTTCACTGTGCGCCGGGCGGGGCGTTACGAGATCTCGGTGAAGCTTGGCGGATTAAACGTGGCCTACAGTCCCTACTATAAGATTTTTCAGCCTGGTATGTTCTCTCTTTCCTCCCTTTCTCCATCCCTTCCTTCCTGTATTTTTCTTTCTCACTTTTTAAAAATACACCTTTATTAAGATTTAATTCACAGGCCACATCACCCTTCCAATTGAAATATACAGTTAAATGGTTTTTAAAGTTCTGAGTTGTGGGGCGCCTGGATGGCTCAGTGGGTTACAGACTCTGCCTTCGGCTCAGGTCATGATCCCGGGGTCCTGGATCGAGCCCCGCATCGGGCTCTCTGCTCAGCAAGGAACCTGCTTCCCTTCCTCTCTCTCTGCCTGCCTCTCTACCTACTTGTGATCTCTGTCTGTCAAATAAATAAATAAAATCTTTAAAAAATAATAATAAAATAAAATTCTGAGTTGTGCCACTGGCACTTCGGTCACTTTTAGAGCATTTTCATCAGCCCCAAAAGCAATCTGGTACCCGTTAACAGTCACTCCCTGTTTCCCCCAAACTTCCCCATCTCTAAGTAACCATTTATCCACTCTGTATATGTGCCTACTCCAGTTTATATAAGTGTAGTCATAAAATATATGACCTTCTGTGACTGCCTCTTTGACTTGGCATAATGCTTTGAAGGTTTATTCAGTGCTATAGCATGAATCAGCATTTCCTTCCTTGTTATTGCTAAAGGACATTCTGTTGTGTGGATAGACCACCTTTTATTTAGCCATTCACCAGCTGACAGACGTTTGGGTTGTTTTCGCTTTTGGCTGCTGTGACTACTTCTGCTATGAGCCTTTGTGCCCAAGTTCTCGTGTGGACATATGGTTTTAGTTCTCTAGGAGTGGAATTGCTGGATCATCAGCCTAGTAAATTCTTAAGGGGTAAGGGTGCCAGAATAGACAAAAGGTAAATTCTTCTGATTTTTGAAATCTTTTCCCGTAAAAAGCCCTTGACCGGAACTCCGCCCTTACTTCTCATGGCACAGTGCCCGAGCTGCCAATATCTAAGAATTGAGACCTCTCACTTTTTTCCCCCACTCATATCCTTTATGCCAGATCATAGATGCTCACCGACTTTGAAGCCTAAAGGTATAATCTCTGACTTCTGACCCCGCAGCAAAAGTGTTCGGTGTGTTGCCCATCCTGTCCGCTCTGTGTGCCCTGCCTTGGCTTCATTTGGGGTTGTCATTAAGTACTAGCCAGCTTGGTACCCACAGAAATGAGAGGTCTTTGGGAACATTGGAGTCAGATGACAAGAAGAGGAACCTTAAGAAGATTTGTCAGTCTTTGCTTGACTGGTCCTTAGTTTTCTTTCTCTTATAACAGTGGAAGGCTGTGGACAAGGTGGCTCCCAAGCCACGCACCTCTCCATGTGGCTCCTCCTTTCCCTCAGTGTCTCGCTCGCAGACTTCTTTCCACAGGAATTAGCCTCACCCCACCTCCTTGCCACCAGTGGAAAACAGTTCATATCCTCACAATATGTCTCAGCCTTTTATTTTTGAGTTAAATTTAAACTCTTCACTTTGAGATAATTGTAGATTCTCCAGCAGTTTAAAAAAATAACACAGAGGGAGCTGGTATACCCTTGACCCAGTTTCCCCCAGTGGTTGTGAGATCTTGCAAAACTGAAGTACAGTGTCACAGCCAGGCTATTGACATTGACACAATCAAGGTAGGAAGCATTTCCATCACCACAAGGATCCTTACGCTGCCTCTTTATAGCCACACATTTTCCCTCCCCCACCTACCTATTTCTTAACCCGTGGCAGCCCACGATTCTCTTCTCCCTTTGTATAAGTTTGTCATTTTAAAAATGTTACATAAATGGAATTATATTGGGTGCCTGGGTGGGTCAGTTTTTTAGGTGTCTGTCTTTGGCTTGGTTCGTGATCCCAGGGTCCTGGGATCGAGTCCCAAGCCCTGTGTCGGGCTCCCTGCTCAGTAGGGAGCCTGCTTCTCCTTCTCCCTCTGCAGCCCCCCACCATGTTTGTGTGCTCTCGCTCTCTCTCTCTCTCTCAAATAAATAAAATAAAATCTTTAATAAATGAAATTATATTTTACTTGGCCTAATTCCCTAGAGATTCAGTCAAGTTGTTGAGTGTACCAGTAGTTGGTTCCTTTTTATTTCTGAGTAGTATTCCACAATGTGAATGTACCCTGGTTTGTTTAACCATCACCAGTTGAAGGACATCTGGGTTGTTTTCAGTTTAGGGCTGTTATGAATAAATCTATGAGAATTCATGCACAGGTTTTTGTGTGAACATACGTTGTCCGTCATTTCTTTGGTGTAAATGCCCAGGAACATAATTGCTGGGTCATATGGTAGTTAAACACTTAGTATTTTTTTTTTTAAGGATTTTATTTATTTATTTGTCAGAGAAGAAGCACAAGCAGGGGCAGCTTCAGGCAGAGGAAGAAGCAGGCTCCCCACTGAGCAAGGAGCCAAATGTGGGAATGATCCCAGGACCCTGGTTTCAAGACCTGAGCCGGAGGCAGATGCTTAACTGACAGAGTCACCCAGGCGCACCTGTTCTATCAATCTTTAGCTTTTCTTTTTATCCCTTTCACATAGTCTTTCACAAAGCAAAAGTTAATTCTGATGAAGTCAGTTTATTAATTTTTTCTTTTAAGGATCATGCTTTAGGTATCTGAGAACTCTTTGACTAGTTCTAGATCTCAAAGATTTCCTCCTGTGGGTTTTTTTTTTTCCCTTAAAGTTTTACATTTTCTATTTAAGGCTTTGATCTATTTTTAGTTCATTTTTGTATAGTGTCAAGGTTTTTTTTCTTCTTTATTTTCTTATAGATGTCTAGTTGTTCCAGCGCCATTTGTTGAAAAGATCATCTTTCCTCTATTATATTGTCCTTTTTTTGTGCCTTTGTTAAAGATTGGTTAGGCAGGGCCTCCTGGGTGGTTCAGTCATTAAGCATCTACCTTCAGCTCAGGTCATGATCCCAGGGTCCTGGGATTGAGCCCCGCATCGGGCTCCCTGCTCAGTGGGAAGCCTGCTTCAGCCTTTCCCACTCCCCCTGCCTGTGTTCCCTCTCTCACTCTTTCTCTCTCTCTGTGTCAAATAAATAAAATCTTAAAAAAAAAAAAAAAGATTGGTTAGGCATATTTGCAGGGGTCTATTTCTGGGTCCTCTGTTCTATTCCATTGATCTCTGGGTCTGTCCCTCCATCAGTGCTACAGAATCTGGATTACTATGGCTATGCGGTAAATCCTGAAATTGGGTAAACTTTTTCAGGATTGTTTTTTGCTACTGCAGAATCTTTCTCTTTTCATACAAAAGAGAACACTATTTTCTATATCTACAAACACTCTCACTGAGATTTCCACAAGAATGGTATTAAACCTGTATATTATTTGGGGAGGATTGACATCATTACAATGCTGAATCTTCCAGTTCATAAACATGGTAACCTCTGACTTTATACAGACCTCTTCATTTCTTTCATTCACATTTTGTAGTTTTCAACATAGGGGTCTTGTACATTGGTCCTTAGATTTGCACCCAAGTGTTTCAGGGGTTTTTTGTTTGTTTGTTTGTTTTGTGGTTTTTTAAGCACTTATTTCCGAGGCCTGCCTCACTTGTAGGTTCCCAGTGGGACTGTGGGCACTTTGGAACTCTCAGTTCTGTTTCCTGTGAGTCCTTTTCTCATTTTGTTTAGCACCGCAGTGGTTGGTTGGAAATTTGTGAAAATGAGTCCCCCGGTTCATTTGAATGAATTTCTTTTTCTTTCTTTTTCTTGTCGTCTTAAGGGTGGTGTTTATCCCTAGGAATTAGGTGGGGCCCAGCTCTCTGGGACTCACTGATTGAAGAGATCTTTGTGCTCTGAAAAGTCCCGCTCTAAGGATTAGATTCCATTGTCTGTTCCAGGAATGGTGGTTCCTTCCAAGACCAAAATAGTGTGCCATTTTTCTACTCTGGTGTTGACCTGTGGACAGCCACACACCCTTCAAATAGTGCCCCGAGATGAGTACGACAACCCTACCAACAATTCCGCATCCTTGAGAGACGAGCACAATTACAGTGTGTCCATTCATGAGGTAAGCAGCTTCCCTTCCTCCTCTGTGCTCCTTCCCTGTCATTCTCACTCTTTCTCGTTCACTTGCTCTCGTCTCCACCCTGACTTCTGTGCTGCCCTTCCTTCATCTGACAATGCCCATCTCATGATAATTAAGAGACATAGATCCGCTCGCAGACAGGAAAGTTCTTTGTCAAGAGTAAATTGCCACGCAGTAGGGAAAATTCTCAATGTTCAGTGATGCTCTGTTTTCCTCCTATAGCTCGGTCCTCAAGAAGAAGAGAGCACTGGTGTCTCATTTGAGAAGTCAGTGACCTCCAACAGGCAGACCTGCCAGGTGTCCTTGCGACTTACCCTGCATTCCCGCGGCTGCTTCCATGCCTGCATTTCATACCAAAATCAGCCAATCAATAATGGTGAATTTGACATTATTGTCCTAAGTGGTGAGTTGAAAGAAAAGCTGTGATTTAGCCCCGTTCCAGACCACGTGTTCTCTGTGCGTCTGCATTCTCCTGCCCAGCCTCACACACGTTTGCTATTTGAGCCGAACTTGGCTCAGAGTCCTCTGGACTAAAGGTCTAGTGATAGGTCATTTCTTTTCTCCCCCGTGTCCTACTTTAAAACCTTATTCCTTGTTATACTTCAGAGAATGAGAAGAATATTGTCGAACGCAATGTGTCCACCTCAGGAGTGAGCATTTACTTTGAGGCTTATCTTTATAACGCTACCAACTGTACCGGCACACCCTGGCACCTTCCGCCCATGCACACGAGCTCCTCCCAGCGCCGGCCCTCCACAGCTGTGGAGGAGGAAGATGAGGACTCACCCTCTGAGTGCCAGACCCCCGAGAAGGTGAAGAAACCGAAGAAGGTGTACTGCTATGTGTCACCAAAGGTTGGACCTCCCGTTCTTTTTTTTTTTTTTAAGAGTTTATTTATTTGAGAGAGAGCGTGAGAGAGAAGGCACAAAAGGGGGGCAGAAGGAGAAGGAGAGGCAGGCTCCCCACTGAACAGGGAGCCCGATGCAGGGCTGGATCCCAGGACTCCGGGATCATGACCTCAGCCGAAGGCAGATGCCTAACTGACTGAGCCACCCAGGCAGCCCTGGACCTCCCATTCTTGTCTCAAAACCCTTTTCCCTGAACCTGCACGTAACCGGCCATTGATAAAAAAGGGTGAGATCCTTGACTTATAGGGTTTCTGGGACACTAAGAGAGGCTACTTAAGGTTGAGCAGAAGATTGTGCCCCCTCTTTTTTTTTTTTTTTTTAAGATTTTATTTATTTATATTAGGGAGTGAGAGAGAGCCCAAGTGATGGGAGAGGCAGAAGGAGAAGCAGACTCCTCACTGAGCAGAGAGCCCGATGTGGGGCTCGATCCCAGGACCCTGGGATCATGACCTGAGCCGACTGAGCCCGCCAGGCGCCCCTGTGTCCCCTCTTTTGTTGCACCTGTTTGGCTTGGACTAGGTGGAAACTCTGTTCAGAGATTCTGTGTACCTTGGTGCTTTAGAGCACCGGCGCATTTTGCCCTTTGCTTGCTCCTGGGAAGATTTTTCAAGGCATGGCTCTTAGAATTTTAAAGAAAGCGGCTTTTGACCATTAAAAATTTTTCACTGGTATAAAAATTACTGTTGGCCCCTTATGCTGTTTTGAAACAGCTTGATCTTTCATTCTGTGCTTTGTGAAACCACAATAAATGCATGTCACTATCAGGCAACAAGATCAGAATAGAGAAAATTTTGGCAGAGGCAAGGAGGTGAGCTTCCCAAGGCCCCTGAGCTAAGAGGCACTTTGTGTTAGGAATTTTCTTTTTAACATTTGTATTTTGCTTAGTCATTCAGATCTCAGAAAAAAGAGCTCTTGAAATATCTTGTGACAGCTCTTTCATCTCATAACCAAAACAAGAGTTCTGATTTTGTTCTACTTCAAACTTTTCTATGTGTCCTTTATCATTTAAAAATCTAGCCCTACTTTGGACTAGGCGAATGGGAATGAGAGCCAGGGTGAGGTACAGATGAAGCGAGATTGACCATTGACCATGAAGTGACAGCTGTTAAGGCTGATGATGGGTTCGTTGTACCATTTTCTCTCCTTTAGTATGTGTTTGAAACTTTCTTCATGAAGAGTTTTTTTTAAATCAAGAAAAAGTCTGATCTGTACATTTAGAGAACAGTTTTTTTTAGATTAAAGCTCTCTTTTTCTTTTTTTTATAATAGTATAAAGAGACCCTTCTTTATTCTTACATATTTTTATGAACTTTTTTGTTTTAAAATCATACCACCATCTTCACATGCACCTCTGTTCCCCACCTGCCCCCCTCCCCAGCAGATCCTTGGTTCCATTCTAGTAGGGTTAAGCAGTGGGTGTAGGCCACTGGTATCCCCCGTCCATTGAGGAGATCTGAGCAGCACCCAGCTGAGCACAGGGAGATTTTGATCATTTCTAGGTGAAATGTTTACTCATAAAGTGAAACTCTGATCTCAGACATTTGGAAATGATAGTAAAACTTGAGTATTGAGATTACAAAGGGTATCTGTATGAGATTGCCTTGTCAGAGTAATATTTTTGATTTGCCTATTTTAAGATAGAATTGATGTTACTGATTTGGTGTTAGTACTAAAAAATTATCCTCTTCGTCCATAGAGGGAAAAGATTATGAGGAATGGAGGTAGGGACTCTGATTTTTTAATTACGATACCCAAATAGACCCTTTCTAGTTCTCTTTCACTTCCTTTTCTGTATTTTTGTCCTCCAGCAATTTTCAGTGAAGGAGTTCTACCTGAAAATCATTCCCTGGCGCCTTTATACCTTCCGAGTGTGCCCAGGAACAAAAGTAAGTTGAACCTTACATCTGCTTCATGCTGAGTAGACTTCAATCCTGGAATGTTTCTGCCTTTTCTTTTTTCCTAGAGGGGCTTTTGGTGTTTCTGGAAGTTCTTATTGTGCACACAGGATTCATTGCCAAATAAAGAAAGGGTTGTTTTCTCCTCACAACCTGGCATGAAGAATATAGAAGTTCTAGAAGGGTACATGCGAACAGAAATAGGAATTAGTAGCAAGTCAGAATTCTTCAACAGGTATCTTTTGCCACTGAGACTAAGTTAATGGCGATGGTGTTGGCAGTTCTGGCCCAGGCTTGGTTTCCCAGTGTGCTGAAGTTAACTCTTTTAGAATGAGCATTCTCATATATTAAAAACATTTGTTTTAACTTCTCTGAGCTTTTGGAATCTGAAGGTGAATTGCTTTTCCTCCAGCCAGTCTGCCCAACCTCGTCAGGTAGTCATTTGTATCTTATATATATATATATTTTTTAAAGATTTTATTTATTTGAAAGAGAGAGAGAGTATGTGAGACAGAAAGAGAGAAAGAAAGAGAGTACGAGCAGGGGGAGGGGCAGAAGGAGAAGCAGGCTCCCCACTGAGGAGGGAACCCAACGTGGGGCTCAATCCCAGGATCCTGGGATCATGACCTGAGCCAAGACAGACATTTAACCGACTGAGCCACTCAGGTGCCCCTTTATCTTATATATCTTTACTACCTTCATCCTCCTTTGGTTTTATGTTAGGAGAGCTGTCCTGTTGCCTGTGATCCTCACTAACTCCAGTTAGTGGAGTTAGTGACTCCATTAGTAGTAACTGTAGTAAACAGTAACTAACTAGTGGTAACTAGTAGTAACCAGTAACTCTGTAACTGAAATAATTTTAAGTACAATTGGATCATAGAGCACTTGACATGAAAAACAAGGTGATATACTCCTAGGAGATACTGGTTTAGAGGAGACATGCTTAATTTGTTTATGGGTTGGTACCGAAGGTTAGGGATATGGTAAGTTTTTGCTGGATTTGAGGGTTTTATAGGTTAACACCTTCTTTTTTCTCCTTCATTAGTTTTCATACCTTGGCCCCGACCCTGTTCATAAGCTCCTCACACTGGTGGTAGATGATGGCATTCAACCACCTGTGGAGCTCAGCTGTAAGGAGAGGAACATTCTAGCAGCCACTTTCATCCGCTCCCTCCATAAGAATATAGGTAAGATTGGACAGGGATTCTGACAGGAAAGGCAGGAGCCCCAGCCACCCTGGGCATCTGAAGTTGTGGGGCAGACTGCACAGATGTCTTGTAATGAGGCTGTCATCATGATGGATCTTTTCGTTCCTCAGGAGGCTCTGAGACCTTTCAGGACAAGGTGAACTTCTTCCAGCGAGAGCTTCGGCAGGTACATATGAAAAGACCACATTCCAAAGTCACCCTGAAGGTCAGCAGACACACCTTGCTGGAATCGGTGGGTAAAGTTTCATTTCCGCCGTCAGTTGTCAGGGTTTTGCAACTAGAAACCTCTCCGGTGTTGGGTTCTATCCCCCAGGTCATCTTTTATGAACCCCAAATTTCCCTTTAAACATATCTATTAAAGACCGCTCTTCTCTGTGTCTGATTATACTAAGTTTGGGGTGGATTTGTTCAAGACGTATTATTGAGGAGAGAGACTAGTTGACACATTGGCTTTACAGTCTGTACTAAACTAGTTCCTGAACCATTTCTTGGAACCTCTGTGTGGGGAAGGAAGAAGCAGTTGCCACAGAGGAGCGTTCTAGTTCTTGCATCCCTGGAAGAGAAGAGCTCTTGCTGGGTTAAAAGGAAATGATTTCTGTTGTCACTCTGGTCTGATGGAAAAGGAACACCTGATGTCTGTCTGTCTCCACTGCACAGACACTGGCTTGGTTCTTGCATTCCTCAAGAATGAGAAGGCTTGGTCCCTGTCCAGAAAGTGTTTGTGATGTTTGGCTCTGGTAGGTGTGACTGGAAACCCCTTTTCTCAGCCACATTCTCTGTGTGGCATGGCTCCCTGTCTGAACGCAGCCCTGTGAACAGAGAGTTCCAGTGGACGCTGCACTTTACTGAAAACCAGGGCTCCTTGGTTCTCTTGCTGACAGCTTACTAATGTGACTCCTTTTATTTCTTTATGTGAGAGTTTTCTCATCAATAAATTACATATTAAAAAAAAAACTACTTCAGCTTCCCAACAAAGCAATGGTGTAAAGATGAATTAAATTGTTTTTTGAAATCTTAAATTTCTTCTGGAGATACGTGTACCTAAAATATGAAATGATATGATTGAACTTTATGAATACTGCATCTCCTCCAAGTACTAATGGTTTAAAGGGACCGTGGCGATGTTCTTGTGTTTTTGTCTCTAACATCCAAGAGATGCCTGCCAGTCTTCTGACACTTTCCTTCCCTTCACTGCTTTTCAGTCTCTGAAAGCCACTCGGAATTTCTCCATCTCAGACTGGAGCAAGAACTTTGAAGTGGTTTTTCAAGATGAAGAAGGTCAGTTTTAAAAGTTCGTGTTGATTTTCTTTAACTCTCTTCCCCACTTCTTCCGTCCTCCTTACCCATTCTCCACAAATCACAAAAATACCCCCCCTACCCTTACCCCTGCCCCGGCCCCAGCTTATTTTTCCCAAGGAAAAAGAAGTCATGAGTCGAAACAGAAAAGGTGGTGTTTCTAGGTATTTCGAGCTTATAGAGCACAGACACAGGGCCAGGGAGGGCAAGCTCAAAGAGTCTGGACTGGAAGGAAAAGTAACCTTTGTAGAAGAGAAATGTCCATTTCCTGGGGCCTGTGTTCTCCTGTGTTTCCATACTGGGGGCCGGGGGGGGCATTAACCTAGGGAGTAGACTATCTTGAATCCTGTAATCCTACAGAAAAGGGTGGGATTTAAAAAAAGAGAGAGAGAGAGAAAAAAGGCGCCATAGTTTAGGTGGCTTAGACTGGGGAGACACTAATGTAGTGGAACAGAAGGAAAGTGGAGAGTGTTGAACGATGAATGAATGAACACAAGCAGTAAGAAGTGGTAGGTCAGAGTCGCCTTTTTTTTTTTTTTTTTAAGATTTATTTATTTATTTATTTAGAGAGAGAGCATGCATGTGCCAGCAGGGGGAAGGGCAGAGAAAGGCAGGAGAGAGAGGGAGAACATCCCAAGCAGACTCCCTGCTGAGCTCAGAGCCCAATTCAAAGCTCGATCTCATGACCCTGAGATCATGACCTAAACCGAAATGAAGAGTTGGACGCTTAACCAGCTGAGCCGCCCAAGCACCCCCACATTTTATTTTTATTATACTTTTCAGCTCTGGACTGGGGAGGGCCTCGCCGGGAATGGTTTGAGCTAATCTGCAAAGCATTGTTCGATACCACCAATCAGCTCTTCACCCGATTCAGTGACAACAACCAAGCATTAGTGAGTCTGTGACTTTCCCCGTGGGTGGGCGGAAGATGTCAGTTGTGTTGTACTGGAAACTCTCAGAAGGATTTGAGGTCATGGAACTGTCCTGGGAATTTGGCAACCTTTGTCTTGTTCTTAGTGAACCCAAATTAGATTGCCTCCCTCCTCTTTGCCTTTATTATTTCTTCCGTAAAATAAGAGAAAATGCAGATAGGTGAGTATTTGGCTAAAACATAGTGCGATGGCTATCTACTAATTATTAGAATGATTAGGCCACTTTCTCAGACCATACCTCAAGCCATTGAATTCCATACTAGATCTTTGACTAGGTAGAGGTAGCAGGAGTAGAGAAATAGACTTTGTTTGAAATAAGTTCTGGTTTAGGGGGAAGGCATCACATCATTCACTGGTTAACTTCCATACTCAGCCAGGGACCACAAACTTAATGTAAGATTTTTTCCCCTTACTCAAAGTCCCTCTTTGCCCTCCGTCTTCTAGTCACTCTAATTTACTCATGGTAGCTACCAAACAGCTAATGCCATTTAAATGATTCTTTGATTCTAACACTGAAATTCCTGCTCCCTTGTGATAAGACTGGGTGAACTAAGCTTGAAGAAAAATGGCCCAGAGCCATTGATCTCTTTCTTTGACAGGTCCACCCTAACCCTAATCGCCCCGCTCATCTACGCTTGAAGATGTATGAGTTTGCAGGGCGGCTGGTAGGCAAGTGTCTCTATGAGTCCTCGCTAGGCGGAGCCTATAAGCAACTCGTCCGAGCTCGCTTCACCCGCTCTTTCTTGGCCCAAATCATAGGACTACGTATGCATTATAAGGTAAAGTCTTAGGTATACATGGTTTTTTTTTTAACCAAGGTCTCTGGCCATTAATTCTGGAATTCCTCTGCTCTGAGCTCATTATTCTTAGGGTTGAAGGGGTAAGTGTTTCTAAACAGTTACAGATTTCATTTCTGGGTAAGAGTGGTTATGTTCTGTTCTGTCTTTCTGTCTTCTCAGTACTTTGAAACAGATGACCCAGAATTCTACAAATCTAAGGTTTGCTTCATCCTCAACAATGACATGAGTGAGATGGAGCTGGTCTTTGCAGAAGAGAAATATAACAAATCAGGCCAATTGGAGAAGGTGAGAAAGAGAACCAGAGCCCGTGGGTCCCGTGGTTCCTAGTCTCCTGTAGAGCAGGGCTACCTACTGGAGCTTTCTGCAGCGATGGAAATGTTGTCTGTCTGTGCTGCGATTGAACACCCAAAATGTGCCTGGTTATTCACCAAGTAACTGAAGTTTTCACTCTGTTTTATTCTCATTAAATGTAAATAAGCACGTGAGGCTCGTGGCAACCATATCAGGACATTGCATCCCACACGTGATGATCTTGGCCTGTATGATGGCACAAAAGACATACCATTTCTACTTTCCAGTATAAAAAGAACTGAGTGAAAATCAGGTGTCACTGCACAAGCAGCTTTGGAAGGGACGGAAACTCTGTTTTTCTCAACTTCAATGGTCGTGATATAGTTAACTCCTATTTTAACACTGTGCTTATATATTTTTTGGCTTTTTTACTAGAAAATTATCAGCCGAAAACATTTCTATTTTAATTTAGTTTAATTTAAACATCTTTTTTAATTAAAAAAAATTGGGGGAGGCCCAAAACATGTCTGATGCAAATTTGGTTCTGTTTCTGTTTTGGGGTTAAATGGTATCAGATGATAATGATGACTGTAAACTTGCAGTATTATTACCACTGAAAGTAAAGTAGCAACGACTAAAAAATTGTGAGCACTGATAATGTTGGTACTGATAATCACATGGCCTCTGTGAACACATTGGGAAGATAAAAGGAAGATAAAAGGAACAGTGATTCCCATCTTAGAATTTCTGAAATCTTTTTTTATAAAGATTTTTTTTATTTATTTGAGAGAGAGAGAATGAGAGTGAGCATGAGAGGGGGAAGGTCAGAGGGAGAAGCAGACTCCCTGCTGAGCAGGGAGCCCAATGCAGGGCTCGATCCCAAGACTCCAGAATCATGACCTGAGCTGAAGGAGATGCTTAACCAACTGAGCCACCCAGGCGCCCAGAATTTCTGAAATCTAAAAAGACTTCTTCACTACTTACCTGGCCTTATTTATTCTCAGATAAGTTGGTTCAGGGATCTAAGAGACAAGGTCACAAGGGGCATAATTTTGGATCATTAGAGCTATTAGGATGTTGCTAACAAGGAACCATGACATTTTCTGTTGCATCACCACAGTTTGACCTGGTCAGAGAAGACTCACTCCAATACCCTGGTAGCCAGTGGACTAGGCCACAGTGGTAGGATGGCCGAAGCTTAATGTCTGTATAAAACCAGATGTGTTGAGGGGCTGAATGTGCAGCAGAAACTCATGAGTGAGGCTGGTTTCACAGGACGTACTGGACAGGTGTCATCTGATCATCTCCCATCCACAGCTTCCCCCGTCTGTCTTTTGCCTCTTCTTTTAGGTTGTAGAACTCATGACAGGTGGAGCTCAAACCCCAGTCACGAATGCAAATAAAATCTTCTATTTAAATTTATTGGCCCAATATCGACTGGCCAGTCAAGTGAAAGAGGAGGTAGAACACTTCCTAAAAGGTGAGAGCCCGTCTACTCTTGGCCTTGAGGGAAAAAACACTGTATCCGTGGTATGGGTATGGCTTTAACTCGGCCACTTTGTTTCAGGCCTGAACGAGTTGGTCCCTGAAAACCTTTTGGCTATATTTGATGAAAATGAGCTTGAGGTAAGTGGTTCCAATTACAGGACCTCCCCCACCCCCAGCCCATTCTTGACGAGGTATGTGAGTGTGCCCAGAGGAACCAGCTCGTTACACCTCCTGTTGTGAGATGCCGTGGGAAGTCCTTCATGCAGGAGTTGGTTTCTCTTTTGTCTCTCTTCCATGCATTGCTCCTTTCTCCTGCTTTCAGAACATTAGAATGTGAGCATTAGAAACCAAATAACTAATTATTTTTGAAGAGTAATAATTAATAGTCATTTATTCATCCAGTATTACTGATACTTGTTGAAGAGTGAAGAACATTGGGATTGTGTACAGTCATTGTAAATCCTGTGACATTTAAAGTTGATTTAAGGGAATAATAGAATTTATTTTTTCAGGGACTATTTATCAAGTATCTCTTATAAGACATGGACGTTTGAAGCACCAGGGAGCCAGTAATGAATAGGACAGAGTCCCTGCCCTCATAGAGCTATGTTCCAGGGAAGGAGACAAACCAAAAGATGTGATATATTTCAAAGTTTTGGGCTACGACACTATACAGTCAATGTATTCTCATCGCAGATCCTATAACAACTGCAGAATGGACCTAGGATGGTGAATACCATTCTATAATTATCAAAATAGAAGTTGTGGGCGAAAAATAAAATCAGGAGGTCATTGATCTGTTGCTCACAAATGGTACATACTAGGCAAGTTATTGGTTCCGTCTTGGAACGGCCTTTATGAGGAGTGTGCTTTGCAGACTGGTTCCCGTAAGGAGATTCTTCCTCAAAGAAAAGAAAACAAAACAGTCGTTTCAGATGGTCTTATACAGTGTTTATTCTTATTAACGGAACCAGCCTCAAGAACAAGAATCAAAGTCGTGTGTGATTTTCTTCACATGTGTACCTTCAGACATGAAATTCAAGCAAAATGAATGTTCCATCTCTTACTCAGCCTCACGTTTCCACTAGACCTGTCACCTAGTGCTGGTATTTTCCAGGCTGAGGAGCAGCTACTGGTCTGTTTTGGTTTATTATGAAGCATAACCTTCGTGACGATTTGTAAAAGTGAGGAGGAAGGACAAACACGGTCTCTTAGAATTGTTCCATACCCCACTCTTACTCGTTAGCTTAGGGTTCTTTTCGAAGGAGCCAAAGCTCCTCAGGCTTAATTTGGGCTTTTCTTGTCCCTTGATGAGGACATATCATTTTTAGAGCTGTTGAATGAGCATTCGCAGTCTCTTACGTCACATGCTGGATCCAGAACCAAATTAGGACATCAGCAAGAGGTTCAGGCCTCTGATAGCATTCATTTCTCATTTTTTGGTGTACTTTTTTAATTCATCTGATCAAGTAGAGGCAGGGCTGAAGGAAAGTTGGTAAAAGTTCAAGCCACAAAAGAAGGATGGATGCTGGGAAACAGGAAAGGCCATCTGACAAATTCAGAAATGGAGCAGGGGGTTTTCATCAAAGGGGAGGGGCCTGCCTTTTCTTCCTGGTATGCCCAGGCCATGTCCAGAGCAGACTCAGTAAATACTTGGTTCTCTTTCTGTTTTTTGTTTCAATTCAAAATAATCTACAGCAGTAGTTCTTTTGTTTTGGGGGGTTTTTTGAAGATTACTTATTTTAGAGAAAAAGTGTGCATGAGCAGGGGGACCGGGCGGAGGGGGAGAGAGAGAAAGAGAGAGAAGCAGACTTCCCACTGAGCACAGAGCCTGACACGGGGCTTGATCCCATGACCCTGGGGTCATGACCTGAGCTGAAGTCAAGAATTGGACGCTTAACCGACTGAGCCACCCAGGTGCCCAACCAGAGCAGTAGTTCTTAGAGGTACACATTGGTAACAGGAAACTTTCTCAAAGTACACAAGTTTCTAACCCATTCCTAGAGATTTTGATTCAGTGGGTCTAGGGTAAGGCCACGGACATCTGCATATTTTTTAAAAAGCTGGGTGATTTTTACCACACTGGTTAGGAACCATTGGCCTGTTACAATTGATTTTCCTAAGGTAGAGTTCTGGCATTATGATCTCGTCTTATGGTCTTTTTCCTGGTGTTTCCTTTATTCCATGTCTTGCATGTTAACATAAGTAGTTTTGACCTTATATTGGGTGTTTGTCCCCTGACTGTCCTAGTAACGCCCGACTGTCTTCTCCAGCTGCTGATGTGTGGGACTGGGGACATCAGTGTGTCTGACTTCAAAGCCCACGCAGTGGTTGTTGGCGGCTCATGGCATTTCCGAGAAAAGGTAAGTGGGCCAAACTTCTTTTCCCTGGATTTGTGCCACTTTGCAAGGAAAAACTTTCAGAAGAAAATTGCCAAGGAGTCAGATAGGCAGACACATCAACTGGGGAGAAAATGGTACACAAGGGAAAGACAGGTGGTTGTCCAAGCAGAAGGGAGCCCTGGTCCCTAAGGGCTGTTGCTCCAGCTGCCCCAGGAGCGGTACATTAGAAAGGTGAAGAAACAGAACCAACCAGTCAGAGGACGCCCTGCTGATGGTGTGACAGTGTACATTCCTGGAGTTGTCGACTCTCCCCGTGGCTACCCGCGTCCCCCACTTCCGGCTCTCCTTCTCTTCCCCCAGAGTCCAGTGCTAGGCTGCACACTGAGCGTGACCCCACCTTGTGCTCTCCCTGCCAGGTCATGAGGTGGTTCTGGACCGTGGTGTCCAGTCTGACCCAGGAGGAGTTGGCTCGGCTGCTACAGTTCACAACGGGCTCCTCTCAGCTGCCACCCGGAGGTTTTGCCGCCCTCTGTCCCTCGTTCCAGATTATTGCCGCTCCGACCCACAGCACGCTCCCGACTGCACACACGTGGTAGGTCCCACGCCGCCCAGGGTACCCTCTGGAGGGGGAGGCTCTGCCAGCCCTGGCCAGTGTTTCTGGCACATGAGTTCATCTCTTCTCCCCTTGCTCTTCCAGTTTTAACCAGCTGTGCCTCCCCACGTATGACTCCTATGAAGAGGTTCACAGGATGCTGCAGCTGGCCATCAGCGAGGGCTGCGAGGGCTTTGGCATGCTCTGACCACTCCCCTGCCACGCGCCCCCGGCCCCCGAGCTTTCTGGAGCACCTGGGTGCACGTAACACCGTGAGAACCACCGACCCCAACACCTCTTCGTCGGCCAGAAGCTGCTGCATGCTACCCGGTGTCTGGAGTACTTGCTCACCTCCCACCCGGGTCGCTCCCTCGCCGCCCCCTCTGCATCCCCGCCCCCTCCACACACACGCCCCCCCCCGCCCCCAGGCCACTTCAGCACGGGGCCCATGGAGTCTGCGCTGCTCTCTCCTAAGGAGAGGACTGTGCTGCTGTCACTTCAGTTGGTTCTCAGAAGATCGCAGGAGCGGGAGCTGCTTCAGGAGCTGAGGGAGATTACACAAAGGGCTCGGCTTTCTTAAAAGGCTGGGGTCCACCTTCCTCAGGCTCCTATGCCCATGGCCCATACAAGTCCCTCTGCAGCCCTCCCTGCTTGCCCTGCAGGGACGTGAGTCCCCCCTGGACACGGGGCGATCGCCTCTCTCACCAGAAGCTGGGAGGAGCACAGATGGCAAGTGGCCCACGTGCACAGTCTTCATTTTTGTGTTTCTGCACCATAGCAGGCTCAGGCCGTGGCGCTGGACTACCTCTAAGTGGGGACTGATGGCACAAAAGGATCTTTTTCTGTGGTGTCAAAACTGGAAAAGGAACTTTTTCCCTGAAGGCATTTCTGGAAATGATCATTAATCCATAAAGAACTCTCTAAGCTTTTTCTTGAGTTTGAGCCAGTGAGAAAAACAGACCCAAGAATGTGAAAGATAGCTGGGGCATAGCTTCCAGTGCTAAAAATGATTTTCCTTTAGAGCATGTCTAGGCCTATGGCCGGCTTGAAGACTACTGATGTTTGTCCCTGAGTTTGTTCTGTACACGGAGGTGTGGCTGGGCCTGGCCGCTTACCTCCAACTTCTGCAGTCTGCTAAGAGCTAGGGATTCTTTAGCTTTCTACGGAAGAAAATTTTTGTAACAAGTGTTCGGGAGTAGTAAGAATAGCATGCTAACAATCCCTGGCTCTCTTTGCCTGGTATTCTCTGGCAGCACTGAGGCGAGGAAAAAGGGACCAGTAGTAGAAGTGCTTGGTCACAGGTCCGTGGGGTCAGGGACTGAGAACACGCAGAGAGAAGCTGTGTCCGACGACAAACAGCTGCCCACTGACTTCCTTCCGTGTCTAAGTTGCCAGCAGGAGCCCCAGTGGAGGGAGGAGGATCTTGTAGATTCACTGTTTCACCGTGATTGACGAGAACCCTTGCAAAGTCACACCATCCTTTTTCATGACCATTTGAATGCAAACATTTTCAAGACTCAGAATCTCATCAACTTCCCAAATTTCTGTTTTTAAGAAGGCTTTGCTACAAGCTACCATTCTCAACGGGGCATTCAACTCTGAGAATACTACAAGCCATCTTTACTGCCAAAACCAGCAAGCCTGCAGAGTCCAGAGGTGAGGCGGGACTTATGGCCATGCCTCGGCCTCCTGGAAGCCTGTCTGAGCCCTCCTGTTCCCAGGGATCACGAGGAACCAGCCCTCCTGAGCTGCTCCCATCGCGGCCTGACCTCACTCCTTTTGCAGTTGTCATTTGTCCTTCTTGGCGTGGGTGCTGACGTCACTCATTCTTGGGGTCCAGGATCCAGCATCAGGGCCTCGACATCCCAGCCAGGGCCCTCCATGCCACACAGTCACTGCTGTCCTCAGGGACCAGGACAAGGTGCTGCTGCTTGCCCCAGTGTTTTACCATCGGACGAATACAGGCAGGTTTCATCATCACCCTGGAAACACGATGCTGCCCCTCGAGCCTTGAGAGGGGTTTCCAGCTGGGGGCACGGGGGCTGGTTCTGCTGTCTTTGGCAGTTGCCCCTCTTCTGGATTCTGCATTCTCCCCTCCAACAGCCCTCTAGAGACCGATGCCGGAGCTTGAATTGATTTTCTTGGCGAGATCTGTTGTTTTCAGCTCTAGTCGTAGCACTTTTCGGAGCATCCTCGGGGCCACTGTGGCCCAGCTGCGGCAGCTCGCAGCCCCGTGGTGATCCCTAGCCCCAGGGGCTTTGCTGAACAAAACCCTTCGGTACTGTTGTGGTTTTCTATTCTTCCAGTGTACTCTGTCTCCTAAGTCTGTTCCAGAGCATCTTTGCTCAGTTCGGCCTTTTTCTTGACCTTTTCTTCTAAGCCTGCTTTGGTCCCAGCCAGTTTGGGGAAAAGGTACGACACGTCAGAGAGGAGGAGGAACACCTGTTACTTCTCTAGCAATTGTGAATCTCACACTTCTTATTTTGGCCAGTTCTTTTCTTTATGCCCCGGGGGCCCAGGTACTTGGGGGGCCAGGTAAACGCCTGGCCTTGTAGTGTCTTGGAAGGAGACCAAGCAAGCACCAAGGGAACGCCAAGGAGAGCATCAGGCATGTTTTCTAGAGACCACGCGCTGCTGCAAATCCGTCAGGCCAGGCAAAGGGGCCAGACTGCTGCAGCGACAGTGTAAATATTTTGTACAGTAAATAAATCGATATTGGAAAGGACTGAGGAGCAAGTAACTTCTTTTAAGTGGCGGTTTCGGGCCCAGACTGGAGGCGGGGAAGGAAAAGAAAGATTTAGAAATGTTTTTGCATTTCCCCAGGGGATGCCTTCAAAAGCCAGGAGCTCAGGGTAGAATCTACCTGCAGAGCCCTTGCCCGTCCTGGGCTTCTCACACTTTCATCCTTCCTCATTGCTGTCCCTGATGCCAGGCGGGGCCACAGTGCAGGACACAGGCTTATGCTCAGCTCCTGAAGAAGAAACCAGTTTGGCAAGAGCAGAGGATGTCTGCTCTCCTGAGTCTTTTCAATCTTCATTTGTTGTTTGACCTAAGAAGCTCCGCATAGAAAATTTGGAAACTAAAAAGAAGCCAAGAGAAATCATTGACCTGCCATCCAGATGTCACCACTGCTAACTGATACATGTAGCCCTCTGGTTTGCTTACGATCACATTTATTTCCATACCTCTTCCTCCCAAGCAAGCTAGGCGTGGCAGACAAAATCACTGCTCCTCAGACATTTATGGGTGGCGGGTGGTACCAGTTGGTACCAAAAGAATTGGTAACAATTCTTTTCCAGCTAAAGGTAAGCTTGGCAGAGAGAAAACCAGAACTCTGATTTGGGGCCTGGAAGGAAGAGTACCAGGGACCCTGGCTTTGTTGGGAAAGTAGTCACGGTGTCATGACACATTGGTTCCCAATCTGGAAAATTTAAAGAAAAAAAAATACCCCTTGAAATTGTTTTTAAAATACTGATTTTTGCCCCATCTCCCAGACCTGGTGAATTGGAATCTTTGTCTGAACACCACTCTTTTAAAGAATCCATTCACTCTACTCCCACCTCCTCAAGCTCCTTGGTGATATGAGATGCCCTTAAAAAAACAAAATTCTGTCCTTCTAACTTCATATTTTTAGATTAACAGTCCTGCGTCTCTTACACTTGCTGCTGTTGTGACCTTGAGTGGCTGTGAACATTCATCATTGATTTCAGCCTATCATAAAGTTATTCCTCTTTTTAAAAATTTATTTGTTTATTTATTTAGGAGAGAGGGAGCAGAGGCAGGAGCAGAGGGAGAGGGACAGGCAGACTCCACACTGAGCATCCAGCCTGATGCGGGGCTCAATCCCAGGACCCTGAGATCGTGACCTGAGCTGGAATAAAAAATCAGATGGATGCTTTAACCGCCTGAGCCACCTGGTGCCCTCTGTCATAAAGTTAGTTATTCTTAAGACTCAAGACGGTGGTAGGACTGTTCTCGAATTGACACTATAGATACTAGCGTCAGCCTGGCATGAGCCGCTACCTCTGACCCACTGCAGATAGAACCATCAGACCTCCACCTAGCCACACTTCTCTCGTAGGGGTACAACCGAGATTTTCTAGCAGGGGGCATGAAGCAGAGGCTTTACTCATGCTTCACAAAGACCCTCAAGCATAACAGAACAGCTCCAGGTTTTGTAATACTTAAAAATGAATGTCCTTTTTTCTTTTTATTTTGAGATGTAACGTAGATTTAAGAAAAAGGTCTACAGGCATGTACAATTTAATAAATAATTATAAAGGAAACACATGTATGTGATGGTGGCATCCAAACCAAAAAATAAAACATTATAGCCCTGCAGAGCGAGTCTCCTCCCACCCCTCCAGAGGTAACTGTTATCCTGATTTTTATGGTCCTTGTTGCGCCAATTCCCTTTTCAAACAATCTGTCTTAAAAGTCACAGTGGGGAAGGGAAAAATAAGAGGCCGTATGATCTCTTGATAAGATACTTACCAAGGTTAATTTCTCTGTAGTAATTACTACACATCACAATTAGTCTTAAGAGAAGTTGGAGGACATTGTGCCAGGAGGCTCTAGTTCTGATTCTTTTTTTTTTTTTTAAGATTTTATTTTATTTACTTGACAGAGAGAGAGATCACAAGTAGGCAGAGAGTCAGGCAGAGAGAGAGGGGGAAGCAGGCTCTCCGCTCAGCAGGGATGCTGAGACAGATGTGGGGCTCAATCCCAGGACCCTGAGATCATGACCCGAGCCAAAGACAGCGGCTTAATCCACTGAGCCACCCAGACGCCCCTCTAGTTCTGATTCTTGATGCTGAACCTGATGAGTCATATTCAAAGAAAACAAGGTCTCTTTGCAAAGACTTTCCCCCCAGCTATTCTAAATTGAATACTCCTTTGCTTTTATACCCTGAACAGATTTTGGGGGCTGGTCTAACGTGATTGTGATTCTCTTTGGTGCTCAGCAGCAGGTTCTCAAGTAGCGTATAAGTGTACTATGGAAAATGAACCCGCGCGAAATTGTCTCAGAAGTTGTGAAATGGGCTAGTATTTCTGACTTAGAGTACCGAGTCTGTGCAGCCTCTAACAATGCCATTCCAAAGTTACCCGAGAGCTTAGTTGTTTGGGTTTGGAGTGCACAGGGGGTGGATTTAGAAACCCACAGCGAGTGCTGTGATGATGTGGGGTTGTGAGCAACAGAGCGGTGCCGCCTAGAGCTAGCTGTACCTTGCTGTGAGTACTTCTCCGCCCCCCACCCCAAGGTCAGTTTGCTTGAATTCTGCTCCTATAAGAACACATTGTGGTAGCCAGAGCAGGAACCTGGCTCAGGTATGTCTTTACAAGACGGTCCGTGAATTCCTAACAAGATGTGGAGGACACAGCCTCTCCAGATGGCAGAGGAATGATAGCTGTAGGTCTTGGATACGGCATCAGAAGTAACTTTGGCAAAGTTGTCCAGGTTATCAGAGCCCGCCAGCTGCAGCAGCTTCTCCAACACAAGGTAGTATGTCTGGGAGCAGGGATCAAACACATCACAGAACCGTGATAGCCGTCACCTGCCAAGAACATTGTGGGGCTCCTCTTCTAGTTCCCTTTGTAGCCTTCCTTCAGGGAAACGATGGATGGTTAATGCCTCCAGGATGAAGCCTCTGGGTATGGTTGCTGCCCAATTAGCAGACCAACATGGTCTGTATAATCTTCAGTGACCATGAATGCCTTTAGACCAGAGTCAGCTGGGAAACCAGGCAACTTTCTGAGTAAGCAAGATCTTAGGACTTCATCTCTTAGGGATGACTCTAGGAAGAAGTAAGTCTGGGACTAGTCAAGGAGCTAGGTGAGGAGATAACATCATTGCGTCCTTGACCAGGTAGGCTGTCCTAACTTGTTTGCTATGTCTCTGACTCCAGAGCCTCTGGGCCTATGGCCTCCCCTGAAGCAGAGGCATCTGTCATTCAGCCCATTCTCAAAAGAAGATGTTCCTAGACACGCTTGCATCAAGTGGGCAGAATGGGGCCCTCAAAGGATAAAGAGCCATGGATTGATGAGTCTGAGCATTTGTTTTGTTTTTAACTCCGTGGTTCAACTTTGGGCAGGATAGTCTTCTTTCAGTATTAGTTTCGTGACCTGGGAAATGATGCAATTAACTAAATAAGAAAATTGACTAATAGCTTCAAGCTCTTGGAAGGTTTTCCTCTATATAGTATGTATGTTATCATTCTGACCATGCCTTAGGGCCCCGGCAATTTCCATGCCAGGAGGCAACATGGATCTAGGGGCATTGGAGGATGCTAGAGTGGGTGGTGGGTATGGAATGGTGGCTCCTGTCCCTGCTTGCCATGTTTAGGCAGGCCAGAGAGAATGGGTATTCAGGACAGCCAGCCCATACCCCTGTGAAAAAGGCCCCAGGTCAGAAGAGACCTCCTCTCCTTCCTTCATATGACCCTCTAAAGGCCAAAAGAGGTCTTTGAGGGGACTGTATTTCGAACCTATTTTATGTGGCTAGGCAACCCTATGATAAGCAACCTAATACCCTTGACTTCCTTAGCTCATCTGATTACCAAATCATGATAATAGCTGCCATTTTTTTTTTAGTTCCTCCCTTATGCTAGGAGTTTAATAAATACTGTCTTACACTGACAATGACCCTGCAAGGAAGGTCTTGTTTTCTCCATTCCACAAAAGACACAATAGACTCAGAGAGGATAAGTAACTGCGGAGTTTCCTTAGCTAGTAAGTGGCAGAGCTATACTTGAACATGGGTCTGTTTCATGTCAAGACCCAAACTCTTTTCACATTGCTGGTTTGTCTTGGGCAGATTAGCCTAAACTAAGGAATAGGTGTTGGGCCACTAGAGCTCACTGACTCTGCCTTACAATTGTTTGGTGACTCTGTGTGGCAGATGAACACTTTATACCTCTGTCTTATACCTGTCAGTCACTTAAGGATTTGCGATTTACAGGGGGAGAAGGCCCTACCCTAAGAAATACAACTATTGGTGGGGGGGGCACCTGGCTGGCTCAGTTGGTAGAGCATGGGGGACCCCAGTTTAAAAAAGAAAGAGAGAAAGGAAGAAAAGGAATAAAAGAAAGAAAGAAAAAGGAAGGAAGGAAGAAAAAAGAAAAGGAAGGAAGAGAAAAAAAGGTAACTATTGGTAGTGACTTTAAAATCTTTTGCATCTAGAAAGTTCCACAGAATACCAACTAACGGTTTGCGTGAAGTGACTTCCAAGTTTAAATGAACCTGCATAAAGAATACAAGAAACTCTTAAGGATATAACCGAGGGGGGGGAAATCCTGGAATTTTAATATCCCCACTTTGGTAGAAAAACCATAGGTCTCACGCAAATGAAATCATTAGAATGAGGTCAGACACGCCACACAATACCCTGATGCTTATCTCTGGTAACTAAGTCTGCAGAAAAAAGCCTCATTTAAATAAATCTTTTGTCTCTAAACTTTCCTTACATGAAACACAGCACCGTTTGGTAAAGGCCAAATTCCTGGTGGTTATCTCACTGAGGAAGCAGACATTTTCAGGAATGCCAGTTAAAGGGAGACCTACCCCTCACACAAGACTGATTCTGTTGGAACTATCAACATAGCATCTTCCCCAGGGTGGGGGTCCTGTACCTCTCTGGGACGAGGTCACCATTTCTACAACCGCACTTCACCTGCATTATGGATCTTGCACATGAAGGAATCTTTCGGAATCTTCCCACCCTCCTCCTACAGACCAGCAATGTTCCCTCTCTCCTCAGAACTCCCACTCAAAAGAATTGCCAGGACATTCCTCTGCTTGCCTATTAGCAGAGTCAGGGATATCAGAGTATTTGCAAGCCAACTAGAGAGCCTTTGATGGCTTTTATGTTCTGTTGAAAACAAAATGTTGTGTTATTGTGTAAGAGGAAGACTGTGTGCGTGTCATCATTTTGTGCTAGATCTCATAAGTTCTGGGTCTCATCCTGCTCCAAACTGTCATTTCATTTCCTATAAATGTATACCCCTTGCCACACCACCCCCCAAAAACCAAATGCCAACATCTGACGTGTCTGTTCCATCACTGGGTTTGTGGCCTCCCTATTCCCTTTTGTTCTTTGCACGTCCACACGTTAGCAGACTTTTCCTGTGAATCAGGCAGGCACTGTGCTACGAGCCAGGGACACGAGACAGAATGAGATCCCTGCCTCTGAGCAGTTCACCGTCTTGTCTGGGGAGACAGACCTATAAAAAATCCAGTTTCCTTCATTTCCTTCCCCCAAGGCTTGAACACCCAAACCTATCACCACCCATCCCCATAGTTTCTCTCATTCTTGTTTAATTGGGATGGGGGGAACATTTCTGTTTATGCATTTGGAGACTTTCCATACTATAGGAATAACGGCTGCAAGTGAAATTCATCTAGCTCCTAACACATATACAAAGGGAGGGAATTTATGTTCCTTGTTGATTTGCAGAGAAGCAAGGACCTTTGGAAAGATGGATTCCTAACCAGGAGACCCCCATTGTCCCATAAATAGGCCATCACCTGAGCAGGTCCTAGGAAAGTCTGGGAAAAGGAACTCTGTGATCTCAGGATCCAATCTCCCCTTAATCTCCTCTTCCAGACGAAGCAGACCTGAAGTGTTGACTTTGGCAGTGGGAAGACTGGCCAGTAGCCTGCAGCTCAGTGAATGAAATTAATATCTTGATGGATGGGGAGAGGGAGGTATCTCCAACACTAGCAGCCATCAGAAGGGTTCGTACTGAGGTGGCAGAGGAAAGAAAGTAATTCCATTTCCAATGAATCCAGAGGCATGAAGAGGCAAATCAATTTCACGAACAGCCCTGAAATTGGTTCGCTGAGACCATTAGGGGTGGAAACACTGAGCTTCACTCCAATTTCCCTTGATGTTAATTACACCCAGGAAATTGAAGTCCTTCCTCATCTCTTTGTGGTGTGCTGTAGCTGATGCCTAGTACTCTCTGGGGTTTGAACAAGTCCTAGCCTTGACTCCCTCAAGCTTCGGAGCTGGATCACAGCTGGATGGCCCTTGGGTCAGGCCATGGCCTTTAGGAAAACCTTCAGTCTTCTTTTCCCAGAGGGATTTCTCCTCTGATACTTTGTTTATGATAATGCTGGCCTGTGTCTCTTCAAATACTCAAAGCACCAGAATTAAACTTGGGTGTTCTCCTATAGATCTGGCACTTAATCTCCTAGTCAGGAGAGACATGTTGTTGGATCCTGACAGACTCCGGAGGTGGGTGGGGAGGTCTGGCGGTGGGTGTGGGTACAGCAGCCGTGCGTGCATCCGTCTCCTTCACAGCGGTTCTGGTTTCAACAGTTCTGCCTTCAGATCCCTTGAGATCATACACCTTGAGAACTGTATTGTTTTGGCATCCAACTCATGGCTTCCAGACAGCCTCTCATACCTGAAAGCAGCGCTTTAAAACTCTTTTTCTCAGGCCATATCTGAAGTTTTGGCTCCAAAAATGCCATTGTGCTTTAGCTATACAGGGATTTAAAAAAGCACAGCTCCAGTCCTGCTTTTAGGGCGCAGGCTGGGCTCAGGGGCTTGGCGCGGTGGGAAAAAGGGGCCAAGATAGTGGTTGGCACAAGGATATGGAGAACTCTGGAAGCAGAGCCAGAGACTCTGAGGATTGAGGCCCAGGAAAGTTTGGCACGAATAAAAGCTGGGTATTTAACCAGGAACAGTCCCTCTATTTTTCTCAGCCTTGGCAGCGGGTCAGAGCAACAAGCAGTTCTAGCAAGGTCCACATCCTTCCTATTGTCTCCACCCCAACCTCACTCATCGTCCCAAACATCTGCTTCAGATTTGGGCCCTTGCCTTCTCCCCGATTCCTGTACCAAACCGCCGTGGCGAGGGTGAGGGCAAGGGGCAGGTCTGCAGGTGTGGGATGGGGCAGAAGTAGAGGTGGAAGGCTCTGGGAAAAGTCCTCTAAAGGTTTTGTTTCAGGTGCCACCGAAGGATGAAGAGTCTGATCTATTTTTTATATTTTTTATTTTTTTAAAGACTTTATTAATTTATTTGACAGACATAGATCACAAGGAGGCAGAGAGGCAGGCGGGGGGGGGGGGGTGGGAAGCAGGCTCCCAGCCGAGCAGAGAGCCCGATGCGGGGCTCTATCCCAGGCCCCTTCTATCATGACCTGAGCCGAAGGCAGAGGCTTAACTCACTGAGCCACCCCGGCGCTCCTATTTTTTTTTTTTTTTAATGTACATATATATCACCAAAATCTAACCAGTAAGTTGTTTCACTTTCTGGATAAAGGGAGCAAGGGAGGGAGCGAACTGGGACCAGCTGGGGACGTCTTCAGGCCATCACATGGCCTGCTTTTCAAAAGGCAGCTCAGAGTCACCCGGGAGGGAGTAACCGAAGTGATTAATGCCCACAATGAACAGTTGGGAAGTACTAATGAGGTAGTAAACATTCTTCTCCAGCTGAGGCTAGCCATGGGACTGGAGGTGGCAGGCAAGGAAACAAGCCAGAGACAGCAGTCATAGCAGCCTCAAACCTCTCACCTTGATGAAGTCAAAGTTTCTCTAGCGCCTGCCCCGAAATGTCAGTCCATTTGATTTTTTTAAAAAGATTTATTTATTTGAGAGAGAGAGAGAGAGTGCGAGCGCGCGCATGGGGGGAGGGGCAGAGGGAGAGAGAATCCTAAGCAGACTCTGTGCTGAGCAGGGAGCCTGACCAGGGGATCAGCCTCAAGGACCCTGAGATCCTGACCTGAGCCAAAACCAAGAGTCAGACCCTTAACCAACCGTGCGCCCTTAACCACCCAGGCACCCCTGTCAGTCCATTTTTAAGTGACAGAAACTCCCCAAGGGAAAATACTGGGCAGCCTTAGGGAGTAATCTCAGAACTGTTAGAAGATTAACAGCCAGTTTCTAACCCTGCTGTGCCCTCCCTGCTCAAAGAACTGCCTGTGGTGACTCATTTAATCTTCACACCGATCTACAATATAAAAACAGGTACCACTCCCGCATTCCAGATGAGGAAACCGAGGCAGAGAAGTAACTTGCCTGAGGTTGCCCAGGGACACGCCTAGGTGTCAAGCTGGCCCCTCCCTTTATCTCCCACAAGCTCGAAGACGGTGGAGTTTGGGGGCAGGAGAGTCAAATCCAGAGAACGCTGGGAAGAGAGCGGCTAGTGTGTTACTTGTCTTCCAACCCCGAGATGGACTGTGTGGTCCTCGGACTCCGGGGCCAGCGGGAGCCATCTGGTCCCACTTCTCCATCTGGTCCCACTGTTCTGTGCCTCTTGACTTCTGCTGCCCTCCCTGGGTCAGAGCTTACACTTTCCACCCGGCTCTCAGACCAGCTGGGGGAGGCTCCCTAGAGACTTGCCGGGGGCTCCAGGACCTGGGGTGGGGGTGGGGAATGGGGAGATGAGATGCTGAAGGGCAGCCCCTGCTGGCCAAGGCCCTGTGGGCTGCCAGGAGCACCGTTAAACCTCAAAGCTGCCCCGTGGGAACCAAACCCATCACTTGGCTAGGGATTTGGGAGCCCCAGTGACATACCTCACCCTGGCCAGCCTCTGTCTGCAGAGAAGCCACCGTATGGGTAACGACAGGCTAAAGGCCGCCTGAGCTTCCCAGCGCCCACTTCATGTCCTCTTTCCACAGGAGAGAAGAGTGTGCTGGCGAGAGGTCACAGGGCCCTCGCCTGACTGGGCCAGAGCCCTGCGGACAGTGGGTCACAGGCATGAAATGAACAAACCCAGGTCAGCCGACCTTGAGCCTTTGCTTATGGTGGGCACTCCAGGAGGACAGCTGCCCAGCTCGGTCCCTCCCACCGCCTTGCCCTTCAGGCCCAGCTCAGATCAGAGCAGGTGAGGATTAAACAGGAGAATTTATGAAAAGTGTTTGCACAGTCTGACACACATGAAACCTTAAAAAAGTGGGTATCATATTCTTTTTTTTTTAAATATTTGTATTTTTTTAAGATTGTATTTCTTTTTTTGACAGAGAGAGACAGCAAGAGAGGGAACACAAACAGGGTAAGTGGGGGAGGGAGAAGCAGGCCTCCCACCACGCAGGGAGCCTGATATAGGGCTCGATCCCAGGACCCCGGGATCTTGACCCGAGCCGAAGGCAGACACTTAACGACTGAGCCACCCAGGAACCCTCATATCCTTATTAGCAATGGCAAATCAATATGCACAGCTATCTTTGGCTTTATTGTAGATTCGAATTTGGAATATCTCAGTTTCAATCCTGACCTTGGCCCTTCTTAGTTGAATGCTCTTGAATAAATTACTTAATGTCTCCTAACTAGAAAATACCGATTCTAACACCCACATAGCATACCCCACAGAGGGAGTGTGAAGCTCAAATATAATAGTGGTAAAAGATGTTTGTAAAATCACAGAACCTCCTATGAAATGTGGCATTGCCTTCCCACTTCCTCTGGCTCACATGGGGCTCTGGCATTGGCAAAGCTCCTATCCCCATCGTGTCTCCCCTTTGGGCGATCTGACCCCTGCCACTGGCCTGGTTGTTGTTAAATCCTTTTGCCCCTTTATTCAGCAAAGACAAGCCTGGAATTTTTTTCAAAAGAAACTTTGGTTTAAAAATGAAAAGGGGTAAATTAAGCCAAGCAAACGCAAAAGAAGAGTAATTGGGCTTACGAATATGATGTCTCCCGCTGTGAAGTCCAAGCTTGAGGAGCCTAAGCCATGACCACAAGCATCACCTGCTGTCCCTCCTTGACTTTGCCTGGTAAACTTGGGGTTGAAAGGCACCAAAGAAAAGGAGAACCCAGAATAATAGTGAGCCACCATCTCTCTCTCTTTCACACACACACACACACACACACACACACACACACAGGATGTGGCTAAAACCCACAGGTCTTCAAATAGGATGTGTCTGAGCCTCACAGTGAGTCCAGCCACCAGAGGTAGGCGTCCTGAGAAGCTAGGAAGGTATCCACTTGGGGCTCCTTGCTTGCACGAGGACCCCTTCCAAGGTCATATATATCTATTTGTCAAGATCATATATCTCATAATGTCTGCTAAGGTAAGAATTTTTAAACTGTAATAGTTTTACTCTCTCCGCCATGACTTCTCCTGTCACATCCTTCGTGTCAGGTAGGGGGAGGTAGCTGTGGCATTAGGGGGAGTGACTAAAGGAATTTGAGTTGGGAATGCATTCAGTTGAGTCTACTGTCAGATAATCGTTTAGTTATGTCAGGAAAACATTCAGTTGGGTTATGTGTAATACACTTAACGCCATGGAATAGTAGCTGACATAGTTAGAAGTGGCTTTCTGGAATGTTCCTGTGGCCCACTGTGGGGATTCAGCTGATGCAGTGACAGGTGGAGGGCCTGAAGGTTATGACATCCAGGACGAGAAAGACTCAGGTAGAAGAGGAGAAACAAGGCTGAAATATACAGATTCAGAAGCCCATCTGTGAAAATTCTTTTACTCATCAAATAGTCAAAGTATATTGAGGTTTTCTGTCCTCTGAAGCTACTAGGGATCCATGGTTAAGAAAAATAATACAAAATTGGGTACGAAGGAGGGTATTTATTTGAAATAAGAAAAAAGAAGTCATAAGAAAAATTTTAAGCTAGCAAATAGCACAAACATCACAAAGTCTAGAGAAGTCCCCTGGACCAGCATCAGGATGTTCCCCTGTCAGTGCTGTGTCTCTGCCCTGTGTGGGTCTGCCATCTCCCCTCTGATAAGATATGGAAAGAGGAACAATAAAGGATTAACTTCAGGATAACCATTTGGGGTTCCCAAAGACAACAATGGTTAAATACGAATTTTATGCGATCTTTTGGCACCTTGTGCGGGACCGTGGAGGGAGGACACAGACAGTCCCCAAACCACTGTCTCAGTTTCTTGGGTTGAGGGCTGAGAGCCCCAGGGCAGGGACTCTCCTGCCAGCTTCCAATGGCCCTCACCTTTGTGTGTTCAAATACGGAGAGCACAGATCTCAGAGTTGGGAGCCTACTGTCACTGATTCCTTGGGAACTTTCGAGAACCAAGCTTGACCAGAGAGTCGCTCTGCAGGCAGTGGGGGAGGTGGGGCTAGAAAAAGAGAAGGAAACCAAACAAGGATGTGCTGTCAAGCAAAAGGCACAGGGGGGGCGTGACTCCACGTGCAGGGAGCTTGGGAGATGGAGCTGTTTATGCCCCAACCCCGGAGCTGTCAGTTAGGGGCTGTCCTTGGGGGCCGAGGGCAGAATTTCACAGGCACTTCCCTGACCTCTATGCAGGTGGCCAAAGCAGGTTCTAACAGTAGGAGACAGCCGCTGACACATGTCCTGAAGTGGTAGGAGACCAGAAGACTCGTGGGCGGAGTCCCGATGGCACCTGCTATACCCGCGTCCCGTCTGCTTTAGCTGCACAGGCCGTATTATCTCTAGTTCCCGGGCATCAATGACGTCACTGAATCCTCGGACAGCTCTGGCGTCACTCCCAACGTCATGGGTGAAGCAACTGAAGCTCAGAGACAGGTGCTGTGACCGGCTCCCCCTGCCACGTGCTCTCCCGGACGCTCCCTGACCATCACCCCTGGTCTCACCACCCTTCGCTTCCTTGTTCGTGGCGTCACCCCACGTGGCTTGCTCACGGCTTGCACGCACTGCCTCGCACAGCGTCAGCACCTAACAGGTGCTCGATGCGTAGGTTCCCAACGGAGGCGTTAGCCACCGCAGGCCTGCGGGGTCCACACCTGGTGATGGAGGACTGGGGTGATGCCCACTCAGTGCCAGCCCGGTGCCAGGGCCCACGGGGCGCCTGGGTGCTGGGAGGAGAAGGCAGCCGGGAGCGGAGGCTTGGAGAGTGCCCGGGAGACAGGCCCCAGCTGTATAATGACAGCATCCTCTTTCACAGCTGCGGAAGCATTTGTGAACGTGCCCTCTAAACAATTCCAGTTTTCTGGGAAGGACCGAAGCCTGCTTGGGGATGGCTTTACTGGCGTCCCTCAAGAGCCCCCCCAACCCCAGAAGTCGTGGAGCGTTCACAGCCTGTCCATGAACTTAAAGATCCCTAGTGGCCCTGGATATGTGCCACAAATGGTCCTTAGGCCCTGCCTGGGAGCTCAGAGGGCCGTGGACAGATTCATAAGCGAAAAGCAGACAACTGAATGTGGGGCTGATATCAATTGGATGAAGTATTTAGACTGTACACAAGCCAAAGAAAAAGCACATTTGCCTTTGGAGACTGAGGCCCCGCAGGGGTTGAAAGGGAAGGGCTGCTCCCAGCTCTCGGGAGAGCCGTGGGGGATAAAAATCACAGCCCGATGGTCCTGCCTGCCCTTCACCTGGGCCCGTGTCCTCGGGGGAGACGGTGCCTGTGGCGCTTATCGGTCTGCCTCCCCCCGGGGCATGGAGGCAGACAGAGCCAGCACACTGACGGGGACCTCGCGCTGTTGAGGGGCTGCGATGGGGCTGCTCTTGCAGGCTCTGGAGCTCCAGGCTGGTTGCCACCTGCCCTCCCCAACTCAGACTAAATATCCAGCCCTACGGGTAAGTGAGAAATTCTTGGCCTCGGCCTGCCCAGGCCTCTCTGGCTTAAAATCGCCTTCTTTCATGGAACTGGGGTGTCTGCCCTGAGCCTGTTCTTCCTGTCCCTCACCCCAGGGGCTCAAGCTGATTGGCAGATTTATCCAAGCATGGAGGGTAGGGCCAGTGGCCTTGGTAAGCAGCCAGGAAGAGGGAGGGAGGGAGAGACAGAGACAGAGGACAGACATGGAGTCAGAGACCATCTGAGAGCAAGAGACAGTGGTGACATGAAGACAGAGACAGAGTGAGAAAAACAGAGAGAGGCTGGGAGACAGAGAGAGAGAGAGAGAGAGAGAAGCTCAAGGAGACAGAGGAGAGGCAGGCAAACAGGCATATCCTATAGGAAGGCAAGCAGGGAATGCAATTGGAGACAGAGACGGCCCACAGCTGAGCAGACTGCTGGGAGCTGGGGCTCCCACTGTCGCTGTCGGGGTTGGTCCCAGTGCGGGGAAAGGGATAAGTTCTCCAAGGTGGGCCTTAGACTCCGGAGCAGGGACTTTCCACATCCCACATCTGCTTCCCATCTGCATCCCACTCATGGCAGATTTGCATCCCCAGGCTTTCTCTCCAGAGCCACAATCCATTCAAAACAAACCTTGGCTTTTCATTCGTAGCTGCAAATCTGCACAGACATCTGCAGCTCTTCTGGGTCCTGTGGGGCCCCACAGGCACAGGCAATGCCAGTGTGGAACCAGGGATGGGGAGTGGGTGACAGAGGGCAGAGAAGGGGAGTCTTTGGAGGACAGACGGCAGCCCTTTGGCTCTGAACCAGGGAGGACTTGGAGTCCTCGCCGAAGGGATCTCGGGAGGATCCTCGAGTCCATCGGACCTCCCAGGCCCTTCCCCAGAGGCTGCACCTGGTGTGCTGGCCATATGACCAGCTTGTCCTTCCCACATCTGGGGGAGGAATACGCCCGAACAGAGCACTCAGCCATCAAGACTGGCCATGTCAAAGCAAGATGCGCAATGTCCTTGTTCGAGTGCCGGCAGAGTCACCAAAAAAAAAATAATAATAATAAAAAAAAGCACAATGTCCTTGAGAAAGGGTACCTACATTTAAAAAAAGAAGAAGAAGAAGTTTTAAAATGCTAATAAATGAGCTCTGTAAAAGGCCCAAGCTCCAGGTTTTTATGTAAACAATGGGAGATCAGGTGGCATCTGTCTCTCTCCTGTCATTCTGCCGTGGTGTATCTGCTCCATCCTCTTGCCTGTCTCCTTTCTCTGCTCCTCTCTTCCTGGGCCCAAGCCCCACACCCTCCAGGGCTTTTGGATCCTTCTGCCACTCCATTCCAGTCATGTTACTGCCTCTCCTTATTAGCCCATTGATTTATTCATTCATTCACTCATTTCACCATCCATTCAATAATACTTGCATTCATAGAGCACCGTGTTCATAGAGTACCATGCTAGGCTTACAGTCGAACTGTGGACTGAATGTTGGTGTCCCTCTCAAATCCACATGTAGAAGCCCTAAACCTCAGTGTGATGGTACTTGGAGGTAGAGTTTGAGAGCAAATTAGATTTAGAGAAGGTCATGAAGATTGGGGCCCAGGATGAGATTAGTGTCCTTATAAGAAGAGGAAGAGACCTTGGGGCGCCTGGGTGGCTCAGTGGGTTAAAGCCTCTGCCTTCGGCTGGGGTCATGATCCCGGGGTCCTGGGATCGAGCCCCACATCGGGCTCTCTGCTCGGCGGGGAGCCTGCTTCCCCCTTTCTCTCTGTCTGCCTCTGCCTACTTGTGATCTCTGTCTGTCAAATAAGTAAATTAAAAAAAAAAAAAAAGAAGAGGAAGAGACCAGCACTCCCTCCACCTCTGCCATGTGAGAACACAGCAAAGCAGGAAGGCTCTCACCAGACACTAAATCTGCTGGCCCCCTTGATCTTGAACTTCCCAGCCTCTAGACTGTGAGAAGTAAATTTCCGTTGTTTAAGCCACCCAGTCTAGGACATTTTGTTATGGTAGCCTGAGCTGAGATAGCAATCCGTCAAAGAGGCAAATCATATACTGAGTAAAAGCTAACACACCAGGGGTTAGAGGACAGGACAAGAAATGTTAGTGTAGTGGAGACAGTAAATTCCCTAGACTCTGGAAATGGAAATCTTCTCAAAGGAAGTAGCAGTTTGGGGTCTTTTGGTCTGCCCTTAGGACATGGCTTCTACCAGGACACGGAAGTGGGAGAACTCAAACATCCTTGAGCCAGCTGCCCACGCCTAGATTTAAGAAAGACCCTGGAGGGGGCACCTGGGTGGCTCAGTCATTAAGCGTCTGCTTTCCGCTCAGGTTATGATCCCAGGGTCCTGGGATGGAGCCCCACATCAGGCTCCCTGCTCGGTGGGAAGGGTTCTTCTCCCTCTCCCACTCCCCCTGCTTGTGTTCCTACTCTCGCGGTCTCTCTGTCTGTCAAATAAATAAAATCTTAAAAAGAAAAAAAAAAAGACCCTGGAGACAAATTAGGTAATGAAAAGAGGGTCTTCTAGGCTGCGAGCTGCAGCGTGACTCCTGAGGTAGCATGGTGGTCTTTCTCTGGCCATCGGGACTGGGCAGCACCCCTCAGCCCTGCTGGAGAGGAGGAGGCGGGACCACAAGAAGCAAGACTGAGGCCTGGGGATTCAGCCAGACTTGCCTCCAAAAGAGGTGCTTGGACATAAGGGTTGAGAGGCGTGTGTGTTGGGGGTGTGGGGTGAGCCGGATGGAGAGACTCCAGCTCTGGAGAATGGGGGAGCATGGGCTGATGACTGTCCTTCAGAAGCAGGGGGGAGTGCACCAGAGGTAGGAAGTGGGATGGAGTGCTGACGTGTGTGGGTGTGAGTGCGCGCGTGATGGTTTACACTTGGGGTGGAGACAGGGAGCTCAATGCTCAGAGGGAGAGCAGGGGCTCCGAACAGGGTCCCGCTTCCTGCTGGGGTGTCAGCTTTCTGAGGGATTGAAGTAAGCTCAGGACTCTCAGTGATGAGTAGTAAGAGGGAACTTACTGGGTTGTGTAACTGAAAAGTGCAGAATAGGGCTGACTTCAGGCCCATTCTTGATTCAGGCCGCCATTAGGACTCAGTTTCCTCCACTCCCCGCTCCGCCCTGAGTGGTGGTGGCTTATTCTCAGGCCGTCCCCGCCCCTCCTCAGCTACTAGTTCAGAGGTTCTGACCAATAGGAGCCCCAGCACAAAACTCTCCCTGGTTCTGATTGGGTCGTGTGTCTTTGTCTGAACCAATCACTGGCTCTGGGACAGTACAGTGTCCTGATTGGCTAGGACTTAGCTCCCAGAGGAAAATGAGTACTTTTGCCCGGGAGGGGTGAATGGTTGAGGTGGATGGCGAAAACAGCTGCTCCCACCCCTCACCCCACTACCGTCTTAAATAGTACAGCAGTCTTTTTAGCCTTAGGCTCTTTTTACTTTAGGGGAACGTAAGCTCCAGGAGAACAGTGACTCTGTCTTTCGTTCCCTTTTGGAACCCGCTCACCGCAATGCATGCTACAACGCTCAGTAAGCGGAATTGCAGAATGAATGCAGCAGGCTGCGTTAATGCCGCACGTGTGAGACCCCCGGCTAATGATTGTTGAGTGTTTCCGTGTGTCACAGGTTGTTCTAAGCAATTTAAACATTTACACTCGTTCAGTCATTGCGCAACATCATGGCAAGTGCTGTTACTATTACCTGTATTTCCCGATAGGGAAACTGAGGTACGGGGCGTTTTAGCAGTAAGGAGCAGAACTAGCGCCCGGCATCTGGCTCCAGCAAGTGTGCTCCTAGGCACCACCTGGAGCTTCTAGATGTGGAGTCCCCGCACTGGACGTTCAGGCAGACCAATTACCCAGCATCCGATCTCTTCTTCTGCCTTCAGATTAAGTTTCTCCCGCTCTCCTTGACCCTTATAGGGCAGTGGAACTGAGTAATTCTGGGGGTCATAGGAACATCTCCCCTTCTTCCTTCCCGCTGGAAATGGAATTGGATCGAGTTCCTAGTTGGGGAGTCACAGAGGGGCTGAGTTTCTATACAGGCGCCTTCTTTTTCATTCTACCATTCAGTCATTGGAAAAAATTTACTGGACCAAATGAGTCTGGAACATGTGTGGTGACAAAAAATTAGAAAGTGATTGGAAAAGGATGGGGCATGGCGAAAGGACAAGATGCCAACTTATGGGAGCTCCCAGTGGATGGAACAATTTGAAAAACAAAGTAATATAATAATAGTAATACTGCATTATAACCCATAGAATAAAATAGCCACGAGTCCCTACTGAGATAGATAGACTTTTTTTAGAAGAATGGGGGAGGAAGCTGTAAAGAAGCAGCAGCTCTTCTTTATAGAAGAATTCCAGTTGATAAGTAGAGAATGAAGGAAATACAAAACCACCATCAAGCAAGCACAACAGCAATAATTTTTTTAATTTTTAATGTTTAATTTTTTTATTAACATATAATATATTATTAGCCCCAGGGGTACAGGTCTGTGAATCATCAGGCTTACATACTTCACAGCACTCACCATAGCACATACCTTCCCCAATGTCCATAACCCGACCACCCTCTCCATACCCCCACCTCCCCCCACCAGCAACCCTCCATTTGTTTTGTGAGATTAAGAGTCTCTTATGGTTTGTCTCACTCCCGATCCCATCTTGTTTCATTTTTTCCTTCCCTACCCGCCACCCCACCCCCACTTTGCCTCTCAACTTCCTCATATCAGGGAGAGCATATGATAATTGTCTTTCTCTGATTGACTTATTTCAACAGCAATAATTTTTGAAGGCAAGATTCGTCAGTGATGGATGCTAAAATTAGCTGGGAAGAAGTCTCTGAGGAGAAGCAGAATATTTGCAGAGTCTCAAAAAAAAAAAAAAAATCCCTCTTCCACCCTGCCCCGGGTACTTACTAATTACAAAGGGAAGGATAGTAGCAATTTCACAGTAGAGAACCAGTGGTGAAATCTGGCAAACATGAGCTTAACCAAGAGATCAAGGTTAACATCACCAGGAATAAGACGTGTCCACAGGAGATAACAGTACAGCATCACTTCTGTGGTATTCTTGCCAAAAATGCCTAACTTCGGTCTAGCCCCAAGAAAGCTTCAGGCATACCCAAGTTGACAGACTAAATCATAACTGAGGGATACTCATTATAAGAGTAGTCATTAGCAAGAAAGGGACAGAATGAACTGTCCTGAATCAAAAGGGACTAAGGACACTCGACTAAATGCCACAGGGGGTCCCAGGACTGGAAGAGGACATTAGGAGAGAAATGATGAAATGTGAAAAGGAACTCCGGTTTAGTACCTTCACCCGTGTTGAGTTGATAATTGCACTTTGGTGCTATGAGCTGTTAACATGAGAGGAAGCTGGGAAAAGGATATTTGGGACCCCAGTACTCTTTTTGTGACTTTTCTGTAAGCCTAAAATTATTTCAAAATAAAAAGTTAAAACATACACTTACTGAGCACCTACTTACTGCCAAGCAGCTGGGATACAAAAGCTTACTTGTACAAAGATAACTTTGGCACAGATAACCCTTGCCTCCAAGTAGCAGTGTTTTTCAAACTGTAATGTGCCTTCAAAATTACTGGGGATCTTATAATACCCCCTTAGTCCCGGTTTTGCTTTCTGTGGTGTCAGTTATCTAAGGTCAACCACGATCAGGTCCGGGAACAGATGAGCTTCCTTTGTCTGTATCATTAGATGGTTACTAGTTGCCTAATGCTGTGTGACAATTCCTGCATCATTCCCCTTACTTCATCTCATCACTAAGGCATTTTATCCTCTCCCCTCATCACACGAAGAAGCGTGAGTACAGGACAATTAGTTTGAGAGACCAGAAATCACATAACTTTTATTACAGTCTATTGTTCTATTTTATTATTAGTTACTGTTTTTCATCCTTACTGTGCCTAATTTGTAAGTTAAACCTTATCATAGGTATGTATGTATAGGGAAAAAATTGTGTTTATATAGGTTTGGTACTATCTGCCGTTTAGGTATTCACTGGGCGTCTTGGAATGTCTCTCTCGAAGATAAGGGGGGGGGGAGATTACTGTATATAGCCTCTGATCTAGTATTCAGCTATGAGAGTCAACATTTGCAATGAGCTCCCAAGTGATGCTGATGCTGCTGGCCTATGGGCCACACTTGGAGCGACAGCAACTTGCAGAGTAATAGGAGAATAAGACAGGCACACCCATGGTCACAACAGAAGTCAGCAAGGGCACTCTGCAAGCAGTGAGGTCCACACACACAGGTGATGGGAGCCAGGGGCTTCTCACACAGGTGCCTGCTCCAAGAAGAATTCTCCAGGCTTTTCACTTCTCTGGACTCAGCCTGGTTCTCAAAAGAGTTGCCCATTTCTTTCCAGGCTGTTTTTGGCTGCAGGCTTGCCAGGCCAGGCCAGGCCGGAGCTAAGTGAAATTCCATCAGTGCATGTGAGAGCCAGGAATGAGCCTGGGGTTGCACACATGTTCCCTTCCAGACCTCCACGGGCCGGCAGTGGCCCTTCTCTCCCTGGAGCTAGCTTTCTGACCAGCTCCTGGGCAACGAAGTACTTGTGTGACTCACTGGATGAAATCCCCCCTCACTCCAGCCCCAGCATTTTTATGGCTTAAGTGAAACTCAAACTCCTCCCTAAGATTTCTGTGAACTTCTATGGATTTGTGGGCCCGTGTCCATACTCACTGGGGCAACCCTACCACAGTCACAGCAAAAACAAAACATCTTCCTCAGAGCAAACCTGTGGTCCATGTGGAGATGAAGGAGCGGTGGGCTGGGGTGCGGTCCATCTGACTCTGGCCAACCTTATGCCCAGGGCCTCCCAGGAGAGCTACTGCCATTTTCTCTCTCCATTCTGTTGCCAGAGACCCCATAGATTCCTGTTCAAGCCCTGGGTCTTTGGTTGTACAGCCAAATGACACTACCTTAGAGGGGTAGCAATTCTCGCATTCCAAGGATGGAGAACCTCCCGATGTCCCACGTGTGGGTCCCCTGAGTCTTCAGGGGTCATCTTCCAGCCTAAAACTTACCTCTTGTTTGCTTTACCCATCTTGTCCGTCCTTCAAGTCAGGCCCATCCCCTCTCAGATGCTTTCCCTTCCCCTACCCCAGCACACAACCCCGTCATCTTCTTGTCACGCCCGTCATCAGAGACTGTGCAATATGGAGTTTAGCTGTGCACGTTCTGGACGTGGGTCTCTAGGTTCCAACCCAAGACGTGCCATTTGGGAATTGTGCGACCGCGGGCAAGCGATTGAATATTTCCAGGCCTCAGTTTCATTGTCCGTAAAAGGGAAGTAACAAAAATAATTTCTACCTTCCCGAGTTGTTATGAAGATGTAAAGGGACCATGTAGGCAAGCTACGTAGTTTAAAACCTGCGATGTAGCAACTGCTCGGTAAATATTACTTATCAATAACTATTGGTATCAACTATGCAATTAGTAATCAATTTCATATTGTCTTATACCAAGGGAGTCAGGGCTAACTTGCTGACGTGGTCCCAGAAAGAGGTCTCTCAGTGGTGGTCATTGCAACAACTGGCCAAGTACTGGTTATGTGCCTGGCCCTGGGTTAAGGGCTCACTCACATTAGCTCCGTGCTTTAGGAACCTTCTGCCCAACAGTTAACTAATGAGATATTGTGGAAATTATATCACGTCATGAGGGTAATGTGAAATGAAGGACAAGTCCAAATTCAAGGGTTTTTGTTTGTTTGTTTTTTTAAAGATTTTATTTATTTATTCGACAGATAGAGATTGCAAGTAGGCAGAGAGGCAGGCAGAGAGAGTGGAGGACGCAGGCTCCTCGCTGAGCAGAGAGCCCGATGTGGGGCTCGATCCTAGGACCCTGGGATCATGACCTGAGGCTTTAACCCACTGAGCCACCCAGGTGCCCCCCAAATTCAAGGGTTTTGACTTATCGGTTTGCTTTGATTGTTTTGGTCTGCTTCAGTGATAGAAGACAGAGAACTGGAATGTACAGTCCACCAAGGTTTTCCCCCCACTGTATCCAGGAGGAAGAGCGTTCTGGTTCTTTCCCAAGCAATAGCTAAACATTTATGAGCTGGAGCAGTGGGGCCAAGCAGAAGCCCATCAGGTTAGGATCCGGGTGGCTCAGGCCGGCAGCTGGGAGAGGTGCACCCACCATGCCCATCTCTTTTATGCAGGTGGTGAAGAACAAAGGGTGATTTGACCCCCTGCTCCGTTCCTTACAAACTGTGTGACCTGGGTTATTGCTTAACCTCTCTGAGCATCTGCTTCCTGATTTATGAAATGAGGATATAATGCCTGTCTCAGTGGTACCCTTGAGGATTAGACAAAATAACATATATCAAAAGCATAGTATAGTGTCTGATCCTTGGCACAACCAGGAGCTCCTCTTACTTTCCTTATCTTAGGACATGAAAACTGCTTTATAAATTCATCTCTTCCCAGATTCTTGGCTTTTTATATTTTCATTTTGTTCTACTTTCTTCTAAGTTTTCTAGATAAGCTCCTTTTGAAAACAATGTCACCATGTCTTAGCTAAACTTGGGAAAATAAGCATGACCATCCCTAGACAGAGAGTGATGGCTACCCTTTGAGTCCAGCCACCAAAGTGGCAAATCAAGGGAAACTGAGGTAGGTGGTGAAGGGAGCCTGAGAAGTAGGCTACCTGGGATAGTGGGGAGGAGTTCATATTTTTTTCCCTTCTCAGATAGGGGTTATTAACCTTTAGTGTTCCCCAACGAATATAAGCCCCTTTGTTGCAGTACTTAATTACTCTGTGACTCAGTTTCTCTAGCTCTGCAATAGAAATAATAATGGTATCAATTTCATAGGGTTGTTAAGGGGATTAAATGAGATACTATGCTTTAGTGCTGAGAACAAAGTCAATAGTGTGTGTTCAATACATAGTAGTTTTTTATATTTTATGATGTTCATGATGCTTAGCATTGCTGGGCACACAGCGAGGGCTCTGGGCCCTGGATTCCCTCCCAGGAGTCAGGGCTCTCTGTCCTGACTCCTTGCAGCCTGCCCTAAGTTTGGCCCCACCTTGTTGATCCACCCAGGAGGTGATGTTGAAAGTAGCTGATACTATATTCTGTCTGGGGACTGAATTTTTCTGGACCTTGTATCAGCAGTGTAAAGGGGACCAGATTACGACTATCCTTAATGAGCAAAACAGGAGCTACTTGGCTGCCAGGGGCCAGTGGAGCGGAGAACCCCAGCCCTTCTCCTGGAGGAGACACTGTCTGCCCAGGCTCTTGGCTGACACGTGTCGTGAGACCTGACTTCCCTCTTCCCGTTTTCTTTATCATAGAGAATACCCAGCCACAATCCAGACCAGCCTCTAGCTTGGAAATGAGGTGTGAAACTTTGGGAAGCTCCCCAACTTGTCGAGGACCCCCCATCTTGAAAATTCAATCGTCACCTAGTACTTCCCCGACTTCCACCCTCCTCTCTCCCTGTCTTGTTAGGAGTTACCCGTGGCTCACTAAATGAGAGCTAACGACCATCTTTACTTTCATTTTCTCATCCGGTCATTTCTGCGGTCCTGCTGTAGGTTTCATTCATCCCAGTTTTTACGGAAGGGGAAGTGGAGTCTCGGAGAAGTTTCGATCTTTGCTGAAGGTCACACAGTTACAGTGGGAAGCAGCTAGGACTTGAATTCAGGCCCTCTGACACCTGTTCCTTGTTCCTCTATATTTGCTTTCCTCCAGGGAGAGGGCAGCATGGCAGGTGCCGATGCTCCCAGAGCAGCGTGTCCAGATAAGGGGCAGAGGGAGAAGCGGGAAGGAAGGAGGATGTTGTGGCACAGTTTAGCCTCAGGCCAGCCTTGGCTGACGAAACCACCTTCTGGACCCCAAGAGACTTCTTTCTCCAGGGCTGCTCCTGATCTGGCCCAGAGGGGACTGACTGCCTCTGCCTCCTCCTTCATCGTCTGAACCTTTCCACCTTCCCGACCCTTTGGCCTTTGCCCCCTTACAGGGCTGCAAAGAGGTCTGCAGTGCCTGTCCTGCTGGCCCTTGCTGGGGGGCTCTTGGTCCTGCTGCTGTCTTCAGGTTTCTGCCCAGGAGCTGCGGACAGGCCAGGGAGGGTCTCAAGAGAGGCCAGACCCTAGGGTTTAGTTAGATGAGGGCCAGCTGGGTTGGGGCAGGAAAATTCTAGCCTCGGCTCAGATTCCTGCCATGTACCCCCCTCCCCCCTTTCCAATCCCCAGTTTCATATTTCTGCTTTCTGGGCCTAAAGTTGGTGATATGTTTCAAGCCCCTCCTCCCCTGCCCCCTGGCCCTGGTAGCTCTGCTTTGAGAGTGGGCCGACTGTTCTCCTTTCCAGACTGACTTCTCGGTAGCTGCCCTTTCAGCTGGGGGCAGTCACTGTAGATGTCAGGAGGCGCCTCCATTCCCCAGGGCTTGGGAAAATACCCCACACTTGACCCTGACCTCCGGGTGGAGAGGAATGTTGAGACTGGAGCTCAAGTGGGATCTGCTATCCTGGCAGGCGGCCTTCCTGTGCCTCTTGACGAGCGATGGGGAGGGGCCCTGGGTGTCCAGGGCTCTCTCAGCGTAGAGGGAGACAGGGTCCCAGGGCAGGCAAGGGGCAAAATCCCATCCTCGGGGCCCATCCCCCATCCCAAACCCTGGGCTGGCCCTTGAGCCCGCCCCCTCCTTCTTGCAACATTGAGTTGGGCAGTGTTCTCAGAGTTTGTCCCCAGATCCTATCCGGCCAGCCTCTCCCCAGGGAGGCTGGGTGAGGTGCCCAGAGTTGACAGAGAGGGCACTGGGGGTGGAGGACTGCCAAATCTCACTCTTCTCATCTGAAAATGGCAACTAGGGCCGGATTAGTAGTTTCCAAGCTGTGCTCTGATAAACCCTGTGGTTCCCCTGAGAATCCTCAGAGGCCACAAGTCAAGGGAATGTGTGTGTGCGTTTGGCAGGGAGTAAGACGTTGGTCCCTCCTCAGCTAGAGCAGCCCCCCAGTTTCCTTCTTTTGTCCTGGAGCTGTCCACGAGGCCCCGGCATTCCAGTCCCTGCATCCCTTGGCCGTCTTGCCCCCCTACCCGGCTTGCCCCGCTTCACCATGGCTGTCAGCAATTTCTTCCAACATAAGTGCTTTCCTACTTCGGGGATTTTTCTCCTAGTATCTTTTGCCTGGACCCCTCTTCTCCCCATCTCTTTGCTTCTTTCCTACGCACCCGCCAGATCTCAGCTTACATGTCACTTTTTTGGGTTTGCCTTCCCCAACATTGGCCCCCCAAGACCCGTATTAGACCACCAAGTGGCATGCGAGTCTTATACCATTCTACTGCAATTGTGACCCAACACCAATCCATTCACCTCATTCTTTGTTCCATGTCTGCCTCCTCTGCTAGACTCGGAGCTCCCTGGGGCAGGAACCATGTCCATAGGGCCAAGGCTGTATCCCCCCACACAGCTCCTGGCATACAGTAGGGATCCAATAAATATTTGTCGAGTGCTGAAATACTGAACAAAGGTTTTTGCAAATTTTTTTAGAGAGTTTGAAAACCACGGACCTCAAGGATTGGGTCTGTGCAATCCTGTACTCACGTCTTTAAAATGTGGACGCAGTTACTTTCACCACCAAAATATTTCTGACTCTCCCGTTAAAACCTTACCTGGAATTCTCCTAACTTCTGGGTGCTCAGAAGGGAGCAGTGTGGACAGAATGGGAGGAAAAATAAAGGAATCCTAACAAAGGCAGGGTAAAAGTCTCCTCTACCACTGAAGAAGCAGGCGGGGGTGGGGAGGATAGCCATGTGATGGAGGGGGATGGCAGGGCCCAGTATTGAATCCCAGGGGTTTTGCTCGTCCCAGGTCACACCTGACCCACATCCATCAAGCTGCCTGTGTCGGGGGAGGGATGGGCAGCCGCTCGGGACACATTGAGCACGGCTCTCAGGCCAGCTGTTTCCTTGCCTTTGAATTAGTGGCTGACCCTGTGCTGTCCCCAGCCTGTTCCGGGAAGCCTGGGAGACTCCCAAGCATGTCTTTTGCAGGCCAGATGTGAGTCCACTGGCTGTGAATTCTTGCATGGAGAACAGGTGGGTGGTAATTACTCTAGCAGGAGCCGAGCGTGACTGGAAGCTAAGGAGACAATTCTATCGAGCTGTCAAGAACAGAAACAGTGTTCTTTCCTTGAGCTTGCTTTTATAGGGGGAAAGGGAGATGAAATTCAGGGCTGGAGTCAGAAGCTTGGCTCCTATGGCATATTCTGGAGTGTCCTGGCGATTCCCATACCCCACCCCACTCATCTCCCTTCACTCTAAATTGACATGCCATGTGTAGTGAACATCTGTTGTGTGCATATGTCCACCGCTCATTTCCCTTCCTCAGATAAAGGAAACTCAGTTTTCCTTTGGGGAAGTCCGTTGTACCCATTCCAGGCCTTCCTGGTGGGGCTGTCAGCCACGGACACACTCCCACCTCTCCACGCCCAAAGGGTAGGCACAGGACCCCAGGTACACTCGTCAGACTCTCTCCTGGGGAATTTGACTCCTCTGTTGGCCGCAGAAAACAATCAGCTTGGAGTCACCCAAGCCAGCCAGCCTATGGGTTCCTGTGCCCCAGACTCCCGGAGCTGCCCTGGCCCCCGGCTTCCCAGATCTGCTTGTTGAACACCTCTTCCAATTCCCTTCACCGCCTTTATGCAAAAGATACAGGGTACTTTCTTTCTCCCCACTTAAGTTTGCCCGAGTCAGCTTCCAGAACTTGCCACGAAAGCTGGTATGTGTCCCACACACTTTACTGGCCCTTCCTTCCCGGCCCTTGCTCCTGCTCTGGTTCTACCTGGAGACTCGTTTGCACTTTCCACACCCTGGAAACCTTTATGCTCCCAACGCTCTTTCTCCCATCCGGGTCTACTCTCGGGGGAATGGTCTACACCCATCCTTCACACTTCAGAGTGAATGAAAACATTCTTTTCACTCTCCCAGGGGTAGATGCATTTCCGGCCCTATATCTAAGTGTTAACTGAGTGCCTATGCCTCTTGTTCCAGAAATGAGAAGTATTCGTGAAGAGGTAGAAGAGATATTTGGGGGGACAGCCAGGCCTTCCCCCAAACCCTGCCATGAGCTCTGAGCCCTTCTCCCCAGCACTCATCATTTGCATGCACTGGGAATTGCCTTGTCCCAGCCTCTGTTCAGCAGCTGGTTGTATCTGCCCTCCACGTATTACCCCCTGATACTTGTAAAGTTTTGTCCCCACTGGAGTCACCTGCTTCAAGCTGTGAGGTCTTGATTTGATGAAACTGAGCACCGATAGCATGTGAGACCGTGAACCAGGTGTATCTGGATACAGATGTCCTTAGTGGTTGATGTTCCCAATCCTGTCGAGCAAACAGATGCTAACTCCCAGGTCTCCTATATGAACCGAGTGCTACTGCAGAGCTGAGCCAGCTGCCCTGGGACCACAGAGAAAGGAGGTCTGCAGAGAGGAGGGGCCCACCACCTAATGCACCTGGCCTCTCTCTCTCTTGCTTTGTGTGTAAATTAGGGTTCTTTGGTTGCAAGCAACAGCAAGAATTCTAATTTGTACATAAGAAAAAAAAAAAAAGAATGGAGTTACCGGAGTGATTTCAGGAACAAACAAAATAGAAATAAGAATTAAATAGGTAGGTACCAAGAAAGTATCTAGGCAGTGACAGGGCTCAGCCCCAGGAACTCCTCGGATTATGTCTTTTTTGGAAACTGCCATTGGATGATCCAGTTCTAACTGTGTGTCTCTGCTTCAGGGTCAAGCTTGACCCTGAGAATCTGACTGGCCAGTTTGGTTCATGTGTCCCGTGGCAGGTGTTGCAATTGGCTGCCCCATTAGAATGATCTAGAAGAGAGAAAGGCAAATCTGTAAAGGAAAAGGGTTGCTGTTACCAGAATAAGCGATAGGAGGGATGCTTGACCGACAAATGAGAAAAGTTTTCCTTAGTCAGAGGCTAGCGGGGGACCTCCTGCCTGCTGGGTCCACCTTTGACTTGGGCTGTTCCCATGGCAACCACAGGCCAAGGGAAAGGCTGTACCAATGAAAATCGTTGCATGCAGAGCTCACTTGGCCTCGTGTTTCAGGTGGATAAACTGGGGCCCCAAGACAAGAGGTGACTTGTCCCTGGTCACAGCCTCAATTCTGGGCAGCCAGTGCTGAACAAGGAGCCCACAGGTCAGACTGGACCCACAGCCTTCTGCTTCTGGTACAACTTTTGCATACCAGAAATGGAGTAGAGCTGAGGGTCCCATGGAAGCCACTGAGAGGGACCATAGGAAAGGTTCGTGTGGATGCTCCATAAATATTTGTCCCACTGCCCGGGCCCCACCCGATACTAGGAAGCAGAGTGGGCTCCCCCACACTCTAGCGCCATGCCTAGGGTCCAAACAGAAATGCCAGGATTGGGTTCCTGGGTGCTGGACCCTTGTGGGAGTGAGCCATGTGGGGTTGTGGCCAGCTCCTGGCTCAAGTGGGGCTTTGTGACTGGTTGTGGAGCTCCCAGAGTGACCCTTCCTTCTGGGCCTCTGGACAGTTCACTGCAGAGAACTCCAGGCTCAGGCCGCTATTTCGGCCCTGCCCCTCCCCTGCCAGGCCTACCCAGGTCCCTGCAGACCCAGACGAACCCCGTCCCTCTTGGTGTTTACAGTCTGTGAATACTTGCATCCATTTCTGCCGCCCCGGCAGGGTTGGGGGGGACTCATCCATTCTGCCCGCCCTGATTAAGTCAGTCGACCTTACAGGCTTTGCCTCTGTTCAGTCTCTCTCCTCGGGGCTGTGGCTACAGCTCATGACCCCCCCTGGAGTCTTTACCCTCCACAGGGTTGGCAGAGTGCCTCTGTAGCTCCTTGGCCCTCTCTCCCCCTATGCCACCGACCCTTGGCATCTTGCTAATCCCCTTTCCCCCAGGAGGCCTCATTCCCCCAGGAGGCTGATTTGCCCTGACCTCCCAAGTCCCTTCTCCTGGAAGTCTCAGCCTCCAGCTTGAGAATTCAGGGTGTGGAGAGGGGGACGGGCTTTGTTCCCCCACCCCCGCTCGATCCTCTCCTGTCCAGCTGGCATGGGGAGGGCCTTCCCTTTGCTGGCATTCCCATGCTGGGCTGTTTCCGGCCACTTCCAGCTCATTAGTGCAGGTACGAGGGGAACCAGACCGGTCTCCCGCCCACCACTGAGCTCATGGCCCGTGCCGCAGCCCCAGCGCCCTGGCTTTCTCACCCAGTCTGGAGCATTTGGCACGAAGCGTGCAGCCTTCCTCCTCTCTCCCACCCCCAAGGGTCCTCTCTCTCCGATTTGCCCTGGCCTGGCTCTCTTTCTAGGTCTGGAAACAGGGAGGCCTTGTTGCTCGGGGGTCCTACAAATCTAGTCCCACCTTCCTCGGCTAGCACCGAGCCAGCGTGAAAGGCCACGGATGGGTTTGTCGGGGCGAACTGAGAGGTCATGACAGCTAAGGGCTGGAGGAGACCACCTCAAGCTATGTAGCCCCTCCCCGTCTTCTGGAAAAAACATTAAAACCATTCCAGATTGACAAGAATTTAACCAGCCTTTAAGGACCTCTGCCTTTCCCTTGCCTTCAATGGGAGGAATGTCACACAAACCTTCTTTCGTGTGTAAATCTCTTGCTGCCCTTTCTCCCCACATGGACTCACCTACAAATCCTGTGTTGAACTGACATCTGAACTTCCCTTCACACAGTCCTCATCAAGCACGAAGAATAAATCCTCACCTTGTCTCTGCATTAAACAAACATCTTAATACATATGAGGACCAGATACAATCTTCCTTTGACTCCTTTTTGTCCAGGCTGAGGGGCTAAAGGCCTTTCTTCTGGGGCATAATCCAAGGACCATCCCAGTCGCTTCTAAACAACTTGCCATCTTGATTGGCCGAGTTACCTGACTTCTTCAGGGCCTCGATGGTAGAGCCCATATAGACCTCTAGCTTAGGTGAGTGTTAAAGCACATTTGTGGGTTGTGAAATCAATGTAGTGAGTCATACTGGCATTCCAGGAGAGAAAAAATGAGAGCTCATTGGTCGTAGCAAGGGGAACCGTGCTGTAGGATGTCCTTTTTCTTCTTCTTTTTTTTTAAGGTTTTATTTATTTATTTGACAGAGAGAGAGAGATCACAAGTAGGCAGAGGCAGGCAGAGAGAGAGGAAGGGAAGCAGGCTCCCCGATGAGCAGAGAGCCCGATGTGGGGCTCGATCCCAGGACCCTGGGATCATGACCTGAGCCGAAGGCAGAGGCTTTAACCCACTGAGCCACCCAGGTGCCCCTTCTTACTGTGAGCTGTGCTCACCAAGTGTGGAAGCCACCACCCCCAGCTGACCCGTGCTTCTGGTGCTGTCCCCTCCTTCTTCCTCACTTCTGCAGCTGTGTGTTTCTTGTTTAGAGACGAGAAGGATGTCTGAGTTTAATTCCTTGAGGCAGGCTCAGAAGCACGCACTTCGCTTGCCTTTCTCCAGCTCTGTTACCCACGTGGATCGGCATATTCCCCGGAGCTGTGGGCCAGGCCTCCTTGTACCTCAGAGTGAACAGACTCCAAGCTCTGTGAGGGGGCTTGACACATAGAAGATGCCCGACAAGCGTTTTCCGGATGAATGAATTACCTCTTGAGTGTCTGTTTGGGTGATCAGGTGGCCCCATAGCTTGTCAGGTGCACTTAGGAGCGAAGAAGGATTCTTTCCCCTTTGCCATGGAATCAGAGTTTAGGCTGAAGCAATGCCAAGAGCTTCCGTCATGACCATGGCAAGTCAGCCATCCAGAAGCTTCACACAGCTTTCTGAGTCCTTGAAGGAAAGATTCGTCCAACTTCTAGATGTTGGTTTTTATATCTACACCATGGAGGCCATTTTTGACAGGTGACAAAGATGGGGCATTAAACAAACAACGCTCCAGTTAAGAAAGCGACATTAAATTCTTCCCATCCACTCACATGGTGGGTCCCCAGCTCCCTTTTCCCCCTCAGAAGATGTGCATTTACATTTGTGTTTCATTTCCTCCTCTTCCTACCTTGGAGCCCCTACGTGGCTACCATGAACTTCATCTTGCATTCTCTCCCTCCCATGTCTGAATTCTGGGGCGGGGGTGGACAAATGTGATTTAAAAATGAGCACTAATTCTCTCGTGTCATCTCTGGCTCTTCAGCCTGTTTTCCCCTGGTCTCCCAGGATTACTCAGTTCTCTGCATTGATGTTGGTGAAGCCCATTTTTGTACAGACGACTGCCCTCAGTGGCTATGGGTTGCCTAGGGTTTCAGGGGCAGAATCATTCTTGCTTTCCCAGTGGGCTGCTCTCAGTGTCTGAGGTGAGGACCCCAAGGATGAGAGTGGAGAGGAGGCCTTGGGCAAAAGGAGGTAATCAAATCTTTAATAAACCCTGGGCCCTTCACAGACTCGGACCTTCCTTAGGTGTCTTCCTCCCACGTAGAAATCCTTTCTACGATGCCCATCCAGCCCATCTTTCATTACTCAGCAATGGGATCTGTTTTGCTGTTAGACCACTCCAAAAGTTGGATCCATTGTCAGTGGAAATCTGTGTTTTTTCTGGTACCTGACCGAGGACCAGGAACAACACTGTGGACTCTGCTGTGGCAGAGAAAACACTATTGACTTTGATGTGATGTGACATTTCAGTAACTTTGATTAGAGCCGCCAGGCATCCCTTTTTTAAATCTTCTCCTTCCCTGGATTCTGTGCCACCTCCTTCTTCCACTTTGGATCTTCTTATTGCCTTTGCAGGATTATTCTCCTTCCCTTAACCTCAAAGCACTAGACCTTGAACTCAAAAAAAAAAAAAATTCTTGAGGGATATTAATACGTACTGTAATTCACCATTTTCAAATGAAGAATTCAATTATTTTTTTTTTAGTAAATTCTACCCAGTTGTACAACCGTCACTACCACTCAGTTTTAGAACCCTTTTATCGCCCCAATAAGATCTCTTGTGCCCACTTACTGTGAACTTCCCTCCCGCTTCTCCCATCTGGGTCCCTGGGATCTCCTTTGTCTCTATAGCTTTGCCTTTTTTGGATATTTACACGAATGGAAGCATACAGCATACGGGGCTGTGGCTGATTTCTGTCACGGAGCATAACGTTGTTGAGGTCCGTCCCCATAGCAGCATGTGTTGGCAGCCTACTCCTTGTTACTGATGAGTAGCCTTTCATGGTGTAGATATACCAGATTTCACCAGCTGATGGGCATTTAGTCAATAGGCAACCCTTGGTTTTTATGAATGATGCTGAGAAGTCTACGTTACTTATATGCAAGCCTTTGTGTGGGTACATTCAACTCTTGTCACTCCTAAGGCAGTCTCCTCCAAGTCCACAACTCTAAAGCCCCCATCCACTGCCTTTTTCTCCCAGACACACATTTTCCAGCCTCCGTTGTTGTCAGGTGTGATCGTGTGACAGGGATCTCGTCACTGGAATGTGGATGGAATGGTGCTTGCCTCTTCCAGACATTGCCCCGAAAAGCCCTGTGCAATCCTCCACATTTTTTTTCTCTTCTATCTATTGGCTGAATGGGAAGGAGGATTCGAATCTCTGTACCGGAGCTCCATGTTGGAAGGATCCTAGAACCCTGCGTGACCTTGGGAATTTGAGTCTTACCTTGACATGCACAAAAATTCACGTACTGTTTTGAGGTTGTTATTGCAGTAAACCCACTGTGATTAATACAAACGCAGAACAACTGTATCCCTCTCTTACCCAGTAATCTTGCAAACAGTTGAACATTGCCAGACTTCTCCAGCATCTCAAGTACTCCTCCTCAGTTGTATTTATCTCCGTTCAGGTGACCTTCTCCTAGATATGCTGCTGACTTGTAACAAGTCATCTAAAATGTGGCAGCAGCATTAAACAATCTGCCTAGCCGGGAGTACACTGTTACCCTTCCTGCTCTAAGCCCTGGATTTTGTCCAACATGGCACCAGGCCTTTTAGAAGTTTGCACTGTTTATTTCAAACCAGTAGTTAACCAGGATCTCCCTTTTCAACAGCCTCTGCCCCTCCCCACAACACTCTTCCCAAATAAAGTTATTTCACATGAGCTGCTATCAAAGCAACTATCCCTCATTCTTTAATTATTACTTACTTTGGACCAAGATGCAAGACTTCTTCACTTATCTCTATTAAATCTCAATTTATCTAGATCAGTTTATATCTTGCTTCTATCATCCAGTTTTTATCATTTATTCCTCCAGTCCTGTGTCATGTGAAAATTTGATAAAAATGTTTTTTTTGACTTCATCCAGATTGTGAGCAGTCTTGGGAAGATGCCAGGCCTGGCTCACGGGCTACTGTAGATCTCAACAATCTTCACCTATCTCTCAATGCGGGAACGATGGTTTCAACATCTACACACATATTTATCCGCATTACCGTAGGCTCCGCATTTCTCCAGCCTATCTACATTGAATCTCATGTGAATTTCACTTGACTACCATTCAAAACTCTGGCAAAAATCTCTCTTTCAACTCCGTTGAAAAAGGAAATGCGGTAGACTCTGCTGTGGTTTTATTTTTGCAAACGTGGCTCTGGTATTCCCTATTGTGCCTACTCCTCACTACGCTTTCCTCCTTCTCCAGGCTGAAACCTGGCCTGTCTTCCAGACCCTGCTCAGACAGCATCGTAGGTAGGACCTTCCCTGACCAATTGTTCCATACTTCCAGCCTGGAAGCCTCTGTCCTTATATTCACATTGCATTTTGAACTCATCTCAGTCATGGCACTCACTGTGATAGGTGGTGCTGCCTTTCCTCCTATGCTGGACGCTCCTTGAGGATAGGGGCTAAGACTTCTTCTTCTTGGCAACCCCGATGCCTGACAAAGGGATGATTAATGAATGGTGGCTGAAATACACCAGGCCCTCCCCAGCTCTCTGTTTGACGTCAAACACATATGGCTTATCTATCCATAGGGCAAAGCCAAGCTGGAGGCTGCAGAGTAGGGCTTGGAGATGTATATTATGATACTTAGGCATGACCTAACCTCAACAACATGAACTTCTGGGACTGGAGAGGAATCTGAGGGCCAGCAAGAACGAGACCGGAGGACAGAAGACTGACTAGGGAGTGCTGAGTCTCCGGGAAAATCTGGGTCCAGAGAGAGTGGGGAATTTGGGGAAGTACTTGGGGAAAGGGTTGGAAGGGGCTGGTGGGCCATGGCAGTAGGAGCCCAAGGACAGGGCAAACCTGCTGAGTTGGCAGCTCCATAATTTCTATAAAAGTGGAGCCATGTGGGGAACAGACTGGTTGGAAGCAGGACTGGAGGATTGTTCTTAAGCATGGCAGGCTCATGGGCTTTATGTCCGTTGATGTTTACTTGGGGTGGCTTTGGGGGTGTTGACGGAGATTGCAAGTACGCTGCTTCCTCCCCGCACAAATGACCCCCTGCTATTGATCAGAGGTCATCAGTTTCAGAATTCCAGATAGTCTGTGCCCTCCAGGGTGATGGCTTTGGATGTGGGGAATAGGTTCATCTTTCTGGAAAAAAGGAGCAGACTAGAGCTAAGCCCCCCATGAATTGATCCCAGCCTACCCCCTCTCCAGCCTCATCTCCCCTTCTATAATCTCTGTTCCTATCGAAACTCTAGCCACATGAGCTACTTGAAATTCCCCCCAGTAATCCAGGCTTCATCTCACATCCTGCCTTTGCGTATGCAGTGCCTGTCCTCAGCACATTCCCCTCCCCTATGTGGTGAGCTCTCCTTTAGTCTTCAAGATTTGAGGCAAAGTCAAGATTCTTTTTTTTTTTTTTTAAGATTTTTTGTTTACTTATTTGACAGACAGAGATCACAATTAGGTAGAGAGGCAGGCAGAGAGAGAGGAAGGGAAGCAGGCTCCCCGCTGAGCAGAGAGCCCGATGCGGGGCTTGATCCCAGGACCCTGAGATCATGACCTGAGCCGAAAGCAGAGGCTTTAACCCACAACTCTTCCTAGCCAGCTGCCACCCTGCCTGGTAAGAAGCTCTTCTTCAGTGAGCCTGAGAGACTGTTAATTCCCCTACTGAAGCGTTCACCATGACCTTGGCAGTGAGGATGTCCTACCCAGCTAGTGCGCTAGTGCCTAGCGCAGCATACTAGTTGCTCAGAAATGTTTGTAGAATGGGAGGGATCGTGACAGGGTGAGCATTAGAAGGTAGGCAGATGCTTGGAGACATCTCTGGCAGTGAAAGAAATTCCAGGCCGCACCAAGTAGTGCCCCTGAGAATATCAGTACACATCTTGAGACCAAGGATGTGGAGTGACAATTTTCAGCAGCTAGGCAGGGGAGGACAGTGTGTATATGTGTGTGTGTGTGTGTGTGTGTGTGCGTGTGTGTAGGAAAGAGAGAGATGCCAGTCCTCCATGGAGCAATGGCCCAATCAGAAGGGGGGCTGCTTTCCTTCAATCATCATGGACCCTTCTCTGTTTCTTCTTGCCAACTGGAAGAGGAGAGATGCTGACAGCTTATCTGCAATACGCCCTCCCTGGCCCCCAGCTTTGGCACTTGCTCCTACCCTATCAGAGATGTTCCCAGGCTCGGAGGCCCAGCTGCTGACATGCACAGCCACTCTGGGCTTTCCTGGCTGAGACAGCCAGATAGCTCCCAGCTTCTTGAGGGAGTTGAAAGGAAGAGTTGAGAGGTCTGGGAGGCAGGAGACCGTGGTTCAAGAGCCTAAGGCTGCCAATAACCACTCACGTGACCTCGGACAAGCATCTCTCCCACTTTAGGCCTCAGTTTCCTCGACTGTAAATTGAAGGAGTAGGCTGGCTAATCTCCCCGAAGTCCCCTCCAGCGTTCACACTCTGGGTCCTACACTTCTTGGATCCACACCCACCCCTTGTCTGTCTGCTCCTCAAATCAAAATCTTAGTGTTGACATTGAATTTGAGTTCATCCAGTAAAATCCCCTCCTTTTAGAGATGAGGAAACCGACATCTGAAAGAGGAAGAGGGCAGGCCCAGGGGGACACGGGGACTACATGGGGGCATAGAACCAGGGTCTGCGCTCCCTGCCATGATCTGACCTTGTCTTTTAACCGCTGCCTTGCAGGAAGGAGCCCTTTGTGCAGAATGTGGGCCGGAACAGGTTGGTGTGGGGCACAGCAGCTCCTTGGTCTTCTTCAGGCAATCTGCTCAGGGCCACGTGCCTCTGAGCCTAGAGCAGGGACCAGCCACCCTGGACTAAACCTGGGTCCAGAGACCTGAGCCCTCGCCCTCTCTGTGTTTCTGACTAGCTGTGTGACCCCGCACAAGTCACGCCACCTGTCTGGCGCTATGTCTACGGTTATATGAACCTGCTTGGACCGCCAGCTTTCAAGAACTGGGACTCCCTTGTTCTCTTTTAATCCCAGGGCCTGGTTTTCGAAGAAAAATCTGTTAGTTCAAATGTCTAACACAGAATCTGGTTTTCCCAGTAACCAAAGATGCCTGCATTCAAGTTGGACCACAGAAGTCTTAGGTCCCTGACCACCCATGAAAGGGCTCCCTTGGGTCAGGTGCTTATCTCTGGTCCAATCCGTTCTGCCTGAAGTTTGTGTGGTTGGTAAATAGAGTTGCCCTATCTAGATGCGATGCTTAGAAAGACAACTGTTTTTTTTTTTTTGTTTTGTTTTTTTAAGATTTTATTTATTTATTTATTTGACAGAGAGAGAGAGAGAGAGATCACAAGTAGACAGAGAGACAGGCGGTGGGGGGGGGAGCAGGCTCCCTGCTGAGCAGAGAGCCCGACGTGGGACTCGATCCCAGGACCCTGGGATCATGACCTGAGCCAAAGGCAGAGGCTTAACCCATTGAGCCACCCAGGCACCCTAGAAAGACAACTCTTACAATTTCTATTTTACTGGTAAGGAAATTGTGTTTCCAAAAGGCTCAGACACTTTAACCAGGACACAAAGCTGGTAAACGACAGCATAGAGCAGAGCTCCAAAGCCCCAGGTATTTCCCGCCGCTGACGACTGGCAGCTGTGGCCTACTCATGCAGGGTGGAGTGGGGTACACTGAGAGCTACAGGCCTCCAGGGGAGGGAGCTGGCTTTCTAGACTCGGGGTGGGGTGGGGCTTCTGGGAAGTCTTCTTGGAAGCAGTGGCCTCTGGGATAGGAGTTGAAGGACAGGCAGGCAGGGGCGAGAAGAATATTCTAGGTGAAGGAAACGGTGTGGCCCAAAGTATTTGGGTGAGGAGACATGGGAGAGTCAACTGGGGGGGATTTCTGAGCAAGTAGGACTGCGCTGAATACCAGCAGACATGAGGGGACATATAAGAGACAAGCTTGTGTGCCGGGCCTAGTGAAAAGTTTGGGACTTGATTTGTGGGGCCCTGGGGAGTCATTGAGGGTTGTTGAGCAGGTGAGAGGCCTGATTAGAATTCTGCTCTCAGAAAATGCCTGAGGAGTTGTTTACAAGTCTGTGTCTCTCCACCCCCCCCCCCGTTTCTTCAGGCAGGGTAGGGAGGAGAGTGGCAGAGCTGAGGAGGGCGGGTGACACCACCGTCTTCAGGATGACCTGAGGAGTGAGAAGACAGTGGGCAGTGGCCAGGCCTTCATGCCTGGATGTGAGGGGCAGAGAGGAGGGGGAGGAGCCGGAGACGCCTTTCCTTCCTCCCTTGGCCATCAGCCTCCTCCGGCCTGAGGTCTGGTCTGGTGAGGCAGAGCCCAGAGCATGCCTCTGCTGTCTGTGTGAGTTCCTGAGCAGTGAGATCTTTAATTTCTGTCTGCTGAGCCCCGATGGGCGAGGGGCCAACCTGTGTTACAACCTCCTGGAGGCCCCTGGGCCAAGGCACTCAGACCAGAGTGGACGGAAACAAGGAGTGAGTCATGCAGGCAGGCTGAGGCCCCCTGGGATCTGGCTGCCCCTCCTCTCCCACTCCCCAGCCTGGTGTCTGGGCCCTGTCTTGAAAAGCTTTAGGGTCCAGGCCTGTCCCCAAGGGCTTGGGGTCCTAGAGACTAGAGTATTGGGGCTACCAGGGAAAACCTCATGGGGTGTCTCCATTCTCAGCATATGATCCAGGGGACAGTGGAGGTCAAGAGATGATGGCAGAAGATGTTACCCCCTTGCTTCGTCCTGATGAAGAAAGCAAGGGCGGCTGCGTACTGGCCTCTGGGAAAAGAGCGGATTCTGGAAAACACCCTGTAGCAGCTTCTGTTCTCTGTCTCCACAACTCCTCTCCTTTGGGGTATGAGGGCTGCCACTGCATCCCAGTGGGAAACCAACATGGGAACAGGCTGGGAGACCCCAGTGATAGCCAAGGGAAGTTGTTCTCACTTGCCTTGTCCTCAAAGTCCAGCACAGCCATTCCAGAATCCTGGAGAGGTTGGCACAGTCCTTTGGCCCACAGGACTTTCTCCCTGGGGATTTTGAACAGGTAATATAATATGAGATTCCTCCCCACCCAGACCCCCCTCCCCATCCAATTCCCACCCCCCCTACCCCTGCCCGGTGGGGCACTCCGAAGCCCCTGTGATCTTACCAGACAGAATTAAAAAGGAGGAGGCTTTCCAGGCTGCTCTCATTGTTTTCCTGCTCAGGTCTTCAGAGAGTCTGCTATGTTTCATCCCCCAGGAATTCTAGAAGATTCCACTCCAGGCAGAGGCTGAAGGAATTTATGCAGGTAAGGAGGAAACATCCGAGCTTTAGCTAAATGCACAGAGCTTGCAGATCAGCCCACTCTTGTATCAGAGACTAGAAATGAGGAGAAACAGAGTACAGCCTACTGTTTTGGAGAACTGCACTTTCCCATCATTGCAGGGCATCCTGCAGCAGAAGCAGCAGGGGGCTTGGGGCCCTTCGGACTTCCTGGCTGACTTCTGGCTCGACTCCTAACTGTCTGACCTTGAGCAAGAGTCTTCGCCCCTCTGGGTTTGTGAAATGGGAATTACAATGTCTACCACGCAGGGGCACACAGGTGTTCTATTTAGGGCACTTTTCTTTTCCAAAGAGAAAAGCTGAGGGGTGAGATGAGCCTTCCTTTAGCAGTTGAAACCGATTTGATGTAGGGGAAGCTTCATTTCCTAGCTTGATTTCCTTCCTTCTCCTCCACGGGAGGGAATCAGACTCACTGAGACTCAACGTGATGACTTTGATCTGCCCCTGACCTGCCCCTGACCCATAATGCGTACCTGGCCCGAAACAGACCTGAGGAGTGGGGATGTGCTTGTTGGGGTCTCTCTTGTGACAGGGGTCCAAGTGGCCATCAGCAACCCCCCCCCACACACACACACATGCCACACACAGCTAGGAATGTTTCCAGTTCCCAGGGAACTGCACCCTGTGGTACGTTTCCAGAGCGATGATGCTCCTCTGGAGGCTGGAGCCTGACAAACAAGGAATGAGCCCTAGCGTGGCCACTTACCAACTCTGTGACGGCGGGTAAGCTGTTTTGCCTCTCTGAGCCTTCATTTCAGCATGTGCTATGATGAAATAGGAGGGTTCCTTCCTAAGATTGCTGTGAGAATTAAATGAGAAAATGTCTGGGAAGAGTACCACGCCTGGTGCATTTTAAGCACTCAGGAAATACCGGCTGGCAGATGGAGTAGGAGAAAATGCGCCCCCCCCCCCGCAACACACACACACACAGGTTAGCCGGGCTGGTTATCTCATTCTCCCTGAAGGTGAAGGTGGTGAGAAGAGCATCTTTGTCTCCATTTTCAGATGACAAAATAGCTGAGAGCTGAGCCCAGTTCACAGAAAGCAGAAGCATTTGCTCCCACCTGGAGAAGACGACACCGGCCGACCAAGGCGGGGTGGGTGGCCGTGAGCTCTGGGGGAGGGCCAGGCCACCACGGTGTCTGAGGTAGAAGGGTCTTGGCAGCCCCCGTGGGCCCTGAAGGCCTCATGCAGGAGCGAGCTGGAGCCTCTCGGTACAGCCCCCACCTTCCGAACTGGAGGCTGCGATGGCGCAGTGCCGAGGTCCCAGCTCTGCCCAGGGTCTGCACGGGGACATCCGAGCCCGAGCTGCCCCAGCCTGGAAGGCCGGGGGCCCAGGCAGCCTTCCTTCGGCTGTTCTGCCCACTGATTAACCAGGAAATGTGTTATTTGTTCTGAACAGGGGAACAAGCTCTCCTGGGGAGAGGAATTCGGGGCTGGAGGTCCAGTCACTTCCAAGGAAGAAAAATGCCTGGAATTCTGTTGGAAGTCTGGGTCTCAGCAAAGGGAACAGAAATTCATCCCTTGTGGTTGGTCCTTATTTACCAACTTAGTTTAGGTTTCGGTAGCCATGTGGCTGTGAGTATTATGCCAACAAGACATGGGAGAGCGAACAGGCTGCCCTGGGTGTCCGGCAGCTCTCCAGCCCGTTGTGTGGTGCATGTGGTCCCAGCAAACCTTTCCTGCAGGAATCCTCTTTTTTTTTTTTTTTTTTTTAGATTTTATTTATTTATTTGACAGGCGGAGATCACAAGTAGGCAGAGAGGCAGGCAGAGAGAGAGGGGGAAGCAGACTCCCCGCTGAACAGAGAGCCCGATATGGGGCTTGATCCCAGGACCCTGGGATCATGACCTGAACCAAAGCAGAGGCTTTAACCCACTGAGCCACCCAGGCAACCCCCCCTGCAGGAATCCTTTATCAGTCCCTTCTGCCTCTCTCTGCAGAGCTTTCCAGAGATAATTTCCTTCCCTGGACCCAAGAGATGGGTGAGTAGGCTCAGCAGCATTATCTGCCTCACTGGGGAGGAAGCTGGGATCAGGGGTCAGGATGTGACACATGGTGAGTCAGGGGTCATGCTGAAAACAGTTCGCCCCCCTTCTTGTACCAGGCAAGAAGGGTAGAGGAGGAGAGAAGGTTCTGGTAACTCCATATCACCAGGGAGTTGACTGTGGGCTTGCAGGCAGGGAAGAGGGCATTGGGAATGTGCAGTGGAGGGACTCAGGTGGTGCCAGGAGCAGAGGGGCCGGGAAAGGTACCCCTTCAGCTGTGAGGAGGGCTGCTGGGGCACAAGCCTGGGGTGAAAACAACATGTTGGACGCTTACAAGCTTGGGCTTGGGTGGGAAATGATCAAAGCTTGCGTCCTGCATCTGTTACTTACCAACAAGCCAGGAGCCATTCCCAGCCTCAGTTTCCTCCTTTGTCCGTGTAGAAATCGTAATGCCTCCTTTATTTCGTTAAATGAGCCAATTTATGTAGCATGCTTAGCACCGTGCTTGGACCATCGGAGGCTGCATAAATTTTGGCAGCTACAGAAAAGAAAAACAAACAAAAAGCTCAAGTGTTTATGGGATTGGAGATTCAAAAGAGCTGCAGCAACAGGTCCCAACAGTTACAAGGGAGGGAGTGACGGGCGGTAAGTGGGAGCCGGGACAGGAGGATGGCACCAGGGTGGGGCAGAAGGAGTGTCCTCAGAGGAGATCAGCCAGGCTGCAGCCCCAGGAGAGCAGGGTGGGAATTTCCAAGGACCACTTGTACTCACGGAGGAGTGGGCGGGGCGCCTAGTGGTGAGGGAAGTGTGTCTGCATGAGGGTTTTGGCCCAGGCCAGCGGTGAGAGGCTGAATGGGCGGCAGACTTCCAGAAGTGCAGACGGAGGAGACGGAGCAGTAATAATGACTTGGACACATGGGAGGAAAAAATAGCTCAGGGACGAAGATGACGCCAAGGTTTCTGGCCTTGGGAGGCTCCTGGGGCTCGGAGGTGAGCATTGAGGGAGGAAGACGGCAGCTCCTGAAGGAATGGGGCAGGTAGTGGGAAGAGGAAGGGGGGACCGGCGCTAAAGAGTGGGGTGGGTAACAGGGCAAGGGGGTAAGTGTGGAGCTGAGGTTTTCCCAAAGCCAGGAAGGTGCAGTGTCTCAGGGAGAGAACTGAACATTCTGGAAACTCACATGGCATTCATCTCAAAATACAAGGCGCAAGATTCAAGGAGATCCTTCAGCCAGCCTTGCAGGCAGCAAGCACATGAACTTGGACCAGTAACTACCACCAGAAACTCAGTTTTTCTTTCTTAAAGTGGGTCTAATGATACCAGCCCTTTTTACTTGATGGAGTCATGCTGTCATTCACTTACTTAGCCAACCGTTGAACACATATTTCTTGGTTGTCTGTTGGAGTCAAGCACTGTTCTAGGTTCTGGGGAAACAGTGGTGAGCCAGGCAGACAAGACGTCTATTCCTTTGGAGCTATTGTCGTGGCTGGGGAAGTCGGGCATGATTTTATAGGTTGTTGAACAGGATTCTTCTGTGATCTTTGAATTTCTGCTGAGGCTACAGAGAGTAGAACAATAAGGACTAAATATTCTCACATTCCAAAGAGAAGTACTAGACACCTTCCTAAAGGCAGAACTGGTTCAACCACACTTGCGCCACATCCCTGGATTCCAGTCTATACATGAAAGGGATCGAAGGAAGTTGTTGAGGTAGGGAACTGTTACATGAGTAGGCAAGGCTGAGATTCCCCCTTAGGCCACTCCTCAGTGCAAACCAAGCCCCAAAAGAACCAGTCATTGTACTTGGGGGCTTCCAAGAAGAGGAGACTAGCATGACTCCCTGTAACTCTCCCTCCATGGATGCTGTCTGAGTTGCTGGAAGTTGCAAGCACCCCCGGTGCCCCAAGGCACAGCAATAAAGTTCTAAGGAGAACCCAACACAAGTCTTTAGGAATTGAGGGTGCTCACAAATGAAGAGGCTTGTGTGCACTCCCTGTCTGGAGAACTCGGACCGTGGATCCTGGCTGGAGTGGCTTCTACGGCAGAGTGAGGAGCAGCTAAGTCACCAGGGGTTTGCCATGGGGGCGGGAAGTCCCAGGAGAAGTGGGAAATACAGAAGTCTGCAAGAGGCTGGCCAGTGCAGGGTGGAGGGAGACTCCCAAGAGCCCACAGATGTGCCCGTGAAAGAACGAGCACTCGGCACCTGCCAGCCAAGGGCACCTGTCACATGGGATTTTGCCATTGGTCCTCTAACACGTCTCCCCTGACCCTGACACAGGGGAGCCACAGCAGAGAAGGGAGGTTAGAAAAACAGACCATGCGAGGGGCGCCTAGGTGGCTCAGTCAGTCGAGTGTCGCCTCTTGATTCTGGCCCAGGTCACGATCTCAGGATCATGAGACCCAGCCCCGTGTCAGGCTCTGTGCTCAGCGGGGAGTCTGCTGGAGATTCTCTCCCTCTGCTCTCTCTCTCTCTCTCAAATAAACAAGTAAATCTTAAAAAACAAAACAAAACAAAACCAGACCGTGCCTACTCCCCACCATAGAATCTTGGGCCAGGGGCTAGGCCCAGGGAGGGTGGGGGGTAAGGAGTATTAAATTGGATGGAAGCTTGATTAAACTGGCTGAGGTTTTGATTTGGACAGGACCAGCTTTTTAGTGCCTGAAAATCGGTCTTAATTACGGAAAAGAGACTGTTCTTGTGGTGGTAGGGATGGGCAAGCCAAGGACTCCACTTGAGATGTCATTAAAGGTGGAGTAGGGAATTCACCATACCATGGTTGAAGGCACTGAGGGGAAAGAAACATAGCTCTGTCCTCATAGCCCCTCTCCAAGTTCAGCCCATTCCCTAAGTTCGTTACACAGGTAAACAAACAAAAGAGATACTTTCAACTGGGCATTAGAGCAAGGAAGGTAAAGCGGGGTGATGTGGTACACGGGGGAGGGCTGCTTTAGATGGGAGGCTCAGGGGTGGCCACTCCAGGAGGTGGGTGATATTTGAGTTGAGAGAGGAAATGATGAAGAGCTAATTCTGTAAAACATCTTGGAGAGAAGTGTTCTGATGAGAGGACAGTGGGCATAAATGTGGCTTGTTCAAGGGGCAGAGAGGAGGCTGCAAGAGGCGAGACAGATTAGAGAGAGGGCCACTCTGTTGGCTCGTTGAAATCAGAAGTCACAGGCCAACACTAGGTATTAGCGGTGCCCATCCTTTGGTAGCGTAGGAGGTTATCCACCGGTGCCCTCCTGCCGGCTTGGTCACTCTTCCTTTCTAGGAAACAGTAGGCAGTGGAAATGCACTGGGGACAGCACGCTGGCCAGGCCCTCAGGCTTGAGGGCAGGGGGCCATGGTGTGAATGATGAGCTCATTGTTGGAGGCAGTCAGATGGGTAGCAGTCAGCCGTCTTGCACCCCCGCCCCCTCGCTGCCGCTATAAGGTGTGAGCACACACCGGGTCAATCAGAGACTCATCGAATCCCTCCCTCCCCTCCTGTGGGACATTTCCGAGGGAGCCCCGGGAACAGGCTTCTGAGCCCGAAGCAGGAGGCCATCATTTCATTCCCTTTTTGGACACACGCTGTTTCCTGGTGTGACCTTATTCAAGATCCTCGTGTCTATACCTCTGCTACAAAGATGGTATCTCTTCCAGGATCCGCCATCGCCGCCGCAGGCCTCTCTTGGACCCCGACGCAGCAGGAAAAGGATTAAGATCTAGGAGCGCAGGCGGCGGGCGGCGGCTGCAAGGTGGCCGAGGACGCAGCATGCTCCACTAGAGGGCGCGCGCCCCCCGGCGACCTTCCAGGCTCGCGCACCCTGCGGCGGCGAGGGGGAGGCGAGCTCCCCGCGCTGCCCCCCGCGGCTCCTCGGTGCCCCGCGCGCGCCGACCCCAGAGCGGGCGCCCCTAGAGGCCGGGGCGGGAAGCGAAGGGGCAGGGCGCGGGTCCCTGGGGCCCGGCTCTGTCTTGCCGATCTTAAAACCTCTCCTGGCCTCCTTGAGACCTTCGAGGCTGCAGCCTTGGTCACGCAACCGGGAGTTTGTCCCAGAGGCCAAGGGCAGGAGATAAGTCCGGGGCAGGTCAGCAGTTCGAGCTTAACCAGGACGAGAGACAGGTGACCAGGTTCCCCCGTCCCGGCGGGCACCGTCTCCCCTGCCAGCCGTCGGGTCCGCCCTGAGCTGCCCCCAGCTCCTCACGGGTTAACCCCCCTTCGCCGCCCGCTCGCTTCCCGGTGCCAAAGTGGGTGTTGCTGGAATTTCTCTCTCCCTCTCCCGTAATGAGGGGGCTGAGCTGTCCCTCCGAGGAGGGGGCATGGTGTAGATAAAAGAGACGAAAAAACAGGGGGAGGTTTCCAAAAATAAAAGCGTCCCGCTCCCCTTCAGAAGGCTGCAGAGACGGGAGAAGGCGCGAAGGTGCAGCGGCAGTGCGCGCCCGGCTGGAGACGAGCGGACGCCAGACTCGGGGCGCGCAGCCGGGGGACCGCTCACGCCGCCCAGCCCTCGCCCCGGGAAGGCTGGCTGGGAGCCCCTAGACCGGGAGAAGCGGGCCGCCGGCCCGGGAGCAGAGCGCGGCCGCCGCAAGCTCCCGGGACAGTTCTCCCACCCCGCTCGCGGCTCTCCAATCGCCCCCAGCGCCATGAGGCCCCCGACCACCCACCGCTGCCCCGGGCGCGCCCTACAGAACCCCTGCGCGGGCTTCCTGGCCCTCACCCTGGCTCTCTTCGTGGGCATGGGCCATGCTCAGAGGGACCCGGTGGGAAGATACGAGCTGGCTGGCAGGGACGCGAACCGGCTGCGGCGCCCCGGGGGCAGTCACCCCGCAGCGACTGCAGCCAAGGTGTACAGTCTGTTCCGAGAGCAGGACGCGCCAGTCCCGGGCTTGCCGCCCACGGAGCGGGCCCAACCCGGCTGGGGGAGCCCCCGGAGGCCAGCGGACGCTCTGGCTAGGAGGCCGCCCCGCGCGCAGCAGCCGCGGCGAGCCCAGCCACCTGCGCAGACCTGGAGAAGCAGTCCCTCGGGCCAGCAGCAGCCCGCAGCCCGCGCCCGGGCCGCCCCGGCTCTCCCGCGCCTGGGAACCCTCCAGCGGCCCGGGGCTGCGCCCCCAACCCTTCCTCGAGGGCGGCTTACGGGGTGAGCACTGCAGAAGAAAGCCTGGGGGTCGGGGCGGGCTGGGGAGTGCGGAGGGAGCGAGGGTGGGTCTCCATGTGGTCATTAGTGGAGGGATGTGCAGGCGAGAGGAGAGGCTCGTGCAGGCTCGTGCCTTTGGTACCTCCGGGACCAACGCGGCCTCAGGACTGCAAGGAAAAGCACCGTGGTCCCCAAGCTGAGGCTCGGAGATCTGACCCACTTTTCAAGTGTTGAGGGCAAAGAGAAACACCATTCTCACCCTTTCGTACCAGCTCGCCGAGACCTGATGTTAGATCCTTCCCAAGGCGCCATGCTCTGGGCTGCCCTCCGCTAACCCGCGCCCGCAGACTCCCGCCCGCAGCGCTTCGGGGATCCGAGAGGGAGCCCCGAGGGGGCAGCGGGGTGGGCGTTCCTGTCGCCTGAGGCCCCAAAAGGGTTGAACGGGCTCAGAGCGCAGGTAGGTGGACGTCGGGGCTCCAGAGTGCCAAGGCAGATGCGTCTCCGGGAAGGGGGCTGGCAGCGAATCCTGAACTTGGCTACAAGTATACGAGCTGGGACGCAGGTCGGGCTGGGCCCGCGCGAGGCTGCTCGTGGGAGGGGGAATGGGCCGGAAGCCCGCTTGCGCTGTAGCTGTGGCACAGTGGGTCCGTAGGAGAGTGGGTCTGTGTGTGCGCCTGTGCAGCTAGGTGTCCGCGCGACTCGCGCAATCTGCAGGGGGACTGTCCCCCAGCCCGGCGATTTCTTCCCCCCACCTCCCCCGGCACCCCTGCTGCCCGCTGGGGGCGCCCTTGCAGCGTCGGGAAGCTCAGAGACAACCCCATACCCTTCGGGGATCCCCATGGCTGAAGGGCACTTGGCCTTGTCTGGGTATGCCATGTGTCTCCAGAATGGCCGGCAAAGGGAGCCCAGCGGGGCTGGAGGAGGGCAGGATGGGAAAGGCTGGGAAGGGCTCTGGCAGCCCCTTATGACCTGGGCCCAATTTACCAGTTGATTTTAGTCTGAGTGGCATCAAGGACCCTAGTACCCTCAGCTCTGCCCTGGAGGACAGTGCACCTGGTGGCCTTCTGCTCCAGGTTTTCCGCGGGTGCCGAACTCTTCCTGTATCCTCAGGATTGCCTCCCTGCATTCAGATCTCTGCTCAGACAGGTCTGCTAGGACTACTTCTGCTTCATCCTCTCTCTCTTCACACGCTTTACCTGTCTGCATTTCCGGTCTGGTCTCCCAGCCCACACCAGTGTCAATTCTACAAAAACAGAAGCTTTGTTTTGTGTATTGTTATGTTACTAGTGCCTAGAACAGTGCCTGCATACAGTCGATGCTCCTTAAGTATCCTTTAAACAAGTGAATGAACTCCCTGCTGCCCCAGGAAGGCCCAGCTTAAAGCAGGCAGAGAGCAGACCCAAGCACTGCCAAGCTGCTTACACACAGGATCAGTCAACAGGTGTTAATGGAGCACGGGCTGTGTTTCAGTTTTTTCCTTTCCTGACATGTGCAAGTGAATGTGTGCTTCCTAAGAGCAAGTGTGCAGAGCCTGGGACAGGGAATGGGGGTTCAGAGACAAAGGCATTGCTCCTGCCAAGAGAGCAGCTCCATAACTTAAAATGGAGTTGGGGAGATGAACAGATATGTACCGGTGAACATGCGTACTAGTAACAGCGGCTTCCTATCCTTGGGCTCGATGGGCAGTATGTGGGGAAGCAAGAGGAAGCAAGTGGCGGGACTTGGGTCCCAGGTGCAGCACTGCTCAAGGATGAGGGCTTCTCATTGTTGGCACTGGCCTGGGGCCAGGACGGCAGCCCGGTGTAGCGAAGCCATTGGAGTGAGGCTGGAGGCATAGGTTGGGCAGATCATGGAGGACCTTACAGCGTAGGCATTTAGGTGTAAGCTGGGGGAAGGTAGAATAGTGGAGGCTGGGAGTGGAAGAGTGCACTATTAGAAGTTGTAAAATGAGGTGGGGATGTGCGAAGCAGATTGTCACCACAATAAAGCTGGTATGTGTGCACGGGGGTATAAGGACACAGGCTGGGTGCCACCCCTAGGCACCTGTCATACACAGGTGCACACATCGAAATCACGTGTTTGGCTCCTCCCGCAGATTCTTTTCTGCAGCTTTGATTAAGGGTGGGTTTTTCTGGCAGTCCATGCAACCACTCCAAGTGAGCCGAGTAGCAGTCTTGTCCATCTGCTTCCTCTACGCAGGCCCATTCTGGCTAACGGCTTCTGGCCAGGCGGACCTCTCTGGCAATTGCCTAGTGGGCTGCTCAGGGCCAAGGGCCAAGTGCCACCTGCTGGTGAAACTTGGAACTGCAACAGTACTATGGGCGATTGTTCATTCATTCAACAAATATTTGAAAAGCCTCCTGTATGCCAGGGACTTTGCTGGACCATGGAGATACAGCAGAGGCGAACACAGCCAGTGTCCTCACAGAACTTGTATGTAGTGGGGATTTGCTGCACACAACGAAGATTTATTAAGCATGGGCCAGGCACAGTGCTAGTGTGTGGGATACATAGTAACCACAGCAGACACAGATCCTGCACTAATGGAATTTATGGTCCACGGGGGACTTTTAAAGCCATTGTTTCAGAGTATTCAGTCTTTTTTTGTTTTTTTAAAGATTTTATTTATTTGTCAGAGAGAGAGAGAGAGAGAGTGCACAGACAGACAGACAGAGTGGCAGAGGGAGAAGCAGGCTTCCTGCTGAGCGAAGAGCCCGATGCGGGACTAGATCCCAGGATGCTGGGATCATGACCTGAGCCGAAGGCAGCCGCCCAGGCGTCCCTAGAGTATTCAGTCTTTCTTGAACTAATCTCACAGCCTAATACTTTCATATTTTCCTTGATCTTTTCCCTCTTGTTCTATTATTTTTTTAAATTTATACACTTGTAAAAATAGCAGGATTTCATAGTTTATCTATTTTAAAGTATTTTATATTATGAGGTTTTGTACAAACATATAAAAAAGTATTGGAAATAATATGACTAACAATCCAGAAATCTTCAAACCTTAATATTTTGCCATATTTTGCTTTTGATTTTTTTAGTTGAAAAATCCCTCCATAAATTTGCCTCTCTCGTCCCAGAGTTAACCGCTACCCTGAATTTACTCATCATTCCAAAGTATGTTTTTACACTATGACTACAGATGCATGCCTCCATAAAATACACAATATTGCTTTGCATATTTTAAACTCAGATAAGTGATACCATACTCTGTCATTCTCCTACAATTTATTTCTCCCCTCCTCATTAGATTTTTGAGTTTAGCCACGTTAATATAATCAGCCCACATTTATTCATTTTAACTGTCTGAATATACCACAGTCTGAATATACCACAGTTTATCTACCCTCCTGTTTTTGAACATTTAGATGATTTACTTTTTTTTTTTTTTTTTTTTTTGCTATTGCAAACAGTGCTTGACTCCTTTTTATACAGAAATAAATTCATTTTTCAAGGACACTTTGTATCACTATCATAGTTGAAAATAGTATCACTTGTCATAAAAAGAAGGTAATTGTAGGAAAATTGAAATGAAAAGAAAATGTTCTCAAATTCTAGTCAGACACCCCTATCTTAGGAAGCTCAACGGTGTGGTGTGTTCTTCCTCTGGAACAGGGAGACTGGCACGTGTTGGGGGAAGGACCTGGCATGGGGATCCAACCTCAGACAGATTTTTTTTTGACTGATCTAATCGGGCTAGAAAGATCACTGAAAAGGGGATCGGCTTTCTCACCATGTGACTCACAGTGTTGAATGCTGTGGTTGAGGAAACCTAAAACCCCCTTTCCTAGCCTGGGTGTGGCTCATCCATTATTTGGGAAACAGTGGATTAAGTGAAACAAAGTAGTATTAAATGTATACCACGTGTCCCGCATTGTGTTAGACACAAAGAGAGTAAGAAAGAATTCTCAATATAGTCAAGATGGGGACACATAGGACCAGTAACCTGGGACAGTCGGGACTAAATGATTGCAGTGGATGGGGAATGGGAAAGGCAGAGGATAGATCAGGGGAGGTTTTCCCAAAGGAGGTAACATTGGATCTGGAAGTCTTGGAGTTCCCAAAGGATTTCAATCTGCAAAGAGAGGGAAGGCATTTTAGGCAGAGAGCAGTTTAAGCAAAGGCATCAAAATGTGTCCCTATGTGGTACCTTTGCAGGACAACACATTTTGTAGCCTTGGAGGATCATAGCCTTGGTTGTGGAAGGTTGTGGAGACAGGGACAGGGGAACGGGGCAGTGGGACTGCACAGGCAGGTGGGGGCCTGGCCGGCTTCATAGAGGCCAACGGAGTACAATCAGGAGAGGCTGTTAACAAAGGACCAGTATGATCACATAGGTCCGAGGTGGACCAGTAGCTGTTCCAGGCTGTTAGCCAGATGTGTTCCCAAGGGTTGGACAGTGATGCTGGCTCCTGAGCTGATGTTTGCTGAGAGGTGTCACCTGGAAGGTTGGGCTCGTATGATCTCATGGTGGTATGTTCCCCAGAGTCAGAACCATCGAGTTGGATGGTTGCTGAGAGCTGATGTTTGCTGAGAGGTATCACCTGGAAGGTTGTGCTCGTATGATCTCATGGTGGTATGTTCCCCAGAGTCAGAACCATCGAGTCGGATATGCCCCAGCTAGTCAGTTTCACTTGCTCTCTCTAGCTAGCCAGAGCCTGCTGAATGGTCATTGCCCAGCTGAATGGTCATCTTCCACCTCCTGGGCCTCTGCAAAAGATTCTTATATTGGCCTCGAAAGAACTCTCCTGAATCCCTCTCGAGTGCTCTTCCAGCCCCAGCCTGGTGGCTCCTGCCTGGCCGCCTTTGATTACAACCAGGTTCCCGAGAGCCCTGAGGGCTCTACCGCTGGCAGGCGGGAGGCCAGCTGCCGCCTCCTCTAGTCAGCTACAAAGCTGTCCCGAGGGCATCTGGGGTGACAGCTGGCTCAGAGGGCCTCCTTGGGCTGGGCTCCACGCCATGACCTTCCAGCCAAGTGGGCCCCTCTGTCTGTGCTATCTGGGAGCTAACGGACCCTAGTTCTTAGAAAACTCCCAGGGATGCACTTTGTTTCCTTTTGAAGACCTCCTAAGCCTCTAAGAGGACTTGTCACCACCGCAAGGGGTAGTGACTTACAGAGGCGTGGGTAGTGTACACATACCTTCCTCCAGTGTGCACACACAGAAAGCCCGGCTATGAGGACCAGCCCCTTCCTCAGAACCTGGTGACCTGGGCCCTGATGGTGAGGAGGCTGTCACAGAGCCAGGAAGCCACGGAAGACAGTGGGCCAGAGAGGCTTTGAGGTGGCTGGTGGTGGCCCAGCTTTTGGCTGGGAGGACATTCCGGGAGCTCCCTGGGAGGCAGCTCCCCACAACTTTGGGCCACAGGGCTAGAAATGGGCTTCAGCTTTTCCAAGCTACAGGAATTTATTTTGAATGTTTTGTAAGGCTCCAAAAACCACACAAGTTTTGGGGTCCACTCAAATGTCAAATAAACTCGCAAACAAGACCAGATGCTCACTCTTCTGTCCACAGGGGTCAGAGGAATGGCCCCCTTCTCTGCATGCTGATCTCCCAGCTCATTTTCTGCTGCCCCACTCAGCCTGATTCAGTGAGTGCTCAGTAGACAATTTCTGGTGGTAATAGTGGGGTCCACACAGCCAGGGCCAGGCCCGAGCCCTCAGAAGCCTTCCCTGGGGGGGACCCTTTTAGAGAAGTCACCCAGGTCCAGGCATGTGGGTCTCTAGTTGGAAAGCTGGGGCTGGCGAAAGCTGCTGGTGTTACAGGGGCCTCACCACACACCTGAAAACAAAGTCTGGGTGAGTTAGGCGAGTACCCCAGCAATTACTACTCCCGTGGGGCCCTTAGTGCCAGCACCAGGGAGTAGCTGGGGAAGGGCTGTCCCCATAAGGTAAGTTCCAGTCGCCTGCCCAGAGTGTGCTCCCTGTGCACAGCTTAACCCAAGTCCCCAGTTTCATCCTCCCGCCAGCCCATCACCTTAAGCCCCTCTTAAATAGAAATTCTCCCACCCCAGCTCCCTCTGTCTCCCCTGCCCCACGCACGCACCAGCCTGCCCAAGCGCAGGGCTCCTCCCGTGGACATCTGTGGCCGGGTGACGCACATGCGCGTTTTCCAGCGTCCCTTGGAGAGTCAGCGTTTGTGGGGCAAAGGCCCACCGCGTGTATTTTTTGGTGAGGGGTGGAGTAGGGCTGGAGCATGACTTAGAGATGGGACAACTCAGGTTCGGACCCGGCTTTGGCACTTACTATTTGTCGAGCCTCGGCCGGTCACTGAACCCCTCTGAACTTGCTTTTTTCATCATCTGCGTCATCACTGTCATTAATTGCCCCAGGGAGTGCCTTCTTTGTGTTAGGCATTCTCTCTCTCTCTCATTTAACCATGACAACAACCCAGCTAGGCAGGTGTTATTCCCCCCATCATACTGACGGAGGGAGTGAAGTCGCCCTAGATCACGCAGAAAATGACAGTCAGGACTCAGTGTGAGATCTGCGGGATTGCAAAGTTCTTGCCCCGGGGGCCACGTGGACGGCCTAGAGAAGGTCTGGCCAGCATAGCAGTGTTCCCCGTGGCCCCGCCCGTAGAGGGTGGGACTGTCTCAAGGGGCTCTTGGAATAGGACCTCTCTGAGCACCCTTGTGCTGACCCGGTTTTGCTGACCCCACAGGAGGAATGTCTGCGGGGGACAGTGCTGCCCAGGATGGACGACAGCGAACAGCACCAACCACTGTATCAAACGTGAGTGCCCCTCTCCCTTGAGGCTGGCCAGTTCCAGGGACTCCGGAACCTGGAGCAAAGGTGTCTTCCCCGTCTGCCTCTCCAGAATGGAGGCAATGGGTGGAAGAAGAGAGAAATTTAAAAGGCCTCCACCTGAAAACAACTTTCAGACAAAATTCCCCACTTGTGTTTTCAAAGCTTCCTGCATTCTGGTCTTGCTGCCCCACTGTGTTGGCGCCCCGTTCGCCCTGGCCATGGGGGCCCTTGGGCGCACACGCACCCCTGTGACCTGTAGCACAGACCTGACCCCGGAAACCTCGATTCTAGGGGCAGCATTCACGTTGCGTGCTGTGGGAACACCTCCCTGCCCTGGCTCCCGGCCCTGCCAGTCCTGGCCTCCATCAGGCCTCCTGCTGGCACGAGGCTCTCAGAGGAGGCTCCGATCCCGTGTCTGGAGCAGTCTTCCTCCCTCCTGGCTGGCCCCGATGAGAGCAAAGGGAGAGTCGTCATCGTAGCTCTGTAGAAGGCAAGGAGTGAGGCAGGAAGGGCCTAGGCCTCCAAGCTCAAGCCTCCGCTCAGCGTACAGAGGCTGTGCCAGCCAAAGCCAAGGCCTCCGCAGCCTCACTTTGTGCCAGGTACACTTTACAAGGCCTGAGGGGCAGGGATGACCACTATCCATTAGGCAAGGAAGGAAACTGAGGCACGGGCGGGTCACTTGTTTGAGGTCACGTGGCCTGGAAATGGCAGGATTTGAACTCAGGTAACCTGACTCCAGGGTCCCTCTTCTTAATCATTCGCCCCTATGGCCAGATACCTCATCGGACCTGCTCTTCTTGCCAGCGCTCACTTGCTACACCTGTGAGCTGGGGACGGCTGCCCCCGCTAGCTCACAGCTGACGCCGGCTCTGTGCCCACCGCTGTGCTGAACTCCTCACATATGTTACCCTTATCGAGCCTCACAATAACCCCGTGGAGTGGGCATTTAGTAACCATTCCGGCATACAGACGAGGAAGCAGCGTCTTGGGTTGACTGGGACCCGCGGCCAAGGTAACACTCCTCCGAGGCCCGGAGCCGGGGCTCGATCCAGGCAGTTTGACTTCGGAGCCCCACACTCTTCTCTGTGGGGGTTTGGTCCCTCCCAACCCCAGCTGAGAGTGGGGCTTTCTAGACTTTGGAATCCTCACAGGTGAAAACAGGTATTGGCTTTCTCTCCTTCACACCCCAGGCTCCTCTGGAGGCCTTGTCAGCTGCCCAAGCCTTTATGGCTGGCCCAGGAGCCCCGCCTGACTGCCCCCTGCCACTACCTTCTGCCAGGCCCTAAGCCTGGCTGCAAGGACTCAGTCTCGCCAGAGCCCCTTCCTGTCCAGCGACAAGCCCCAGGCCGCATTCAGTGTGAGGGCTTCGCGGCTCATGGCCTGGGTCTATGACAAAGCCTGCAGTGTTCGCAGCCCTGAGGCAGGCCCGCAGCCCTGATTCTGAGGCCTCCCGAGAGGGGGTGGGATGGGGACACGATGGGGATGCTTCTGTTTCTGTGGAGGTGGAGATGCTCGCTCATCGGGCTCTTGGTTCTGCTTCAAACCCAGGGCCCTGACCCTCTCCCCACCTGACAGTCGGGCTCAGGAATGAATCCTGGGTCTCTCGAAGGGTCTCCAGGTAGAGAAACCAAAACCCCCAACTCAAAACCAAACAGCAAAGCAGATCTTTCCCCTGAAAATTCTTTCCTTTTCAGGGAGGCTGGATTAGTGGGGTTCTCTGAGGACAGGCCCTCTGTGGCTGGTGGCAGAGATGGGGGAAGACACCCATCCTTCAAAGTTACAAAGATGAAGACAGTGTGACTCGGGTGGCTTGCCTAAGGTCACAGACTTGTTGGAGGAGGATCAGAGACTCAAAATCAGCAGCAGTCCCGGGCAGAGAAGCCAGGGATGTGGGTAGCCAGGGGGTCATGCTCAGCAGAAGCTCTGAGATTGGGTGCTGGAGCCTGGGCACGGGTGTATTTTTAAAGCACCCCAGGCAATTCTAGCTGGGCCTGAAGACCACTGAGCAGAGTTGGGTCAGTCATAAGAAGATCTGCCTTGGGGGCCCTAACTCAAATCTGGATGTTCCCCATGAATCCTCTAGGATCTTATTTAAAGTGCAGAGTCTGGGGTCCCTGGGTGGCTCAGTCAGTGAAGCATCTGCCTTCAGCTCAGGCCACGATCCCAGGGTCCTGGGATTGAGTCCCGCTTCAGGCTCTTTGCTGGGGTGGGGAGGAGAGGCTGCTTCTCCCTCTGCCTGCCGCTCCCCCTGCTTGTGCGCTCGCTCGCTCGCTCGCTCGCTATCTCTCTCTCTGACAAATAAACAAATCAAATCTTTAACAAATTAGAAAAAAAAAAGTAAAGTGCAGATTTTGCTTCAGCAGGTCTGGGGCTCGCTGGAGAGTCTGAGTTTCTAACAAGTTCCCAGGGGCTGCTGCTGCTGCTGCCACTGGTGGGTCAGGAACAACACTTTGAGTAGCAGAGCCTTGGGGCACTCTGGAGGACCTGGGAGGGATTTGGGGTGGGAGATGGGGAGCAGGGTTGGTAGGTTCTAGGGAGCTTGGCAGAGAGGGCAGCTGAGATTGGAGCTGAAGCCAGAGCCGGGCGGCTTCGGAGGGGGCGGGTCCCTCCCCAGCTGCCTGAGGGCTCTGGGCTTGGGCCCCACTCCTGCCCGCCAGTGCCGGAGGTTCTCGATTTCCTAACTTGTTCATGACTTTCCCGTGGTAGTCTCTGCCAGACTGGAGTTTTGACACTGGAAACTCAAGGTTGGGTGAGCCTGCACATTGTCAGAAGCAACGTGTGTATGTGTACCCTTGTGCCCCAGCCAGGGGCTGCTCTAGCATGCTGCCAAATCCTGCTCCGGTCTGGGGGTCCTCAGCCCCCCCTATTTCTCTCCCGGTCCTCTCGCCCTGCTATTCCCCCGGTCATCCCCCCTGACCCTGGCATGCAGCCTGGCAGCCCTCCTGGAGGAGTTGCCAGTGGGCATCACTTTCCCACTTGAAGTTGGCTTGCCCGCTGAAGGGCTGTGTGCTCATTAGCTGAGCCTTCTGCTGTTTGCTTGTTGCTATTTTGCTGCTAAAGAGCCTAACAAGAACCACGTGGGCGGTGGGGTGTTGGCTCTGTAGAATGTGGGGCTTTTGGCTCCGCACCCCGTCAGCTGGCTCTCCTGCTTCCCCCCGTGGTTAGCATCTTCCTCTCCCCTCCCCACAGCTGCCCTCCCAGCTGGAGCCAAGAGTGCCAAGGCTGGGGAAGGCTTGGGGCTCTTTCCCAGCACTTTTACACGTGTGGGGCGCCTCCTTGGCCAGCAGGAGAGGGGGGCTGACGAGGAGGGCTGTGTGACGTACCCCCACTGCCAAGAATGAAGTCTCGTCCCGGAATTGTGAGGAGACCCAGTCTGTCCCCAGGTCTCTGCCAGGAATCCGTGGATCTGACCCACTACTCATATAGTGTGCCCCCTGGGTCCTGTGCCCCCCTCTTACCTCCTCTCACAGAGTCCTTGGTTGCCGTGACCTATCGGTCCATCTGCCTGGCGGGCCCTTTCCTTCGTCCCTGTCCGGTCCCTGGACCTTGGGGAACCACTGCCTCTGTGGACCGCCATTGTTGGAACCCCAGCTCCTCACTCCACCTTGGCGAGGTCAGAAGTTGGGCTGTCATCTCTTCCTGTGGTCGTGGCATCTGCCTCCCCTTCTGTGGCCTTGCCAGCTCTGCCACAGGGTTTATGTGTTTATGGATTTGTGGAGGCCGCTGCCGGGGGCCTGCGTGAAGTCCTTCCTGAGGGGGAGCTCTGGAGAGTGTGGGCTGACTGGATCCTGTTTATAGTTAGGGCTTTTGGGAGCCTGTCCAGCCTTCCCAGACTGGCTCGCCCCCATGGCCACCCCAACATACACACGCACTCGCTTTGGGGGCTTCAGAAGGCTCGGACTGGGGAAGAAGATTTGAAGAATTTTTTGATTTCTCATCTTTTCTCGGCCTAGATGCACAGAGGCTATTCTGGGCAGGGCAGAGGGAATCCCGCAGCTGCTGTGGTGGGGGGAAGGAAGCGGGGGGCGGGCGGCGGGAGGAGGGGAGTTACCCCACCATCACCACCACCAAGTGGGAAGGCTCGAAGTTAAGAGTATGTGCTTTGGATTCTGGTGTCAAACCCAAGGAGTTGTGGATCTGAATCCCAGCTCTGTGTCTTCAAGCAAGTGACTGGCTCTCTTCTAGAGCCTCATCCAGAAAATAGGTATAACCATCTATACAGTGTTGTTTTTGAGGATTGATCATAACACTGTAGCTATTACCATGGGTTGGGTCCTATTCAAAGGACTTGATATTGTTAATTTTTAATCCTCACAATCCTCTAAACTACATTTGATCTTTCTCCCCCATTTACGAATGAGGTTTGTCCAAGTCATGCCTCCAGGAAGTCGGCAGAGCCTGGATGTGAATGCAGGGAGTCTGGCTCTGGAGTCCCGGGCTCATGCTCCCGTTTAATGGGCAAGTCTGTGTAGAGAGCCTGGCAGTTTAGCTGTCATCTTAATCCACGTCCAGGAGGTGGTCCTGACTACCTGGGTTTAAATGCAAGCTCCACCACTTAGCTATGTGGCCCTGGGCAAGATGCTTGAGCTTTCTGTGCCTCAGTTCCCTCACCTGTGAAATGCGCCTGGTATTAGTCTCTACCTCACAGAGTTGTAAGAGACAAATGAGATAACTCAGGTTAAATGTTTAGTTCAAGGTCTGGCATGATGTCTGTGCTCCATACAAGTTTGGTCTTGATGCTGCGGGAAGGGGCTATGTCACATGGCCCTGGGCACACAGCCGTGGCAGGTGCTCATTGGACAAAAGGGAAACAGTAAGCACGTACTCAATATTGCAGGACCTATCCCAGGACTATGCTGAGAGGTCCCATTTTGCTGCTTCATTTCTATCAGCCCTTCCAGAAAACTCAGGAGATCCTGGAGTGGGCCTTGTTACCTGTCCCTGCTTTCTTGGTCCAGAGCCTCTGTGTGCATGGTGGCTCTTGTTCTGTTCCACATCTCAGTGCAATGAGGACCCCTTCCCCCTAATGTGGCCCCACCCATCCCCGCTCTGTAATGACTCCAGCTCACTGGGCAAAACTATGGCCAGGGGGGTAAGAGCCCCAACTTTGGAGCCAGACCCCTTGTGTTCAAGCCCTTTCTCTATCACTTAATAGTATGGTGACCTCAGGCAAGCCGCTTGGCTGCTCTCAGCCTCTGTTCCTCTACATGCTGAATGGGGATAAGATTGGTACCCATCGTTGTTATAAGAAAGAAGAGAAGCCATACATGTAAAGAAGTTAGCCCAGGGCCTCACAGTGGTAAGTGCTGAGCAAATGTTAGGAAAAAGGGTCACGGCAGGGGTGGGATCTTCACCAACTGGTCAGGAATGGCCAGGAGCCAGAGTCTGGAGCCTCCATGCTGTTGTCTCCGGAAGAACCATCCCATGAGACTCCGTAGTTGGCAGGCAGTGGAGGAGAGCAAGGTGAGAGGCGGCTAAGGGGGATAATCACGTGACCTCTGTGGCAACCCCACTAACACGACAGGTATAGTCCTAGCAAGAGACCATCATCTCTCTCCCCACCACTGTGGGTAGCTGTGACTCTCCTGGCCAGCAGGCACATGCTCCCAAGGCTCTTTGCTCAAAGAAGCATTTAGGAGATGTTCTTATCCAGGGGTCCTGAAGCCAGGTGCTGTGTCCCGTGGACACCAGGGCAGTGTGCCTACTTGGCAAATGTTCGGTAAAGAACTGAGAAGGTACAAGATCATGTGGGTGGCCTGGTAGTTTCCTTCCTCCATCCCCAGCCTCTTCTTGTCTCCTTAGCTGACATCTCCCTTTCTACCCAACATCTTCATGTTGGGCTTCTCCAAGACCCTGCGGATCTCCCAAATCTCCCACGCAAAGGCGGGGGGGGGGGCGTGGGAGCCACGCCAAGCGTTAATTATCCCTTATTATTGAGCATTAGTAGGCACCATCCACAACAGCAATTGTAGCCACGCTCTGTGCCAGGGACCGCATGAAGCGTTTCAACCCCCTTCACCCCGTGAAGGGTCATCGTGTGAGTCTCTGCCGTGCCCACTTCCATGTCCCTGGCTGCTGCTGGTCCTCTACCCAAAGACTAAACATTAGGTTTCCCACGACTGCGTCCTGGGTCCTCTTCTTTCTCACCGCACTGCTTCTGAGATGATCTGAGGTATTCCCATGGATGGAAGCATTCTCTCTGAGCTGACGACTCCCAGATTTATATATATCTTCAGCCAGACCTCTCCTCTGACCTCCAGCCTCCTTCAGCGGGTGCCTACTCTGCATCTATCTGCTCTCAATGCTCCCCAGACATCCCCGGCCCCAACTTGTCCAAAACAAGCTCGTGGTTTCCTTCCCTCTGTGCCAGCTCCCCTGCCTGGGTGTTACCCGACCTGTTAAAAGGCATCCGCATCTATGAGAATGCTCTGCTGGCCTCAGATGCCCAGGGGCCACCCGGGACACCTTCCTCGCCGAGCTCTTCCTCCTCATTTCACTTCCTAAGTCTCCTCGGAGCATGTCTGCTCCTCCCTGCTTCCCCAGCTGCCTCTCCCGTTGAAGGCACCAGCGTGGGCTCCTGGGTGATGGCCACGACCGGCTGTTCCCTCCTTCCCACTGCTGGGCACCCAGCCTCATCTCGCAGAACCCCCTCGCCCACCTAATGCAGCCTGGGTTCCTTGAATGCACTTCCCCTGGGTGCTGGGGCAGACTGCTGTTTGCTTTCCCTCCTCTCTTTATGTGGCTGGCTCCCTGTCCTCTTTCCCATTCTGTTTCAAGTTCCCCTCCTCCGAGGAGCTCCCCTGACCACTTTTTCAGGGCTTCCCCGCACCAGCCTTGTTATTCTGGATCCTGACCCCCGAATCTTTCTTCCTCCGTAACCCATACCTCCATTTCGGTTCTTCTTACTTGTTTGCTTGTTTTGTGACCATTTCTCTAAGTTGGCAGCTCTATGAAGAAAAGGACAGTGTCTGTCTTGCCTTCCATCCTGGGTCAAGAGTAAATGTTGAATGCGTGAGCACGTTCTAGATGACACTGAGGCTCACGGAGGTGAGAGGACTTGCCCACAGTCACACACAATTTAAACAGAGGTCTCTTGGAGCGCAAGGTTGTTCTCTCCTCCGTGCTTTTGTCCCGGCCTTGGTGGAGTTGTGAGCAGGAGCGATGTCTTCCCTCCCTCCTGATCTTCCCGGGCCCCGGGCAGGGATCTGGTACTGCCACAGAAGGGCTTGGTGGCTCCAAGTCAGCCACAGGACTGTCTTCCTTGCCCTAGAGCTGCCCCCCCTAGAAAAGACTGGTTCCTGGGCTCCTCCCTGATGGAGGCGGCCCTGGGACCCCATCCCATCTTTCTCTAGTCTCCAGAGGCCCCTCTGCCTCTGACACCTCCAAAGCCCTACCTCTTCCCAGACAAGCCCCCCACCCCTGCCGGGGCTGTGGGGATAGCCGGGTAACTCTTCTGCTTTCAGGCAGGAGCCAGAGACAAATCTGGGCCTCAGCCCTGGGCCAGGAGCCCTGCCCGTGGTCTCCCCCCCCATGCCTGCTAGGGCCGGTGGGAATTGGGACTGCTCTCTGCCCTTGGCCTCCTGCCCCCGACTGGCCCAGCGTTGTGGCATTTGTTAATGCAATTAGCAGGGCGGTCCACGCTGAGGGGCTGGGGGCCAAGGGCTGACTCACACCCCCCCTTCCTCCCCTCTGGCCGCCAAACGGTAGAGGCCCCCTTGGCCTGCCAGACGGCGTCTGCAGAGAGCACACGAGGGGCCAAGAAACGGCATCTTTCTCTCATTAGAGGCTTTTATGTGAACACAACTGCTATTTTGGAGCCGGGTGCTTGGCTGGCCCCTGAGCCCCGGTGCCGTTTCCAGCCATCCCGAGCTACAGCCTCAGCACAGCTGTGGCGGGAGCAGGGTGAGTGCTTGAGGACCTGGCTTCTCCCACAGCCTGGGGGCTCAGGGCCGAGCTCGGGGCCTGGAGACACGGTCCCTGGACAAAGCCCGTGTACGGAGAGGACGGGTCCGGGTGGATTCTGAAGACGCGTGTGTGGGGAGCAGACAGGGATTTCCTTGGCCGTGGGGAGATGTCTGACATCAGGTCCCTTTCTGTAGAAACCAAAGGTCAAGGCGAAACTGCTGAAGGCCTAAGTGGATGCCCCGCCCCAGTGAGAGGGTTCCAGGGTTGACCAAAACCTCTGGGGGGAGGCCTAAGGTGGGGTGCCCAAGGCAGGGCTGAGAGAAATACTGAGGGTGAATAGGAGACTGTCCTCTCTGCAAAGGCCTCTGGGTGTGGGAGAGGACAGGCCCCATCCCGAGGGAGGGATCGCTGACTCGGTGGGTAGGATCTTTGTGTTCCACTGACACAGATTTTAGGAAAGATGGTGATTTCGTCTGGAGAGCAGCTGAGCTTCCGGTGTGGGGGTGCTGGGCCCAGAGTCTGATCTGAAGCTAAGGTTCATCTCCCAGGCAAGAGGGGAAGGTGCTGGAGGTCTTAGAGGAGGCAGAGGGTTAAGAGACCCATCATGAAGTCAGTGCCTCATCTAATCGGTCACAGGTGAGGGAGAAGGTGCCTCCGGGCAATGGGGTGGAGAGGGGACCGGCCGTATCCAGCACCTAGAAAGCAGCCCTGGCCCCGCACAACAGGGCTGGGTCCATCCCTTTAACCAGGACCTGTCCTGACATTGCCTTGTCCTGGGAAAAGTGTGGTGAAAGGATGTCCAGAGGCCAGCTCGCCTCTGCCGCTGGGAGATGGGAGATAGGTGGTGGTTTTTCTTAAAACTTTGCAGGGCTGTCCAATAGAACTTTCTGTGCTGATGGAAACATTCTGTAGCTTGCTGTTCAACATGGTAGCCGTGAGCCACATGTGGCTAATGTGACGGAGGAACTGAATTTTACATTTTATTTTATTTTAATCAGTTTCTTTTTTTTTTTTTAAGATTTTTTTATTTATTGGACAGAGAGAGACACAGCGAGAGAGGGAACACAAGCAGGGGGAGTGGGAGAAGGAGAAGCAGGCTTCCTACCAAGCAGGGAGCCCGACGTGGGGCTTGATCCCAGGACCTTTGGATCATGATCCGAACCAAAGGTAGATGCCTAACAACTGAGTCACCCAGGCGCCCCCAGTTTCATTTTAAATAGCCTCCTACAGCTTGTGGCGACAACGTAAGACTGGAGTGTATCACTAGCATTCCCTTTTATAACGTTTACAGACATGACTTCTGCAAAATGTCCTAAAATAAGACAATTAAGCACAAAGCATTTGTCCCTATCATGGACAAAGGGCAGTTAAGATCTAAGTCCCCAGATGTCAGCAAAAAGAAACCATCAGCACGTTGACATTAACCTAATTGGTAGACAGATACATGACCAAAGCCCAGATTGGCGTGACTTGGCACATCCTGATTGCTTAAGAAAGTTCCACAGAAGAACTTATAAAAACCCCTAAACTTAGAAACTCTGGGGGCAACCCTCTCAGACCCCCTCCCTCTCTGGCAGCTTTCTACTCTTGCTCAATAAATGTTGCTTTGCTCCCCACCAAAACAAAACAAAACAACTGTAGTGCATCGCAGAGTCTTGAATAACACAATACCCTTCCATAGCCACAATCTCTCTTGCGTCTCACATAACTCTAAGGCAGGAATTTTCAGCCCCATTTTATAGATGAGATCATGGAGGCATCAGTTCAAGTAGGGATGTGCCTGAGCTGGGGTCAGACCAAATCCTTCTCACTCCCAGCGTCATGTTCTTTCTGCTACCAAGTAGCTGATCGCAGAGGCGGGTGGTGGGAGCAGGCCACACGGTGAGAGCTATTTCCAGAATCCCTCCGGGGCCTGCCTCTTCTGAGTTTGGTCTCCTCCCAGAGGCAGGGGTTTGTGTGGAAAATCTGAGTAAATCTCTGCTGGACTGTTTTGGAGCCCAGTGAAGGTAGAAGGGGCACAGCCAGAAGGTGGGAGGGGGGCGTTGGAGGGAACGATGCCTTCTATTTCTTACTTTCAAAGCAATTTCGGGAGTTTTCTTTTTATTCCCCTCTCTTTTGGCATCCCAGTAACTGCCCAGAGGTGAACTCCCAAGGCTGAAACTTTCCACATGTCCAGTCCTCAGTGAGGAGGAGAGTGCCAGGAGAGGGTGGAAAACCCAGGGTTCAGGAGGAGCCCAGCTTATGAATGGCTAAGAGCTGGCATTGGCGAGTGAGCACAGAGAGGCCAATACAGACTTGCTTGCTGGTTGTCTGAGGATGGCGGCCTCTGGTTGGCGGGGGGGGGGCGGGGGGGCAGTGTGGGGTGGTGGGGGGTGGTGTGCCCTCGATGGTAAGCATGGACATCAGGGCATCCGGCTCCACAACCCCTTACCAATAATCAGTCAGTGAATACTCACTAAAGCCACATACCCCATCCTGGGTTTGATTTCTCAAGTATATGGTGTGATCTCTGCTCTCGCGGGAAAATGGGAGAGATGGGGCTCCAAGAGCAAAAGATGAAGACCTCCCTGCTGGCTGTGGTGGGGAGTTTTCTCTCTTAAAATTCTCACAGCTGCCTCTCCGGAGGGCCTCGGCATTTCCCCTTTTGCTTTGTGCAGCGGCCCCTGCCATCGGCCATTCTGACGTGGATGGTTTCCTTTCTGATACTTCAGCTCTGAAATTTGTACTCATTTGACAGGAAGGTTTTGCTTCAGTCCCCTTTCAACAAGAGACCACATGACCACTATGGCCGAAGGGTCCCAAACTTTTGGATTGCCTGCACCCGTAAAATACCCCCAGACGCCACAGCTACCAAACTACGGTTGGCAGCTTTTCATTTTGCCAAGTGAGGATGTTAGAAATACAAATTACCATTTGCCATCTCTTTTAATTTAAAAAAGAATACCAAAAAAGGTTAGAAAAGACACACGATGTCATAGCAAAGGATGCTTTTTAAATGGGAAAAAATAGCATTACACAAAGAGTCAGGAAATGTTTTATACTCTTTATGGCAGACCAGTAAGAACTGTCGTAAGAATGGACCCTTGGACAGACAGACACCAGGAACGGCCACTTTGAGCCATCTGGGGGTGATAAATGATTGACCCAGAAAGGTTATCTTCCCAAGTGGGTTTTGTCCATCAATATATTGGACTGGCTTGGAAGCCTTTTAGAGCTTTTCTTGACCATGGTATTACCTACGTATATAAATCCTATTTTTACGATTTCCCCCAACCACCCGTTTTCCACGAGCTGCTCATTGCACCCACCGAAGTTTGCCAAGCCTGGTCAGAGAGACGAGCAGTCATGCTAGGTCCATGGGAAACCACTCAGGCCTTCCTTTTTTACCTCCTCCCAAAACTAAAGCAGGGCCAAGAACTGCCCTGGGCAAACCTGCTTCCCCAGTGTTCACTGGCCTTGGCTTGACTGTCGGGCTGGTCTCGGGTGGTGGTGGTGGTGGTGATGGGGCCTGGTGAGTGGTCGGGGGGGCCAAGTCCGCTTGGGCAGAGGGAGCGGCAGCTGGGCCATAGGCCCAAATCCTGCCATGGTGGCACTTGGTGTTTGGGGAAGCGCTCGAGTTTATAATTCTCTGACCTGCTCTGTTTGTCTGGAGACCTGAGGCCTGCTGGGAAGTCATGCCAAGGCACTGAGGAAAGTGCTCTGAATGAGGATCTAGCTCATGTTTAGGAATCCTGAAGTGAGACCTGGTATTTCCCCTGCTCTCCCCTGAGTAGGCAGATTGCTCTTGATTGACATGATGCCCAATGAACTCATACTTTGTGTCTCTGATCAGCATCACCTCCTCTAGGAAGCCTTCCATGACTGTCCCTTCTTCCATGTGAGACAGTACACTTCTTTTTTTTTTTTTTTAAGATTTTATTTATTAGAGAGAGAGAAAGTGAGAGAGCATGAGTAGGGAGAGGGGCAGAGGGAGAATCAGACACCCCCCCCCCCACAACTGAGCAGGGAGCCCAACTCCAGGCTTGTACCCAGCACCCTGGGACCATGACCTGAGTGGAAGGCAGGCCCTTAATTGACTGAGACACCCAGGCACCCTGAGACAGTACACTTCTTTTTTTTTTTATTAAGATTTCATTTATTCATTTGAGAGAGAGAGAGAGCATGAGCAGGGGAGAGAGGCAGAGGGGAAAGCAGACCTTCTGGTGAGCAGGGAGCCCGATGTAGGGCTTGATCCCAGGACCCTGGGATCACGACCTGAGCTGCAGGCAGACACTTAACCATCTGAGCCACCCAGGGGCCCCAACAGTACACTTTTTTCTTTTTTTTAAAGATTTTATTTATCCATTTGACAGACAGAGATCACAAGTAGGCAGAGAGGCAGGCAGAGAGAGAGGAGGAAGCAGGCTCGCCACGGAGCAAAGAGCCTGATGTGGGGCTCGATCCCAGGACCCTGGGATCATGACCTGAGCTGAAGGCAGAGGCTTTAACCCACTGAGCCATCCAGGTGCCCCCAGACAGTACACTTCTTAAGAGAGGGGCCCTCTCGGGGACCTGGATGATTCAGTTGGTTTGGCGACCTGCTCTTGATTTTGGGCTCAAGTCATGATCTAAGAATTGTGATGTCTAGCCCTAAGTTCGGCTCCGTGCTCAGCATGGAATTTGCTTGGGAATCTCCTTCCCCTCTTACTCTGCCCCCACTCGCACCCACTCTCACTCTCTTCCTCTAAAATAAATAAATAAAATCTTTAAAAAAAAAATGAGAGGGGCCCTCTCTCCCACAGGCCTCACACCTAGTGAGTGCTCTATGAATGTCCACTGAATGAGTGCATGAGCCAGTGAACATGTTCCATTACCATCTAAGATTTCCGGTGTGGGCTTCGGAGAGGGATGGGGTCCTGACATCTATCCCACCTGCAAAGGGGCATTTGGTGGCCGACTGGAAGCCAACAGATCCCTTTGTTTCATCATTGGCTCTGGGTCAAGATTCAGAAATTATAGGGATGAAGGACCATACCAGCCCGGCTGGGAGGCTGTGGGCAGGAAAGAACTTGGCCTTTGCAGTCAAACACGCCTCAGGCAAGCTTTTAACCTCTCCAAGCTTGAGGCATTATTTATAGAATGAGCATCCCAACCACACCAGCCACAAAAGATTGTCGTTAGGTTTAAATGAGATAGTACATGTGAAGTACACTGCCTGCGAAGCGTAAGCACACCGTAGAGAGTGGCTGCCCTAATGAAAATAAGGATCCTGGTGTCATGGTCACGTGTCCCCTGGGAGCTAAGGATGCACAGAGGTGTAAGGGGCAGTCACCAGGCTTGATCACAGTAGCTGGGGAATTGAGCCATGTATGTGCAGAACCCATCACGCTGACTGCAGCCCTCGGGGTGTGCCTGATGTGGGGTGTGCAGAGGGAGCGCGGGTCCTTATTGCTCAGAGGAGGGCGCACTGTCTAGAGGCCGTCATCAGGGATGGGGAGGAGGCCTTGAAGGAACAGTAGGATGTAGGTAAATGGACGGGAATGGGAAAAGTCCCAAGGAAGGAACACAGTGCCCACCAAGGCAGAGAGAAGAGTGACTGTACCCACAGGCCAGTCTGGCTAGAGGGTTTATTGAACACTGAACACCAGGGAAGGTGTTCAGTGCTAGTCTATGGACTTGAGGCCCCTGGGAGCCAGTGAGCATCTCCGAGGGGGAGGTGGCATGGGCCAAGAGGAATTTTGGAGAGATTCCTTCAGACCGGCCATGGTTTGGACTCCGGGCCTGATGTCAGAGAGGAGAGCACAGCTCAGGCGATCCCAGGCTCAGGGGATCATGTGGGATTTGACAAATGCACTTACAATAACGGAGGCCCCCAAGGGTCTGCATCACCTGCCTGTTTCCCTGACCTTGCGTGCTCCCCGCTATCAGCAGACCCCAGCCTCCCTGGACCTCTGGCACCTCCTCGAACCTACCACATGCCCTCCAGCCCCCTGAGCTTTGCAGATGCTTATGTCTCTGCCTGGAAGGCTCTGCCCAGACTTTCACGCACCCACCTCCTCTGTACCAGTTAGACCCCCCTCTTCAGAGAAGGCTGTCCTGTCTTCCCCATCTAACATCATCAGGCGCGGGGCCACTGCATCACCGTGTCTGTCTCCACAGCCTGAGATACTGCCCCAAAGCAACCTCATGCTCTTCTGATTTCCCGTTGGTCTGCCTACTGGACGGCAAGCTCAATGAGGGCAAGACTTCGTGCCCAGAGCCTAGTACACAGTAGGGGCTCAGCAAATATTTGTTGAATGAATGAGTGACAGATGTAGGGGACTTCAGATTTAGAGGGTCCAGCATGAGCCTGACCATGCTCTCCTGGGTTCTTCCTCGCCCCAGAGGAGGTCCTGGGAGGGTTGGGACAAGGCCCTGCACCCATGTGTTTCTCTGCACGGGGCTCTCTCTCCCATGGCTGCTGGTCACTGGAGGGGGCCCAGATTTTGCAAGCTGAGGAAGGGCAGTGAAAAGGCGTGGCTGCGACACAGCACCAGTTTGGAGGGAGGGGCCCAGTGCCAGCCCCAGTCTGACCCCAGGCTGATCCCAGCACCTGGGGGGCAGAGTTCCTCCTGCTCCCGGTCGGGGTTCCACCACTTGTTCAGGACGGTGGGAGCTTGAGAGCAGATGCTCTCCAGAGAGGAAGAAGAGGAGAGACTGTTGGTGCTGAAGATGACTTTTGAGAGACCCTTAGGGTACCCCAGCCTCCTCAGCCTGCCCCTCAAGTGATTCATGAGAAAATCGGAGCTCAGTGAGACCCAGATCATGCAGCTCAGGGAAGACAGAAAAACCTCAACTGCTAAGCTTCCCCACCGCCCCCGCCCCAGCCCAACTCTCAGGCCAGTGTTAAGCCCTTTCCCATGAAAAAAACTCATTCATTCATTCATTCTTTATTGACGGTCTACTCTGTGTGAGTCTCTATTCCAAGTTCTGGGGTGACAGGAGGGAAGAAAACAAACCATCTGCCCTCTGGAACTTTCTCTCTGAGAGGAGAGAGGCTGACAACTAAAAGTGAGCACGAGCATGCCAAGTCAGGTGACCTGCCGGGAGTGCTCCACACCTTTGGTCCCTCAATACCTGATGACAGGGTAGCCCCACCCTGGGGACCTGCGGGGGGAGGGGCAGCAGATCAACCCAGGGAGCTTTCTGAGGCCAGAGTGGGGTTTCCTGTCGGAGTGGAGGAGGAGGTGGCCCTCCTGACAGGACAGCATCAGGCCCCCCTACCGCGGCCCCGGCCCTCATCCCTCTCCCTGTCTCCCCAGCTGTGTGCCAGCCGCCTTGCCAGAACCGGGGATCCTGCAGCCGGCCCCAGCTCTGCGTCTGCCGCTCTGGCTTCCGCGGAGCCCGCTGCGAGGAGGTCATTCCTGAGGAGGAATTCGACCCCCAGAACTCAAGGCCAGCACCCCGACGCTCAGCCGAGGGATCCCCCAACCTGCGCAGGAGCAGCGCGGCCAGAGAAAGCACCACGACCCCCAGAACGCGGTCACTGGCATCCCAGGTGCCGCTGGCCAGGTAAGTCCCCTCCTCAGTGGGACCTCGGGTCCAGGGGCACAGTCCCTCCAGAGCGGGGCTTCTTCCTTAGGACCCCTCGGTGAAGACCTTGGTGGCAAAGACCAGAATTATCCTTCCTCCTCTCTGCTCTCCTTCCCTTTCCCTGCCCCGAACAGAGGTGCAGTGAGCAGGGAGGTGAGTGTTGGAGTTGGCACAGGCTTTGCCAGGCTGGGGTGGAGTCTCTACCCTCCAGGTCCTGGGAGAAAGCTGAGGATGGCATAAAGCCCGCACACTCTTGTTTCTAATCCTGTCATGGCCGCTTCCTGGCTGGGTGGCCTTGGGCAAGTTATTGCCCTCTCTGATTCCTCACAGCAAGGTGGGGACAACGATGGTCCCCATAAGCATGGAACTGTTGTAAGGATTAAGTCAATTAATATAAAGAAAGTGCTTAGAATAGGGACGGGCGCATGGTAAACTCCTTCTAAATGTTTTCCTCGTCCCCCTCTTCCTCTGCCTGTGGTCCATGCAGGAAGGCCCCCTCTGCCCAAAGAAGCCCTTCGGTTCACTCGCTGCCCAGCAGTAACTTCTCTCCTTGAAGGGACCAGCAGGAGCGTGTGGGGGGAGGATGTAGAATAAAATGTGGGCAAGGGAAACATTCGTGGGCCGGATTCCCTGGCCTGCTTGCCAGCCAACCTGGCTAGACTTTTTCTCGCTCTGGACAGGAAATCTGAACTTTGTAAACTGGTCCATTTCTAGAGGCTGTGTTTTCTTTTTGGTTTTTCAGGCGAGTTTTTCCATTCGCTTCCTACTTAAGATGTTCTTTCTGAAATGTTGCAACCTTGTCTTGCTGAACTAAGGGGAAAAAGGACTTGTTCTCTGGGAGGCCGGGAGAACCAGGGAGAGGAGGCTGGCCTCAAGGTCAGGGCCCCAGTGGGAAAGCTCAGGAGAGAAGGGAAAGGAGCTTGAGACCATCCTGCAGCTCCAAAGCAGGGAGCGACGCGGGTCCCAGTAAGGTAGAGTCCCAGAGCCTCAAGCACCCAAGCAGTTAGTTCGCAAGGGTAGCCAGAAGCACAAAGAACAGAAGGATGAACACTGATTGAGGGCTAGGGAGATCCAAATCAAAACCAGAAGAACCAAACCCTTCTGCCAAGACCTTGGAATGCTGGGGCAGAGCGGGGGGCGGAGCCAAGGGCCAGATAGACAACACAGGGCCGGGGTGGATGGCCTGGGATTGGCTGTGAGCAGGTGGGCAGGGCCTGAGCCCTGTGATGATTGGTCCCAGCTGTTGGCCCAAGGTGGGTGGGCGTGGTGTGAAGGCACCTGGAAGAACGCCAGAGGTACCAGCTCTGGGATCAGCCCAGGGCAGGATGGGAGCACAGTCCTTCCAGCCTGGCGTTCCCATGCAAGCTGTCTTCTGGCTTGTAGGATTCATTCCTTTTATAATGCATGGAACTCCTGTGTGTGCACACAAGTGAATATGGGGGATGGTTGCCTGGCAGGTCATTCTGTCCCTTGCACCCTTGAGTCAGAACTGTTTAGGGTCCCCTAGCCCACCTGCCCAGCCCATCCCACTCCTCCTACTCCAAGACCCAGTACCATTTTCTTCAAAAAGTCCCACTGATCACTTCTGCCCAGCTCTCTGACCCCCTGCAACGCATACCCTGTGCATCTGTGCCCTGCGTCTGTAATCAGACTGTGTGGCCGGGCCTTGGAAGGTGGAGACCCCGCTTCTCGCTCTTTGGATCTCCCCAAAGCTCCTCCCACAGGCTTAGCTTATGCAGAAGGCTCCACCTGCATTTGCCTCACTGGGTCCAAACTGAAGAGTAACCGAAGAAAGGGCCCGCCTACCACGGACCCTCCGTGAGCCCTCACCCTGTACCCGGAACGAAGGGCACCAGCCCCTTGCTTTTCTGAGTGCAGGAAGAGGGGGGCTCTGTGCTTCCCCTAGCAGAGCACCCCCCACTCTCCCTCCGGGTGGTCTGTTTGTGGCCACGGTGTAGCACGAGTTCCTGGAGAGTAGGGACTGCGTCCTGCTCTTTCATGCAGGCGGCCTCAGTACCTGACGCCAGGCTTGGCTCACTGCAGGTGCTCAGTTTACCGAAGTTAAGTGAATGAATGGATGAGGCCCCATGCTGGGGCGAGGAGACAGAGAGCAAAAGGAGCCACGTGAGCCCTCCAATCCGGGGCAAAGGATTCACCTGCCTGCAGGAGGCAGTGGAGGGTGAGAGCCCACAGGGAGGTCGGTGGCCCACAGCAGGGACATCCTCTTCCAGCCTCACAGGCTCCCTGGCCAGGCGCTACTGTGACGTCGGGAATGCACCGCTGCCTCCAGGCCCGTCCAGTCTGTCTCTGCCCTGGGACCTCAGTGCCATGAAATCTGGGAAAGTCCGAGTGGCCCACGGTCGGCCCAGCTGTGTTTTGCTTTGAGAGGCCAAATCCCGCTTGCCTGGTGGTGTCAGACGTTTCCTGTGAGCTTGGCTGTGTTCCCCAAGCAACCGTTGGCCTCTTTCCCGATGGCAGCTCGTACGGGCCCAGATAGAGGGAGGGACGTGAAGCAGGGGGCATTCTAGAAGCTGGGCGGGGGGGGGGCACCAAAATATTTAGGGAGGGGAGACACTGTAAGGATTGGTGATGGCCAGAGACCCCCTTCAGGAGAGCACAGAACAGAGGCCAAGAGACTTTCGTTCCAGAAGGAAGTCGAAAGGGAGGGGCCAGGAGAGTCTTAGTTAGCCACAGCAGCACACCCTGAGGAGAGGCAGACAAGGGTTGACATTGTCCCACTGTGGCCTGGGCTGTCTGCAGGAGGGGCCTGGACACTCCTCCTGAGACCCAGGTCCAGGCTTCTTCCCCAAGGCTGGCCAGAGGACCTGTCCCACCTGGGGAGCCAGAGGCAGCAGCTGGGGACAGGCCTTAAGAGGTTGAGGGTGGGGTGGTTACAACAAGCTGGGGGTGGCCAGCGATGGAAACCTGCTTTACCTCAGGGCTTCTCAAACTACCCCTGGCATGAGCATTGCCCGGGAACTTGCTGCTGATTCTGCAGGGGGGCGGGGGGGACAGCAGCTCTATCGTGGTCTCGGGGTTGAGGCCGCCGGTTCGTGGACCACACCTTGAGGAGTGAGGGTCTGGCCTGGGCTTTGGATTCAGATCATCCTGGGGGTCCGATTCTGGATTTACTGCTCACCAGCTGTGTGACACTAGGCACGTTTCCAGACGTCTCTGAGTCAATCGTCCCCACCTGATAGGAGTGCAGAAGGGATGACATGAGACCATGTGAGTAGAGCACACAATACGGTGCCTGACAGGGGTTAGTCCTCAATATATTTTGGCCATCAGCAGGCTGGTGCTTCTTGCTAGAGGGTCCTGGGTGGCAAAGAGCAGACAAAACCCGGGGTGGCTGTGTGTGTGTGTGAACCCGCTCTGGGGAGCTGTCAGAGCCCGCCCAGCCAGCCTCAGGGGAGCCGCTACTAGCAGATGCCCCCTTGGCCCCAGTAGTGGGCTTGGCTGGCCGGCTCGTTCCGCCAGGACCAATCCTACCAGCCCTGTGGGAGAGGGGGCCAAGGGGAGGTGACACAGCAGTTCTCTGTTTCTTGCTGTCTGTCACTTGAAGGCTGTTCCTAGTCTCTAGAAGCCACCTCTCTATTCTTTGGCTTATGGCCCTTCCTGTCTTCCAGGCCAGCAATGGCACGTGAACTCTTCATGTTTTCAGCCTCTCTGCTCCCTTCTTTGGCTGAATCTCTCACTGACTCTTCTGCCCTCTTCTTCCACTTTTGAGGGCCTACGTAATGACCCTGGGCCCCCCTGGGTATTCCAGGACATTCTCCCTCTCTTGCCAGCTGATTGGCAACCTTAATTCCACCTGCTTCACCGTTGCCCTTTACCATTTATTTTTTTAATTTTAATCCCAGTGTAGTTAACGTACAGTATTATGTCATTCCTTTTGCCATTTAATGTAACACATTCAAAGGTGCAACTCCAGTAAACAAAGATCATGGGGGCGAACCAAACCCACCCACTGCAACCTATCCCAACTGGGACCCCCCCCATCTGAAGTGTAACAGCTCCCCTTGTCAGGGGCTTGCCACAGGGCAGCCCTCCACGATCTGGCCCCCAAACCTTTCTGACATCTCTGAGGTCAGCTTTCACCACTCAATCCCCCCATTCACTCTGCTTCTACCACGCTGACCAGCTGGTTTTTCCTCAAATATACCAGAGATGCTCCTGCCTCAGGGCCTTTGCTCTTGCTACCCCCTTCCTTAGAATACTGTGTTAGTAATTCCTAAGATGGCCATATCAAACGACCACAAACTGGGTGGCTTGAAACAACAGAAATGTACCCTCTCACAGTTGGGTGGAAGTCCAAAATCAAGGTGTCGATCAGGGTGTTCCTTCTGGGAGAGAATCGGTTTCATGCTTCTCTCCTAGCATCTGATGGCTCCCATCAATCCTTGGTGTCCTTTGTGTTGTAGCTGCATCACATGAATCTTTACCTCCTCTGTCGCATGGCCTGCTGTGGGTGTATGTGGGCACACGTGCGTGTGCGAATTCAGGGTCCACCTTAATCCAGTATAATCTCATCTAAACCTAACTGATTACATCTGCACAGACCCCATATCCAAATAAGGCCCCAAATTATAGGTCAAGAGTTAGGACTTCAACACATTTTGGGAGGAGATACAATACGACCCACATTAAACACTGTTTCTAGATGCTCACATGGCTCACTTCCTCCCCCTTCAGGTCTTTTCTTCCTGGGCGGGGGTGGGGGGGCACGGATGACTTTGTTCATTTGATTTAAAACTGCACAGTCCCAAACACTCCCTACCCCACCCCAGTAATTTTTCTCCATTGCACTAGCATCTTCTGTGTTTTATTTATTTATTTGATTTATTGTTTTTCTTACCCCAGTGAAAGGTCAGGTCCAGGAGCACAGGGGTTTTTTGTTTTTGTTTTTTTTCAAAGATTTTATTTGTTTATTTGAGAGAGAGAGAGAAAGAACCCACACAGAGGAAGAAGCAGACTCCCCGCTGAGCAGAGAGCCCGCTGCCTGGCTCCATCGCAGGACCCTGGGACCATGACCTGAGCTGAAGGCAGCCGCTCAACTGACTGACCCTCCCAGACGCCCCAGGACAGGGTTTTTTCTCTGCTTTCTTGCTGCTGCATTTCCTGCACTTGAACACAACAGGCCCTGAATGGAGTTGGGTGAACGTGCGCTGAGCGACAGGCCCGGCTCTCCACCCCGTTATCTCATTGACCTCTCACAGTTCAGGGCCACAGTTCCCAGCATTCCCCTTCTGTGGACGAAGCTCAGAGAGGTGAGGGGGCTTGTCCCCAGTCCCCCAGGCTGGCCTGAGATGCGGCCCTGTGTCAAACTGAAGGTCCAGCCTCAGTGGGGTGCGCCAGGCCACACTGGCTGTGTGTGGTGGTCATGGGACTCGCGCCTCAGGGCAGGACCCCAGACTTGTTCAGCCCTGACCTCTCTACCTCATCCTTCTTTGCCCTTCCTGACCTGTGACCTTTAACCTGCGGTTGCTGCGAGTGAGCCCACAGGTTGCCTGGGCCTCCTCTGGTGGGTCCAAGGTCTCAGCTCCCGAGGGGTGATCTCTGCCAGGCTTGAGGAGTGGGGCGACTTCCCAAGCAGATCACTGAGCCAGGAGCCACGGTGCGGGGAGACCCAGGCTCCCCTCCTGGGGGCCAGGGCAGCGCCTGCTGCCTAGCAGAATGGCAAAGAGGAGATCGATGACCCAGAACCAGAAAGGAGCAGCCAGTGTGCGTCTCAGGGGAGAGCGCTGGGTCTGCGAGCCAGGCAGAACTGAAACCCTGGTGCCTCACAACCTAGTCAGGCCACTCCCTTTGCCTCACTGCAGTTCAGTTTCTTGGGTTCTGAAATGGGAAAACGGATGCCCCCTCATAGGGTGGTTGAGAGAATTCACTGAAATAACGTATGTGGAGGGGATCAGAGGGGCGTCTGGCACACAGGAGGTCCAATAAATGCGAAATCTCTGACCCTACCTTTCTATCTCCCGTGCCTACGACAAATCAGAGCGAGGTACCCCATTTGCCAGGATGGGTTTTTCTCCACCCCACCGCCTGGAATTACAGGTGGGGAAACTGAGGCAGGACAAAGGTTGGCAGTGGGGTTATGGGTGTATTCTGGGAACATGGGAGATCCTGACCGATGGCTTGCCGGGGTCCTCAGCACCTGGATCCTGCTTCAGCTCCCCCCCCCCGCCACTTCCCTCCTCAGCTCTGTGTGTCTGCCACACGCCCGCCCTCTGCTGGCTCCCTTGGGTGACATGGCCCTCTGTTTGTCCTCCCTCCTCTGCATTAAGGCCCCTTGGACCCAAGACCTTTCTCCAGTTCCCCTGGGACATGATGAGGGCCCGACTCATGCGTGCTAGAAGGCTTTGGAAAACTCCTTTGCCTCCCAGGGCCTCAATCTCCATATTTGTAAATCAGAGACCTGATTTTCTCTGAGCTCGAGTTAATGGTCTCAGAACCAGGCCATTTTCTATCCAGAGGGTGATGTGTGCTTACTCCCCTTTTACCCCCTTTTACCCATTTCCAAGGTTGTGACAAGGACACACATTGCCTTCATGGGGACAGACCTTCGCCATCCCTGACAATCTGGCCTTGCGTCCTCCTTGGCAAGGTTGCAGTGGGGTTAGCAGCCTGCGTCTTCCATGGGGGCCATGCAGTGGCGCCTCCCTGCCAGGGCGACTACAGTCCAGGCTGAGTCAAGCTTTTGAGATCTCTGGGGACAGAGTGCCTTCTTTCCTTCCCTTCCCTTTTCTTTTCTTTTAAGCCTTATTTTTTTTCTGATTTGTTTTTGTAACTCTGAGCCCCAAGCTTGCCCCCTGGGGTTTTTTTTGGAGTTCCCCAACCCTTAAGACCTTGAATACACTATTTTGAAAGAATCAGGAGACCCAATTTTGCTTCCAAGCTGGGACACTAAGTAGCTTTGTGGCTTTGGGCTAGCCGCTGAACTTCACCAAGACTTCATGTCTCTATCTATAAAATAGGAAAGAGAGTTTTTTCCTCACTGGCATGTTGTGAGGATTAACAAAAACATTGTGGGCAGAAGACGGCTTTGTGAACTGTAATGTTTATTGCAAGTGCTGGTTCGTACTGTTAGTTAGCAGTCTTGACGTTGAGCTGGAGTATTTGCTTATGCCTCCTATTTGTATGTGGGTTACTTTCAGGAGAAGCTCCCTACTGAGGCCCTCTCTGACCACCTTTTAAAGGTTTTAGCCTTAGGGTTGAACTTAACCACTGGACACAAACCAGGGGATGTACTTCACGGTGCAGATCTTAGCGTCTACAATGGGCATCCCAACAGTTGTGCAGGGCACAGCCTGTGCAGCTGTATGTGGTGATCTTAGACCTGGTTCCTTCCCGGGAGGGAGATGTCTCCTATCTCTCTATTACTTAATATTGTAACCCCCCAACTTTAGAATCCCTCTCATCTTTTTCACTTTTTATTTTCACAGTACTTTTTACTTTATATTTTCTAACATACATATAACTAACTTCTTTGTCATGTTTAGTGTTTATCGTCTGTTTTCCCCCCAGCTACAATGTGAGCTTCTCAAGGACAGGGATCTTGCTTTGTTCACTGACATATCCCAATACCTTAGAACAGTGCCTCGTATACAGTAAGCACTCAATAAAGAAATATCTACTGAATGACAATCCTTATCGTAGTGTATCCCCTGTGGCTGCCTAGCGCAAAGAAAGATGGTCTTGGGTCATTTCCTTCTGAGCTGACACTCAGCCCATCCCCCAGCATGACATTCATCAGGAAGGGGAACTTCCAGTCCTCCCAGCGGGTGGGTATCTGCCCACTCTGTACTCCTGGGCGTGGGGGCTCTGGAGCCAGGGTGGGCCTAGGGCAATGCTTTTCCTCTAACAGCGGCTGAAATGGGGCAGAGCCAGACTTAGCAGACCCTGAGGGGTGCCAGGAGTCTGGTACAGGACTGTGGCAGCTGTGAAGGGGTGAGGGGGGTTCCCGTCCCAGTTTCTTCTGTCTCTTGGGCCTGAGCCCCTCTCCGGGGTTTGTGGGTCTGGAAGAGAGAGAGCTTGGTGGGGAGTAGTCAGAGGGAGATGCTCACTTGTGGGCCTCCAGCCAGAACAAATGGAGAGGGTTTTATTTTCCCAAATCTGAAATCCCAGAAGCCCGGCTGCTGCTTTTTGAGGAGAGTAGAAAAAATCTGCATCTCAGCCAAACACTTCCTTTACTGCCCACGCCCCTCTCCCTGCTGCTCTTGGGGGGTTCTGCCAGTGTAGATGGGCCCCGTGAAGGCTTACGGAGGGTCCCTCAGCAGTGCCCAGAAGACTGCTTGGAGGAAATGGCTAGATCCGAAGCTCTCCATTCCCGCCAGGGAGAGGAGAGAGATGGGTAATTCTGTGCTGGACTTCTCAGTCACTGGATACAATAGGAGATAGCCATTGCATCACAGTCTCTCTGATAGGTACCCCAAGAATTGTGCAGTGCACAGCCTGTGCAGCTGTATATAGTGACCCTGGACCTGGCTTCTTCTCAGGAGGGAGAGGTTTTCTATGTGCCCCACAAAGCATGTTGCTTCAGAGTTGTCCTTTGTAGCTGTGTGTGGCTGCTGAGGTCCCTTCTAGAGTTCTCTGAAATGGTAATGGTGTTGGGTGGGGGGTGGGGTTCTGGGCTTTGTAGAGCATTAATATGCACCTCCTCAACCCACATATGTACCTGAGACCCACAGAGCTCAGGGCCTGGGCAGGGTCTTGGCTGGCTGTGTATGAATAACGAAAAGACACAGGCTCTGGGCTATGAGTGTGACCTGAGGCATGCGTTCTGGCTATGCTTTACCTCCAGGCCTAGTGGTCCTGCCAGAGATCAAGAAGAAAAGGCATTCAGCCCAGTGTGGACACCACTGGATTGGTGAAGTTGCCAAGCTCAGGCCTCTGAGTGCTCAGGGAAGAAGGGAGCCTAGCACCTTCTAACACCCCTCCTACTCCCCACGGAGGACCAGTGGGCAGGGTCCAGGGAAATGGTGTCTGCTTCTTGCACACTTTCTCTTGCCTCCCTTCTCTCCTAGTTAAGCTTGAAGGTGACCATCTGGCCTGAGGCAACCCCGACATCTCTGATGAGGGCTGTATGACCCTTTTTCCAGGATTCTTCCAGAGCTGAAGATTCTCAGAACCTCCCTGGGCACGATTACAGAAGGGGCTCCCACCCAGCCTCCCTCCCAGCCCGGCCCTGGGCCTGGCCCTTGACAGGTCTCTGATATGTGAGCTGTTCCCCTCCGAACAGCCCGCAGCACAATGACAGAGAAAGCTACAGAGTTTCCTGTCCTCCCTCTTCCTCACCACCATCAACGCTGCGCCCTAGAATCCCTACCCCCCCCTTCCTTCCCTGGCCCTCCCCACACCGAAGTCACCGGCACAGTGACATTACACAAATGTCTTCCAGCCAATCACGTTGAGTCTGATTGGACTGAGGTGGCAGGACTGTACCTGCGGACAGGATGGGGACAATCACCCAGGAGCAGAGGGGTCCGGGAGACCTCCCAGTGCTCACCGCTGCCCTGACCCTAGTCCTGCCCTGAGGGGGCTGCCTAGAATTGTGGTTATGGTGGTGAATGTTGGGTTAGGAGTGGGTGGGACTGGGGTTGTGGTTGGGGTGATACTCTGTTTCACAAGAGGGCTGTGGTGAGGGAAAGAAGAGAGGATAACTTTAGTGTGGTATGGCAGTGAGATTTTAACCCTAGGGCTGTGGCTGGGGTTGGGATAAAGTTATGCTAGAGTAGAATTTAGGACTGGGTTTTATTATTTTTTTAAATTTTTAAAATTTTTTTTGCGTGTGGTATGGTTGTTATTTTAACCTACCGTTGATGGAACTTTACTGAGTCAACGGGCCCCCCGGGAGAGCACTCAACAGGCACCACCTAAGTACGGGGACCATGTGATGTGGCAGTGCCGAGCTTGGCCTCTGTTTCGTCTGGTTCTGTGGCTCATAGCCGCGTGATGCTGTGTGTCTCTTCTCCTCCCCGAGTCTCGGTATAAAAGGGTGATGCTAACACTGGCCGCACAGGGTTGTGTTGAGAATAAAATAAAAGAAGTAGAAAAAGTGCTGAGTCACATGGCTGAGGGCTCAGTCCTCAAGAGAGGAGACTCTTTCTTATCTGGATTAATCAGAGTTCCAGGAGGAAACAGACGGCACGCGCCACAGGAAGGGTTTGAGAAAGGGTCTATTTGCAAAGGCTCGGATGGGGTCAGAGGGGGCAGGCTGCCAGTGGTTACTGGAATCCGAGCAGCTACAAGCACAGGAGGGAGCCATGACAGGGAGGTGGCCTCTGTTGGAGGATCGTGCGGCTGACAACCCCCCACCCTCGCACTGTGCCTGTCAGGAGGGAGTTGGGAGGATCGATACCTCTACTCCCTCTCCTGCCCTCTTGCTGGGCTCCCACATGGGCTGAACAGGACTGGAAGGCAGAGGGCCAAGGAGCCCCCAGGGCCCAGAGTGGGGCGGAGAAAGGTCTAAAGGAGCAAGTGGGAGATCTCTAGCCCATTGAGTCCTCACAGTGGCACTGCCGGGAAGGGCCATTCCAGCCCAGCTCTCCTCAAGACTCCAGAACCCTTGCCAGCAGCCCTTTTGCTAACCAGCCTGTAGAGCGGGTGATCTCAGGCCAGTGCAGAGCAGCAAGCCTGGTGAGGGAGCCACAGGCAAGGCATCTAGGGTCTTTGCAGAAAACTACAGAAGCCCGGCAAGAGCCTGGAGTAGCTTCTCCACCGCCCTGTGTGGGGAACAAAGGCGGCTTGTTGGGATCATTAAAATATAATGTATGCAGTTCCCAGCATCCAGCTTAAAAAATAGCAACAACAAACATTTCAGGCTTGTGGCTGGACTCATAGCATTGAACTGACCAAAGTCCTCTAGGATTTTTGTTTGAAAGGAAAAGGTTAGGGAGGGATGAAGCAAGAAGGGACTGGAAAGACTCAGTGCTCTTTTTCAGATGCCCCGAGGGATGGTTTGTCCCATCCGGTTGCTTTGTACAGAACTGCGGCTACACAGTGAATGTCACCCTCCGGGTAGTGTGTGTGTGTGTGTGTGTGTGTGTGTGTACACGCGCGTGCGCACACGGCATGGGTGGGAAAGCTGTAGGAAAGAACATGTCTAAGAAATTATAATGGAGATTTTTTTCAGGCTTTTTGAATTCTCCTTTTGAGCTCAAGGTTTTAAAATATATACACATATCAGGGTTCACCCCTTGTCCGGGACACAGAGGAAGTTTCTGATTTATGGGTCCGGTAGTTTCTCCAGTTACACGACCTTTAAATCTGCCATCAGGTGATGAATTTGCCGCTGTCAAAAAAGGCGCTGTAAGCTTCCAGGTGAAAATTGCTTTACCAAAGTGAAGTGGCACTGTGATAACACTAGAAAAAAGGGGCTCAAATGTATACTCGTTTCCATTTGTGGAGCTGGCTGAGTCAGTGTCTCAGCACTCCTCTCCTGATCACTGGGGTGTACATGTGTGAGTGTGGGTGCACACACATGCCCATGCACACACATGCGAGTATGCACACACACACACACACACACACACACCCCTCTGGGGAGGGATAAAAAGGAAGGTTTAAGCCTTGCCGGATAATTTCCCAGAAAAAGATTAGAAATGAAAGGTGAATTAAATGCAAAGTCATCTGATAAGCATGTGAGATAGGCTGCTTAGGACCCAGCGGGTTGTGTGCGCCCGTCCGTCTGTCTGCAGATGACATCGTGAAGATCGCTAGATGATTTCCACTGACAAAATGTGAAAACACATAGTTGCTTTGTTAGCCACATAGCTGTGGTTTTGTGTCCATGATTCATTGTGGAAGTGAGTAGCTGCAACAGGCATTTTGTGGGGGGTTTTTGTTCTTTTTTTTTTTCTCCTAAAAAAATATTTGTGAAAGGTCTAAAATTCAAGGAAGTCCAGTGCTTTTTGAAAAGAAAAATCCCCATTCCTTGCAAAATGAAGATTTCAGATCAAACCCTCCAGAGCTACCGCATGTCTGTTTCAAGGCTTGCTGAGCCTCAGCCCCGGGCTACTGCCTGACATGTCCACCCGTGTGTGTAGCTGGAGCACGGTGGGGCTTGCCTCTCAAGGGAATCCAGTCCCGCAGGGGGACCTCAGACAGCCCGTGCCTTTGGAGAACCATTCATTGCACATTTCTTTCTTTTGGGGGGTCAAGGTCAGAGCCCCTAGAGCAGGCAGTGGTGTGTGAGGGAGGGATTGTGGAACTATTGATGTCTTAACAGTTAGATAAGTCAGGGTCTGAATCTCAGCCCTGAGATTCAACAACTACGCCTGCCACGAGCAAGTAATTGAACCCGACAGGCCTCAATGTTCTCATCTGTAAGATGGGGATGTCCATCACTTCCTTATAGAATTGTCAGGAGAATTTACTAATATTTCCAAATGCATCTGGCAACATTCTATGAATGGCAGCCACTCTCATTTGTCCCTGGACTCTGGGTTACCTGGGTCTTTTGTTTACATCAGAAAAGCAGCAGCAATACCTAGAAACTCTGAGAGGTTGCCCAGACCACATGAAGGTGCTTCTGGTCCTAGTGAGGTTTCTTGTTCTGGGCAAGGGTGAGCAGCACCATCCATCAAAGGCAGGGGGAGCTCAGGCCTTGAGAGTCCCCCTGCTGGTGCTGATTCTGGCCAGAGTGATAACCTCTCTGTGCTTCAGTTTTCTCTTCTCTAAAATGGGAGGTTGGTCATACCTACATCCTAAGGTTGTTGTGCTAATCAGGTTAGGTATCAAACATACAGAGTTTAGCAAACAATTTTTTAAAAATAAAATGCCTAGTAGACGTCTGATGAAGACTCCTCAGGTTGGGCTCCTTCTTCTCATAGAAACCTTTTGTTTATGGTCCCGGAGTCAATTTTAGCCCCTGGAAGAGCAGGCTGGCTGCAGGCTGCCGGGACTTTGGCCTGCGCCTGAGGAGTCTATCCTTGACCTAGCTCCCCCAGCACACACACAGTGGGTCTCTCTGGGCAGGTCCAAAAGTGGGATAAACTCATCTGACATCACAGGCCTGTGTCTGCTGTCTGATGAGGCAAGCCTGCTACGCTCTGTGCATGGGGGTGTGTTATGGAGCACAAAGCGGCCCCACAGGCCATGAGCTGGGAACTCAGGGGTTCCGGAGGTGGGAGTATCATGCCAATTTGATGGTGGAGAAATGCCCATCCCCCAGGCTCTTCCTGGCTGTGGGAGGTGGTCCTAGCTCAATCCCCTCAGCCTAAAGCTCTTTCCTTTCCCTGCATCACCTCCAGGCCCTCCTCCTCCTCTAATCTCCCGGAGCAGTTGCTCATGACCCTCTGTAGCAGCTCCGGGAAGAGCAGAAAGGGTGAGATGGGCTTTGCACATGAGATACGCAGGGTAATGCAGGGACTCTTGGCTCTGTGGCTCGGTCCCAAGACACAGTTCTCAAGCTGTGGTGATAATGTAGAGGTTTAGAGCACAGGCTCTGAAACCAGAATATCTATAGGCTGTGTTTGATTCCCAGCTCTGTTAGTCATTGCTGTGTGACCTTAGACTAGTTACCTAGCTTCTCTGTGCCTCATCAGTAAAATGGGAATAATAATAATAATATCGACTTCCTAATTTTAAAGATGGTTAAATTGGTTAATGTACGGAAAGTGCTGAGAACCAGGCCTGGATGTTACAAGCACTCTAGAGCTATTTGCTCTTATTTTCTGTCATCTTTGGCCCCTTCTGTTTTATCTTTAACCAGACAAGGCTTCTCCTTGAACAACAGCAGCGCATGCAGGAATGTTTCCCCATAAGCTCAGGGTTCTCTCTGCCTTGGGTGGACTCTGCCCTCCTGACCCCTTTCTCCAGCTCGTATCACACAACCACTAGAAAGCCTTCCCTATGCCTCCAGCTATGAGACTCCTGGTACCTGCTGCCTTTCTGCTCTTGGATGGTCATGAATCACCCACGTTCAGGGTCTCGTCCCAGGGCTGCTGGATACGGGTGTATGTGTTGTGCCCAGTACAAAGATGTTGGTCAGGTTACAAATGCAGCTAAATTCTAGCCTATGTTCTCAGCCAGCTTTGGCACCATGAAAGAAATGGGACTGCTTGTGCAAACTGGACACCTAGAGGGGCCCTTTTCTAGTTCACACGAAGGCACCAAGGGCAGGCCCTTCCCCACCCTCTGCCTCCGTGTTTGGAAGGAGCATGATGTCTTTGCTACAGTGCCCATGTGGAACTATGCACCTCATAAAATGCTCATACATGTACCTTGGAAGTAGGTGAATGATGAATTCATGACATCGAGCTTCCCCAGGAACTGATAAGTCTTCGTAGGGGAGGTTGGAGTCAAAGGTTTCTGACTGCCTGCTGGCCCCAGGTGCTGTGGGACGGGGCCCAGCCAGGCCTGGAGAGATAGCTCCTGTGAGGACAGAGGGCCCGAAGAGGCCGCTGAGCAGTTGAAGGTTCACGGTGATAACTATCTGGGGACAGTAGCTGTGTGCCCAGCACTGTGACGACTCTAGGAAGAATATAAAGATAATACAAGACTTGATCCCTTGCCTTCCTCTCTGGGGGGAATCTGTGTTCCTGGCTGAGCTGTACCCTTTGAGCGGTCTGCTGGGCCCAAAGGTAGACAGAGAAGCTCTTGGAGGGGCCCTTTCCTCTGCTGGGAGGGGAAGGGTGATGACCCCAGCAGTTTAACACTTGGGCAAGCTAGGTAGAAAAGAGGGGGCATTTCCAGGGCCCTGGGTAGCCCACTCTGGCTCCCCTGCCCAGCTCCGGTGCCCAGCCAGGAGAGAAAAAAAGGCAATGCAGAGTCTCAAGGGGCAGGGTTTGGCAGCCTGACAGCCTACAAGGCAGGCTGCTCAGTGGAAAATGGTTTGTCAACATGAGGTCATGAGGGATCCAGAGGGTGGAGGAAAGTGAGGAGGCCTAGCAGGCTGTCTGGGCCCTTGGGAGACTGAGGCAGCAACTACTACTTCTCTAGAGGCGGGGGTCTAGAGGCAGGGGTCTGGAGGCGGGAGTCTGGAGGCGGGGGTCTGGCCCCAGGCCAGGCTTGTGCCTCACAGACATTCCCTCGGACATGCACGACGCCCGCCAACCTGCAAGGAAACCGGAAGCTGTGTTTCCTCCTGAGCCAGCTGGGAGAGCAGAGCAGGCAGAGACTGGGGAGGACAGACCCCTCCCCACCAGGATTCTGCCCCTTTCCCACCCCCTGCCCCCGCCTGGCAGAGGCATCCCCTGGGGTCTATGTCCCAGATCTCCAGCTCTCTCAGACCAGGGTGTGGGCACAGAAGGAACTAGACACAGACCTCGGAGCAGGAGGATGGGACTCTCAGGTGGCTGAGGTGGGGCTGGGTTGGGGACGCCGGCTGACCCCTGGGGTCCCAGGGGTTGGGCACAGCAGGGTGGGCAGAGCAGGGTGAGCGACAGAAGAGGTCTCGATACAGCCAGCTCTCAGACATGTCAGGAGGGCACCGGTGCCGATGACGCTGAATCAGAGTGCCAGACAGTGGGGGGCAGGGCTGGGTTCCCCCGGAACCTCCCCGCTGAGCTTGCTGTGAGCCCAGAGGCCCCCCGGCTTCCTCTCTGGCACTCAGGAGCACAGCTCCACTATCCAGGCACACAAAGTACCTGCGTCTTCAGGGGTCACCCTGTCGCTGGTCAGCTCTGGCTCTCTAAACGTCTCTCCTCACACTGTGCAGAGAGCAGCTCCCCTGTGGCATGGTCCTCGGTCGGTCCTCTGCAAACCCAGTCTCTTTCCGGCCACACCTCTCCTCACATCTGAAGACAGGTGCTGCAGTCTGGGGGCGGGAGAGCAGGGTGTAGGATGGTGCTGATCCCGGTGAGGACTGTCGGGGGACCCTACTGCCTGGGGTAGGAGCGAAGCCTTCAAGGGACAGAGAGCACAGTGAGGCTAGCCAGGGGAACTCTATCCACATAGTCACAGGCCAAGATAGACTTTTGGGGTTCTAGTGCTGACCCCTCCATTTTTTATACTGCACCAACCATATGGGGCTATTTAAATTTGATTTAATGTAAAACTCAGCCTCACTAGACACATTTCCACGTGTTCAGAAGCCACCAGTGGCTGGTAGTTACATACGGAATAGTGCAGACCATACAGCATTTCCATCCCCACGGAAAGTTCTGTTGGACAGAGTGACTCTAGATGAATGGTCTTGGACGAGTTCCTTAACTTCTCTGTGCCTCAATTTCCTTTTCTGAAACATGAGGCTAAAAATAATACCTAGCCCCTAAGGTGGTTATGAAGATTAGATAACATAAGGCAAATGTAACAATGAATTCACAGCACAGGGTGCTTGGGTGGCTCAGTCGGTTAAGCATCTGCCTTTGGCTCAGGTCAGGATCCCAGGGTTCTGGGATCGAGTCCCCCATCGGGTTCCTTGCTCAGCAGGGTGTCTGCTTCTCCCTCTCCCTCTGCCCCTCCCCACTGCTCATTCTCTCTCTCACACATAAAAATCTGTAAAAAATTCTTAAAATACACAGTAAAGAATGAGCGTTCAATACATATCCATCTTTATTGCTCAAGCCCTCCCCTCCTTGCAGTGTCATCAGAGAGCCCCCCAGCCTGGCACGTCTGGTACCCAGACACTGGAGAGCGATAGCTGCTAAGTCTTAGCCAGCCTGCATCTCACCTGCTCAGCCCCCGAGCTGTGCATCGCCTAGATCAGTGGGCTCCTGGCTCCTACCCGTGGCCACGGGGTCCCCTCCTCCTGATCCACCCTGGCCCGGTGTTTCCTTGCCCTCGGCTGAGGCTGGGCAGGTTTGTGGCAGGGCCCGGAGCAGGAGGTCTGGCAACAATAAATTGGGTCCCTGAGGGTCTGGCACAAGGGCTGGCTGACATTGGCCTGGTCCTGAGGAGAGAAGGAGCAGAAAGAGAGCTCTTTGAGGGCTTCCCTTGCCTTGCCAGCATCCAGATCCTCAGGGGAGCCTGGGCCACCTGGGGGTGCTAGAGCCTGGGCACCTGCCATCAGGGGGGCCTGCAGTCACAGGAGGGCCAGAAGCAGAGATGGCATTCTGGGAAGGCCCTCCTGGCTGTCCGTGCTCTCTCCCTGTTCCCCTCCCACCTGTCTGGCTGCTCCCTCTCTGATGCCTTTACAGCCTCTTCCTCTGTCGGCCCTCAGGCGTCAGTGCTCCCCAGACCCCTCCTCCCTCTCTCCAGTCCTCTGTTTCTCCAAGTGTGTAGTGGTCAGGGTGCCTGGAAGTCATAAGCAATGCCATCAATGTAATTAATCCCATGATTAGAGCTGAGAATGGCTTTATTAGCAGAAACTATGACGATCGTCTGTGTGTTCAAAATAAAAGCCAGCTATAGGCACACGCCCGTAGCCGTGAGAAGAACACGCTGTCAAGGGAAGTGAGAGGGGCCACTGCCGCATTTTCCGTTCATATGCATCAACTGCTTGTTCGTTCGTTTTATCCTGTGCTAGCAGACAAGGGGGAGCAGGTGCCAAAGGCTGGGACGAATTTATGGGAACAAAACTTAGAATGGAGACCAGTCCATTCATGAACACATTTGTGCTCCTGAAATTGGGAAGTGTTAGCAGTCAGTGCCTCAGTCCAGCAGGGAGCTCTGAGGCCCGGTTTGTTCTGCCTGCTTGCCCTGAGTGCTGTCATTCCCTCCCTCCTAACTCCGTGACCTCTGTCCTTACCGCGCTCCCGAATGTGCCCTGTGTCTCCCCTGAGTGCTGCCTCAACTCTCGTGTCCAAAACTGAGCCAGTTCTTGGGTCTCCCACTTGAGATCGTGGCCCCTGGAGCTCCCTCCACCCACCGGTGTAGCCACAACTGGGAATATCCCATGACCTAACCATCCCCTGAATCCGGACTTTCTTCTTGGTCCCATCCTTGGTCCCTGCTAGCCTAGATCACAGCCAAAGCCTTCCAGCTGGCCTCCAGCCTGCCCCTCTCTGGTTTGTCTCCTCCTGGGTCATCATTCACCCGAGTAATAACCATTTGAAAAGGCCTAGTTCATCATGTCCTACATCTGCTTGAAGACCATGAGCAACTCAAGGCTGGTATGCAGTTCCCCCTGTACCCCCACATCTTTGCTGGGAGGCTGGACCCTTTGCTCAGGCCCCACTGGAGCAGAGAGGGGCAGAGGGTCTTTGCCATCCTTGGACCACGGTGCCTGGAATGTGGCAGGCACTGAGTAAGTTCTTCTTGAATGAGTGCAAAAGGTGGGCTTCTCAGAGACTCTTCTCACCCATTCAGTACAGCCCAGACACCTCTCTGATATGGCATGCTGTCCACCCTATGGCCTGGAGCCTGTTCTTCTTCAGTCCCCCCAAATATCTCAGTGTTCTCATCTGTAAAGTGGTGACACAGCAATAACAAATGGTGGGGTAGCTCTAGGATGAACGTAACCTGGTTTGGTAACCTGGCTTCTGCCCTTGGGAGTCGTATAACCTTCAGGAAGGGATAGAAACTTGCTACTCTTGATTTCTTGGCTAGGAAATGGAATAATGAGTAACTCTTAGAGTTACCAGAAACCTACATGAGATGTTGTGGGCAGTGCGTATTACTGGCATGGAGGCTAGCTCAGAGCGAGCATTCATTAAATTGTGGCATGAATTTATTCCCCATCTGCCCTCTTCCCACTCCCTGGCCCCCACGTAGATAGGTAACCGCTGTTATTAATTTCCAAGGTAGCCTTCCTAGGTTGCTTTATAAAGATGCAAATAAATGCAACACATGTGCTTATTTTCTCTACGTTTACACCAAAGTTTATGTACTCCACACCAGGAGTCATCAAACTTCTCCATAAAAAGCCAGATAGTAAATATTTCAGGCTTTGAATGACATACCGTTCTACAACCTCTCAGCTCTGCCATTTAGAGCAAAAGCAACCACAGTCAATGAGCGTGGCTCTGTCCCAACTCAACTTTCTTTGTGGAAACTTAAACTTGAATTTCATATCACTTTACCATGTCATGAAGTATATTCTTCTCTTGACTTTTTTCAAACCTTTCAATATATATTTTTTTAAACTGTTAGTTCACCGTCCGTATAAAAACGGTTGGTGGAGCAGATCTGAGCTGTTTTTCCACTTTTCAGTATGTCTTGGAGAGCTTTTCTGTAGATGTAAAGAAGCCGCTTCTCTCGGTTTCAAGGGCGTATGACTCCATCCTGTGGATATATCCTAGTTTGTTTAACCAATCTCCTACTGGAGGACATTTATCTTGTTTCTATTCCTTGCAAAATATTTTGCTACTACAGAATAGTGTTGCTATGAATAATCTTGTTCATCCATCATTTTGGACATTCCCAAGTGTTTTAGGTCAGTCTCCCCTAGAGGTGGAGCTGGGACAAGGCTTCCGGTGTGTGATTTATTGGGGGATTGACAAGGAAGGGAAGCAGAATGGGAAAGTGGAAAGAGCTTAGCAAGGATTGGTTCCAAAGAAATCAAGCCAAGGCCTGACTGGGGATGGAGCTTGCAGAATTGTCCCCCCCACCCCCACCCCATGCAAGAGGCCAGGCTTGCGAAGGTCTTGTCTGGGGCACTCATTGGTGGTGGGCGGGGCTTGTCAGGGTTTGCCCTCAGTCCCCTAGAGCAAGACTGGAATGAATGCCTGAATGCCGAATGAATGCTGGTGGGAAGCGCACCAGCTGCAAAGGGGACCGCGGGGCCTGGTGGCCACAGTTGCCGACACGACAGCTTTGTTTGCAGCAACATCTTGGAGCTAGAACTGCCAGGGCAAAGCATGGATGCACCCAGCGGGGAGAGACATTGCCAAATTGCTCTCCTAAGGGCTGTATCAGTTCAGGTACCTGCAGCCACGTTTGAGAGTGCCTGTTTCAGCACAATCTCGCCAGATTAGTCTGTTATTAAACTTTTGAATTTTTGCTAATCTAATGGATTAAAAACACTATCTCCAGGGTAGTTTTCGTGTGCACATCTCAGAATGAGCGTATCTTCAGGGCGCCTGGGTGGCTCAGTCAGTTTGGCACCTCATTCTTGGTTTCTACTCAGGTCATGATCTCAGGGTCCTGAGATCAAGCCTGGCTTCAGGCTCGGTGATCAGCAGGGAGCCTGCTTGACATTCTTTCTCCCTCCCTCTCCTCCCCCTTTGCTCCTCCCCCTGCTCACACTCTCTTTTGCTCTCTCTCGCTCTCTAAAATAAGTAAATAAATAAAATCTTTAAAAAAAAAAAAAGAATGAGCATATTTTCATGTGCTTAGGAAACATTTGTATTTATTTTCCTGTGAAAAAGGCCCTTGCTTCCCCCTTCCAGGGGTTGTCTTGTAATATTTTCTTAGCTGGAATGTCCATTTTGGACTATGAAAATCCTACCCCTCTCTTAAGCCCCAGCTCAAATGCCGTGGTCTTTCTGACATCTGAATTCCTGTAGCTCTGTTAGCCGTCATGGTCCATTTTGGGTCCAAGTTATTTGTACACATTTACCATGCTTTTCCTGAACCTCACTTTCCTTACCTATAAAATGGAGCTGCTGTGGAAAAATAGAGATTTATTTTTATTATGAAATGACACGTGTTTACTGTAAAAATGTTTTACTGAAAAAAATTCCAAAAATGTAGAAACAGGGGCAGCCACTGTTTACAGATCCTTCCAGATCTTTCCTGTGTCTATATAAATATGTATAGGGGGAAAGAGAAGTTTCTCTTTAGACACAAACCTGGAAGAATACTGTCCATGTAATTCTGCAACTTACTTGCACTATTTAATAAAATAATGTGGTTAAGATGATGCATTTAAAACATCTGGCTTGGGGCGCCTGGGTGGCTCAGTCAGTTAGGCATCTGCCTTTGACTTAGGTCATGATCCCAGGGTCCTGGGATCAAGCCCGCATGGGGTTCCCTCCTCAGTGGGGGATCTACTTCTCCCTCTCCCTCTGCTCCTCCCCCTCCCTGCTCATGTGCTCTCTCACTCATTCACTCTCTCTTTCTCTCAAATAAATAAAATCTTTAAAAATAAAAGATAAATAAAGTATCTGACTCCGTCCTCAATAGACAGTAGCTCTAATTACTCTATGCACCATGCAGTGCTGCTTTCTTTTAGCAGCAAAAGTCTTTACAAACGAAACAGTATTTGGAAGACCAATTTGTAAAGTAGATAGCGTGGACCCTCCAGGCCCGGGGGGGCACTTGGACAGGGTGGAGGGCAGGGTGCCTCTCACCCACTTGTCTCCCCAGTTGCTTTTGAAAAGCGGAGTGTTAAATATATTTTCAGGATGGCAGAATGTGGGCACAGCACAAGGAACCGAGTGACATCCTTGTGGGTATGCACTGTCTGGGCAGTTTTCACTTGGGTCCGAAGTCCCAGCCAGCAGGGACAGGAAGTTTGTTGTTTGTTTGTTTTTCTCTTCTCCCAAATTGGTCGAAAGAGCCCCAAAGTCCTCAGATGAGAGCAGATTGTAGATCAGTGGTTTTCTTCTTGGTTTGGTGCCAGCCTGTTGTGAATTTTTCCATTGGTCCATGAAGAAATGAAGAAAATAAAGTCAATGTGGTGAGGTTTCCATGAAGTTAGGCTTGTTCAGATGCTTCTTTTGGGCACTGAAATGTCTTTTCTTCCATGGAATTATAGGGGTAATAAGTGGTAGTTGTGTGTGTGTGTGTGTGTGAACTTCACCAGGACTTGCCTGAACAACCCCAGAGACATAGCAAATTCTCTTGTTGTGCCAGGAACGTCCAAGAACCACTATCATCGATAAAACCAAAGCAGCTCTTCCAAGGCTGAGTAGACGGAACCTCTCCTGGCGGGGGAGCTGTGGTCCAAGAAAGTCGCCTTCTCCGTGAAGGTCTTGCTTGCTTCTCTTGTCACCACTCTTGTCCTTAAGGGGGCACTGCTTCTTAGACCACCCTGGGCCCAACATGGCGCCACACCCTTTCCTTGGTGTTCCCCCAACCCGAGACGAGGATGGGGCAGGCAACTGGGCTTTTGCTAAAGGCTTGTGAATCTCTTAAGGGAAATGAGCGCAAAGATAACACAAAGCCAGACTACGGGGCTTACAAACTCCACAGTGTGCCATCTGCACCCCATCCCAGCTGCCTATGACCTTCTAGGTGCTGATGGCACAGGCAACCTCGCATTGGGGGCCTCCCCACCCACCCCTAAGGACTGAGCTGGCGCTTTGAAGGGAGATGGGGGTTGCCTTACAGGGTAATTTTGGTAGAAGAGGTAGAAACTCTCAAAGAACTGGGGCTTCCTCCTTTACTTGGCTGTGAGCCTCTTGGCAGAACTTTTGATTTCTGTCATTTAACCCCAAATCCCCATCCCAGCTGTAGATGACAGTGGATTGGATTCAGGAGTCTCGGTTGTTAAAAATGTGTGGACACCGGATTGAGCGCTGGGCCTTTTACATACAGCCTGCGACAGAAGCTTGGACAGTATAACAAAGTGTTTTGGGGAGTCCTCTGTTCCCCTTAGATGAGGAATAATTTTCAGTGGCTTGTCTGAACTGCATCTAGCACTTCTTTTGTTGTCATTCATGTGGTTTTAAAATTCTGGCTTATTTTTCAACTTACAACTATTTACTTATATTTGCAAAGTAATCACATTTCCTCACTCTTTCTCCTTGCTCTGGCCCCATGATGTGGCGTCGCTCTTCCCACTTTTACTAATAAGATTCTGACGCTCAGAGGAGCTCCATGACTTGCTCAGGCCATCCTGCTAGAAGAGGAAGAACTGACATTTGCCCGGCCTAATCCTGTTCCCTCGGGTGGGTACAGCCAGGTCCTATCTACAACTAGGGAATGTGGGAGTTTCTTTGTTGGCGGTGGCTTTTTTCTTCCCTGCAACATTAACCGCTGGCCTTAGGATTTGAACTTGGGAATCCTGGGGCCATCAGCACTGAGTTCCGTTAGAGGAACAAGTGACAGCAGTGACCACAATGACAACAAACTACAAAGAAAGAAGCCTTTGAATTTCCATCTTGACCCAATTGGGGAGCTCTTTGTTGGTCAAGTTCAAATAAGTACAGAACTGGACAGAACATGAGCTACTCCCTTCATCTTTCTAGGGTGCTTTGCGGTGCTGGCACTAGGCTGAGCCATGGCCCCAGCCTGGTGCCACCAGGAGGGGGTCTCCCACCACCCACCAGGTTCCCCCCCAAAGACCTGCTCTCGGGCACACTCTGGGAAGCTCTGGAAAGGACTGTGTTTTCTGCTGCAGCTGGTTGTGCTGCTCTTTTCCTGGAAATGAGCAGGTGCCTGAGGTTTGGGCTCCCAATTCTGGCCCATTACAGCTCCCAGAACTTCTCAAGTGGCTAACAGGCCCTCTCTCTCACTCCAGACCCCAAACTCAAGAAGCAGGGTGAGTCATGGTTGGGGCCTGTCAGGGTAAGGATTTGCTGCTGGTGGCCCTGGAAGGAAGAGCAGCATTAAAGCCTATGGGAGGGGCCCCTGGGTGGCTCAGTTGGTTAAGCATCTGCCTTTGGCTCAGGTCACGATCCCAGAGTCCTGGGACTAAGTTCCGTGTCAGGCTCCTTCCTCAGTGGGGAGCCTGCTTCTCCCTCTCCCTCTGCCTGCTGCTCCCCCTGCTAGTGTTCTCTCCATCTCTGTCAAATAAATAAATAAAATCTTAAAAAAAAAAAAAAAAAGCCTATGGGAGCCAAGCTCTGAGTAAAGGGGTCTCAGGGAGGGCTAAACATTGCCTAGAGAAGTACTAGGGTACCCACCACTGACATCTCTCCTGATTTGGCTTCTGCCAGGAAAGGATGAGGAAGCTTGTTCCTGGCCTAGGCCCCAGGGTCAACAGAGCTGGAGTAGAGACAGCAGAAGGAGAGGGTCCCACACCTTATCCCACTTGGGCAAGGAATCCAGTGGAGAGGCTGGGGTTGGGACCTACTGGGAGAAGGAGGGACCTACTGGGGGAAGGAGCACCCTCCAGACCCGAGCGGATACACCTAGGCTGAGCTTCTGTCACAGGCTGGGCTGCTCTGTTAGGGGGCACAGGAGTCAGGATGCTCTGGGTTGGAATCACAGGGCCCTGATTTACTGGTTGTCTAACCTTGGACCAGGAACTGCTCCCTCAGCTTCACTGTCCACAATGCGCTCCCACTCGCCGCAGTGCAGATGCCGTCATATACAGTGGTCCGTGTACACTGTGAAGTGACAGGATATTGACCATGGAGGCGGCCTGGTAGAATGGCCTGATGATAAGCCCACGAATAACGCATTCAAATTCATGAGACAGTTCAAATAGTTAAGATATCAAAGGATGGGAGCGCCTGGGTGACTCAGTGGGTTAAGCCTCTACCTTCAGCTCAGGTCATGATCTCAGGGTCCCGGGATCAAGCCCCGCTTCGGGCTCTCTGCTCAGCAGGAAGCCGGCTTCCCCCCCCACAAACTTAAAAAAAAAAAAAAAGATATTAAAGGATGTGAGCAGAAAGTTTCCAAAGTGGTAAATAGATACATGAAGACCATTTCAGCTCAGAAGTAATAAAGAAAGGAGAGAAAAGGCAACAGTGAACTACCATTTTATACTTATTCAACTAGAGAAGTATAAAAAATTTGTTAATACATTAGGATGTCGAGGTTGCGCTCTGAGTGGTACATTTATACATTTTGATACAACCTTTCAAAAAACAGTGCACCATTGTGTGCCTAGAGCCATAAATGTTTATAACCTTTTCCTTAGACCCTTCAATATGGTCATTCTAGTCTGTAGAATTCATTCTAAAAGAATAATCCTCTTTAAATGTGTATTTTAAGTATTTTTCAAAAAATACAAAATAATATAATGAATCCCCCCTTTACTAAAGGAATATTTTCACAGAAGGAAGAAAAGCCATACTTATGTGGACATAAGTATGTCCACAGTTAAAAATTTAAAACAATCTATGTAACAGGCAAATGTCTGAATAAATTATGATTTGTCTTCAGATAGACTGTCATCTGAATTGAGATGATAAATATGAAAACTGGGGTTACATGAAGTATGATCTAATGTTAAGTGAAAAATCAGGATTTAAGCTGTGTCTACAGGGGATGACAATAGGGTAAGAACATGTATGTGAGCAAAGGTTGAATGGAAACGTGCAGAGTGTTCGCTCCGTGGGGGCAGGGGGATAACGAAGGAGTTTTTTTTTTTCTCCTTGAATATTGTTATATTATTTTTACGATAAAAAGAAATGTGTGGGATAGTCCAGGCCCCGCCCCCGGATCAATCTGTGAATGAGTATTTGTTGGGCACCATTTCCATAGGTAATTTGTGTTAAGGGTTGAATTAAGAAGTGGCAGGGGTTAGGCTTGGGGGCAGGACTCAGTTTGGGGGCAGAGGTTGGTCCCTCAGAGTCTCAAAGACGCTCAGAATGTCAGAGCCACACGGGATGGGTCTCACACCTTCCTTTTATGGTCACGGGCCCCGAGGCCCAGAGAAGCTGTGACTTGCCCAGGATAACCCGGCAAATGGCTAGCTATTCCACACAGGTGATAGTCACTCTCACAGAACCAACTGGCGGGCCTTACCTCGTTCCCCCCGCCCTGAGTCACTGCGCGGGGGTAGGGAGAAGGCAGTCACACAGAGGGCACTCTCCTAGTACGGAGGCGGGGGTTGGGCGGCCCGAGGGGGGACAGAGGACCCAGCGACGCTGCTTCTAGGCGGTCAAGCCCTGTTCCACGATTATCTCCACAGGACCCTGAGTGGGCTCAGCCAGACCCAGGCCTCCCAGCGGCACGTGGGCTTGTCCCGGACTGTCCGGCTTCACCCAACCACCGCAGCCAGCGGTCAGCTCACCTCCAACGCCCTGCCCGCAGGGCCAGGCCTTGAGCAGAGGGATGGCGCCCAGCAGGCCACGTATCTGGACCACCCGTCATCCCCCTGGGGTAAGATGGCCCTGCCTCAGGGTCCTAGAGGAGCAGGGCATCTCAATCTCTGGCCGTCTTGTCCCTACCTTTGCTTCCCGTCCACTCTCACGGATGGGCTGAGTTCACCTGTCCCTCATCCTCTCAGCCCATCAACCAGCAGTCGCCAAATGCCTGCTTTGTGCCAGGCTGCAAGGGTCCCAAACCAGCTGAGGGAGGGCCTTGCCTCTGTCACACATCCTGCCTTTGCTTCCTTCATATCCAGCCATGAACCTCAACTCCCTGACCCTGCTCCTTTCACGTCTTCCTTCCTGCAACCCGAGGCCCTCCTGAACCTGCCTGGGCAGTTTCTTCCTTAGCACCCACAGCTGGGCCTCGGCTTTCCAGAGGAGACGACTGAGCATCCCCGTGGGTTCATGTCTCTGCACATTCTGGTCGTTGCCCAGCAGTCCTTACCTTTGTGCCTGCTCTCCCTCTGTCTCTGTCTGTCTGTCTGTCTCTCTCTTCCTCTCATCCCTCAGAGCAGCTACTCCAAGCTGCCCCCACGTCCCATCCCCCCAGAACATGGACACGCCTGCTACCCCTTGGAGAGATCCTCACCTTCCTACCCATCTGCCCCATGGTGCACACCACTCCCTTACCTAAACTCTTGCCTGAACTCACCTTCCTTCTTTTCTTTCCATGTTAAAACCTGAGGTGAATTTCACCTAAAATTAATCATTTTTAAAGTGTACACATCAGTGATTTTTAGTGTATTCATAATTTTGTGCAACCGCCATCACTACCTGATTCTAGAACATTGTTATCACTCCCCAGAGAAACCCCACCCATAAAGGCCCCTCCCCCCTCCCCCAGGCTCCAGGCCCCATTAACCTACTTTTTCTCTAGAGATTTGCTAACTGTAGACGTGTCCTAACAGAACCTGCACAATATGTGGCCTTTTGTGTCTGCTGTAACTTAGTATCATGTTTTCGAGGTTTTTCCCTGTCAGTACTCATTCCTCTCTGTAGTCCATGACCTCCTCTCTTGCCATCTTGAAAAGGGAGTGTCCCACCTCTCGATTCCTCTAGAACACTAGACCATCCCTTGCCCAACCCTCACAGCTCTCTCCTCCCTCTTCAGCCTGCCCCACACCCCAGACCCTTCCCATCAGCAAATACACTTGGTTCCGGCTCCCATTCTCACAGACACACACTTGCGCATGCACATGCGCGTGCACGCGCGCGCACACACACACACACACACACTTGCACGCATGCACACACACAAACACACAGAGCCACAGAATTCTTTCTCCCCTTCCCTCGGGCTTCCTCCCTGCCTCTCCTCCCTTCCCCGGCTAGTTTCCATACAGACTTTTTTTACTTCCCTCCTCAAGCCCTCTCCCTCTGGCTTCCTGCCCTGGGCTTCCCCACGCTGAATGAATACCCCTCCTTTGTATTTCCACTGCTGCCACCTGGTTACAGAAGCAGATTGCGTGGATGCGGTGCCCTCCCAGCTGGTGTCCCTGCCTCCCCGTCCCCCTGCCCACTCCAGCTGGGAGGGCACCAGTCCCCCACGTGTCCTCTTTGATCTCTCACTGAAAACTTTCAAAGGCTTCCCACTACCGACCCAGTAAAGTGCCCGTCCTTGTTCCGGCAATGGGGGGCTCCACAGCCAGACTCTAGTCATTCTCGCAGGCTCTGTCTTCCTCCCTCTCTCTTCGAAATCTCCTCTCTGGCAAGTCACAGCCATGGTCAGTTTTCTGCCCTCGGGTTCCAAGCCCAGCTGCGGCACTTGCTAGCTGTGTGACGTGGGGCAACCCAACCTTCTCTGGGCCTCAGTTTCCTTAACTGTAAAATAGATATCAGATTGGATATGGGAACATAGTCAATAGTCAGCCATTGTAACCTACAAAAACGGCAATATCTAAAGAGTCCGCCTACAAGAGCACTCCCCCAAGAAGGGTAAGAGTGAAGGTGCACAAAGACAAGCTTAGTGGTTGCACATTGGCACCCCTCGAAACATGCTGGACCATGACCTTCGCAAGGTGGTACACTGCCCCCCACCATAGGACCTTGCTTCCAGTAGGTACTTAGCAAATGCCCTTGGGATGGATTCACCCCTGACCCCACGGGCCTTCTAACCAGCCTCTAGAGGTCACAGCTGTGCCTCTCAGCCTTGCCCCCTGGACCCAAGCCCTCTCTCTGCAGGGCTGAACCTCACTGAGAAAATCAAGAAGATCAAGATCGTCTTCACTCCCACCATCTGCAAGCAGACCTGTGCCCATGGACACTGTTCCAACAGCTGTGAGCGCGGCGACACCACCACCCTGTATAGCCAGGGAGGTCACGGGCATGACCCCAAGTCTGGCTTCCGCATCTGTGAGTCCCTCCCCAACTCAGGGGGTTCCCAGGTCCTGTGGGGCAGTATAGACAGGGTGGCCAGAGGGACAGGCCCAGTCTTGGGCAGGAGCCCAGAACTTCTGCAGGAAGGAAGCCTGCTACTCTCACACTGTGGCTTCCGTGAGTTGTCTCCAGTCACACAGAATGTTGAGTCCTCTCCCAGCTCACAGCACACAGCTGATGGCCTAGCTGTGTGACTCTAGGCAAGTCCCATAACCCACCTGAGTTCATGGTTCCTCCATGGAGAAGTGAGGGATTTAGCAGTGCCCCAGCCCTCCTGTCCCCCAGGTTATTGTGGGGTCCCGGGACTGCGTGAAAGGGCCCTTTAGGAAGGCAAGGGCTGGCTATTATCTACCCTTCCTCACTCCCAGCCTCCTGGAAAGTCCCTACATTTCAGGGTGTGCTGGGCTCCCCAGGCCATCCAGATGGGAGTTCCTGCTCCCCCTTCTTCCCTGTGGTCACTCGCCGGCCCCGTGCAGGGCGCTGCTATGTTCTTCTACCCACCAGTCACCTTGAGATCACTGTTGTAGATTTCTGCCAGATCCCTTGCCTGAACGGAGGCCGCTGCATTGGCCGGGACGAGTGCTGGTGTCCTACCAACGCCACTGGGAAGTTCTGCCACCTGCCCTCCCCGAAGCTGGACACGGGGCCTCTGCAGAGGGGGTCCCGCAATGGGGCCCTGCAGGAAGTCCCCTTGAGGCAGTCCACCTTCACCTTGCCTCTCTCCAACCAGCTGGGTAAGTGTGGGGCTGGGGGGGGGGTGCACTGGGTCACAGGGGGTGCTGGCTTTGTTGGGGAGGGCACAGAAGATGCCACCATTCAGAGCTCCCTCCTTCGCTGCCCCCGGGGTGCAATTTCATCTTCTAAACTTCTCTTTGCCCTTCCTCCGAATTCATCAATATTTTTTTTTTTTGTCCTTGCCCCCTACTGGGTGCTACGGATGAGATTTTTTTAAAAGTATAGAGGCGGTTTCCCACCTTCAGGGAAGCCTCAGCCCTGGACGAGAGAGCGGGGCTGGATAGGAAGAACATGATCATATAAAACATGTCATTTTTCGGGTGCCAAGTAAAGGGCACCAAGAATACAGACTTCCCTAGGAGGTCAGGGGCTGGAGAGCCCCCCAGTTGTCCTCTGGAAGGCTGCGAGGAGGAAGTGGGCTTCAGTTGGCCTTAATGGGTGGATAGCCTTTGACTAAGCAGAGAGCGGGGGAGGGTATCCCGCACGCAGGGACCAGTGTGAGCCACGGGGTGAATGGGGGGCCCTGCAGGGTCCGTCGGGCCAGAGTTCAAGGATGGTACAGGATCGTGGCAGGAGGTAGAGTCGGGAAGGTAGTTTGGAGGTTGAGTGTGAGGGCCCTTCTGTGGAAGGTGCAGAGGGAGGGAGTCTGTGTTCCATCCTGTTCTCACGGGGGAGCTGTTCTGGGTTTGAACAGAAAGTGGAGAGATGGAGGGGGAACCTGGGGGAGACATAGAGAACCAGGGGTGCTGGGCCCTCTTCAGAAGGTGGGGCCCTGTTGCCCGGCTCTGACCCAGCCCCTGTGCCCAGCCTCCGTGAACCCCTCCTTGGTGAAGGTGCATATCCACCACCCGCCGGAGGCCTCTGTGCAGGTCCATCAGGTGGCTCGGGTGCGGGGCGAGGCCCCAGAGGAGAACAGCGTGGAGACCAGACCCTCGCCCTGGCTCCCCGCCAGCCCCCGCCACAGCCACTGGGACAGCAACAGCATCCCCACACGGTCTGGAGAGGCCCCCCAGCCACGGCCCCCAGCAGCACCCAGGCCTCCGGGACGGCTGGGCCGCTGTTATCTGAGCTCTGTGAACGGACAGGTGAGAATGCATCTTCTGCCTCAGCCCTACGGGCTTCCAGAATAGTCAGTGACTGCCCCTCACTCTGCCCCTTCTCTCTGCTCCTCGTCCTTACGAAACGAATGTCTGCCGAGTCTCCTATTCCCCGTGTGGGAAAACGCGGAGCATAAAATTGTGTGACCGAGGGGAGGCCTCCTTACCACCTGGGCTCCGCTGGATACCCGTCAGTTCCAGACATGCTGAAGAGGCCCCAAAAGGGTCCCCCTCTAGAAGGGCACCAGCGTCGCTGGTCCCAGTAAACCCTGGCCTGTCCTGGAGCCGAGCCTAGGCCTCCTGGCGCATGGACAATAGGGCTATTAGAACCAACGAGAGAGAGTATGGTATTCAGTTGAGACTGGGGGTCACAGAGATGTGAAATTAGAAAAGGCAGATTAAACCCTAAAGCCTTGGGGGTAAAAGATGAGAGACACTCCATCCCCCCGGAGCCATCCATAGTCAGTGACGGGAAATCAGGGGAGTTTTTCTGAGTCTAGGCACCTAAAAATATGGGCTAAGCCAGACATCGGATGGCTTTTGTTGGAGTTGCATATTGGTGTTTCCAGAGCCCCCTCCTGAGGTTAAGGAACTAGAGGAGGTAGCGAGTGGCCAAGGGCTGAGGACTCTGAGTCCCCAGATCCTCCCTGGCTCTCAGCTTGCAGTGTCCCTGAGCCTAGATCCTGTTCACGGGGAAGACTTGCATCATGGGTGACCCTGTAGTTCCGTGGAGTTTGATGGAGGAAAGCCCATCTTTTGGGACCCTCTGTGGGCTGGGGACACGGAGGGGGACAGCTTGTAGACCTGCACGGAGCAGATCTTTTCTTATCGGGGTGTGCCCTGCCCTCCACATTTAGGGTTTGATGGAATGGACTACAGGTTTTTGGCTTCCTTCTGAGGTACCCCCTGACTCTCTCCTCTCCTCCCTTGGGTGAGGCATCCCCGTAGCGGGACGTTGGGTTGAGCTCTCACCTCGCATTTTCCTGGGACGGCTCTGTGCATAGCAGGGAAGGGAACAAGGTGTGATAGGTGTCCGTGGCCTCTTTTGCAGTGTGCCAACCCCTTGCTGGAGCTGACTGCCCAGGAGGATTGCTGTGGCAGTGTGGGAGCCTTCTGGGGGGTGACCTCGTGTGCCCCATGTCCACCCAGACCAGGTGAGTGCTAGGTGCCGGAGTGCAGGGTTTGGGGTGAAGTCTTCCCAAGGCCTGGGCTCTGCTTCATCTCCCACCAGGGTCTCAGAGGCCAGGCAGGGAGAACAGGCTGGCCAACTGGGCAGGCTTTCCGGATCTGCTCTGAGGCTGCTTCGGGCTGGTGGCTACGGCCCCTGACAGCTCAGATGGCTCGGGCCCAGATATAGCCTGGGCTCTCCACTCTCTCTGATTGCCTGGGAGGGGTTCCTCTCTCGTGCCAGTTGTTCCTGCTCAGATTAGGGATCCCATTCCATGTTGGGCCCCTTCTACATACCCCCCTGCCCAGGCTTCAGGGGCCCAGTGGTCTGGATTTAGTGACTCAGTGTTTCCCCCGTTCTCTCCCTGGAGGGGCCTCCAGGCCTCCTCCTCACGTCCTCACCTCCTGTTTCCTCACCCAGTCAGGGCTGGGGGTCTGTCCCAGAGGGTCCTCTGCCTTGGGATATGGGAAACCCAGTTTCCCGCCCTCATGTGAATGGTGGGAAAAGCCTACGTTTATCCATTCATTCATTCGCTCCTTTGTTCATTTATTCAGCAAATACTAACCAGGTGCCTTGTGTGGGCCAAGCACTGAGAATTTATTTGGGAGTCAGCAAAATGCCCGTTCATGCCGCTCTCCTCAGTCTCGATCTTACAGTTGGGAGGTGGGTATGAGGGTCTGCGCCTGAGTACGGGTTCTGCCCGCTCAGCCTGTCTTCTCCCTCCTGGCCCCACTCCTGGGGCCTGGGCCCGGGCCTGGCTTGGATTACTTTTTCCTGTCAACAGTCGACTTGGTGAGTTGGCTCTTTGTAGGGGGCCTGGCCTGGCGCCCAAAGGTGGGAGGGACAGGGCTATTCCTAACTTCAGACTTGGTTGTGGAGCAGTGACCATGTTTTCCAAATTAAAAATAAGCGCGGACGGTTTTACAGCACGCTGGCGCTTTGGGTGAAGCCTTGAAGGCTAGCTGTAAGCTTCCAGACTTGAGCACCCAACACGGAGCAGGTCCTGGGCCCAGCTCTGTGGGCCGACCTCGTCTCTGTGCCGTCCCCAGTCTGCAGGGTGGAGATGGTCATGGAAACGGTCATGGAGACCGCCCGTGACTGCTGTGGCCAGTAGATGAGGCATGTGCTTAGCATTCGGGCAGTAAACAGAAGCTGTGATTGGTATTGCTGCAAAGTAGCCCTCCTCGAAGGGAAATGGGGGGGCCCAGGGGGGGGCTGGGGGGTGCAGTAGAGGGCCTTGAACTGCTCAGCATCTCCCCCTGCAGGCCAGAGTTGTCCCGCCACTTTCCTTTTCCTGCTCTTTCCCCTTCTTCCTCCTTGAGACTTCCACATCCCACATCCCATTCAGTCCATGGATATTTACATTAATGAATTACCCATTTGAAGTGCTCCCGGTGTGTAGGCCCAGGAAGGACAGTGGAGACTGGGATAGAAGTAGTGCCTCCTTTCTCCAAGCTTGGGGGCTTGGGGTGGGCTCGAGGGGGCATATACAGACAGCACTAACTAGACAAATGCCAAATGCTGTGTGAACACAGCGGAACCAGGACCAGGTATAGGTCCTATAGCACCTTTGAACAAATTAGAGAAAGGTGCCACTTCCTTTGTTCAAAACAGTCTTTACAAATAAATATCTGAGATGCCAGCGATTCTCTGAGATGTGGTGCTTTTGTGCAGTGGACAACCTGCACATCTGTTCACTGTGGGGTAGCGGATCCTAGCTCAAATTTGTGGATCAGGGAAAGCTTCTTATTGGGGGAGGGGAGGGGTGGCATCCGGGATGAGATCTAAAGAATTATTAGAGGAGGCCAAAGAGAAGGGGAAGAGCTTAACCACCCAAGGAAATCGCAGATGCAGGTGAGACCAGGAGATTGAGGAACTCTTCCTGGAGCACAGCACACCCAAGGCCGTGCCCTCACCTCTGTCCTGTCCCAGTTAGTGACTCCCCACCCCCCTCCCCCGCTGTGTTCAGCACATCTGAGCAAGCCGGGCACCAGGCTACAAACCCTGGAATGTCAAGCATTCCAGCACACTGAGCAAAAAAATCACAAAGACCGGGGAATGTAAACACTTACAACACGTTACAGTGCAGCTGGGCATTGTATAGAGAAAGGTCAAGACGCCCACGAACCTTGTTTGTGTTGACAGCGTGCCAGATACCTAGCTCCATGCCTGAGCCTGGGGCTGGGGGTTGGGGATGTTTCTCTAAGTAGGCATGACAAGCACGCTACCATGCAAGAGTCAGAGGAAGAAAAGGGGAGCTGCTGGGGTGGCTTTGGGAATGGTTGGCGAGGCAGGCAGGACTTCTGGGTTCTAGAACATTCCCAGGCCTGGTGGCTTTGCCCCTCTGAGCCTCTAAGTCTCCTCTGATGAAATAAGGCTGTGTCCTTCAGGAAAGGGCTTTGTCATCCCCAACAAGGTCATCTGGCAGAACTGGGAAGGAAGAGAGTAATAAAGCCAGCAGCTGGGGAACTATGTGATTTCATGGCTTCCCCTAAATCACCTTTTTGCTTCTGAGGCTCCAGGCCCAACTATCAAAGAAGGCCCCTGCGGAACGATGCTATTTCTGATGAAGAAAGGGACTGCCTTGAAGTCTCATTTACATGGCACAGACATATCTCTTTTCTTCTGGAAAAAAATTCTCCAGTGTTCTCTTTCTTAGGGAGCTCAGGGAGTCAACTCAGGTCAGCCTCTGATCCCCTCCCTTCTCTCTCCATTCACTCTGGGTGACAGATGCAGCTGACCTTCCAGGACTCAGCCTGAGCCCCATCTTCCTGACCCTCAGGAGTTTTCAGAGCCTCTGTCAGGATCCAAAGAGCACACAGCTCTCAAAGCCACTTTGATTGAGGCCACATTTTAGAGTTTTTGTCTGAGAAAGACAGACATCTGGGTTGACTGGAAAGTTGGCCGCTGCCCCATCTGGCTTGGCACAGGCTGTGTCAACCCCCGGGCCCCTTCGCTGGGGCAGGCGGGGCTGGCACCCTGCTCTCAGCCTGCAGTGGTGGCCTCCAGCTGTTCCCCACGAGATCATCTGTCCGTCTGCCTGGCATGGGATGAGGTCACCTCCAAACCCAGCCCCTTCCAGGGACTGCTGCTTCTCTTGCTCCGCCCTTTCAAGGAGCTCTGCATCTTTCCCTCTTAAAAACAACAATGGCCACCTCTTGCTGAACTTCCACACTACGCTGGGCTCCCCACCAGCCCGATCCCATGAAATTGTCACAACCACGTGCAAGCTAAGTGTCTTTATCCCCACTTGACAAATGAGGAAGATGAACTCAGAGAGGACTGAGCAACTTGTCCAAGGTCACACAGCAGGACAGGGGAGCAAAGCTTCAAACCAGTGTGTCTCACTCTCAGCTGACTGACGGGGGTGGGGGGGGGGGGATGTCCCGAATCATTCTGGGTAGACTTGAGCCCACCCAAAGACAACAAACACCAGGACCTCAGACTCGCAGTTCACAGCCGGGAGGGGGCCGCCCAGGGTCATGTTTCATGAGCTACATGTGCATGAAGGACAACATCCCTCAAGAAGATGGGGCTTGGCTAGACGGGCAGGCAGCAACCTGCAGCTCAGGCCCGAGAGTTCACAGAGATGTGCTGGACGAATTGTCCCAGGGTGGAGCCAGTAGGCTTGTTGCGTGTGGTTCTGGAAGGCTAAAGCCAATGTGCGGATGTTTCTGGTGAGCAGAGCTCAACTCGAAACTGAGCACAAGGAGCAGCTTACTTAAAGACCGCAGCTTATCAAAACCCCAGAAGGACTTTGCTCCCCGCCAGGGCGAGGATGCCTGCCAAGAATAGGTTCGTAGACGGAGCTGGAAAGGATATTGATTTTTGAGGGAATGGAGGTTCATATGTACGTGTCTGAAAATGTGCTGGAAACCCTCAGTAGAAAGCAAGCTTAGGTTTGCCTTGGTTTTGCCAATGCCCTTGCCCACCGGACTGTTTCCCGTGAGGCCAGCCCCTGCCCAGGGGGGCACGTATGAGGAGATGCAGGCAGCCGACAAGATTTGGAGCGGGGAGCATGGGGCAAGTCCCAGCAGCGACATTGTTTTCTTCACCATTGCTGTTAGCAGCCGTGTGCCAGGCACCATGCTAAGTGCTTCCTCGTTCCACTGCGTCCTCACCACGTCTCTGGGGGTTGGGTGTGACCGTCTTCATCTTACAGGTAAAGAAGTTGTGTCTACGTGATCTGAGACCCCGGCCTCTAACTGGCCTGAGATCTGCCTCCTCGGCTGCTGCTTGCCCACTTGGCTTGGGGAATCTTCTCCACTAGAGGACCCCGGCTTAGGGAACAGCTGTGCTGGGGTGGGGCTCCTGTTCTCCAGGACTCTGGCTAAGACGCCCAGTCTCCTGCCCTCAAGAGATGGGATTTTTCAGATTTGCAGTTGTTGGGCTGAAGAAAAGTAGTGTTTGTTTGGCTCAGGGATGTTCTGAGAGCTTCTTCCAAGGGACTTGAGGCCTCCAGGGAATTGTGCCTCAGCTCAAGTTAGTGCCCTCCTTACCCAGGGCGGGGGTCACCAACACGTGGCATCTTTGGCCTGGAGAGGTCCAGGAGGGCTGCGGTGGGGTTGGCTGGAGTGGCACCTGTCTGAGCCAAGGGTCTGACCAGACCCCTCTCCACCTGACTGCTTGTGGTGACCCAGACACTCACTTTGGCTCTCATGCTGCCCCCAGGGAAGCAGTCAACTTTGGGTGGGATTTCCACAATCCTGAGTGGAGGAGGGGGATCCATTAGGACTTTACCAAGTAGGAAAATCTGGAATCATGAACCTTATAATAATCACCAGTATGTGACAAGGATCATGCTCAAAGTTTTGCACGGTTTTTTACTGTTCACGGTAGCCCCAAGGAAGGAATTGTCACCTACATTTTACTGATAAGAAAACAGAGAGGTTAGTAACTTGCCCAAGTGTCTCTAGGCAATGAGGGGCAGCAGCCTGCTTGCTATCCTTGAAACTGTGTTTCTGGAAGGAGGGAGGGAGTGAGGGTGGGAGGAAGGAAGGAGGGAAGGGGAAATGAAGGGAAGGGAAGGGAAGCAAGAAGGAGGAAGTAAGTCTTAGGGAGCATCTACAGGGACTCCCAGGCATGGCGCTAGCTTCAGTCTGGCCTTGATTATTTCTCAGTGAAGTTGACCTTCACAACCCATGAAACTGAGTTTCTGTCCCCACTGACAGAGGTTAAGAAACATGCTTTGGGTCACACAAGTGGTCAGAGCGGAGCCAGGAATTTGATGGGATCTGGCTGCCCCAGAACCCACACTCCTTCCACTGCTCTGGGGGCCTGAAAGGGGTTTTGCAGCTTACTGCCCCCGTCCCCAGAGGTTTACACAGCGAGGATTCAGCTCCAGTCCGCTCACATGCCCCCGTGCATCGAGCTTAGCCTCATCCAGGTTGTGTGTGTTTCTGTCTGTCTGTCTGTCTTCTGGCAGAGAGATGTGTGGCAGGGTACCCTCCAGAGCTCCCTGCTGGGGCCATCTGTCATCACAGGCTGAGATCAGCGTGGCTTGTAAACAGCCCCGTGGCCAGACATATGTCTCCACCATTTCTTCCCCGAACTCTGTTGTAGAGTCGGGGCCAAAACTGTCTCCAGGAATTAGTCTGTGCTGGTTGAGGCCTCCTTGGGAGTCCCAGCAGACAACGGGGAAAGTCCGCAGGGCAGGCTCAGGCCGCAGCCAGGGGCCCCTCCGCTTCCTTCCCCGGTGTGTGAGCTGGTCTGGGTGCAGCGGTGAGGGGACAGGGCTGGGGTCAGGGGCCAGAGGACCTGAGGTTCTGGCCCACATGACCACGTTTCCGTACCAGGAAAGGTACGCACGTCTGCCCCACAGGCTTCGCAGTCATTCTGTGATGCTCAGACTCCTTGGAGTTGAGGGTGATCCCAGCTGACCCCTTGGCCGCTGCTCGGCCTTTCTCAGGCTTGAGAGGGCCAACCGCAAGGTCGCTGGCAGCTCTCCACGTGTCTCTTCGAAGCACCCACGGGAAACACGGCTTCAGCTACTCCTTCTAGATCCACTTCTCTCTGCTTCCTGACCCCCATGTCCTTGTGTCGGCTCAGGGGCCGTGAGGGGTAGTGCGGGTTCTGCCCCATTGCCTTCATCCTTTCTGCTTGGCACTCCAGTGGTAGACCTTGTGGGGCATTTTCCCAGCCTCTAATGAGTCCTCTGGCCATCTCTGACCATCAGTCCTCCCGCCCATCTCCTGACCTCCTCCTGGGTATCCCTGCCTTTGCTTTTCCCATTTGCTCTCCTGATCCCATGTTAAAACAAGGGAAGAGAAGTTCCCCAAAAGGGTAATCTACTCCCTGATGGGCATGGGTTTCCCTGTAGCCTGCAGACCCTAGGATTCGTGCCTGGACAACTCCTGATGCTTGGCATGAGTTCTTTCATTTATGTATTTGGAGGCGGGAGAAAGGAGTGGTTCAGAATCTATCCTCTGGGGGCAGACTGCCTGGGTTCATAATCCCAGCTCCATCCACCAGCTGGGAGACCTTGGGCATGTTTCCTAACCCCTCTGTGCCTCAGTTTGCTCCTCCATAAAGTGGGGAAAATATTAGTAAGTCCCCTCGAGGACTATTATAAGGATTAAATAAGCTGATCCGTGTAAGGACTTTACAGTAGAGCCTAGCACATAGTAAGTGCTATTTTAGGGTTTACTCTTATTATTCATTCCGGGTTGATTGTGTGCCGCTAGGGGCACCTGGGTGGCTCAGTCCATTGAGCATTCGACTCTCGATCTCAGCTCAGGTCTTGATCTCAGGGTCATGAGTTCAAGCCTCACACTGGGCTTACCAAAAAAGATGACTGAGTGCCTATAGTGTGCCATATGCTCTGCTGGGCTCTAGAGATGTAGCAACGATGAAGACAAGGTTCCTGTCTTCATGGAGCTTACCCTTTACCAGGGGAGATGGACAAGCAAACAGACCATCTTAATGCAGCATTTTAAGTGCCATGGTGAGGAAAGGACTGAGCGTGTTGGGAGGGCCTGGGAGGTGACCTAGCGTGGGTGGCAAGGGCTGTGTCATCTCCCCCCACCACCACCGCTGTGAATCACACAGCTCGCGGCTGCCAGGAACACGCCTGGGACGGAGGGTGGGTGCTGAGTTCTGCCAAGGGAGCCAAGGTTCTCCCTTCCACGTGGCTGTCTGAACTTCAGCCTTCTGTCTCTGGACGAGACTGAAGCTGACTTTTCCAGATCGGATGCTGCACTTGGTCTCCCAGAAGCTGGCAGGTGGCCTCTGGGAGGTGCGAAGCAGGGTCCAAGGGCCTTCTTTGGGATCCAGTTGGGGTTGCTGGCAAAATGGGAATTTCATCCAGAACCGTGGCTTTGAAATTTATTCCTGTCTCCCTCCTGCCATCATGGTGCTGCCCTGGCCTCCCGCCCCTTCTCTCCCTCCTGCCTTTAGCAGAGCGACAGGCAAGGGATGTGGCCTCTGCTGCCAGAGGCCGGGGTTCAACCCCTCTGAGCTTCACTTTGCTAGTCTGGACAATGGGGATAATGATCCCGGCCTTGCAGGATGGTTGTGTGGGAAACAAACAGGATAATGTGGACCAAGGGCCTCATGACTCCATCCAGATGTTCCCTCGTCACTGCTGGGCAACCCTCCGGCATCAGCCTCTGGTTATGCCTTCCCACCTTCTGCTCCTTGTGTTTGCAGGCTGCATTGAATCTGCTTGCTTTCTGAGTTTCTCCAACGTCCTCCCTCTCTTGCCTCCTTCCCGCCCTCGACTGATACCCCCAGGCCCCATGCCAGGGGCACTCCCGTTTCCCAGCCTCACTCCCATCCTTCCATCTCAATGTCAGCATGTTCAGAATCCTCGTTTACCCCCACCTGGGCCGGAGCCTAGTCCCCCCAAGGTGGGACGACAGGCAAAGCTGGAGCGAGACTGTCATCCATAGAGGGAAAAGATATTACAAATTCAACTAACATTTTCTTAACGTTAAAAAAATATATATATGAAGGGGCTCCTGGGTGTCTCGGTTGGTTGAGCAATTGCCTTAGGCTTGGGTCGTGATCCCGGGGTCCTGGGATCAAGTCCCACATTGGGCTCCCAGCTCCGCAGGGAGTCTGCTTCTCCCTCTGACCTTCTCCCCTCTCATGCTCTCTCTCGCGCTCTCTCAAATAAATAAATAAAATCTTAAAAATCTGAAATGAAGCTTAAAAAAAAAAAGAAACTTTACTAACGTACATCCTCACTTGGTCTGTATGTCAGACTCAGATGTCACGTCTGGCATGTGGCGTGTCCTCAGGGAAGAGCGGCGTTCCAAGAAAACAGGGCGCCTCCTCGTGTTTGTCTCCGGAATGAACGCGTCCCCTGCGACCGTGCTCGGCTTATGGGGTTTTTCGATTACGTTGTCAAGTTTGAAGGAAAACAACCCTCTCCGAGTGGAAAAGTGACTCTAAAAAAATTCCTGCAAAAAAACAGGATTCGAAATAACACTAATTACATCACTGCAAGTGATCACTTTTAAAATGCGATGCCACCCCTTCTCCCCTGGCCTGTAATCAATTCTCAGATAAAAATAATGAGGGCCTCTCAGGTGTGACCCGCAATGGAGCCCAGGACCCAAATGATCAAGAGGGCTGTATGGAATTCGGTTTCTACATAACGGACTTTGCCCCAAGTCTATAACGTGCTGGGAACTAGTAGCTGATGATAGAGCGAAGCCGTCTGGATCAGAAAAATATTTAAACAACACCAAGATGTTCAACCTTTACCGTACAACTGGATGAAAGCATAGGTCTCTCTAACGTACGCCTCGGTATTTGCAAGAGTCCATTTCAGCAATGAAATAGATGAAGAACTATCCTCTTGTAAAGATACTACTAAGGGAAGGATGAGCCGCAAGTCGTATATTTGCAACAGTAAATGACTTCTTCAATAAGAATGAGTTTTCCAACAACTCTGTGAGGGTAGCTGCTGATGCTCTGATGGAAATAAAAGGGAATCCAGGTGAGGACAGAGAGGTGGGCGGCGTGGCACGTGAAGTCCCGTCACCACAGCCCAAGATCAGAGGCGAGCGACCGCCGCAAGGAAGGCAAAGTCAGAAGACAGATTGCTAGAGAAGTCATCACGTGGTTCACTTTATAAAACAAGACCTTTAAAGTAGAATGGGCTCTTAATGGAACATTGTGTCAGAAGAGTGTCTGTGAAAATCCCTGTACCCCTTTAGAATTGCTCGCCATGTCTTGGCCAAGAAATGGTCAGACTTGTAGATGAACTATTCTTTTTTTTTTTTTTTTTTTTTAGATTTTATTTATTTGTCAGAGAGAGAGAGAGCACAAGCAGTGGGAGTGGCAGGCAGAGCAGGCAGAGGGAGAAGCAGGCTCCCTGCTGAGCAAGGAGCCTGCCGTGGGGCTCGATCCCGGGACCCTGGGATCATGACCTGAGCTGAAGGCAGCCGCTTAACCGCTTAACCCACTGAACCACCCAGGCGTCCTCAGGAGCTATTCTTTAAAAACTCACACGCGCACACACACACACACACACACACACACACAGATGGCTGTCCACATCTGCTCTTTCCTGTGATGACAGATGGCTGTCAGGACTCTGCTACCTGCTAGAGCTTTTCAAGGAAAGAAAAGAAAAGAAAAAAACCCTTCAAAGCATTCCTCTGGAGGCTAGTCCTCTCTCCAAAGTAACAGAGACGTTTCCTGTTTTTAAGTCAATAGGTTTTTCTTTTTTCAAACACTTTTTTTCCTCTTTAAAGTATGGCAGAATGTTGTGAAATCAAGGTAGGATGCGAAAGCAGCCCCAGAACCTGAGCCTTATTTCCTTGTTGGTCAATCTGGAGTCAAACATCTGGTGGGTTTGGTCTGCCCTTAACTCTGGGCGGGCGGCTGGGCGCGGCCGGGCGACAGGAAGAGCCTTTTGAAAGTGGCAGTTTGGAAGCGGTTCCCGGTTGCATTGTGATGGGATTTGTTCCTGTAAACCAAGTCCATTTGCACATTTAAAAAAACTTGACAAGTGGCCTTTTCCAATGTATTTTACATTTGTAAGAACAACTAGCCAGCCTCGGGGGAGATGGAAAGTTACCAACCACACAGTTGGTGAGAGGGAGTGAAAACCTAAGAGCCTGGTTTTCTACGACGGGCCGTGGACCGCGAGTTTCTTCCGTCCTGAGCTGAGGTAACTTGTCAGCTGTGGCAGCGGTAAAACCGAGGAGCGAAATGAACTAAACTTAGAACTAGACTGTGAAGTGTTGCATCTGCAGGTTTAAAAACTAAGGAAAAAAAAAAAAACAACAACAACTAAGAAAACAACTATAGTTACGGAAGATGGAACCATGAGCAGAAACTGGGTGCCGGGCACGAGGGACCTCTCTGTGACTATTTTTTGTAACTTCCTACAGAGGTGTAACTACTTCACAACCAAAATACTAAATAAATAAATTAATAAATAAAACTGGTTTCATTCCACTGGAGTGTACATTTACTTGCTCTGTATGCCATGTTCTAACTCTATGCGAGAACTGTAGTCGCTGAGGGACGTTTCTAGGAGGAGCGAGGCGGGTCAAGAGTAACCCGGCGAGAGCCAGGGAAGGGACTGTAGCCAAGGGGGCGCAGCTCCCCACAGGGTTGACTTGGGGGCACAGGGCCTCACAGCCGTGGAGTCGGTGGCACCCCACTTTCAGCATGGGTGACAGGGGAGCCCGAGGGCCTTGCAGTGAGATCTGTCTTTATCTTTACTCCTCAGCCTCCCCGGTGATTGAAAATGGCCAGCTGGAGTGTCCCCAAGGTTACAAGAGACTGAATCTCACTCACTGCCAAGGTAAGGGTGACCCGGGGCCAGAGTTGGACTTGGGGCGGGGGGGGGGGGGGGGGGAGGGAGGGAGTTGGATAATGAAGGCCTGAGGATGCCAGGGCACTCCCCCGCCCCCCCACCCAGACAGAAGGAGTGGTGGCACTGAGTGGTCTTCACTGGGCACCTCTGAGCCCCAGCTTCAGGGAGCTGTGGCGGCTACTGGTTCCAGGGGCCTCAGGAAGTTGTGGGGATTATGAGAGAGCAAGCGAGAAAGGGCCTGGGAGCTGAGCCCGTCCCTCTTCCTGTCTCCACCTGTCCCCACTGGACCTGAACCAGGTGTGTCTCTAGAAATGTGGGGTCTGTGTGTGCGGGTGCGGGTGCTGTCCCAGTCCCCACATCCCCTCACCTCCTTGGCCAGTCTCCTTGGAATGGGAGGAGTTTTGACTTCAGGATCTAGTCAGCCTGAGTTGATGGGGACCTCTGGGGACTCCCCCCAACAAATCACCTCCCACAGCCAGGAGGGGGAAGAGGGAAGGTACAGGTGGAGGAAAGAGGGGACCATTAAGCACGGACCCTGGTCTTGCTGGCCTGGCTGACACGGTGTCAGCCAACTGAGGTCTCGGGCACTCTGCATTTCAGAGGGGCAAGGCCCAGAGGCACCTTGGGACAGAGGGATGGAAGCCAGGCTCAGCTACAGCTTCGCCACTATGGGGAATTCCAGTGGCGATGGTGCGTGGGCCCAGGATGACTGGGGCGTCCAGAAACCCTCACTGAGGGGCAGCTGCTGCCACTGAGCAGCTCAGGCTCGGAGCAGGGAGCCCCTGTTGGCTGTGGGTCTGGCAGTAGGAGAGATGAGCAAAGCCTTCCCCCGGGAGGCTCCAGGGGCTGGCAGAGGTCAGTGGGGGAACTGAGGCGGCTTCCCCGTTGGACAACTGGATACAGTGCTGTCTGTATGGCTTACTTGAAATGAAGCTGGGTTAGAGACAGGACATTGACCCAAATGGCCTCCCAAGCACCCGTCCCCCTGGAGGCTTCTCCAGGAGAGAGGGATCTGAGGAAGTCCTGGGGTGGCTAGGCTGTCTGCCTGGGGGGTGCCAGGCCCAAAGGGGATTTCTGGCCCATGGATAAAGTGCTTCGACCAGGCAAAAGGGCAGCCTTCTGACCCAGCCCGAGGTCAGACTCCCCTGGGGGCAAAGAGGCCTAGTAGACAGGATGGTGGGTGTGGAGAGGTCTTTAGTTTTGCCCTTGGAGGGTACAGTAGGGCCATTCATATCTAAACTGTCCCTAGGGCCCTCTCCTCCTGGCAGGTTTCCCAGTGCACAGGGTTAAAGTTATTCCCAGGATCTCAAAGGAGCTCTCGGTCCTCCATCCATTGAGCCCCAAGGGATACAGGAAGCCAAAGGGCCCGCCCCCAGGAGCCCCCACACTTTAAACCTCCCCCCCTTCCCCTGTCTCCATATCTGGGAGGGGACCTGTTCACCTCTACACCGGCATGTGTCCTCTCTCTCTCCGTCCTTCTCTCCTGCCACGGCCGAGCTGGGGCTGTTGTCAGGAACTGCGTGTGTTGTGCTGGGTGTTAGCACCCAGCGACAGACAAACATGGCTGCCCCCGGTGAATATAGGCGCTTAAGCAATTACGCACCACGGGAGGAGTGCTCTTGCTAGAAAGAGGCCCTGGGTGCTGTGGGATGGCATGGTAGGCGCCTCTTCCCAGACCGGGAGGGTAGGAGAAGGGCTTCAGGTGACGGCTGACCTGGGCGTGAAGAGTGAGTCGAGGTGACCAGCTGAAGGAGATGCTGGCATTCCAGAATGAGGGAGGAGCACACGCAAAGGAAGGGTTGGGCTGGCGGGAGGACAGCCTGTGTGGCCACAGGAGAAAACACAGGCATCCCAGGGCCTCATCAGAGCCGCCTGCGCCCCCACAGGCTTTGAGGAAATGTGGGGAAGGGCACTGGATACCGTGCAAGGGCTTAGGAGCCCCTCCAGGAGGCAAGTCAGATTTAGATCCAGCGTCCGGAGGCAAATGGGCCTGCTCCCTGCCCAGAGCTCAGTGGCATTTCCCCAGGCACCTCCCCACCAAAAGGGTGTCCTGCCAGAGGATAGTTGGGCCAGCTTCTAGCCCCTTCATTCCCGTGCTCAGTGCCACTTTCCCTGAAGCCCATGGGTGAGCAGGTGACTCTGGTGACGCCCTGTCTAGTGTCCTGGCCCTGGTGGTGGGGGGCCCCTCACAAATCTTCCCTACTCACCATCATCAACAATGGCACGGTCACCAAGACTTTTTGGAGCTTAGAATGTGAGGGTTGGGATTTCCCCTTGGCAGGAAGAAGGAAATGTTTTTGAGATGACAAAGGACGCCAATGTCACTCCCTTGTTTGAAGAACAGCACAAGCATCCATTCGTCTTGGAGGCTGTGTGTGGCCTGCCCAAGGCCTCTCGGCCTCCTGGAAACATGCCCTCCAGACCCTCTGCCCCTCCGCGCTTGCCTCCATCCTCCTGCCTCCTGTCCTTGCTGGGCTCCCTTGAGCCCGCGGCTCACTTTGGACGTGGTCTCGAGATCTAGGGTCCCGTGGAGATGCTGCAGAGGCCCTCAAGGAAGTCTGAGGAGGAAGGACGGAGCAGATGGTTCTCCCCACTCCAACCCAAACTGTCTCCTTATCTGCTCCCCCCGTTTGCATCCCCGCACGCCCCTCACTAGCTGAGTGACTTTGGGCAAGTTACTCCTGGACCCTGTTTCCTCATCTATAAAATGAAGCCACGGGGACCTACTTGATAAAATTGTCGGTAAGAACCCAATGAGGTACCACGTGTCAGCCACGTGGTATGGTGCCTGGCCGGTGATAGGCACTCAAGAAACATTAGCTCTCGACATTATGATCATTATTACTGGTGAGCGGAATTAAGTGATTTGCAATTTTCATCTTGTCTTATTCTCCTAATGAGACCATCTGGTAGTTACAAATAAGGTCCCCATTTTATGAATGGGGAAACTGAGGCACGGAGAGAGGGACCACACTTAATAGATGGCAGCTCTCTTATTGTCCCTTTGGGAAGATCTCCACCCCGGGCCCTCCCCTCCCTGAGGCCTGGGTGGGGCAGGCTCTCCCTCACCTCCTCCAACCCCACAGATATCAACGAGTGCCTGAGCCTGGGTGTGTGCAAGGACTCGGAGTGCGTGAACACCAGGGGCAGCTACCTGTGCACCTGTGGGCCAGGACTCATGCTGGACCCGTCCAGGAGCCGCTGCGTGTGTAAGTGTCGGTGGGGACCGGAGGTGGGGGACACTGGGAGGTGAGATGGGCTCCTCGGGGTCCATCGGCCAGGCCCAGAGCAGTCATTTCCCCCAGGTCTCATCCCCAGACCAGGGTCTGTGTCTCAAACCAGTGTACAAAAGTGTATAGTGTACAGTGTACAGTGTACCCAGTGTACAAAAACCAAGCCCCCCTGCTGGAGGGGAGACAGCTAGCACTTCAGTTTGGGTTTTTGGCCTGTCTTTAGGGGCTTTGCAGTTTGGGATTTTCTACTTCTGTTTTTTTCTCTAATCCGTTCTGTCCCATCTGCCGCCTCATTACCTTGGGGAGATGTGTGTTGCATTTGCTGCGATGTCTGGCCGAGCCGTGGCTGCCTCTTCCGGGCCTGAGTTTGGCAGCCTGATCACGGAACTGCGGACAGGCCTTCCTGAAAGGGCCTGTCTGTGGCACATCCGGTGCTGCCCCCCGGCCCCCAGGCCTTTCTACAAACCTGGGGTCCCTCGTGGCTTGGAATGTGTCCGCATCCATGAATACACACGTGTCTCTGGTCATATCAGCACTGTGTCTGTGTGTGTGTGCACACTGTGTGCCTGTGTGTGTGCACCCCAGGAAGCTGTTTCCAGGGCCTCTGTGGTTTCCCGCTGGAAGAGGCCCCGGCTGGCAGCGCCCCCAGAGAGCAGAGCTGACGCCACAGCCCAGACAGGACTCTCCTTGGGCAGGGAGGCCTGACCAGAACTGAATAAAACCAGTCCTGATTGGCATCTGTGATGGGGCAGCCCAGGTCAGGTTGTCCCCCAGCTCTGCAGAGCTCCCCGAGGCTGGCCAGGCCCTCAGTCCACAAACCACCAGGTACTGGGTCTGGGGAAGCCACGGGACAAGCAAGACTCGAGCGCCACCCAGAAGGAGCATCCCGTGTGACAGGAAGGATGAGACGGGACCCAGTCCGTGTGTCCAGGGAGAGGAGATAGTAAGAGGCCAGAGTGGGGAGAGCGTGTCCGAGGGCTCTCGGGGAAACTTCTTGGAGGCAGGGATATGTGACCGATGCCTTCAGGGGCATACAGCCCTTCCCTCTCCTCATCCCACCCCCACTTTAGATTGTTGTCTCAGACAGACATTTTTAACTCCTGAAGTGACTTTTACTTATTAGTGCCAGAAAGAGATGCTAACTTAATACAGGAGGCAGAGGTGGCCCCCAGGTGTTCTTTATTTTGTCTCCCTCCCTGCTGTCACCCACTCCACTTCATTTCTGAGCTCTGCCCTCTTCCCTACCAGCTGACCAGAGCGGGTCTACAAGGGCCCCCCTCTGGGCTGGGGCAGCCTCCCTGGACAGCCAGGTCACCTCCACCCTGGGGCTCAAGGTGACTGGGCCATTTCCTACAGTGTCCCAAGGGAAGTGACTGCTGAGAGCAGAGATTATACCTGGAGACCTAGGCTCATGGACTGACCAATAATTGCTCATGACCTTTGACAAGGCACTTTCACCTCCATCATCGTGAAGAAAGTATATTAGTCAGGGGGGGCCTGGCCGGCTCCGTTGGTGGAGCGTATAACTCTTGATCTCAGGGTCATGAGTTTGAGCCCCACTTTGGGTGTAGAGATTACTTAAACAAACAAACAAACAAATAAATAAACTTTTTTTTAAAACTATATTAGTCAGGAGCCTTTGGGCTACAGATGACAGAACCCCAAATCAAACCACTGTAAGTAAAAATAATTCCTTGGTCCACACAACTAGGAAGTCAAAGAGTAGGTATGCCTCAGGCTTGGTTGGATCCAGGCGCACACAGTGTCTTTGGGATGCCCCTTGCTCTGTTTCCTTTGTGTTGATTTCATAATTCTGTCAAAGGTGGCCACCAGGCAGTAGGCCTACATCTCCCAGTCCAGAAAACTCCAATTTAAAAATAGAGAAATAAAAAGTATCTCTTTTGTAATAATCCAGGGAAAGTCCCAAAGCTGATTATTAGCATTGGGTCCACTTGGTCAAGTGCCCATCCCTGACCCACTCGCTATGACCAGGGGTATGGACTCTTTCAGCTAGGAAGTAGGGTCAGCCTCCACTCTACGTGAACAGAATGGTAGACAGGGTAGATCCCATAGGAAAACCAGGGTGCTTTCACCAGAATACAGGGGCATGGATGCCGAGCAGGAAGAAACACAGGTGTCTCCTCCCCATGGCATTACCATCATTCTTATTTGACGCACGAAGACGTAAATCCCAGGGAGGTCATGTGGCTGATCTTGGAGCAGGGATTTGAACTTGGCCTGCTGAGTCCTGGGCCCTGACCTGGATTTCCCCAGGGTCATCAACTGCTTAGCTTTGTGTGTTGTCCTCTCCACACATCCCTCATCCCCTCATCCAGCCCGACAAGGAATTTGGTCTGTTTCCATGTGGTGTGAGCTCTTCATCCTCCGCTGAGATGATATACAAGAGGACAGTCTTCACTCTTCACTTTCAAAGGACAAGAAGGGGGACAATGTTGGTAGTATTGTTACCATCTAAACCCAGCATAGCTCACACTCTCGGTGGCCTACAGCGTTTTGATTCATGCACATGGGTCCAGTGAGCATTACTGAGCGTCCCCAAGCCCCAGACACTGCCCAGGGTGCTGCGCTACAGAGATGGCCAAAATAAGGTCCCTGTCCTCAAAGCTCCCCATCAGGCCTTTGGCTCGCACCTTGTCTCATCTTCCCAGGGAGACCGTGGCCCTAGAGCACACAGCACAGCCGCCAGGCCAGTGGCAGGCTTTTGTAAACACTTGCAAACCCAGCACCTGGAGACAAGCCCGCACATTCCCATTTCCTGCCCTCGGTCTTTCCACGGGAGGGTGGGAGTCAAGGGGCCCCTCCAGTAGGTAACACAAGGAGATCCCGAAGCCTTCCACCTGTGGCCATTCCTCCCCACATTCTTTTGAGCATTTCCAAGGCCCAGAGCTGCAGACTGAGACTCGGGCCAGGCCAGCCAGGTGTGCACTGCCAGCAGCCGCTCCCACCCACTGCCCCTCTCCTCCCTGCCCTTCCCCGAGGCCGGCCCCCTGCCCACCCCCACTGCCGTGTCTGTTGCAGCCGACAAGGCCATCTCCATGCAGCAGGGGCTGTGCTACCGGTCGGTGGGGCCTGGCACCTGCACCCTGCCTTTGGCCCAGAGCATCACCAAGCAGATCTGCTGCTGCAGCCGGGTGGGCAAAGCTTGGGGCAGCCAGTGTGAGAGATGCCCCCTGCCCGGCACAGGTAAGGCCCCCAAGGGGCTTCCTCCAAGCCAGACCCTTAGTTTAGTCTTCCCTCCTTCTTGCTCAACTCCTCACCCCAACCTGGGTCCCTCCTCCCGCACTGCCACAATTGCTTGTCCCCCTGAACGGAGGAAAGGGAGGGCCCTGGGTTCCCTCAGGAACTGTGCCTCTCAGCTTGTCCTTTGACCCTTGACCTTGCAGAGGCCTTCGGGGAGATCTGCCCCGCTGGCCAGGGCTACACCTACTCGAGCTCACATGTCCGCCTGGCCATGAGGAAGGCGGAGGAGGAAGAACTGGCCAGGCCCTCCAGGGAGCACCCGCTGAGGAGCTACGGGACCGCGCCTGGGCCCGAGGGGAGGCAGCAGCTTCGTGGCGTCACTGACACCTGGCTGGAGGCCGAGACCGTCCCTGACAAGGGTATCTGGGCTGCGGGAGGGGCCTGAGGTGTTCCCCTGCTCCCCACCAACCCCCCAAGAGCCTCTGGGTATTTATCCCGGCAGATACCTGGCTTCCCAGCTCTGGAGCATTTGGAGAGGGAGTTTAGAGCAGTAGCACCCGACCCCAGGAACCTCCTCGCCTGGCGTGCTGGGAAGGGCTCCCCTGCTTCCCCTCACATGTGGGATCAAAGAGGCCCATACCCCACGTGTTGCCGGGGGAAGTGGGAGAGGTCAGCAGCAGCCCCAGCCCCAGCTGATCAGGCCTTTCCGTGCCCGGCCCTGCTGCTTCTGGGCTAGTGCTGGCTGCAAGGCCTGAGAGCTGGTGGGGAGATCCTGGGGAGTCCGAGGCTGTAGATCCCCTCCCTGGCCTTAGAGTCGAGGCACCAACTCCAGCTCAATGACCAGGGGCCCAGGAGGCTTGGGCCAGAAAGACAAGGCCAAGGTGTCCGGGCCGGGCCCCCCAAAAACCATACTGAAAGCGCACTCAGGTTCCGGTAGCCCACAGTGCAGGAGTCCAAGGACATACTAAGACCAGGAAAGCTATGTGATGGCCAAAATTGCCCCGGGAATCTGGAACAGACAGACAGGGAAGTCAGGACAGAGCCCCAGTCGTCATGGGAACTGGAGCCTGGCCAGGCCAGGAGCAGCTCCTTTCTTTCTAGAATGGTTCCCCAGGGCTATAACCCAGGTCAGGGAGGCTTGAGAGGGAGGAAGTGGCAGAGCAAAGAGGAGGGTTACATCTAGGACTGATGGGTGGACTGACCCGGGAAGGGGTGGGACTTATCCCTGAGGCCTTAGAGGAAGGCTGGAGATTTCCTCTCATGGAGGAAGCCACCTTGTAGGCCCTCCAGACCTGGGTGGAGGGGAGAAGGCAGCCAGGCTCCTCCCTGAGCTAATGCTCTCGCCTTTCCTTCCCAGGAGACTCTCAGGCTGGCCAGGTGAGTGTATCCTCCCAGCAGGGGCTGGGCAAGCATGGCAGGGAGTGGGAGAGGGTCCCCACTGACGCTGCAGGGCAGTGTCTCCTGAAAGAGGAAAGGGAGACAGAGGGATTGTGTGCGGGGATGCTGGAGTGGGCGGGTCCATCCAAAGACCTGGTTTTACCCTAAGGGAAGTGAGACCAGCTCTTGTACAAGTGTTCTCTCGGGGGTCGCCTTCAGAAAGGAGGTAAGAACATGTCCCGTTCGTCCCAGCTCTGCAGATAAGGTCTAGATAGAACTGGTTCCAGATTAATTCTGGATTCGGCACTTTCGGAGCGTGACTTGCTTACACCTCAAGATCTCCTGTGGGGGTGGCTTGCGGGGAAGTGGAAACAGCTGTGGATGGCCTCAAAGCACTCCATGCCCTTCCCTGTGCCCAGGATTCCCCTGTAAAGAACCGAATGTCCTCCTAGAAAAACATTCCGGAAGAGTGAACCTGCTTCTTCCCTTACCTGTCTGCCAATCCCTACCCTGTCCCCTGTCCCTCCTACCTGCAGACCTGACTGTCCCCAAAATGGTTTCTCCAGGGAGCTGCTTCTCTCCCTGGGGAATCATGTGTTGTCCTCCCAGACTAGAGTCCTCCGTCCGTGTCCTCACAGCCCCCAGCGTGCCCCTAACCCTCTGTCATCCTCTGCCCCTTCTCTCCTCCTGGTCACCACCACTGGCTGCGGGCTGTGGTGAGGGACACCAGGTATGGCCTGGGGTCTCAGCCTCACCACCCTTGTCCTGTGACCCCGGGGAAGCTAGTGAACCTCGAGCTTCTATTGCTTTATCTGGGCTCATGGCATTGGGACGATCATCAAGCATTGCTGATGTGACAGTGAGGGGCACAGCGCAGACGTTGGCTCCCTTAATCATTATAACCTACTGTCCTAGGCTAGTTGAGCAGATTAGTTAAGACCAGGGGCATAAAGTGCTGGCAGCGTGCCCAGCACAGAGGAAGAACTCATTGAGAGCTAGAAGGAACGAGAAAGTGAGTAAGTGAGGTGGCCGGGAAGCCTGGAGGCAGGGGTGAGTGTGGTGGGAGAAAGCATGTCACGGTGGGGGGACCAAGGAACCAACAGTGACCTTCTCCTATGTCTGCACAGGTCACAGCCAGTACTACCCAAGTACCTGCCTGGGTCCCAGGTGAGTCCCTGCCCTTAGTGGCTCCCTGAAAACAAGGGAGGGAAGGACACACCACACGGGGCTCAGATCTGATGAGGTCGTGGATGGGTGACATGTGAGTGCTTTTTTCGGGGCGCCCTATCCACCCAAGGCACGGCAAGGTCAGTGAAAGACACCGAGCTGTTTTGCAAATATTTCCCCAGCCACAGCACCCTTTCTGCCTTTCACGGTGCCACTACCAAAGCGGAATTGCAGGCTAAAGCAGGGGCCCAGCAGGTCCCCAGAGCCCTTCCCCCATGGCCCGACTTCCTCTGGGAAACAGCTCGAGCTCTGCAGACCCCAGCTTGCTGAGGGTCACTGGAGTTGGGGACGGGGCACTGCCCAGGGGCTCTGTCTCCACCGAGCTGGTTGGCTCTGAACCAGTGGCCATTTCTGTCACAAACCTGTTTCGTGACCTGCGAAATGGAAGCTGAGACTAGATGTGCTCGGGGACCCGTTAGAGCTCTCTGATTCTCTGACTGCACCTGGAACCAGGCTAAGTTTCAGCAGCCTAGGAGGCGCAGGGCTGAGCCGCCCTAGGCTCCACGCCTGGTTCTCCCATGGGAAGACCAGGAGGAGGGAAGGGCCACCGCCAGTATCTCTGGAGGGGACGCTGTCAGGGGATGGGAAGGCGGGTGGCCAAGGGGCCGTGGCCCAGCTGCTCTCCCTTCCCCACCCCCTCCCCCTGCAGGAGATGCTGTAGAAAGACCAACGCCACCCCTTCCTGGCCAGGGGATTGCAGACCACCAGGACGAAGAGCGCGTGACCACTGCCGCCGAGGGGCTGGCGGCCCTGGGCCCCTCGGGTACCTGCAGTTGGCCTGGAGGGGGGCGGCCGGGCAGAGCCAGCTCCAGGGCCTCGCCCACAGAGACAGGGCCTCGCCCACAGAGACACGGCCTCCAGTGAACTCCCGCTCAGGCTCAGCGGCCCTGGCTTCATCTCACGGGGTGCCCTCGGGAACCCAGGAGTCCGGTCAGGAGCACCAGTCAAGCGGGGGAGGAGAAAGAGAAGGGAGGGCTTGGGGGCGCCTCTTTCTCCGGGGCTTTCTAGGAGCTTCTGGGGCCCCCCGGAGGAAGGGCAGTGCAAGGAGCCTCCGGGAGCCTGGCTGCCCCGGCCATTGACCTTGAGTCGGCCAAGAGCCCTGGCAGCGGGCAGCCTCCTGCCCACAGGGACAGCCGGCTTTCGGGAAGGAAAGCGGTTCTATTCTCAAGGTTGTTTAACTGTCTGGGGCCCGAGTTCCCCTCTCTGCCGGCCACGATGGTGAGGGTGTGCGGCGTGGGGGCAATGCCTGGCAAATCCACCTTGCTCTGGAATGTGCCCTCCTCAAAGGCTCATTGTTTGGGGACTTGGTTCGAGAGGAGCCAAGCTGGTGATGCCGCAGCAGCTCCCTGTGCACGTGTGCGCTCACGTGCGCGTGCCCTCATGTGCGTGTGCCCTCACGTGTGCCCTCGCCGGGGCCTGGCTGACCTCGCAGACTAAGCTCACCTCAGGGGAGAGGGGTAGCTCTGGATTTCTTCCGGCAAAGAGAGAGTCCCTGCATCCCAGTGGAACAGTCTAGAGAGTGTGGGGTGGAGAAGGGGGCTGGCCCTCCTGGGTCTGAACCAGGGTGTCCTGCTGCCCTTTCCCAGGCCCAATTTCTCTCTCTGTGCCTAGTGCACTGCCCCAGGGATGGTCCTTGTCCCCCTCTGCTGGGCAGGCAAGAGGTGCTGGGTTAAGGCACTCCCTTGGGGATTCTCTGACAAGGAAAGTGGGTCTGGAGGCAGGGACAGGGCCGAGGAGCAGGAGGGAAAGCCCAGGCGAGGCTCAGCCCCAGCTCTCAGCTTCGTTGGGGGGACAGAATCCTCCCTCGCAGTCACCACCCACAGCTTAATCCTCCTTCTCCCCTGCTTTCCCCCAATCTCACCCTTCTGGGAAGATATTTAGAACCAGGCAGGGGGTCCCCACAAGGCCCCTGTGCTGATGCAAACTTGGAGCCAGGCCAGGGACAGGGTAACCTTGCAAACAGGCCCATTGAGTGAAGGCCGTGAGGCCCTGCTGTGGACCAACACAGGCCTCGTCCCCTCCCTTGGGTCTCCAGAGGTACCTCGTACTGTGGGGCAGGGTGGGGGGCCCGGGGCGGGTGGGCTTATGTCAGAGATCTCAGGGCAGACACCAGGCTGCCAGCGCCTCTTACGTATTCGATCACATGTCCAGTCAGCACACTCTAAGCGCCAGGCACTTTTCTACTGTTGAGGACGCAGTTCGAAAAAGCTAGCCTCTATGTGGTCTCAGTGCTGAGTCCGGGCAAGTCAACAAACTGTTCCTGAATTCAGCATGTCTCCCCACTTTTCCTACTTTTTACCCCATAACCACCACACAGGGCAGCCCCTGTTTGAATTATTTCAGTGGGTTTCGAAGAGCCCCCTGTGCCTCCCCGCCCAGTCCATTGGCCATTTGCTGCCTTTCTGAGCAAGATGGCATGGCAGGATGCATGGTCTTTCTGAGATAGCTCCAGTCATACCCCACCTTGCATGACCCCCTTTCTCAGAGGCCCGTCTCAACATGGCATTCAAGGCCCCGCTCAGTTGGCCCCAGCACTCCCTCTCCTTTCTCCCTCTGGCAGGTGTCCCTCAACACCCTACTTACCAGCTCTATCTGTCTGGGGGAAGGGGAAGGAAGCTCTGTGGAAGGAAGACTGTGGGTGGGAGCCATGCCCTTATTCAGGGAGAGGGCAGGCTGGGGGCATCAGCAGGGAGGCCCTTTGCTGGGACACGGGCCAGGGGAGCCCACTGGGTCTTAGTCAAAGGGACACACTACTGTGAGCTCCGTCCTGGAACTTGGGGTCCTGGGAGGCCATGGGGTTTTACACAAGGCCATGCTAACATGGATATGGGAGGGTCCAGCCAAGAATGGAGCGAGGCTTCTGGGGGTCCTCCGAGGCCCCTGTGCCCTGCCCTCACAGTCTCCCCATCCTACTCCACAGCCTTTGTCTGTCCTCACCCCACCATAACCTCTGCTTTGCTCTGCCTCCCATAGGCATCGACAGATGTGCCACAGGAGCCACCAACGTATGTGGGCCCGGCACCTGCGTGAACCTCCCGGATGGATACAGATGCATTTGCAGCCCCGGCTACCAGCTGCACCCCAGCCAGGCCTACTGCACGGGTACGCCCTGGGGCACCCTGGGCCCACTCAGGGGCAGGGGACAGAGTCGAGCGTCCAGCAGAAGGTCCAAGTGGTGCTGTGTGGTCAATGAGTTGAAGAAGAGTACTAGCCCTGCAGACAAAACCTACCTTACCTTGGGAGAACAAGTCTCTGGGAGCACTGTCCGATGAGTCTTCAGGACTCCAGGAGAGTGGGAAGCCCCCCCAGAGGCCCCTGACCAGTGCCTAGAGCCGTTACCTCTGAGATCAGCAACCCCCCCCACTAGCCATCTTGCTGCCTACAGAGCAGACCAAGGCCTACCCTAGTTGGAAATGTCTCCACTGATCCCCACCCCTCAAGAATTTGACACAAGAGAGAAACATCCACTGTGTCTTGAAGGAAAGGAAGTGATCAGGGGGCCACTGGGGGAGGGCGGCATGGGGCAGGAAGGAAGTGCCTGACCACTGCCCCAGCCCCTTGATGCCTGAGTGGGCCCTATGGGCAGACTTTGTGACCCCAGCCTTAGAGATTTTTCATGTCCCCGGCCTCCTCTCCTCCCTCATCCCCTCCCTGACCCACAGCACCATCCCCAGTCCAGCTCCTAGCATGGGCAGGTTGATGAGAGGTGCCCAAAGAAAGGTCCCCCTGACCTCCCTCCCCACCTTCCTCTGCTCAGATGACAATGAGTGTCTGAGGGACCCCTGCGCGGGAAGAGGGCGCTGCGTCAACCGAGTGGGTTCCTACTCCTGCTTCTGCTACCCTGGCTACACGCTGGCCACCTCAGGGACCACACAGGAATGCCAAGGTAAGCGAGCCTGCCTGCATCCCTGGGATGGGCCCAGGACCCCATACAGAGTGATGAGGTGGAAGAGGGTCCGGGCATTCACAGCACCCAGCTACTGCACCGCAGTGTGTGGAGCACAGGGGCTGTGAGGACAGAGACTCCGGGCTCTGACCTGGACCCGAGTGGAAGCCGACCCTTACGCTGAGACCAGACCGGAAGGAGAGGTTCAAACCTGAAAGACAGCAACACTCACCAAGGTCTCAAGGAGGTGTGGCTGGAGCTGAGAGTGTGAGGGGGTCAGGGAACATGGCTGGAGATGAAAACTAAAAGCCTAGTCCCCGAATTCTGAGTGACTAGGAGCTGCTTCCATTTTGGGTCAGGAGGATTAAGTGTGAGGACATGAGCTGGGACTCCTGGGAGACAGGGGAGCGGGAGTGCCTTTGCAAGAGGGTCCCCCCACAGCTCAGAGAGCCTGCAAGTCTTGGTGCTTCCCTGGGGAGGTGTGGCCCCCTGCGCAGGGCCCTGGGCAAAGTGGCTTCCAGCCTAAATCCTTGAATATCCAGCATCTGCGCCGAGATACACAGCCTCTGCGTACGTTTTTATGAGTGAGCTCACAGAGGTATGAGGCAGCGCTTTCCAAACAGTGCCTTATGGTGCATAACCCAGCTGGAAGCCTTACCCGGAGGATGGCACTGCTGTCCTTGAGGCTCACGTGGCTGGTTCCAACTGGGACAGCCCAGCACTCCCTCACAGCTCCCTCCTGGAGATCAGGAAGCTGGGCGTCCTCTCATGACCACGGCCCCCAGGTCCTAATCCCCTGAAGATCCGGTCTGCAGAGACCAAGGCCGTGCAGGTGCCCTGATATGGAGGAAAGGGGAGTAGAGGCGAAAACCAGCTAACTTAATGAGAGTGAGGGAATTACACGTGACCTTCACTGGCACCAAGTGTTAAGCACGTGCAAGCCAGGCTCCATGTGAGCTCTGGGCTCCTGCAGTGAGTTGGGTGTGAGCGCGTCATGGTGCGTGGGATCCAGGCGAGGAAGCCACTGGTTCTCCGTGGAAGGTGCAGGCGAGTTCACTAAGGGAGTGTTGGGGCTGGGGCGGAAGGGTCCCAGCCAGCATTTCGTGAGCGCTTCGCAATGCAGGCACTGTCCTAAGCCCTTCGTCCCATCAAGCTCATCAGCCCACCCCAGCCTTACCCCATTTTATAGGTCAGTAAACCAAGGCTCAGAGCACTGAAGTCCAAATCCCCGGGACCTCATAGCTGGCTGGGGCAGAGCTAGAAACAGAATCAAAGTCATTCTGGACCCAAAGCGTAGTTGGCTTCCAACACGCTCCCTTCCACGCTCCGGGAAGGAAGGGAGGAAGCAGAGTATTCCTGAGAAAGGGAACCATTTCACCAGAGGGCAGTGGGAATAATGATAAATCCAGTGTGACTGGAGTGTGGGGTCTGAGGAGGAAAGGGCAGGGGCCGAGCCTGTGGGTGAAGCCGGGGGTGCCTGGCTGAAGTGTTCGGACACCGTCCTGCAGGCAGTGAGCGGCAGGAGAGGTCTGTAAGCAGAGGGTGGCCAGAGCACGAGCAGGCTTTCTGGGACTTGACTCAGCAGTGCAGCTTGGAACAGCGTGGGGGTTGTGAGGGGAGAGGCTGGGGACAAGGGGGCTTCTCTGGGCTTTGTTGCATGGCAGGTGTTGGAAGCCAGAGGCCCAGCCTGGGGCACCGGGCTGGGGACAAGCTGTGGCTGCTTCAGGGAGTGGGGTCACTGGGCCAGGTTGTCTGCTGGCCCCAGCAGCTAGGGAGGGAGCCCCAGGTAGCTGCCCTTGCCTCTCCCAGCAGGGCTCCGGTGCCACTTGCTGGGACCTTACTCAGGATAACACCCACTTGCTAAATTCTGCCAACCTTATAAAGCAGTATCTCGTTATTTAATTATGTGTGAATTAGTTCATTAATTTATATAATTAATTAATTAATATTAATCATCATAATAAATTATAACCATTTCTGGAATTAAAATTAATATAAGTAATGGACCAATATAAATTATTTGAATATTAGATATTTTTAAAACATTTACTTTACTAATAAGTGTGAGCATCTCTTAATACATTAGGCGTTGAGTTTCCTGATCTTTCCTATTTTTTGCTCAGTTTTCCAGCGATTCCTGGTTTTCTTGTGGCGGCCTTGGGAGTCCCTTATACATCACAGATACTGTGCCTGGATGTAGATGTTGCAAGTCTCTCATTTCACCCCCTTCCACTAACCTTACCCACAGGTCCTTTTTAAAGAGAAATCCTTAATTTTCATGTGTTGAAATTCACCTTTTTGCCTTATTTCTTATATTTTGGGGGCTTGAGTTAAGAAGTCCTTGCCCAAACGTAAGCTACAAAGATATCCTTCTACACTTTTTTTTAAAGATTTTATTTATTTATTTGACAGAGAAAGATCACAAGTAAGCAGAGGGGCAGGCAGAGAGAGAGGGGGAAGCAGGCTCCCTGTTGAGCAGAGAGCCTGATGCAGGGCTCGATCCTAGGACCCTGAGATCATGACCTGAGGTGAAGGCAGAGGCTTAACCCACTGAGCCACCCAGGCGTCCTCCTCCTGCACATTCTTTCACTGAAGTTAGAGTTTCACCTTTTACAGCCTGTTTGAATCCATCTGGAGTCCGTCTTCCTATGGGCCTTAAGCTCTGTTTTCTTCTGTTCCCTTGCCCATATTTCTCCAGAAAGCAAGTCTGTGTTCTCAGCCTCATCCCCCGTCCGGGTTCTTCATCAAGGGCCCACACATGGCTCTGGCTCTGAGTTCCCTTTCCTCTCCCACTGGGACCACAGCTTCTCAGAGAGAGGACTAGTTCTTTCAGAAATGCCTAGAGAGTGATTAAGATGCAGGTTCCGGTGCTGCTTGGGCAGAATCTCCAGTCCCGGGCCTGGGGCAGGGGGCGGTTTACACCTTCTGCTGGGGAGTCTGCTGGGCACTGCAGTGTTACAAAGCTCTGCTCAGATAAAAATACTGTCCATAGCCACATGGTTAGTTTTCCATCCACGCAACAGGTACTTTTGGGGGTTCTGTACTGAGGACATTAGGATAATGAGGGACATTCTCAGCACTTGGGGAGAAAAAAATCGAGTAAATGAACAGTTACTATAATGGCTGGGTCCTAAGGGAACCCTGGGAAGGGGCATAGGGGTTGGTGGGGAGAGGTCAACCTCTCCTAAGAGATGAGCTGGAGACAGCCAGCCCCGGGGGCAGGAAGCCACTCGGGGCAAGAGAGTATCACACGCCCAAGCTCAGAAGCGGGTCCTGTGTGGCTGAGGCCGGAAGGCAGGGCCAAAGTGGGAGAAGCAGACAGGGGCCAGATCATGAAAGATCTCACATGCTAGGCCTAGGAGGTCAGATTTATAGGGTGGGTTTAATGCCAGAGTAGTAATAGCTAATGTTTCTTCAGTGCTTACCTTGTGCCACTCTGCTAGGCCTCCCACTTGGATTATCTCATTTAATCTGCACAGGGACCCGGAGGAGAGTTTGAACCAGTGCCTGGGGGGCGGGGGGCGGGGCGGGGGGGGGGACTAAGGTAAATCCTCCATTAATATGATGTGTGGGCAAGGAATGGGGAGTGGCCAAAGCCACCTGGAGCTGGTCAGTTGAACCAGTGCTTGAAATGGGGGTAGGACTGCTGACCATCGAGGAGAAGAAAATACCCCACGTGGGGTCGTCTGTGTGAACAAGGGCTCGGTGGCCGGACCGGTGGGGATCAGCAAACGAAGCGAGCCTGGGGCCAGGTGGCAGAGGCCTTGCAAGCCAGGTAGAAATGGCAGGGAACCGCTGGTAGGGCGTAGGCAGGGGAGTGCCATGACCCGGGTCGGGCTTTTGAGCTGCTATGGGGCACAGGGACGCTGTGGGACGATGGCATAAACCACTTCACAGGATCCGCAGCTGCCTGAGATGCTCCTCTCTGGCTCGTAAAGCCCTAATTTTCGGAAGGCCCCTAGGAACCCCAGGAGCAGGCCTCTGGAGGATGAACAGGGGTCAGGAAGAGGATTTTATTGGCCTCAGATCATGCCATCTGACCTTAAAAGTAGCCCCTGTCTCAGGATGAGGAGACAGCTTTGAGGGTCCCCAAGGGCCCCCCAAAGTAGCGTCCACGGGGAGAAAGGCCCTTGGGGGTTTGCAGAGGCCTGAGCCAAATCAGTCTCAGACCTGCCATGGGAGCCCCCAACCCCCACCCCCCGTCATCCCCAGTCATGGCTGCAGCTGGGACGCGTTTCCCGCCAGGGCCTCAGCATGGCGTCCTTGTGTTCCAGAGCGATGCCCCAGGACTCCCTGCAGGGCTGGCCCAACTCACGACTTCCCTGTGTGTTCACAGACATAGACGAGTGTGAGCAGCCCGAGGTGTGCCACGGGGGACGGTGCACCAACACGGAGGGCTCGTACCACTGCCAGTGTGACCAGGGCTACATCATGGTCAGGAAGGGACACTGTCAAGGTAAGAAATGAGATAAGGGAGCGCAGCCGGCCACCCCACCACCTCTCGGTCCTTCCCCAGGCGCTGCCTTCCAGCTTGTCTCTGCCTTGGACCTCGCGAGGCCTTGCACCCCCTCCGTGATGGCCTCCCATCTGCCCCCCAAAGCAGGGGAGCTCAAGCAACATTACACACGTAAGACCCCGGAAACAGCCCTCGCCTGAGCCACACCGCTCTCCTGTATGACAGAGGAGACACTGACCTCTCTGGGAGGAGCTTGGGGCTGTGACCCGGGCCCGCTTGCTAATGCTGGTTAGGCTGTGAGCTGCTCGGGCTTGGACCCCATCCTTAGATGACTCACGTGCAGACACCGGAGGAATGTCCTGTGTTGGATAAATGTTAGCAAATACCAGCTGAACGAGTGAACGAGTGAAGAATGAATGCTTGCGCCCCGATCTTTATGCCGTTTCCCGGGCCCTGCCAAAAGGCGGCCGTAACATTGCCGTGTGGGCTCCTCCCAGGCTGGCTGGAAGCTGCTACTATCCTGCAAGCTCCTGGCAGCACCGCCCCCTCCTTGCCAGGCTGGGGTGTCAAAGGCTTGCAGGAGGCCTGTGCTATATGCTAAGACTGGCTGAGACAGGAATGAAGCTGGGTAAGGCAAGGTTCCCTCTGGAAAGAAATCCTGCCCTTGACCCAAGTTTAGGACTAGCCACCTGCCAGCCTCCAGGTTTTACCTGGCCAGGACTTGGCCTGGTTTCAAAGGGTCCTGGAGGTGAATACCTTGCGAAGGGAGGTGTCCACTTTCCAGTGCCATTACCAGGGAAGTCAAGTCCAGAGTCCTAGAAGGTCTTAGCAAAGGCGAGAGCCAGCTGGGGGTGGAGGACAGATAGCTCTCTATCTGCACCCCCGGGGGTCACCTTCTCCTCTCAATGCCTCCCTCTTGGTGCTCTCCCGTTAACACCCTGGCCTGCCCCTGATCAAAGCCAAAATGTACGCTTTGTTCTCATGAGCATGATGGAGTCAGAAAGCCTGGCATTTTCCAGGAGAATGGAGAGTGAGGGAGTTGGCTTTTGATGGGTGCCTTCTGTGTGCCGGGAGCTAGCTGTGTGAGGACTTACAGGTTACCTATAATAGATAGATTACCTCGTTTAAGCATGACAACATGACAATTTGACATTAGACTTTATTAAAAAAAATAATAAAACTAAAGGAGATGAACCAAGAAAATACCAGGACATTAAAAAGATCAGATTTATACTAACCAGTCCACATTATAGGCATAGGCTCTGGTGGAGACAGGCCTGGATTTGGCTCATCTAGACACCTAAAAACGCAAACCATGAACCATCTCACGGGCCCTGGTGAGGACCAAGTAAGACAATACATACAAGACCTGCAGTACCCGGCGGTAGCATTTCTATGTGAGGGCCCCATTCCTTTTCACCTCTAGACTCCCCCCACGCTCCAGTCCACGCCTCTGGATTGTCCCCTTCTCACCAGGAGGAAAAGTTCTCAGACGCACACAGCAGCTGGGAGGTCAGGATGGGTTGCCGGCCCCGGACGGACACTCAGGCTGCTCAAAGACAGCCTGATGTAGCCTGCAGACTTCTCCAGGTTTCCATCAGGAACCACAGACCCAGCTATCACCCCGCGGGCCCGGTCAATTTCCTCTCCCTCTTTCTTCTCTCTCCGGCTGAGAAACCACTCTGCTGTCCACTTCAACTCAGGTCTCTGGTAGAAGGCCCGGATGTTCTGGACAGTGGCCCATGCAAAGTCTCTGTCGTACCAGGACTCTGGGTTCCCATGAAAAGGGCTTAGACCCCGTGCAGACTGCCAGGCCTTTCCTGTGCCCCAACCGCATCCAAATTTCTCCAAGCTTCTGGCCCTGGAGCACCCTGTGCTCTCACAAGGAGCGGGGACGGGCCTGCTTACATTTCCCCCATGCAAAGCCTAAAGTCCTGCTTACGGAAGCGCCAGGGTCTTCCCAGGGTACAGACAGGTTGGCAAGCTGGTCCCTGGCCCACCTCTTTCCCTGGGTCTTCTGGGGTCTCTTCAGCAGCCTCATAACAAGAGGGTGTGAAGCTTTAGTCATGTGGTCTCATTCTTTGGTGAGCAAACATGCCAGCTGTGCCCCAGCCATGGGCTAGGAATATAGCGATAAGTAAGACAGATAGCTCCTGCCCCCGATGACCAAGCCAGGAAAACCTACCAAAATATACAGTAATCTTAGATTAAAAGTCAAACCCTAGTCTATTCAGAACGATCTGGCTCCTGTCCACATACCAGCAGGACTGGTGGAAAAGCCCCAGGGTATCTGGTGACATTAGAATCTGTGCCCTTAACACTGGACCGTTCAGAAGTCAGAAAAATCGGCTTCATCCGGAATCTTTATCCAGCGCCTTCCAATGGGCTCGGCAGATGGCTCTGTGACGTCCGCTCCCATTGGGGAGAGCCTTCCCTCTCCCGCGTGCTCACAGACCTCTCCCATACAGTGATCGCCAGCGGGGGTTCTGGTCTGAGGGAGGAGGCCAGCAGTGGGGGGCCGGGACAGACTAGGTTACGCTGCATTAACAACTCCAGCCTTCATGGCTTAGAACACAGCCAGGTTTATATCTGACCAACGCCACGTGTCCATCACGGGTCAGCTGGGGATCATGCTGACATTTCTAGACTCTAGAACTCGCCAGAAGGAATAGCCAGTATCTTGAATGTGGCCAGTGTCCATGGAAAAAAGGAAGAGCACTCTTTAGAGGGCTCACGATTATGCTTTGGTTCGTAAATGACGTACTTCTTGGCTCCTGAGTGGCACTAAGGCCCTGGTCCCACCCAACCACAAAGAGCCAGAGGGCACGAGGCCACTCCTGGCCCAGCAGGGGGAGAGCTGGGACACAGCATCAGTACCACGAGTCCCCTCATGCCCAGCCTAAGACACTGGGTGCACCACCTCCACGAATGTGCCCAGAACAGACATCAGGGCTCTTCGCTCCCACTAAATCTAACCCCCTTCCTGCACTGCCTGATGCCTGCAGGAGAGATCCAAAGACCTCATTTTTCTCAGTGTGGTCTTAGAAAAGTGTCCTCACCTCTGCCTCTTTATCTCCTGAAGCAGGGATTGCTTATCATTCCCAATGGCTTTGCCCATCTTCCTCCTGTACCTAGGCCAAGGCCCTGAGGCCATGGTGCTGGCTGCTGTCTCCTGGATGGCCAAAGTCAGTGGTCCTAGATCCTTTCATCCCCCTCCTCTATCTCATTCTCTCCATCCCTGTCTTTCCAGAAACCCTTAGAATAGGTTACCCCATGGTCACCACAGCCCAACCAAGGGCTCTTGGCTACCCTCTTTGTAGAGATGAGCCTTATCTCGATGTCCCCGAGATTGCCTCGGGGTTCTGGCTCTCTCCTTGCAGATACCCACCTGAATAACACCTGCCCTGTGTATCTCTTCCTCTTCTAGACCCCCAGGGTCAGATTTGGCCTTGAGAGGGTCCCGGTTCCCTGGGACAGAGGGCTTTGATGTGACCTGACTTCTGCAGACCAAACAGCCTCAAGGGAGACTCATTTTCGCTCTTCACATTAGGGCCCGTGTCCTGTTCGGTAACAACAGCTGCTGGCTTTCGCACTCTGCAGAAGGCCTGTGTTCCGACCCTTGGCCCTGCCTCCTGGCTTGCCTCCATGGGTGTTGAGTAGGTCTTCCTCCTGGGCAGGAGGGCTTCCGAAGCTGCCTAAGCCAGGGACTTCCTCCAGGAGAATGACAATTACCATTTAGGAAGAGTAAATCCTTTCATTTCCTCTGGAGGTCAATCATCTGTCACAGATAGGGCCTGGGAGCCTCAACACTGAGCCAGAGGCACATCACATCCTCCCGCAGTCCCAACCCCGAGTACAAGCCCTGTGTTAGACCTCCCTAACTCAGCGTGCATCCCCTGTGTGCCCTGAGTGATGGACTTCCGGGTATGCCAGGTCGAGTCAAGAAGAACGTTGCCTACAGTGTCCGTCTCTCTCTGTCTTTTGTCCTCCTCCTTGCTGTCATTCTCCCTGGACTGGCTGCTCCTCTCCCTCCTCGGGTCCCCTCTTCCCCTGCTTGTCTGATTGGTGCCCAGGCTCACCCTTTCTGACTCTCTCCTGAACCTCACCAGACTGGGTGCTGAGTGGTTCTCAGCAGGAACAAAACTCTCCAACCAAGAAGCCTTGCCAGCCTCCACCCAGGACTCTGCATCAGCCGCGGAGTCTGGAGCTCCTCTGAGACTGGGGGTCATCCTCGGTCCTCTCCTGGTGCAGGAAAGCCCATTCTGCCTCCGTTGCCCAGCCGGCTCTCTGTCCTGGGGCCTCCGGGACCTGCTGCACGACGCATGCAAGATCCCAGCTATGCAGAGGGTGGGATGCACCCAGACAGACACGAAGGCTCTTCCCAGGAGCCTAGCTCATAAAGCAGAGCTCTCCCACCCTCCCAGAGCTAGTGGTGACCACGGCCTCTTGCCCCACCCAGGGAGTCTCCTTTCTAAAGTTCTTCTTTCTCTCTCTTCCATGCAGGACAGTGGGTGGGAGGTGGAGCTGGGAACACTGGACGGCCCTCACTTTCTCCTACTTTCCATCTGTCAGAGCCCGGCATCCCTCCCCCCACCTCGCAGAGCCACCCACGTGCTGTGGCTCCCAGGGATGACCGAGGGAGGGGATGTTATTTTGCAGATATCGACGAATGCCGTCACCCTGGCACCTGCCCTGAAGGGAGATGCGTCAACTCCCCCGGCTCCTACACTTGCCTCGCCTGTGAGGAGGGCTACCGGGGCCAGAGCGGGAGCTGTGTAGGTGAGGGCTGCTCACCGAGGCAGTGAGAGGGCTGCCTGGCCTTGGGACCTCTGGTGGAGCCCACACACGGGGAGGGAAAGAGACGGACCGGGGGAAGTGGCTTGGAGGCTATTGTCCTCCCTGACCTGGCTGGGCTCCCGTGTGACGTTGGCCGTGACATGGGTGTGCTTCAGTGACTGCTGCTCTGCCCTCTGAATCAGCTTGGGTGGGGGCCCCTTTGGCTCCTCGGGCATGTCCATCCAGGAGCTACAGCCCGAGGTCCCAGGAGCTTCTGTGGCCCGATCCTGCCGGGAAGAGTGAGTTGCCCAGAATCTCAGGAAGAGATTGGGTGGTGTGAGCTGGCAGCCAAGTCCTGCCGTGGCTTATGGGCAGGAGGGGCGTTCGGCTCTTCGGCAGCTCCGCAGCAATGTCTGAACAGCAACACCTACCTGAACAGGGGGGAGGCTCTTCTCCCCCCAGGGGGGCTGCTTGTCAGCTGTAGAAGGAATGTTCTTTCCCCTCAGTCCCTGCAGGAAGAAGGGCCCAGGGTTCAGAATGCCAGGAGGGACTGAATTGTGAATAGAGGCTTTGAGGCTCTGGGGAGGGCAGGCAGTTCCCAGGCCCTTGAGGCTGCCGCTCAGCCCCCCGGGCGCTGGTCGGCCTCTCTCTGCCTTGCCCACTCGCCTACTGAAGCTGCTTGTTGGGCTGGGAACATGGAATCATACCTGTTTGGTTGGCAAGTAGGAGGCCAGAAAGGTTTAGATTCACTGTAAGGTGAGTCAGGGGTCTTGGACACGTCATCCTGGGTGTCCTCAGATGGGCCAAACCAGCCCCTCCAGGGCTGGAGGACCTGGCTCCCTCTTCTAGGACATACGCAGAGTGCTCTGTGTGACCAGACAGAGCCGCAGTGGGCTCAGGCGGGAAGGGCATGCTGGCCGGCCTAGGTAGGTGGGGCCGGGAGCAGGAACCAGCTCACTGCCTTCCCAGGGTGGCTTATGCCCCCTCTGAATGCTGATTCCCTGGCCTCATCTTTAAGATGCCCTAAGCCTGACCATGGGGACTGCACGAAGGGCAGGAGGCCAGCCCACCCTCTTGGACTTCTCTTCCATAGATGTAAATGAGTGTCTGACCCCCGGGGTCTGCGCCCATGGAAAGTGCATCAACCTGGAGGGCTCCTTTAGATGTTCTTGTGAGCAGGGCTACGAGGTCACCTCCAATGAGAAGGGCTGCCAAGGTACAGAGATGCTAAAGCACCTTCCTCTACAGGCAAATCGAACTGCAGCTCCTTCCCTCTGCACACTCCCTCCTAATCCAGCCCTGCGCCCACATCCCTAACCATGCCGACCCAGCCACCCATCCTGCCAAGACCCGTCCTTCGCCCTACCCCTGCCCGCCTGTCAGTCTCCGGCTGTCCTGCCACGTCTGTCCTGCAGAGCCCCACACAGAGCTCCCTGGCCTGTTTCAGATGTCGATGAGTGTGCCAGCCGGGCCTCGTGCCCCACGGGCCTCTGCCTCAACACTGAGGGCTCCTTCACCTGCTCGGCCTGTGAGAGTGGCTACTGGGTGAATGAGGACGGCACTGCCTGTGAAGGTAACCCTGGGGAGGGACAGGCAGAGGGGGACGAAGAATATAGGCCTTCTTACCTCCCAAAGAACAATCTGTTCGTCCCCCAGCTTTGGGCTGATGCTGAGGGTCTCCAGGCTAGACCGGAGGACCTTAGAGATGGACTTGGCCCCAAGGAGAGCGTCTGTTGTCATCATCCCCAAGTTTGGAGGTGATGACAGGAGGGAAAAAAAAAAGGGTCACAGAGGCAAGAGGGAAGCTGATGGTAGAGCCGCCCCCAGAGCATTCTAGGGAGAGGAGGACAGGGTTGCCCCACAGAAGGCCCACAGCCAGGGCCTGCCCCTCTCCAGGGGCCCGGAGAGAGGCCTCTACAAGCTCACAGAGGGAGGCCAGAGGTGCGGGGATGTCCCTGCCTGGCCAGGTAGGGGGAGCCGTCCCAGGCCCCCAGGGTGACCGGCTTGGCCATCTGCCGCAGACCTGGATGAGTGCGCCTTCCCGGGAGTGTGCCCCTCAGGCGTCTGCACCAACACGGCCGGCTCCTTCTCCTGCAGGGACTGTGAGGCGGGCTACCAGCCCAGTGCCCTGGGCCACACCTGTGAAGGTGAGAGCTCCCTTCCCCTGCCACCATGAGGGAGGGGAGCACGGGGCGGGGCGGGGGGGAGGTGCGTGGTCCGGAGACTAACCCACCACCCTTAGAGAAGGGAGTGACCAGACACAGCAGGGGCTGCTTCCGGGCCAGGGGCCCCTCTGTCCACCTCGGACGGGTGAGCTGGGGACAGCTATCCTCACCCCTCCCTCTGCAGTAACTGGAAAGACAACTGCCAGTCTGGGTCTGGGGGCTGATGAGCCACTAAACAGGGGAATTTGTTCCATGTCCAGCCTTCCTGGGTTCTCTGTAAGGGTGGGAGCTGGGAGTGTATTTTGGAAAACATCCGCCTGGACCAGGCAATCTGTAGGCCACCTTCAAGCGTCTAGTTTCTGTGACCTCAGGTTCTCGGCATCTGTTTCCTTCACTGAGTTCTCATTAGTCTTCTCGTTGCTTCTCCGTAAAGTCTGAGCTCTCAGCCATGGCGAGGGCAGCGGGTTTGGCCGCCCTAGGCCGGGGTTGCGGGCAGAGGCCGAGCGTCCCCGGGGACACCGCGTGGTTAGCCGGAGAAGCCCAGCAGAAGCAGAAGGCGCTGCAGTCATGCTGCTCCCCAGAGGCTCCCTGGCCAGCTGTGCTGCTGCACAAGGGGACGATGCCTGTCTGGGTCCAGACTCCCCCAGCAGGGGAAGGGCCCTCTGGAGAGCTCGCCATCGGTTCCTGTCCTTGGGAGGTGCTCCCATGGGCCGCCTTGCTCCCTTGTGACCCTGCAGATGTGGATGAGTGTGAAGACTCCCGGGGCAGCTGCCAGGGAGGCGAGTGCAAGAACACAGCTGGCTCCTACCAGTGCCTCTGCCCCCCAGGCTTCCGGCTGGCCAACGGCACCGAGTGTGAGGGTGAGCGGCCGTGTGTGCCCGTCAGACACTGTGGGCGGTGGGGGTGGGAGGGGAGGTGGCAGCATGCCTGGGAGACGCCACTGCCTGCCTTCTCCTTGCAGATGTGGACGAGTGTGTGGGAGAGGAGTACTGTGCACCCCATGGCGAGTGCCTCAACAGCCACGGGTCCTTCTTCTGTCTCTGCGCACCAGGCTTCGCCAGCACAGAGGGGGGCACCAGCTGCCAGGGTGAGAAGCCAGCTTGGCCATGTCCACTCGCCAGCAGCAGGGACATACAGCGTTCCCGGCCCCACCCGGGGATGGGAGGCTGAACGACGACAGGGAGCCAGGTGTCAGGAAGGCACTCAGAGTCTTTCAGCAGGGCCTCTCCGCAATGTCAACGACAGACAGGTGCCCTCTGAACCCTTTGAGTGTCACCCATCTGCCCTTGATAGGGCCCCCATTCCAGTGCTCCTGCCTGCAGCCTGGCCTCTGGCTTCCAGCTCGGGACTCTTCCTCAGATCTCCGAGCCCCACGCCGCCCTCTGGCTCTCCTCCAGGCTGCTTTGGGCCGCTGGGCCATGTGGCTGGGTCTGCTGACGGAGGTCTCTATTCTAGATGTGGACGAATGTGCAGTCACAGACCGGTGTCTGGGAGGACACTGTGTCAACACCGAGGGCTCCTTCAGCTGTCTGTGTGAGGCCGGCTTCCAGCCCTCCCCAGAGAGCGGAGAGTGTGTGGGTAAGAGCTCCAGGGGGAGTGGACAGGGCGCTGCCCCACGTCTACCCACCTCCACACCTGCCTGGTCCTCAGCTCCCCGGGACCAGGAATGGCAGCTTCCAGGAAGCAGAGCACTTTCCACAGATTAATCATCTGAGGGATAATGCATTTATTGAGCCTCTGCTGACTCAGGATCTATCCAAAGACGAATGAAGATAATCATAACCCTTGCGCCAGCAGAGCACACAATCTAGTTTTTAAAGCCAAACTGATTCAACAGACATTTATTAAACCCCTGCTAGGTTCAATGTCTTTTGCTAGGACAAATAGACAGTTATGGACGATGTTGAAATTGAGCAAGGGAGACAGATATGAAGACAATTTTCTGCAATACACTTTGGTGAAGGTTTTATATAAAGAGAATCATTGAGTACTCTGCTATACGGAGAAGGGGGGGAGGGGCAGGAGTATCACAGGCATCTAGGAGCTCAGTGCTTTCCTAAATAGCATATAGTCCTCTACCTAGACAGTCATCCCTGCTGGGTCAGGAGAAATGATCTTGAACTTGATGCTTTGGAGTTGAGATGAGCACAGTAATTTGTAACAGATCAAGGACCCCGAAGGTTGTGGGATGTGACCTTATAATGCCAAGGAGGTGGGGCCAGAGCAGTGACCTATTTCTGTCCCCTCTCTTGGCTCTGGGGCCAGATATTGACGAGTGTGAGGACTTTGGAGACTCGGTATGTGGGGCCTGGAGGTGTGAGAACAGCCCTGGCTCCTACCGCTGTGTCCTGGGCTGCCAGCCTGGCTTCCACATGGCCCCAGCTGGAGACTGCATTGGTGAGTAGAAACCGGGAGGGCTGAGGACACCTATTTTTGATGTATCCAGGTAGAAACGACTTTGTCCTGAGGACCCCGTTTTTGTAACTGTTTGAAGTTTGCATGTTTTCCGCACAGCAGGGCTTATAGAGAGATTGAAGAGGAATGGCATTGTTCTTGAGTGTTCTTGTCCTGTGTTTAGAAGTCACTTTTCACAGACCTTGGTGTGAACAGACCAAGTAATCCCAGCAAAGAGAGCAAGAGTGTGTCCTATACTCTGGTCCCCACTGTCCCACAGACATAGATGAGTGTGCCAACGACACCATGTGTGGGAACCACGGCTTCTGTGACAACACCGACGGCTCCTTCCGCTGTCTCTGTGACCAGGGCTTCGAGACTTCGTCCTCAGGCTGGGACTGTGTTGGTGAGAAGCTGGCAGGCCAGCCAGGCTCGGGGCCGGAGAAGGGAAGGCCCGTGGGTCCTTGGGCCCATCTCCACAGATCTTAGCTGTCCTGGATAGAGGCCCTAGGGCCCTCCTCCTGAAACGTTGAAGGTCACACGGCTCCATAATGGGTCCTCAGAGAGTGGGCAAGGAAGTCCATAGCTGACGCCCTGACCAGCTCCGTAGGAGAAGCGTGGCTATGTCCTACCTGCAGGGGGAGCGAGCACAGCAGCGAAGGCCACGGCCATCTCCGGAGGCACATGTGGAGAATGTGCGCAGAGGGAGGAACCCTTGCTCTTGGTCCCTTTAGTGACCCTTTTCTGCCACCCTTCTCCTCTCTCCCTTCTCATGCTCTCTCATTTTTTTCTGCTAACTCCCTTCTGCTCGCCCCTGAGGTGCCCCTGAGACCTAGCCCGTTTCTTCTGAGAGGATGAGGGGAGGATCTGCCCACTGGGCAGGAGGCAGAGGGCCGGGGGGGCACCGGCTGCGTCTTCTCCACCCCCAAGCCTGTCCTCGTGCCTGGCAGATGTGAACGAGTGCGAGCTCATGCTGGCGGTGTGCGGGGCGGCTCTCTGTGAGAACGTGGAGGGCTCCTTCCTGTGCCTCTGTGCCAGTGACCTGGAGGAGTACGACGCTCAGGAGGGCCAGTGTCGCCTGCGGGTGGCTGGAGGTGAGCGTGCCCCATACTCTACCGCATCATTACACATGAGCGCTCTGTGGCTTACAAAGTGGTTCCGCTGCTCTGGCTCCCGAGAGGGAGCCTGGGCCAGGCCCTGAGCCGTGTGGGCGAGGACTGTGCCACATAGGACTGGAGGAGAACAGGGGGAGGAGTCGGAGTATGGCAAATGTCAAGACAAGTGGATGTCTGTCCCAGGCCAGGGAATGTCCCGGAGGCTCTGGGCTGTGACAACCCTACAAGGGCTCAGGAAGAACGGATGCCAACTTAAGGTGCCCAGGGACTGCAGACTGAGCCCCCGAGGGACCCCGGGGAGCCCTTCAGTGAGGAGGGCCTCGAGGCTGAGCTGAGCCTCACTCTCCCCTGTGCGCCCCACCCCAGAGCTGTTGGGTGCAGCCTCTCTCCCCAGGCCGGACGAGGACTGAGCTGGCCTCCTCTGACTTGGGAAGAAGCAAGCAAGACCTGAAACAAGGAAAGGTGGGAGGGGCTGGGGTACAGTGTGAGCTGAGGAATGGAGGGGCTGCCCGTATGGTACACCACGGACTGGGGGCACCTCCCTGGCGGCAGGACGCTATACCAGAAAGAGCACGGCTTCGGGCACTAGAAGAACTAGGGCCAGGGCCACTTACAGCTGGAGGCCGTGGCAAGTCATGTGGCTTCTCACAGCCTCGGCTGCCTCCCGTGTAAAGGCGGCTGATAATAAAATGCCGTCCAGAGCATCAGGTGAGACAATACAGGTGAAAGCATGGTGTACACTTCCTGGTGCGATATAAATGTAAAGCCTTGAAAATAAATTCAAAAGCTAGGGTGCCCCAGGGGGCCAAAGACAGACAGTAATAAAGGGCGTCTATCTCACACAGGTCAGAGTATTCCGGAGGCCCCACCAGGAGACCACCCCGCAGGCCCCATCCGCATGGAATGCTACTCCGGGCAGAACGGCCAGCTGCCCTGCTCCAGCCTTCTGGGCCGGAACACCACACAGGCCGAGTGCTGCTGCACCCAGGGCGCCGGCTGGGGAGATGCCTGTGCCCTCTGCCCAGCTGAGGACTCGGGTAAGGCCCTGAGGGTTCCAAATTCTCAGTGTCAGCTCTGTAGGGTGACGCTGAAAGAAGGGGAGAGGGGAAGGGGGGCAGAGCCCTCCTGTTTCTAAGCTTGGATGCCTCCCTGCACAGCTGAATTCAGTGAGCTCTGCCCCAGTGGTAAAGGCTACATCCCCGTGGACGGAGCCTGGATGTTTGGACAGACCACGTACACAGGTAACCTCCCTAGAGACCCTCCACCCCAAACTCCACTCACCTGAGGAGGCCCAGCCTGGTCCTCCGGGGGGCCCCCGGGGGAAGTTCTGCATGTAGCCCCAGCCTCCCGCTCACTTCCCTCGTTCCTGTCCCAAGGCTGACTACCTGCAGATTTGCAGCTGGGTCTGACGTGAGCCCCTCCTGGAGGTGTCCATACAACCTGACCTTGGTTCCTCTGCTCCAGAGGCTGAACCCTCCAGAACAAACTACGACGCCACGACTAACGCAGTCACGGGGCACAGGGTTGGGGTGGGGAGTACGGAGACAGCTGCTTTTCCTCCTGGCCCCACTTACAAAGCCAGAAACTTCGGGGAACCCACACTCAAAGTGGGTAGTTCAGGTCTGAGCCCTTCATTGCCCTAATCCTGAAGCTGGAGACAGAAAGAGAACAGAAACAGAAGTGGCTTTCCTTAAGTGCTTGTTATGTGCCAAGCACTATGTAAGCACCTAACTATATTAACCTTCTAATCTTCCTAACAACAATAAGAGATTAAGTCATAGCAGCCGCATTTTTTCGGCAGGAGACTGAGGCAAGGAGAACTCAAGCAAGTTGCCCAAAGGCACCTGACTAGCAGGTGGCAGCACCAGGATTCCCACCAGCAAGTCTGGCTCTGGAGCCCCTAGTCTTATGTTCTGCTTCGTTCGGCTTCTCCCCTCATCTCTGCCCTCCCACAGATGCAGATGAGTGTGTGATGTTCGGCCCCAGTCTCTGCCAGAATGGCCGATGCCTCAACACGGTGCCTGGCTACATCTGCCTGTGCCACCCCGGCTACCACTACAATGCCCAACGCAGGCTGTGCGAGGGTGAGGATGCGCCGCCCCCCCCACCCCCACCCCGGGCCACTCACCCAGCCCCCCGCCGGCCAGCCCCATCCTTGCTGGGAGCCCCCACTGCAGCAGGGGAGCTGGAGGGGTTGTCCGGGCTCGAATGTGAGCCCCTGCTGGAAAGGGATCCCCAGGGAGGGGCCTCCCAGGCGGGGCTGGAGCAGGGGAGGAGGGGGAAGCAGGGAGCTACTCCTCATTATCAGTTACAAGAAAACCTCCTTCCACGAAGCCGGTCTGTGGGCAAGCTGCCTTCATACCGCCCCACGCATCCCCTCCATCTCTCTGCCACCACAGATCACGACGAGTGTCAGGACATGGCCTGTGAGGATGGTGAGTGTGTGAACACTGAAGGCTCTTTCCACTGCTTCTGCAGCCCTCCCCTCACCCTGGACCTCAGCCAGCAGCGCTGCGTGAACAGCACCAGTAGCACAGGTCAGTAGGCTGGAGTGGTGGGGCGGCAGGGAGACTGGATGTAGGCTGGGAGGGCTCACGTGCCTCCGGGCCCTGTGCCACCAGAGGACCTGCCTGACCACGACATCCACACGGACATCTGCTGGAAAAGAGTCACCAATTATGTGTGCAGCCAGCCCCTGCACGGGCGCCGTACCACCTACACAGAATGCTGCTGCCAGGACGGCGAGGCCTGGAGCCAGCAGTGTGCCCTCTGCCCCCCCAGGAGCTCTGGTGAGAAGGGTGACCCGTGCCCACTCGGGAGGGAGGGGCCCTAGGGAAGGGAATGCCCCTGTCTCCCATCCCTATTGCTTGGGGACAAAGCGGGGCGGGGGGTGGGGTGGGGAGAAGAGCACTGCCAGCAACTCCCTCCCAGAGGGGACCAGTCCCAGCACGTTCCCTCTCCCCAGGCAGTGAGCCGGGGAACAGCACACCAGGCCTTAGCTTCCAGAACTTGGCAGCTTCCTCTCTCCCTCCTCCCTGACAGAGGTCTATGCTCAGCTGTGCAATGTGGCCCGGATTGAAGCGGAGCGGGAGGCGGGGGTCCACTTCCGGCCAGGCTATGAGTACGGCCCTGGGCCCGAGGACCTGCACTACAGCCTCTACGGCCCCGAGGGGGCCCCCTTCTACAACTACTTGGGCCCTGAGGACACCATCCCAGAGCCAGCCTTCCCCAACACAGCCAGCCGTGCCGGGGACCACCTGCCGGTTCTTGAGTCACCCCTGCAGCCCTCGGAACTCCAGCCCCACTACGTGGCCAGCCAGCCAGGTCTGTATTGCTGCCCACGTGGGGAAGTGGTGGGCCCCACAGCTGTTTCACTTCCACCGCCTCTCGCATTAATTAATAACTCCGGGGTGGGGGGGTGAGGCCGCAGAGGAGGAAAGACGCACCAGGCCCTCTCACAGGTCCCTCAAGGGCCAACTCCAAATGCCTAGTCGGAGCCTACTGAGGAACTGGGACAGGGGACACAAAGAGGTACAGGACACCACCTCCCCCTCAAAAGCTTCCCTAAGGGCGTTGAGAGAGCGAGAGAAAGCAGGCACACTCCAGTCTCTGTTTCCCCCTCCATGCCACTCACAGTATGCAGAATGACCGGCTCCTCAAGCTCACACTGGTGGCCTGAAACGTGCATTAAGGCTTATTAATCACTTTAAAGTCCTGCTGTGGTGACCCGTGCACGGGACTGGGATTCTAAGAAGTCGGGCCTGGTACCTGTGCGATGGACGAAGCTACCACAGGCACAGCCACTGTATCAGACTAAGACCGCACGGGGACTAGGGTCGGGTCTTTCTCAGGGGTTGGGAGCTGCTTAGAGAGGTTCAGGCAGATCCCAAAGTTTTGCTTTGTGTTGAGTGAGGCTAATCCCCTCTTGCTGCCAGTCTCCCTCCCCACCCCCCAACAAAAAAACTATGCAAAGATTTTAACCACCACCAACCACAACAAAACCAAAACTGTAGACGCCCCCCCCCTTGCCGGGGCCCTGGCGCTGTGAAAGTAGTGCATCTCGGCCCTCCTGGAGCTGACCCGTAGAGCATGGCACGTCTCTGCCACCCCAAGGGGAGACATACTTTCTCCTTAAGGGTTCAGCCTTTTGTTTCAGCAGCTTTCCATGAGGCTCCCAACCCTGACCTTAGGAGTTCAACAGCAGCAATCCTTCATGAGGAGGGTGAGGGCCCCAGGGTCTGGTGCAAGGCCTCAGCTTCCTTCTCTGACTCCCTCCTACCAGAGCACCAGGCCGGCTTCGAAGGGTTTCAGGCAGAGGAATGCGGCATCCTGAACGGCTGTGAGAATGGCCGCTGTGTGCGCGTGAGGGAGGGCTACACCTGTGACTGCTTTGAGGGCTTCCAGCTGGATATGGCCCACATGGCCTGCGTGGGTAAGTGTCAATCTGAGTGGCAATGAATGCCCAGGGAGCAGGAGGACCCTGATGGCTCTAGGAGGAGAGATTGGACCTGCCCTACTGCTCTGTTAGAAACAGACTGAACTTAGGGTAGCTGGAAAATCCACTGCTGCCCCCTAGTGGGCCGTCCTGGAGCCAGGCCAAGCGGGGAGAGCGTGCCAAAGGAAGGTCTCCTGCTGGGTTTAGAAAATCCTTTCCATGGAGATTCCTAGGCAGAAGAAAGGGACAGGAGAGCATGGTCACTCTGAGGCACAGGGTGGGTTCACTACCACCAGCTCTGAGAAGCTTCGTTTTGGGCAGTGACTTCAGCTTCTGGTTGCCACATGTAGGATTCCACTGCAGGGCAGAGGCACCTGGGTTCCCTACAGGGCTCTCTTCCCTCCCTTCCTCTTAGATGTGAATGAATGTGATGACCTGAACGGGCCTGCTGCACTCTGTGCCCACGGTCACTGCGAGAACACCGAGGGCTCCTACCGCTGCCATTGCGCTCCAGGTTACGTGGCCGAGGCAGGCCCCCCACACTGCACTGCCAAGGAGTAGCAGTGAGGGGTCAGTGTGGACAGCTACCTGGAAATGGGCCCCAGCCACAGGCAGGGGCCTGGAGGAGGCTTTCCTAGCTGGGAAGACATCAGGAAGAAGCAGGCAGAAGGCTCCGCACCCCAGCTCCCAGCCAGACCTGCCTGCTTTTCAGCTCTCCCAGCTTGGGCCCTGGCTGTGAGCTTCTGTCACTGTCTTCCTGCCACCATGCCCTTGCTTGGCTCAGACACCACCAAATGCTTTAATGCTTCAGCCACTGGCCGTGAGGATCAGCCTATCATCTGTCCTGGCCTTGCTGTGGGATGCTTACCAGAGGATGGCCCTCATCCACCCCCTCAAGCCGTGCAAACATGCAAGGTCGTTCGGACTCAAACTGCAGACACGCTTTCCCAGTCACGATCCACGTAACATCCTGATGATTCCACAGCTGGGTCAGAGGTCACATCTGCCCGGGTATGGTCCTCAGTATCTCTTGAGCAAAAAAGGATTGGCGGAAGTTTGGGGAATGACTCCAAGTCCTCCTCCCAAGAACCATCACGGCAGCCAAGCTTGTCTGGGCCAGATTTTGCCACATCTCCATCCTGTTAGCAGTGCTGTGGCCCCAGGCAGGGGCAGAAGATCCCCTCATCTAAGAGGAGCAAGACTGATACCAGCTTGCTGAGTGGAAGAGACACAAATGAAGGGGAGCACAGAGACTGAGAAAGCAGCAAGAGGGCAATACGGAAAATATGGGGAGGTGATAAGAAAGGGGGAGCCAAGGCTTTCAACAAGGCTAAAGAAAATGTTCGGTTGCTTTGGGTAAGCACTCACAGTCTACCCAGGACAGCTGCTGTGCCCCACAGCAAGGCTGCCACAGGACGGGGCCCATCTCCGATGACCTGTATTAAATACACACTGCTTCTTACACGACACAAATCTCTCCTGGGCTCTCCTTTTGTGGGTACCAGTTTGAGGTACTAAAAATAAAGGGGTCTGTTCTCTGGCTCGTGAAATACAGTGCAGTCTTGTTTAGGGGAAGCCAGATTACCCATGTCGTTTCTTCTCTCTACTCAGAAGCCCTTGCTGTCTTTCCTTCAAGAACGGGAAGGCAGGCTGGCATCCCTCTCAGTTTACAAGTAGAGACCCACTCCATCCTTGGCCAGCTAGAAGTTGAGAACCACAGTGGAATAAAGAAATGTACATTTGGGCTCCTGTTTTTGTTTTTATTTCATATTAAACTAAATTTCTTTACCATGTTGGCTAAGTCTAAATGTTAGACACGAGGATGTGCCTATCCTTTTGACAGCTCTGCCAAGAGCCTCTGATTGGGATCCAACGGGAAAAGGTTCTTTATTCTTCTAAGACAAGGAAAGCTCTGCCTTTGCATTTGTCTGATGAAAGGCAACGTAAGTAAACAAGACTCCATGTGCCTGAAGACATGGAGATGAATGCTATTCTCTTAATTTAATCTGTCCTGTCCTACCTGCTGCTCTAATTGTCGGCCATCCCATAGTAACTTATTGAATGCTTGTTATGTGCCAGGCACTCTACTGAGTGCTGACCACAAATTTCATTTAATCATCCAGCAATTCCACTTACTATTTTTATTCCCAATGTATAGATGAGTAAATTGAGACACACAGGGTTTAAACAATTTGCTCTGTCGCTGCACTAGTTGAGATGTTTTCAGCAGACAAAAATACATCGTTACACATATGAAAATATTCCTAACAAAAGAAATGTGAGTTAAAATCACACTTGAGACACTTTTTTAAGGCTGTCAGATTGGCAAACATCAGAAGTTTGCTAAGACTCCTAGTTGGCAAGCTTCTGGTGAAAGAGGGATGCACATACACAGCTGACAGGGCCTTAAAAGGACGCAACTTCTGAAAAGGGTAATATGGCGATGTCTTTCAAAATTATAGAAGCACTTACTCTGACCCTTCTAGGAATTTAACCTTCAGATATAGTCTCACCAAATGTGAAATGACACGTGTAAGAGGTTATTTATTATAGCATTACTTATAACAGCAAAAGAGATCAGAAACAAACAGTTGCTACGGGGGCCCAAAAATGAAAGAAAAAAAAATGGCTCTAAATGTCCTGATAAGAAATCCAAACAGACAAGCGGGGAAAGGCTGTAGAGCAGAGTAGACCGTGTGCTGCTATTTGTCTAAAGAAAGGGGAAAGACACCTGGGTATCTGCTGACCACCTCCTCGCCACTCCGCCTCACACCCCACGGTTCAGAGAACTTCTTACCACTCTTCCAGATCCGCGCTGGCGCTGCGCCGCCTCCCAGCCCTCGCCTTCCTGCTTACCCTTCCGGAACAACTTCATGCACATACACATATTTCTTTGTATCAAGAACACAAGTAGCATCCTATGCATGCTGTTCTGCACTTTGTTTTCACTTAATCCAGACTTGCACATAAAGAACTGTCTCATTCTATGTTATAATGGTATATTATTCCATTGAACAGATAAATCATAATTTATTTAATCAGTCCCCTACTGATGGACATTTCCATTGTTTCCCCTCTCTTGCTATTATAAGTAATGCCATAATGAATATTCTCGTGTATATGTTATTTCACATTATATCTATGGGATTATACCTATAGGGTAAATTCTTAGAAACAACAGTGGTTTGTGGGGAGGGTGACAGGGTGGATGGGTACAGGATTGGGAGACTTTTCACTGTATCCCGTTTTGCGTCTTTTTGAATTTTGTACCATGTGTATTACCTTTCCAAAAAAATAAAATATTTTTAAATACAGCTTTGGCCATAGACTGCTTAAATGCTCCCTTCTTTATATATTTATCTGACAATTAAAGCCACATAATTATTTCTGAACTTCTTAAAGCAAACTTTCTTTAAATAGCCCTGTAGCATTTCTGTGGAGAAAGGGCAAACGGATTTTTTTTAAAAGAGCAATCAGAAACACCACTGCTAGATACCTAGAAAAGTAGAGGAGTTTCCCGCCTTTCAGACAAACATGCAAAACCGTAACTATGTTGCAGTGGACAATGTTGGGTTCCAGGCACTACCAGCGGCACTGATCCGCTCTCAGCCAGTACTGAAGGGGGACGCCGCCACACAATCAGTGCTGCCTGCTTCTCTATATACACTCAATGCTGTATAAAAGGAGACTGAATTAACAGGTTTCAACTCTTAGAAGTTAGAAAAGTTAGAAAGTTCTTGGACACCTACTTTAGTAGCCCTTCCTAATCTCTTCTAAACCTGTTTTCTCCTAATCCTTTGTAATCTGTGGACATTCCCACACAAAGAAACTAAGGGTGGATGGGACACCTACAGCTCACATACCGCTAGTCACTAGCAATCACATAACTGAAGAGTATGATTCCACCACAAGGTAAGATCTGGATGTTGACTAAGAGCCCCCCCTCCCCTTTTGAGCCACCAACATAAAGCAGATAGACAACACGGGCACCTGGGTGGCTCAATCAGTTAAGCATCTGCCCTCCGCTTGGGTCATGATCTCCAGGTCCTGGAATGGAGCCCTGCCTCAGGCCCTCTACTCAGTGGGGAGTCTGCTTCTCCCTTTCCTTCTGCCCTGCCCCCTACTAGTGCTCTCCCTCTCTCTCTCTCAAATAAATAAATAAAATCCTAAAAAAAGGCGGGGGGGCGCCTGGGTGGCTCAGTGGGTTAAAGCCTCTGCCTTGGGCTCAGGTCATGATCCCAGGGTCCTGGGATCGAGACCAGCATCAGGCTCTCTGCTCGGCAGGGAGCCTGCTTCCCTCCTCTCTCTCTCTGCCTGCCTCTCTGCCAACTTGTGATCTCTGTCAAATGGATAAATAATATCTTAAAAAAAAAAAAAATACGCTGGAGCACCTGGGTAGCTCAGTTGGTCAAGTATCTGCCTTCAGCTCAGGTCGTGATCCTGGAGTCCCAGGATCCAGCTCAGCCCAACACTGGGCTCCCTGCTCAGTGGGGGGTCTGCTTCTGCCCCTTCCCCTGTTCCTTCTCTCTCTCTCTCTAATAAATTAAAAAAAAAAAAAAAAAGCATATTCACAACATAAAGCAGATGCAGGCTCCCTTACTTCTGCTTCTTGCATCATATCTTACTAGGGCAAAGGCAGGGTATGCTACCCCCAAACACTCTCTAACTTGCATAAATAAAACCAATTCTTCAACAATAAGGCCTTTCTCCTTGAAAGTAATGGGGAAGCAAAAAAATCTTCCAATGGATACCAAAAGAGTATCAAGTTTTCCTAAATGAATTTGCACAGTAAGCAAAATTTGTGAAAACATCTGCTGGTCTTTACCAGAAAGAGGGCACCTGATCATAAAGGGCCTGCAAAAGACCCTAAACCTATTTTACTAAGCTTACTATTTATTCCAAGCAAACTGCCCTCTATCCCCTTGATGCTATTATTTCTCTATGCTCTCTGCTGTTAAAATTTCTGTATTATCCTACTCCAATGGAAGCTTCTTACTACTACTGCGGATTTTCTCATGAGGCTTTCTAGTGTGATAAAGTAAGGTGATTTCTCCCAAACCCACCCTTTCTAAAACACAGAATCCCAATTCTCCCCATTAACAGCAGGTACTTAGATATAGGCATTCAAAGGGACTCTGTTCCTATCTAAGTGACCATTGCAATTTAATGGTTTACTTAGCAACTAAAGCATTTAAGCTCCTACTCTGCATGAGTTTTAAAATCACAAAATCATGGGGCACCTGGTTGGCTCAGTCAGTAAAGCATGTAATTCTTGATCTCAGGGTCATGAGTTCAAGCCCCATGCTCGGCATTGAGCTTATTTAAAAAAATAAATAAAAATAAAGTGCACTCTTTAAAACAATATGTTCTAACATTCAAAAGGTAGCAAAATCTCTTTTTAAAGAGGATGAAAAGACTGCGCTGAAAATCTAATTAGGCCCAGGTATGGGCAGCAACTTTAAATGTCTTAGTAAACTTAAACAGACGCTCCCATGATACGCTGTTTTCTACCCCCTCCCATGGAAATCTGTGAAGGTCAGGTTTCTGAGTGTCCCTTCCTTCCTCTTTGTACACATTGTACACACAACAGCTTGCTTTCTCTAAATCCTAGGTTTTCCCATATTGAAAATGTAAGTACCCAAGCTTCATCTTGTCTCTAAAATCTACATTTCCCTTTTTAATGGTAAATTCTTTTGCTGAATGACCTTAATTCCAATCCACTTCAGAAATGCAAGTTTTTGCTGTAATGAACTTTTAGGCTATTGAGGAAAACAAGAGTTTAACCAACAATTTTTCCAGAAGCAATTTGGTTGTGGTTTCCCCACGTGAGCATTAATAAATCATTTGTCATGGTGGTGGTATTTCTGTCTTTTTTTTAGTTGTCTGTCCATGAAGTTCTGGGTCCCCCAGCACTGTCACACACTGTCACAACTATTGCTAGCTCTGTAGCCTAATTAAGTGCCATACCCAAACAAGTACTTTAAAATTCATTGGAATTTGTGTCTTCAAGAGCTTTTCTTTCAGCAACCCTAACATAAAGTTGCCAGGTTTAACAAATAAAAATGCACAATGCCCAGTTAAATTTGAATTTCAGATAAACAACAAGTAATTTTTAGTATATGTCTCATAAAATATTTGGGACACACTTACACTAAAAATTATTTATTTGAAATTCAAATTTAACTGGGCATCCTGCATTTTATCTGGTAATCCAACCTGAAAGAAAATCCCTAACCATCTATTACCTTTACCAACAAGGGGACCCCTTCCTGCTATGCATGAGACCAAAGACATTTTACACCATAAGATAAGTAAAGCAACATATCCTAAAAAGACTCAGTCATTGAATAATCACAGAATCTTGAAATGTCTGTCTGAGTACAGAGTATGAGGCCTATTTTTTAAATGATTCAGGTTATCAGTGGGGCTTAGATCCAAGTTTCCTGGGTGATGGACTACTGGTTTTGTGAATCTAGCAGACCTGCGAGTAAGAGAGGAAAACGTATCTACCCTAACAAATGGGAAGCGGGGAATGGGCAGCACAGAAAATAAGGATGTGGGGGGAAAAGGAAAAAAAAAAAAAAGAAAGAAAAAGAAGGGTGTCACTAGCACATTCAGGAAGAGTGAGATGAAAAAGAGAAACTTCCGTTCACCTTTCTCATCCTTTCTAGCCGAGTAACCAGTGTTCAAGCTACCCAATCTGTGACCCTGATCCAGAACACCAGTAACTAAGGACTTTCTTCAGAATGGAGCTTTTATACATAGCTATACACCTATGTACAAGCACCCGAGAAGTGACTCCAAATTTTGGAACCCTGGAGGCTCTACAGATTATAGCGGGCGGATTTCAGCCAGTTAGTATATCTTAGATCACAGCACCTAGAGGGTTGGCCTTAGAAATGTGTGAGTGAAAACAGACTGAGAGTAAAAGCTTCATATTCTGAAAATAATAGTGGCAAAACACAACACTCCTGGACTGAGGGAAATAAAACTGAGAGGAGGATATGATTGGAAGGAAACCTCTAGAATTCTACTAATCCTAGCTTCCTCAAATTGGAACAAGTGGCAGCAATCTCTGGGTCACCTGTCATCACATCAAAGTTTGATAGAGAAGGATGAGCCACAGGAGCAGCCTTGCTGAGCTTGAGGATTGTTCAACACTTGAAATGAGCTTCGGATCAGTTCTTGGCTGAAGTCCACCTGGGCCCCTTTCACGAAAGCCAAGCTATCAGAGTCAACCACCACTCTTGCCCCGCCCTGTTCAAACACCCTGAAAAAGACAGGAGGAAGACATTAAGGACTATCATAAACACCAAAACCATAACACCCTCTGAGCCCTTGGGGTGCATATCCTGTTTTTCTAAATACAGGAGAAGCATTCCTTATTACCTCTAACAAGTGTTGCTTCTCTCTGAGGCAAAAAGGGTCAATGGAATGAATACTGGTAAAGGTGTAGGGATTTAGGCCTGGAATCCAGTCCAGCCTGACTACGCAAAGGACCTAGACAGGCCAACTTCCCTCCTGTAATATAGTTATTCTGAATCATGACAACAAATCCTCACTGTATTCCCACTGTGTGAGAAGGGTGGTGTTGGGCGTTCTTAGCAAACCTTTTAAATTCGAAACAAACGTGCACTTTTATCCCTCCCACACATTCTCTGAGGACCCACCCCTTCCTTCTTGCCTGTCGTCGGGGTTGATAACTGTATCCAGGGAAAATTTGTATTGGAATCCAGAGCATCCACCTCCCTCCACCTCCAGCCTTAGGAATTCCGACCCTTCGGTGATTTCCAGAAGTCTCTGAAATGCAAAAACGGGGATCAAGAATGCCCGGCAAGAGGTAGCAGAAGGGTGGGCCAAGGGGAAGTCCCCGCACTCTTGGCCCTCGCCCCGGCACCGCCGTCCCGCGTCCGGCCTCCTACCTGGACGCAGCTGGCGGTGAGGTGGATCTGCCCTTCGCCGGCCTCGGGGCTGGAGGACGATGCTTCCCGACGAGCCTGAGGTCCGCGAGAGGCCGCGAGGAGCCTGCTGCACATGGGAGGGGGATGAGCCCGGGAGCAGAGGGGCACCTGGTCACTTCTACCTGGACAGCCTCCCGGCAACCCTGACGACCTCCACCCGGACAGCCTCACGCCAAGCCCTCGCCTCCCCCGCAGGCCTTCGTTCCCCCCTTAGTTCTGGAGGCGGAGAAACTAACACCCTTCCCAGATGCCTTTGTAGGCTTGGTACCTGCCCCTTGCCCAGGGAGTGACCGCTCTCAGCGCCGCGGCCGTTAGAGTTAGCCCGCGGACGGCAGCCATCTTCCTCCACAAACCCCGCCCCCCGCGTCGCCCCAATCCTTTTCTCCACCTGGGCCTTCGGAGGCGGGACCCACAGAGACCCCCGCCTCCGAGCACACCTATTGGTTGGTGCTGGAGGAGAAGGGATTTGATTGGCTAGAAATGTTTCCACTTACGGAAGCGAAGGCGCACCAACAAAATCCCGAGGCGCGTCGGGGCGGAGATGGATCCAAGCCTGCGGAGCCGCGGAGCCGACCAGATGGGCGGAGATAGCTGGCGTCTGGGCGGGACTGAGGCAAGCTTGGCTCTCCGGGACGGGGGGCGGGGCGCGGGCAGGGCCCGCCCTGGATGCTGGTGATGAGTGGCCTGACCAGGCTCCTCCCCCGGCCCGCCCCGGCAGGTTTATCTTGTGACTGGGACGATCCCCTCTTCCTTCCTCGCGCTTGGAACCTGTTTAGCTGCGATGCGTTTCTTGGTCGCCGCGTTCCTGCTCCTGGCGCTCGGCGCCTCCGCCCTGGCGGAGCCGGTGCATTTCAAGGACTGCGGTGAGCCCCAACCTGCCCGAGATTCCCGCGCCCTCTGCAGCAGCCCCCATGGGAACCCCGCGCCGAGACCCCCCGGCTAGGTTGGGCGGGTCCCGCGGGCGGCCAGGCTCAGCCGCTGGAGTGGGCCGAGGTCGGGGAGAAGCTGCGGGCGTTGAAACCCAACGGCAGAAAACTTTGTCTCTTTCCTGAGACGCGTGGTTGGGATCCCTGGACATTTCCTGGAGCTGGGCCTTTTGCTGAAGTTTCCTAAAGTTTGTAGGGCAAACCACTAGAGATCCCAGTGCTGCGCGGGGCGTGAGCGGTGGGGCGCAGAACTTTGTGTACGCCTCGTATCTTGGATGACCTCTCCCTCCCCACGCCGCTTGCTTTTATTTTTAATTTCCCTTTTGCTGACAAGTCAAAAGCCAATTCTCCTTTTCATAATTTACTCCATTGCCGCTTCCCTTGGGCTATATAATTTTGTGATTCTTAATCACTGTTTCCTCCTGTACGTAAAACTCGTGTTGCTGGTCACAGCTTGTGACACATAACCCACTCTTGTCTCTGATCCTTTTTGGGAAATACAAGTGGGGAGGGGCGGGTACTAAATAGTCAAGTCTATGGAATTATTTGTTCGAGCAGAACTTTCCAGAAGTGAAAAGGTGGGATGATAAGTGAAAGAAGACTTTTTATAGAATCTGTGAGCTGGAAGGAAGCTTGGAGATCCTGGAGTCAATTCTTGAACTCCAGAGATGTGGGGTAACTTACCCAAAGTCACCCAGCAGAGTGGGAACGAGAATAAGTTTGATCCTTTGTATCTAGTGCCCAGGTATTAGTAACTGCTCAGTAAATATTTGTTGAAAAAGTAAATGAGGGAATAGATAGTCTGCACTATATCGTCAGAATTTATGTTGAGGTAAAAACAAAGTTGGGCTAGGGGACAGGATTGATTAAAGAGTAAAGACTGCAGACCTCTTAATACTTAACAAATGCCGTTCCACGGAACTACTGGCACTTGAAAGATGCTATTATCACCTCAAATTACTGCCTTTCTCTCCACTAAACTTAGTGACCAAATTTGGATGAAGATGTTATATTAACTTTATTAACTCATTCAGCCCTCAGGATCTGTTTTACAGATGAGGAATCAGGCACATGGAGTAACTTACCAAGTTCTTACAGCTACTAAGCTGTAGGAAATTAGTGGGTGTTTGTGAACCACTTTGGGTTTCAGTGGTAATATTAAATTAACATTAAAAACAACAACTATGGAAACCAAATCCAGATACTGTTCTCATTTGAAAAAAGCAGATGTACACCTATGGCAGGAACTTCTTAAGGGAAGGATGGTTTCAGTTAAAGATTTTCAATTGACTTCTGAATTGGGAAATAACAGTGTAAAAACGTCAGTGCCCACATCAAAGGGTTTTCAAGTGCCGCTTTACCACTGACCCCTTTCCCCTGGAGTGGTATTTCCTCAAGTAAGCAATGCGGCCAAGCAAACTGGTTTTGCTATTTTTGCCGATTAGGACTGAAGAGTTTGTTCTGTGGACATTGAAAGTCCAAGCACCTCTTGTCAGTAAAAGTGGATGAAGGAGCTCCAAGTACTGCCCTTTCCTCGGGTCCTCCTAGAACACATGACCCAGTCTGGAAAGAAGCAGGTAGAAGTGGACGTTGAAAGCTCTAGCATAAGCACTGATTTTCAGTAGGTTGTTGATTCAAGTTCCGGATATCTGTTTTCCTGTCTGTAGAAGATAGGAGGACACAGTGAGTGGAAGACAGTGCTTGCAGAAGAGAGTTCTTGCAGGTGTATTTTGAGAACTTTGCCCATGATGGAGAAGCAAGCTGGGGATAAGGGGCCGCAAGTTATTATTTACAGACCTCCCTGGAGCAGTGTTGGTCAGTTTGATGAAACTGTCCCAGCCAAGAGCAGGTACAGGCCGAGAAGGCCAAGAGCATCGACATGAGCTTCTCTTTTTGTATCCAATGGGCTGAGCAAACCTGGTGACTGCAAAGGAGAGGCCCACCTTTTGTGTCAAAAAAGGAACTTGCTAACCCACCCAGGAGCAGCTATTCTAGATTAAATTCAAGGACCAAATCCCGATGAGATGGTAATAAAATGAACACCTACATAGCGCTCCTACGTTGCAAACACTTACCTAAGAGCTGTAAGTGTGTTAGTTCACTTACCCTATGAGGCAGTCACTGTTACTCTTCCCAGAGGGGTGAAGTATCTTGTTTTGAGGTTTTGCAGTAAGTCCTGAAGCCTGTGAGATTGCAAACCCAGGTGTCAGTCCCAGAGCCTATCTCTCAGGCTTGATGGCTGAATGGCCAAGCTTAAGCTTTCCTGGGGAGCTGGGAATGTTCCAGAGGCGCCTGGCTGGCTCAGTTGGTTGGGCGTCTGCCGTCAGCTTGGGTCTTGATCCCAGGGTCCTGGGAATGGAGCCTCAGCAGGGAGCCTGCTTCTCCCTCTCCCTCTGCCTGCCGTTCCCCGTGGTTGTGCGTGCTCTCTCTCTCTCTGGCAAACAAATAAAATCTCTTTAAAAAAACAAAAAAGCTTTCCTTGGTGTAGATGGTGTTAACATGCAGTTTGCTTGCATCCTCTCCATTCAGCTGTCCAGTTTCAGGGACCTGGATCAGACAGTGGGATTTTGAACGATTTTACTGAACCCGTTTAGGTCAAGGATTTATTGGGAACAAATAGCACTTTTGTCTTTGTTTAGACTGCAGAGACACTTATTTTGAAGAACATGTGTTTCCGAGCTGGAGTATACGCTTGTATACTGCAGATGCATTCTTAAGATTGCTTTCACTGGTAGGGGTATACAAAGCTCGGTGACCACCAATTTGGAGCAAAACCAGGACAGGATCGGAAGAGCATGGGTGGTCGGGTTGGGGGGGAGGTCAGTTCAGGAGCAGCCAGTCTCCATGGCATCCCTGAGCCCTGAGCCATCACTTGTGCCATAAGTATGCTGCTTTAAATCTGGCTGGTTCAGTCTTTAAGCATCTGCCTTGGGCTCAGGTTCCTGGGATGGACCCCACATCTGGCTCCCTGTTCGGCAGGAAGCCTGCTTTTTCCTCTCTCCCTCCCCCTGCTTGTGTTCCCTTTCTCGCTCTCTCTCTCTCTATCAAATAAATAAAATCTTTTTTTAAAAAATTAAAAAAATAAATCCTGCATGGGGATGGAAGGAAGAGTGGGGATGACCTTCCCTGGTGTAGCCCTCCCAAGATACAGAGCAGGGTGGCTGCCTTTTTATACTTACCTGATTTTCTTCATTCCCCTTCAGCCATCAAATACGAAGAGTTTCCTGGAAGTCACGGCATCTTCCCCTTACGTAGGGGACAGCATAGGTGCTTTATTTTCCCTCCTATTTCAATTCATTTTTTCTTTTTGTTTAACAGGTTCTGGGGTTGGCGTTATAAAGGAACTGAATGTGAACCCGTGCCCCACCCAGCCCTGCAAACTGCACAAAGGCCAGTCTTACAGTGTCAATGTCACCTTCACCAGTAGTGAGTAAAAGTGGCTGTTGCCTTCAAGTTCATCTTAAAGCCTAACAAGTCTCAAGTATTGGAATGAACACGGGGACGTGGGGCAGAGGCATTGCAGTCAGGACGTCCGTGACCTCCCTTCCAGCCTGTGCAAAGCTCAGACTTACCTTCCTAAGGGAGTTCGCTGGGGACCCAAGAAAAAAAATCTGAGCTTCATTTCTAGAAAGGGCATCTACTTTGAATCCTTTCTTCACTTTCTATCCTGTGGAACTAGATGGGACAGTCTGATAAGAAATCTCAACGTTCCTGTCATCTTCTGTTCTTAAACCTAAAGACAGCTGTAAATCCTAGAGTTGTTTTCTCTCCTGGATGTTACCCTGCCCCTTCTATTGTCCCAAACCAAAAATGTGCTTTGTAAACAAGAGTAATCCCCAACCCAGAAAGAGAGAGAGAGAGAAAAACAGAGCCAGTACTCTAGATCTCCAGGATAACCTAATAGCTAGTTAGTTGCCCTGATTTTACTGTATTTATTCCTTCTACCTGCCCATCTTATGATATGGAGGTTAGAGGGAGAGCAAGAAATATACTTCTTTCTGATCTTAGCCAGTTTCTAAAGGGTTCTCTCTTCCTGTTATAGCCCATGGCATTTCTGTGGAGCTCCCTTTCCATTTTGTTCTTAATTTTCTAATGGAATCCTGCAGGCAGGATTTGAGAATCCAGAGACCAGTCTTCTAAAACTCCGTAAGATATCCTATGCACTTTGACAGAAGCTGATATAATTAACAAAGTATACTGCCAAAAAAAACTCCATGACTTTGTTGGATAAGGTTATTTACATAGCTCTGATTCCCCCAAGAAACCGAAAGACCGTTAAGAGCAAGGTGGGACTGAGAGCAAAAAAAACAACCGTCTTGGTTGCTTTTTTTGTTTTGTTTTTAGAGTGAATACTTATTCTGTAGCATTCACAGAGGTATTACGCATAAGTACAAAGAGAAATAGACTCTAGGAATGAAGAAATACAGACTTGATGATTTGTTCTCCTTGCAGTGCCGTTGCTTGGGACCATATCTGAGTTTTTTCCTTAGGGTTTAGAAATAGGCTGTTCCCTTTACTATCTAATTCTCTTTTGTTCCTCTTAGATATTCTGTCTCAAAGTAGCAAAGCTGTGGTGCATGGCATCGTGTTGGGCGTCCCAGTTCCCTTTCCCATTCCTGAGGCTGATGGTTGTAAGAGTGGAATCAACTGCCCCATCCAAAAAGACAAGACCTACAGCTACCTGAATAAACTGCCCGTGAAGAATGAGTACCCCTCCGTAAGTGACCTTGTCGTTCAGGATGCCGAAGGCCTGTGACCAGATGAGAACTCTGAGGGGAGGGGGCAGGAATTGAAGATTGGGGTCGGGGTCCTTCATCTGTCTGTGATGAAGCAGCAGAAGCTTGGGGGGCGAGGAGATGAGTGGGAGTGTTAGGAACCCTGAGGTAAGGCAGATCCTCTTCACCACAGCCCTCTGTTCTTTGTCGCCTCCTGACGCCATTTTGATACACACTGTCTCCCTCCGTCCTCCTGACCACAGTTCGCTGAGCAATATTACATCTGCTTTATGAGTGAAGAAATTTGAGCCTCCAGTGTTAAGCACTGGAACAGAGTCCACTCTGCTCAGAAACATTACATCTCGATCTAGAGCCAGGCCTTGTGACCCCCAAAACCTAGGCACTGTTAAAAGATTGTAGGCAGAGGTGCCTGGGTGGCTCAGTGGGTTTAAAGCCTCTGCCTTCTGCTCAGGTCATGATCCCAAGGTCCTGGGATCGAGCCCCCCATCAGGCTCTCTGCTCAGCAGGGAGCCTGCTCTCCCCCCACCACCTTCTCTCTCTGCCTACTTGTGATCTCTGTCAAATAAATAAATAAAATCTTTTAAAAAAAAAAAAAAGATTGTAGGCAGATATTAAATAGTTCAAGATGCCAAGTTATCAAAAAATCCTGGTTTCTCCATTAATCTCTTAAGAGAGCAGTAGTCTCCCAGCTCCACAGTAGAAAGGTCACTTTCTCGACACACTTCTTTCTCCCCTGTGTCGGTCTCCAGCCCCTACCTTGCCCTCTGACTCACCCTGCTATACCTGCTTCTTTTCCTACCAGAAACTTGTGAGGCAGAACCTGTTGGAATGGACATGTGTTAAAGATAGGAATCCTGATGGGCAGCCCTGTCAGAACCCCTCTCACTCTTGAGAGCTTTTCCTGTGTCTTCACTTAATATATGGCTTTACTCACCAAAAAAAAAAAAAAAAAAAGAGGAATCCTGATAAGAATGGAGGAAGTAAAGGGATCCTGTTTTCCGTAAAGGAAAACAAGCTGCATTTTTTTTTTTTTTTTTGGAAAGGAAATCAAGGAGAACCCAGCAGCAGCCTGGCCAATTATTTTTTAGGAATGGCAAGTCATTGAAGAACATTGCAAAGAGACTCTAATAGCAGGTATCTGTGTTTAAGGGGTGTCAGAGACCCTACAGGTCAAGAACAGGTTTGTAGATTAATTTGCAGAGTATCCATAAAATCACTGGCATTTCTGAGTCTCTGGTCCCTAACATGGAGTGTCTGATTAGGGCCTGCCACCTAGTAGGCATTTTGTATATGGTAGTTATTGTTAAGTGAATTACATTTCATTTGAAAAAAGGCTTAAACTATGTTAATTTAGGCATTAAGTGAAACAGTAGTTAATGTGTTCTAGTCTTGAAAAACTTACAAGTTTCCAGAAGCCAGGTTTCCTGGTCACTCATGTGTTGTAAAAAAACATACAAATTAAAGGTAGTAACTAATAACAGGTAAGCAATTATCTACATAAGAAAGGATTGGAAAATTATCAGAGATTTATTAAGAATTAGAAGGGACAGGGGCACCTGGGTGGCTCAGTGAGTTAAAGCCTCTCCCTTCGGGCTCAGGTCAAGATCCCAGGGTCCTGGGATCGAGCCCCGCATCAGGCTCTCTGCTCAGTGGGGAGCCTGCTTCCCTTCCTCTCTCTCTGCCTACTTGTGATCTCTTTCTGTCAAATAAATAAATAAAATCTTCAAAAAAAAAATGAGAAGGGGCAGTCCATACTATACAAATCAAAGCAGAGATTTCTAATGAGGTGTGTTATTATAAAAAAAAAAAAGTTCAAGATATAACTAAGCTATTTTGCTACAAAGCGTTACTGTTCCAGAAATTATTCATACAGTCCTAAACTTCTTCGGACATCCTTTGTGTGTTGACATCTTCAGTACCAGTAACAGGGTATTTTATTATGCCTACGAATCTGACATTCTGCTCTCTGCTCCTAATTGGTTATGCTTGGAAAAAGCTGGATCGGATTGCCAAATCTATAAGAAATTGCTTAAATGTAAAATTACCTCCCGTGCAAGGCTTCGTCGTGTACCGTTCATCTCAGAGGGACAAGAACGCTTTAGGAATTAGATCCCACGCATCAGTGAGGTGAGCGTGTGGCGCCACTAACACCGAATCACACGTGGGACTTGGTTTGCTCTTGTGAGCTCAAGTGCACTGGTCGTGCCCACATCCCAGGCAGCCCTCCTGATGGCGTGATTCAAGAAGAGAGAGCTGAGGAATTAGGCAGTTTGTTATTAGGAGTCATAGTTAAACCTGTTCTGGATTGAGGCAAGGTCCTGCTTTCATTTTTCCCAATTCTTTTTCTCTTTCTCCAGATCAAACTGGTGGTGCAGTGGGAGCTCCTGGGCGACAAAGGCCAGCATCTCTTCTGCTGGGAAATCCCAGTGCAGATCGAAGGCTAGATCTGCTGCTGCTAGATCTGCTGCTGCCAGTATGTCCGTCGGGGGGTGAGAGAGCACAGGAGAAATCCAGTCTAACCTAGATCAGTGCCATAAGATGAAAGGAATTTCCACACCACTGTGTTATGCCTCTCGGCCTCCAAAGGGTTCCAGATCCCCTTTCCTGAGAGCTCTGAACTATTGCCCTTGTAGTATCTTTTGTGAAGGGGTGGGGGAGAGACGAGAGAGGGAGGAGGATAGGCATGGCTTGAATTGTCTTCAGTGTTTTTTGCTGTTGGGAGAAGGAGGGTCCAGCAGTCAGGACCCTAGTGAGACTGTGTAGGGCTGTTGGATAACTTGCCCTCGGGTTATCTGCCCTGGCAACAGAGGGCGGGTTCCAGACCTCCCCCACCTCCTGGGATATCACATCTGCAGGTTCCTCAACTCCAAGTGCCTCCTTGAGTTCAGCGCATTGGGCCAGCGCCTCAGCTCTGCCGCTGGATGACAGTGACTTGCTGTCCGGTGGTGTCCAGCCTCTTGGTGGCGGGGAGGTGCTCTGCCGCAGAAACTTCCCTCTGAGCAGCCAGTCCTCTATGGTGATCTCCTGTCTCCTTTTCTGTCTTAGGTGGTTTTCATTAAATGCAGCACTTTATAGCAGATGTTTGATTTTTTTTTTTTTTTTAACAACACTAACTTGTGGCTTCCTGATGCCCCTGGAAATGTCCTTTTGAAGTAAATAAAACTTGGCAGTCTTGTCTTCTGCATGTTGCTGGTGGTCACCTGCTTCTTTCAGAGTGTTTTCCCCCAGATCTGTGGAAGGTAGACGCCCGGTCCCATGGTCCCACAGTGCAGTAAAGACAGGACACATTCAGTCACTGCCCTTTCTTCCCTCTTCGCCCAATTAGACCTTGCCTGTCTGTTTTATACAGAACGACATGATAGTTTTGCTTTATTTTGCACACTCTCGACACCACCAGATGTGCTTGAGAGAAGCCGTGAAAGCAAACACCACCTAGTTCAATGATAACATGTGAAAGGTCAAGGGAACTCAGCGGGGGGCGGGGAGCAGAGAGCAAGAGGTTGCAGGTTGGCATGAAGCATAGTAGTCTTTTGGGAGCCATAACCATGAGGAAAGCCTAGAAGCTTAAAAATGAAGGGGGCAGCTGTGGCAGATAACGGCCAAGTTAATGAAATCTTGGCTTTTACTGCTTTTGAAGTGCAAGTATAATCATGGGGCATGTATTTCACTGCCTGTTTTAATCAGTGTACTGTCCATCACCTTTTAGCAGTCGCAGGTGCGACAGCCCTACTCATGAGTGAGTTGGGGAATGTGGGCCTTGAAAGGCCACCCCTTTTAGATTGGGGTGCCTAGGCAGCAAGTAAGTCACGTGGTCCAGTTCATTTCATCCCGCTAGAACCTTGGATTTCCTTGGCTTGTGAGTTTCCCAGGAAAACCACCAGGGGACAGGCATAGATCAGGAATAAAGTTAGCAGCAGCCAAGACTTCCTAGTTAATTCCCAGAGCCATTCAACCACTGTCTTCTTTAGCTGAGACACTTTGTGTATCCTCTCAAGCTGTGTCTAGGGAGTCAGCCCACTCATGGTGTCGCCATGATGGGCCCTAGGTCTGTCAGACTCGGACGACTCCGGAGGTAGGAAACTGCTGTGGGTTCTGGCTTCAGACAGCTGGTAGTTGGATCCTGGCTTCGCCAATTCATAGGACTACAGGGCAGTCTGCAAATCCCTTAACCTCTCTGTGCTTCTGTTCTCTTATCTGTTAAATAGGTATAATGAACACCAGGGCTACAGAGCCTAAACGGGGTGATTCATGGAAAATGCTTAGAATGCCCCCCTGGCCCATGGTGCACACTTGGTAGATGTTAGCAATGATTCTAGGAGGTAGATCTTGTTCCTCACCTAGAAACAGCAGGAAAATCCGAAGGTTCAATCAGATGTGTGCTGATAGGTCACCTCCAAAAAAATGAGCCCTTCCTCTGCATGGAACTTATTGAGATGCCTGGAAAAGCTCAGTTCTCACGTGTGGCCACTGTCTCCCTGCTCCCAGAACACTTGCTTCTGTCACCGAGCACACTCGAAGCTCACAGCGGCCCACCCTGCGTTCCATACTCGTGCCCTCACCTGCTAAAAGAAGACAGAAGAAAAATAGTGCAGCTAGCGCCCATCCTTCCGGCAGAGCAGGAAGGTAATGCAACAGCTTATGAACTGTTTACCATCCACTGTGAGGCTACACGGAGCCTGCCCTGTGAGCTAGGGAGCGCTCCCGTGGGGGGGATTAGCTTGAAAGGTCGTCTTCTGTACAGACGGTTCATAAGCGCCCCCTGAGTCATTAAAGCATTGAGAAGCATTGAACCTTGGGCTACCTAAAAAAGGTCGCGCTCTTTCCAATGACAGTCTCATACTTTTCTAGTCCACTGAGCAAGCTGTGAAGGCTCAGACACCGCTCCTCTCTTGCATGAATTCCAGGCCAGAACGATCCCAGACTCCGGTCATTAAAAAAGCACGCTCACAGTCACAGGAACCCGGTATCTGGTATCTCCAGTTTGGGAGAGGGTTAGGTGGGAGGGCTGACATTTAGTCAGATCTTGAGGTAATGAAAAGCAATAAGCATGGAGTAATTTCCAAGCTTGTACGTTTGGTTTTGAAATCTTAGTTGATTTTTTTTTTAAAGAATTAAGATTGATCTTAATCATGCCTTGCAAAGGCTGATGTAAGTCCGTTCTCGGAGAAAACCCACGGATGTAGGAAAAGTGGCTTGACCTAGGTGAGGTCCAGGCCAAGGGAAGATGATCTAGGATGAGCCATTCGTGTCTGAGAATCCAAAAAACAAGTATTGCTGAAATGACTGGGTTGCTTACTGAGGATAATTATTTAATAAGCAACACGGTTGGAAGTCCGGGGAGTGAAATGGTTGGTATGAGGTCAAGGTCATGGTACACAGGAAGAGCACTGACACAGGAAAGGATTATGTGCAAGAGATGTCACTGAGGTGACCGTCATCTTGAACAAGTGTTTCTCCCGAGGGCCCTTTGGAAGGAGACAGAACTGGAAACGGAGCTTGGAAGATTTAAAAGCCTGGGGTAGTTGGTTGAGTGAGTGTGTGTGTGTGTGTGTGTGTTGGGAATGGGAGGGTCACTGTTGTGTGACCTGAGGTAGAAGGTGGCACTGGCTCTCCACAGATACTGCCTAACAGCGTCCTTAGAAGAGTTGAGACATTTTGGGTGGTTGTGTCTTTTTCTGTGAAGAGAATCCCCTGGCCCATCCCTCAGATTCCAAACTGAAGCCTATTCACTTACAGCTGTCAGTTGACTAGCAACTAAACGGTCTGGGTGTTGGTTGCCATGGAAACAGCTAAAAGGCCCATTGCTATGGGAACCTACCATGCTCTCCAAACCAGGGGTTTGGTTCCTAAAAAGGAGTGGCGGGCACGGGAGAGGGTGGAGCCAAGGAGACGGCTGCAGAGGGTTAGAAGGTCCAGAAAGGAGAGGAGGAAAGTGAGTGAGGCTGGCCAGCTCCTCACCACCAGCTCCTCACCATCGGGACAGAAAAGCAGTGACTTCGAGCACTTTCTGCAGGCATCCCCACCTGTTCTCTGTGTGTCTCCCCCTGGTAGCCACAGAGCACGGGTGGTCGCTACCCCAAGAGGAGAGGAAGGGCATGAGACCTTGGGACGGACCTAGCATGACCCTCGTCTGCAGGGGCTCTGGCAGGGAAAGTCTTGGCTCCTCGCCGCATGGCAGGCCCTTCTTCACGCCTCCCATGTCCCAGATGAGCAGCCAGCAGGTGAAAGGAGCTTAGCTCTGGCTGCCGGTGGGCCAGGCCGATAAGGAGCCTGGCAGACAAAATGGATGGCTGCTGGCCTTGACTGTGGCAGGGGTGCCGGGAGTTCCAGCGAGGAAGCAGATGGCCGGCCAGCAAGAGCAGTGTCTGTTGTCAGCACCTGAGAAACGCACCGCTCTGCTCTCTGCCCCCACCCCCCACCCCCGCAGGCCTCTACCACAGAAGGTACCACAGATGGAACAGAATAGGAGAAACGAGGCTTGACAGTCTGAGGATGTACACAACAGTCGTTAAGATTTTTGAGTTTTGCAATCGAGGGAAATTACTGACGTCGGTGTTGGGTGCTAAGATGACCCATTCTGAGACAAAGAGAAAACAGCCTGGGGGCTCTGCCAGTAACTACTGGTAACATGTGGTGTATCAATTGAAAGGACTGGGCGAGTCTCTAATCATACCCGTGAGAGTGAGGAACCTCCCTAGAGTCCAGAGAGGCTCAGGACTGAGACTGGGACCACGACATTTGACTTAGAAGCCGTCTCAGACATGTTTGGCCCAGGGGACTTTCCTCTGCTTCTCCAGAATTCCGAGATGCCTGGTCTTGATTATTTTTTTCTCCTAATCTTGCCTTCTGCCTGGAGCTGTTGGTCTCAGTCCCTCCCAGGGAGCTTTCGAGTCTAGGAGGCTGGCACCAGAGAGAGAGAGAGAAAGAGAGAATGGCCACCCAGCACGTGCACTGCTCCAAGGGACAACCAAGCATTTCCCCCAGGATCTGTGAGGAGATTTTTCACTTTGAGAACATAGTTGTCTATAGATTTCTGTAACATTTAAAATTGTAAATCCAAGCTGAGTTTATACCCCACCTCCAACTCTTCCCCGTTGACTGACTTTGGTAAGTTATTTAACCTCTGAAGGCCTCCCTTTCCGCAGCTATAAGTAGGCTAAGAATACCCGTCCCAGGGCCCTTCTGCCGTGACCTGAGGTGGTGTCTGCAAAGGGCTCGTGCAGTGCCCATCCCTAATAAGTACCTGATTATTATTATCCTCCCAGATCAGAAAAGAAGGTTGCAGCCATGGAAACTGCTCAATGGCCTAGAATCCTAGGCATTTGCCATGGATTTGTCTTCCAAATTTAATTCCAGGTGCCATTCAAGACGAATATCCCCTCCGCTGGTCCTCCCTGTGGTTTGGCTTCGCTAAGGCAGACTCTAATCCTCTCTCTTTAGGACGCTTAACCACATTCTTTTTCAAGTATAATTTTCGTCTGTCAGCTTACCTTCCTAACTAGACTGTAAACATCTTGAGAACAGAGACTGCCCTTTCACATTTCAGTAAATGCCCCAAACTCAGCACTCAGTGGTCTTTCAGTGAATTTTTTTTAATACAGGAAAACGTCATGGTTCTTTCGTTATGCATCTGACCATTTAGTTCTACCATAGCTCTGGTCTGCCAATGGGGCAGGAAGAGGAACGGTTGATTTGATGGCATTCTCCTGAGGAAGGCACAACAGGGCCCCATCCTGGGCAGGTCGCTCCAGACTCCAGGACTCTGGCTCACATCTTGTAGAAGCCTCCGTCACGTGCATCCAAGACTCACTGACAACACTAGCTTGTCTCCAGGCTGCAGGCTCCCTGGCCCTGGGTTCAGGAGGAAGTGGCTTTCCCTCCCTGTCTGGCTTCTGTCTGTCTTCAGTTCAGTTCAGCAAACCTCCTGACCACTCCTGGCTCCTGTCTGGGTCATGGTCATGGCTCTGTAGCTGCACGTTGTATCAGCTTGCTTCTGGAAGGGCAAGAGAAAGTGGATCTGGCTTATCCAGCTCTCTTCCTTCTCCGGTAGAGGCTAAATCCCGGCAGCCTCTGGCAGGATCCCACCCCCTCCCCTTGGCTTCCCACCAGAGCTTGCCCTTGCCTGCTCAGAGGAACAAGGCCCAAACAGCTAACGGAGCATCTCCCAGACCGTGGCTGCTGAGAACCATCTTCTCGCAAGGCGGGTCAAGCAAACTGCCGGGGTAGGGAATAGGGCAGCAGGATTGAATACAGGAGAAAAGCCTCTTTGCCATGTGACCTTGGATGAATCATTTCGCCTTTTTTAGTTGAATATCTCATAGAAGTGGTACAGGAACAAAAGGAAATGATGGGTGTGCACGTGGTAGCTTGGAAATACAAAAGTTACTCATACTCAGAATAATATCATAGGCTTGTGGGGAGGACCAGCAATTCATCCTTTGGATTTTCCTGCCGAAGGATGAGCTCGACACACCCACAGAAAAACCCACAAGAAACACAAGGACCTGGATTTGATCACTATAAGAACAAGTTTAAGATTTGGCCACCAAACAGATGTTTAATGCAGTTGGCTCTCCCATAATGTTTGCTTAGTCCTGAGGGCATAGAAGGCTTAGGCAACCTCTCACTCCGTCACCCTGATCACCACATAGTCTGGTTGAGTTTACAGGGGCAGGACAGCATGCTGTCCCTCAGCCAACACTTCCTGTGCCCCAGTTTTATGCCTGGCGCAGTGATCGGCCCTGGGGACAAAAGAATGAGTAAGGCAAGGTCCCTGCCTTCAAGAAGCTCAGAGTCTGTGGGAGAGGCAAGCAGCCAACCATCACAGATACAGTGGCACGGTGCCAGTCACAGGGTGGAATGCCATGGCAACCAGAAGGAAGAGCCGTGGGGGCAATTCGGTTGGGAGCCAGGCTGGAAGCACTTTGACCTTTGGTCATCGCTCAGCCATCCTTCTCTCATTCATTCAACAAACATGGCCCCACCCTTCGTCTTCTGAGATTGGGGGGAATATTCATTGTAGTGAATTGACCTCCTCGTGAGCTGCTGGTTAATTTATTTTTACTTAAATTTCCTCCTACTTCATTGACCTTGGAACTAAGTAAGCACATTTGGTTATGTTCTGACCATGCACCCAGTATTCTAGAACTCTGGTCACCACTCCCCAACCTATCTGACCCACTTCTCCTTTCGGTACCCACTCCGGCCACACTGGTCTCCTTTCAGTTCCTCACACCAGCTGTGCTCCCTTCCCTCAGTCACAGGATTCTTACACAGGCTGGTCTCCCTGCCCCGAATGCTCCTCCCACTTGGTTAGCATTCAGATAGGAACCCCTGCTCATCCTCTCCATTTCCACCGAAGGGAAGCCTTCCCAGACCACCTCCCCCAGATCAGATCAAGAGCTTTGCTCTCTATCCCCAGAGCCCTGGGCTCTCTCCCCTCATGGCACAATTCAGAATTACATACTGTAATTCTTCGCTTCTTTAATTAAATATCTGTTCCTCTGGGGCAGAGAATATTTCTATTTGCTCATCACCATAATCCCAGTGTCTGAAAGAGCTCTCAGCCCAAGGAGCAGGTGGCCAACAAATATTTTTTGAATGAATTAATGGAATGATAAATGGCTTTTTAGCCACTTTCTGCCTTGGGCATAAATTTGGTTGAGTGTCCCAAAACCTAAACCAAATAGCAAATATACAAACACACAAGCCTAGGGACCAGAACCCAAGGGAGCCCCCCATGAAAGAGGCATAAAAAGAAAGCAAGTTTGGGTTGGGATGGCCCAGAATTAAGAGGCTCCAAGCTTGTAGAAATGGGGGGCCAAGGGAGGGAAAATGGAGACTGGAGCCACCTAACAAGGTCAGACCCGGGAGGTGACCTAGGATGGAGGGAGAATTAATAAACTGTACTGAGTATCCATCACCTTGATTCTCAGGGGGTGCTTGTGTACCTTGGGTGTAACAGAACAAAAGACAGAATTACTGCACCATTTTCCTACTGCTTCCGTTATAACTAGACTTTGATAAGTGTGGGATTGGGGAGGAGGAGGATCATTTTATATTGAAACCAATACTGAATATAAATTTCTTACGATTATAAAAACGCATGAGATTTTGAAGACATTCGTGACGTTAGCAGTAGTTTAGTGACGGCATCTGAGAAGCATTAATACCTCAAAGGTATTAATACCTTTAGTACCTTCAAAGAAGCATTAATACCTCAATACCTTTGGTACTATATTCCAAAGGATTCTGTGTGATTGGAGTTTTGTAAATCAAGGATCAGAAATGCAAGGAGGATATGCTCTTTGGAGGCAAGATTGTTCTTTTGTGTTTTTGTAGCGCCCACCGCACCCACGTCTCCTGGGGTCGCCCGTTAAGTGTGGAACTAAAGCCAAAGCAAACAACTCACTCTGGGTCCAGTCTATAAGTCGTTAATTGGATTCTGTTATCAATATTGCTCAGCCTTCCCACTCCTCCAGAGAGAGTTGGGGCCATTTCTGTATCTCTCTGGAGAAGATTTAACTAAAGAGGCTCCATGGGGTGCTGTGTACAAGCTCTTCCAGGATGGAATTGTGGGGGAGACCATAGGTAGCAAGACTGAGTTGAAAGCAGAAAGCACAAAGAGATTTTAACTTCCCACGTTGCCTATAAGGAAATTAGGCTCTAGTTTCCCTGTGTTTTTCCATTGTCATCTGTGTTGCTTCCACTCCAGGAGAAACTGGGAGCGCCTTGTAGACAGGGCTTTGTCTGTTTTTAACAGTAGGCACCCTGAAACCATACACAGCCAATACTTGACCACTGTCTTGCCCAGGGATTCCCCCGGATCCAAGCAGATAGAATCTTGGCCAAGATAACAATCCAAACTGCAAAGCCTGGAAAAGAAAAATTCTCAGAGGTAGGCAGTGGTAGGAAGCAGGAAGTTAGTTGGAAGAGTAGGCGGCAGAAGGCGGCTGGTAGGTCCTTCCTCTTCCCTCCTCATCTACCTAACAAAGGAGTGAGCTGAACCTGGGAGCAGCCCTGGTGATCCAAGTCGTGATTATGGGGACTGATTCTCAGCAGGGCCTGAGATGAAGGAGACAATGTTCTCAGATTTAATCGCTGCTTTTCAACTCCCCAGATGTCATCTCTAATGGTCCCTGGCTGGTGCCACTCAGAGCCTCCACCCACAGACCCTCAACTCTGCCTACCTGAACAACTTCCTCCCAGCTGCTCAGCATCTCTGAAGCTCAGATCCAAGCCTGCCCCCGCCCTTTCCAATGCATCTGAGCCTATTCCTTGGGTGTTCCGGGAAGGGGAAGGAGCGAGGTTGCATCTCACACTTTGGATACTGTGTCTAGAACGTATCAAATCAACCACCCCCAAAGCAGCAACCGGACAAAGGGACCAGACCCACTGGAAAAGGTAGTGAGACAAGAGTCCTGAAGGACGAATCCTGGGGGTGCCAGTGGGCGGTGATGGGGCTTGGAAGCAGCAGGCCACACTGCAACCTTGTCAGGAAAGGGCTGGAAATAAGCCAGACTAAACAGAATGGAAAAACAAGAATCATCTACAGTTAAAAAAAAAAAAAAAGGTGGGGTGGGGGAGGAGGGAGTCAGGGCATGAGACTTGTTGCCAGAGAAGTTAGAAATGAGGACAAGAACTGGGCATCACTCCTCCACTCCTTCCTGACTGCATTTTCTCCTTTTCTCATAACCTCTGTTATAAATCACTGCAGACCGGAACCGCGCTGGCTGCACCCACCGGAAATTGCAATCTGCCAGCCTGAAGACTGGCATTCAGGGACCGTCTTGGTCACGAAAAGCAGAATTCTTGTTTATTTTGGTAAATTAATTGCTGGCAGAGAGGGCTTTTCATTTTCCAACCAGAACAATTGCAGGCTTGAAAAGAAATTGCGGGTTGGGAAGCACCTAAGGGTGACTCTGGGTGAAACTCCAGACCTAGCAGCCAAAATGCACTGTGCTCGGCATATTGGAACAGAAGACCACAGGATAGGCGGGGACTGTGTGCTGAGCCGAATCTGTGCACACCTGTGGCCCCTGAGCCTTCCTCCCTTAGCCACTTGCGGGTGGTGCACACCAGCCAGCCAGTGTGCGGGGAACGGGCGGCAATGTCTGCGCCCCATCTACAGTCCCAGCCAGGGCTGCAGGTGACCAATGCTGTGGAGTAGCTTTAGAGGATGATGCCCTGTGGCCACATTTCAGTGAAAAGGCTCTGGAATGTCTCACGCTCATACAAGTCACTGCGGCCTCTGCACCCGGAGCTGCCCTGCTACCTTCTGCCACACCAAGGTTGATCTGGTCATGTTCCTACCGAAGGAAGTCTGCCAGCCAGTCAGTGACCTGCACCCGTCCCACCGGGGAGCCAGTGGCTGTGGTCCCTTTGGGAAGGACACCCCTCGTGGGACTTACCAGAACCCATGGACAACGCACCTCACATATACATGCACTACAGAGAGATTCCAGTCCTGTTCTGTTCTAGAAAGTGTTCAAAGTGAAGGGAGGTCAAGATTTCAGTGAAGTTATTTGGGGAAAGTTCGCTGGAGAGGAAATGTTTGACCAATTATTCAAAAGGTGTTTTCTTAAAAAAAAAAAAAAAGGTATTTTCTTGATTTAGCAGAGAGAAAGGAGAGCACATCTCAGGTGGGGGGAGCAGGGAAGGGAGGTTTGGAGGCAGGAGGAAATAGAAAGCTGATTGCTTACAGAGGTGGCTGGGGTGGTGGCTGGTTGGTGGGTGGCTGGGTGGTCGGGTCAGTGAGATGCCAGCGGGCCTTTGCATATCCTCGATGAGTAACTCAGGGGCCTCCAGGCAGGGATGATGATGATTCCAGCCCAAGTGTGTGGGATGAGCTGGAGCTGGGAGGTTGGAGCAGGGGTCTGGTCAGGAACTTGACCTTACTGGGAACTCAGCACCAGAGGCGGGACCAGGGTGAAGGCTGGGAAAGACAGGGGGTGAGAGGAGGATGCCTCTGGGAAGGAAGGCGAAAGAGAGCTCAAGGGAGGCTTCATTGGAGTAAGTTTGCAAGAGCAGGAGGAAGAAGGACCCTGAAGAAGCAGGGATCTGTTAGTAGACCCCAGCCGTCTGGGCATTGCAGAATACCTCTAAAGCGGTTTTTATAACTGAAAGGGAAATCTTTCCCATCTATAATCTGACTTGATCAGAACATCTCTGTGATACAAGCAGGGTCCAAGGTTATCTCTACAGAAGGGAGGAAATCAAAGCACATAATGGTGAAAGTAACTTGTCTGACGTTCCTCTCGTAAAGCAGGACAAGAGGAAGAATGAGAAGTCGAGAGGGCCAGGCTTCCCTCTCCACAGAGGGCCTTCCCGCCTCGCCCATAGCCTTGTTCTCTGGGCTCCGCTGGGTGAGCACACCAAGCTGGGTAGGTCCCGGGACACTAGGCTACTAGAGCTCCCTTTAGGACCTCACACAGAGGCCTGCCATCCCCTCCGACCTCAGGACAGACAAAGGGGGATGGATCCTGACTCCACCTCCCTGTCCTGGTATCTTTCTCCAAGCTTCCCGTCTCAAGGTTCCTTGCCTGCTGCGCGTCCGCTTGCTTCCTCCCCTAGGTCGGGCTGTGGGTTTGGATTGTCTTCCGGTCAGCCTTTCAGTCCACTCTCCTCCTACCTTGCAAGGGCTTCCCCGCAGCCCCTCCTCGTCCTTTGCTGGGCACTTCGCTTCCTCTTATTGGAAAAGACAATTGGCTGGATGGGAGCTTGCTGGCGTTTTATTGCTCAGATAAGGGATTTTCATATCAGTCCTGATGAGAGGCATTTGAGGGGCCATTCTTGGCACCTGCTGCAAGAAGCAATTTTGTTCTGGCTTCTCGAGTCTGAATGTGCTGGGGAAACGGAGCTGCCCTTTGTCTAACAGACTCTTTCCAGGAAGCTCAATATCCAGAATTGATAAAAACAACTCAACCCTGATGGGAGGGGTAGGAGAGTCCCATCAACCCATCATTTCTCTTCCTTCCAAATCAAGCCCAGTGACAGCACCCTGTTGGTAGGGCTGGGGTGGAGGGATGCCAAGTGGTGGTGGAGGTCATAGTGGGGATCCCTGGAGGTGGCTGAAAACTGCTTATCCAGTCCCCTTTTACAAACGAAGAAACTGAGGCCAGAAGGGGCAGTGCCTTGCCCAAGATCGTGCAGAATTCCATCAGGGTCCCCGACTTGATCCATGGACCAACTGGGCCTGCTCGCATCCTCTCCCGTAGGGGCCTCTGTTCCAGCCATGTTTGGACGCCTCCTCCCCGCCCGCCCATTCAGTCAGCACCAGGGTAGAGCTCTGTGTCCCCCCCGAGGCACCGACCACAGAGGCAGCAGTGAGTGTGACCTGGGCCCTACTCCTTGCCACGGTGCCATGTTCTCAGCAGACCCGGTAGCTGCACACTTTTCCCACCCCAGCATAAGCCCCCACCCTGCCTGTCACTCAGGCTCCCAGCAGCCAGAGCTAAAGATAGAATTGAGGGCAGCGTTTTAAGTGAGCTGTGAGCAGACCTGGCTGGCCCAGTGGGGAGGGGGAGCGAAGGCGCATTAGGAGACCTCCGCAGGGCAGCCGGGCTGCGTTTCTCTGACGGTGGCCCCCGCCCACGAGACTGGCAAGAACTGTTGCTGGTCTCCCTCCTCCTATGGACTGAAAAGCCTGGACAGGCCTGGTGGAGCCTGAGTCTGTCCAACACCTCACTCTGGACGCCAGCCTTTCCGGGACCTCAGTGAGATGCTTCTGGCTTTCTCTCCTCTGAACCCACTGCCTTGCTGGCCCCAGGACTTTGGTTATTGCCAAAGCCAGTGAAGACCCCGCTTCCACAGCTCTGCTTTGCCCTCCTGCTAAAGTTCACGCACTAGCATTAGGGCCACAGGAAGCTGAAAGCTGAGGCCCAGGATGGGGCTGAGAGCCCCCAGGGCTTACATCCTGAAGGATGCTGCTGGCTGGCAGAACCTGGATATTGCCTCCAGAACTTCGTGGAAGATGACATCACCCGCAGATCCCATCCATCCGGATTTCCTCTTCCTGTCTTCAGGCCACCTGCTTCTCGGCCGCCCTAGCCATAGGCCAGCTGAGGCGCACAAGCCTCACACGTGCGTGGCAGGGAAGTGAGTGGTGCAGGGGAGGAAGGAAACCCGGACGGATTCCCGCTCCCAGCCAAAGCTCTCCATTCTCCAGGCACAGTCAGTTGTAGGCAGTGGAGGACCCACGGGGAGAGAAGCAGGAAGAGGGAAAGGACGAGCCACCTAGAGGTGCTGACCCTTCCCCGGAAACGCAGAAGGGGAATGAAAGCTGCCTCCCCTCGAACCTGAGTGTGTTAGAGAGTTACCTCAGCCCCTCACCGGCACCACCACAGCACCAAATGAAGGGACAGAGACAAGACACCGCGGGCAACCCTGCAGATGGCTGGTGTGCCGGTGTCGGCCGTGCTTTCTAAATCAAAGGATTTGGTGACAGCCCCTGAGGAGGGGCAGGCTGGAGAGCTGGGGGGACAGCTCTGCCCGACGCTTACCCTCTTCTCCCCACAGTAACAAAGCGGGGACTACCACTCCAAGAACCTGCTTTCCAGGGACAGAAATAGTATGGGAGGGTGGGGTGCGGGGGCTGGGACTGCCACATGCTGCTGTTCCATGGGCATTCTGGGTAAGAATAATAAGGAGGCTATTAATAACTTGTTACCTCTGTATAAGTCTTAAAGACCTTTCTCTAGATGTTTTTACTGCCTGCACACCCATGATCTCATTTGATTTTCAAGTCAGCTCTGTGCATCTGTGGGGTCGTCACCCCCATCTGACAGGCGAGGGAACTGAGGCATGGGGAGGGGACTGTCATGTGGTAATCAGGGGCTGGGCAGAAACCAGAACCCAGATCTCCTTGGGTCATCTCTTCAATTCCAATGTCTCATTGCAATGGGGTTCCAAAAAAGGCAGATTTTCTCCTGGTCTATATTGAAGTCACTTTTGAGGTACATGTGGCTGTAGTACGAAGTCCTCCGAGGGCTTTGACCCCCAGATCAATTAATCCAGACTGACCTAGCACTTCTCTGTCTCTGCTCTGTGCTAGGCCCCAGAGACAGCCATCAGCAAAACGGTCTGGCCATCAAGGAGCTCCCAGTTTGGCGAAAAGAGAGACAACCCCTTAGGGCATCTCAGTACCACAGGGTTCATTTAAGGACCAAGGCAGCACAGGACATTTTGAGAGCACAGAAGAGGAGCCCTAAGGCAGCCCAGCAGAGAAGGCTTCCTGAAGGAGGTGATGCTCTAACCAGCTCCCTAGCCAAGGTTACTCTGATTGTGCCTCTCTTCTAAACACCAACCCACACCCATCCTCACTCCACTCCATTCTGCCTATAACATCAGCCTCTGGCCTCTTTGAAAGACTGGCACAACCCAGCAGCAGTAGCTAAACCGCCCTAAGTCTGCAGGCCAGAATGAACCCATCCTGCAGCCCAGGCATTGCCGCAGTCACGCTCCACTGCTGGAAACAGACAGGATTTGGGTTCTGGGCTCAGCTCCACCTCGGGACCTGCCCCTCATACAGCCACAGAACGGGCAGATCCTGGGATGGAGCAGGTTACCCAATCCACCGCCTGCTCACCCTCAGCTCGGTCTACACAGGAATCATCTCAGATGTGCAAAATCCTAACCTACTTTTAAAAACCTGCTGATGAGACTCCAAGTTGCTCTAGCTAATTCCTGGCATTTAACGCCTCTCTATCGCTAACCTGGATCTGTCATTTCTGTTATTACTAAAACTTAACCTGTTCTTATTTGGTCTTTGGAGAAGACAAGGCAGTTGGTCATGTTTCCCAAAGCAAGAGGCCTCTGTAGACTTAAAAGCAGTAATGAAATCACCCCTCAGGCTTCTCCATCTGGGGTCGATGAATTTCACTTACTGCCCGCGTTAATTTATGGCCTGATTCTTACTTCCTGTAGGCCTCTCCCCGCCTCCTTTGGTGGAAGAATCCAAGACTGAGCACGGAGTAGCCCAGAGGGGCTGCTGTAAAGGGGTGGCAGTAGGAAGAGGGCAGAGACCACATTCTGGGGAGTGCAGGGGCGCAGGGAATATGGGAAATGAGGTTAAATGCTATTCAAAGCAGGGAACCCCAACAGAGCCCAGAGGAGTAGTAACCCTATGGGATGGACAAACGGGTGAAGGGAGGCATGTGAACACAACCACAGAGGGCCCCAAAGGTAAAGGGAATCAGGAGCTCGCAATATCTCAGGAGCCAAGAAAGTATGAAGGAGGGAAGGCTCGATGTGGTGCAACGTTGCAAGGTGAGGGCTGAGAAGGAGCCATTAGATTTCAAAATAAGAAAGACTGTGAGAACAGTCTGAGTGAAGAGGTGAGAGCACAATGCAGGGACAGCCAGCACAACTCTTTGAATGGGTTTGGCTGTGAAATGGGGTGTGGTAGCCAACCTCCAAGATGGCGCCCAAAGATCCCACCTCCTGGTAGTTTCACCCTTGTCCGTCCCCTCCCACATTTTACCAAGGTGGTCCTTGGAACCCATAGAATATAGCAGAAGTGTTAGACTATCACTTCCAAGAGTCGAGTAAAAAAGACATTGTGGGGGCACCTGGGTGGCTCAGTGGGTTAAAGCCTCTTCGGCTCAGGTCATGATCCTAGGGTCCTGGGATTGAGCCCCACATCTGGCTCTCTGCTCAGTGGGGAGCCTGCTTCCCCCTCTCTCTCTCTCTGCCTGCCTCTCTGCCTACTTGTGATCTCTATCTGTCAAATAAATAAATAAATAATCTTTAAAAAAAAAAAAAAAAGACATTGTGTGCAGCCACTTCTTCTCAGAACACTCCCTTTGGGGAAGCTAGCTGCCACGTCCTGGCTGCCCGAGGAAGAGTAGAAGGCTCCTGCCAATAGCCAGATGACTAAACCATGATGGAAGCCAGTCCTCTAGCCCAGGTCAGACCTTCAGATACTTCCTGCCTGCTCTAGATTACGGTCTCAGGAGAGACGGGAGCCATCTTGTTTAGTTGATCCCTTTCCTGACCCTCGGAAACCATGTGGGGAAAATAAATGTTTATGACTTTATGTTTGTTGTTTCAAGCTTCAAAATGTTAGGGGAAATGGGTTGCATGAGCAATAGATCATGAATACAGGGGTTGAATTAAGGGTGTAGGGCTAGGGGAGAGGATTTTCTGGTCTGTTTTCTTTTTAAAGAGTGAATCTCCAACATGTTTACATGCTAATGAGAGGCCAGGAGAGAGGAGGAAATGTTAACTAAGGGAGAAATGCATGGAAAATTAATCAGATGAGGTTTTTCAAGGAAGTGGAAAGGGAGAGGGTCCAAAACACTTGAAGGGATTAGCCTAAATTCTGAGGAGAGATGTCTGGGCCCCTATCTCTTCCACTGTGGCCAGAAAGCGAAAACAAAAACGGAAAGGATAAAATCTGTTTGATGGCAGGATGTTGAGAGGATTTCTGCCAAATGAGTCTCTCTCCTCAGGTTATCTGTGGAGAGTGTGGACGGAGATGTTGGGGAAGGTGGTATCTTGAGAATAGAGAAGGTCTGAAATAGTGGATGACTTGAGCCCTAGGGAGAGAGCTGATAAAGGCAGGGAAGAAAATTCTGGGCCACTCTGAAGGCACGCTTGTGATGGAGGCTGTGATGGTGGAGTCCCCTGAGTCTGCAGCTGTGTGATTTTTTCCCCCCACTGCACCCAGTATCCTAGAGAGAGGGACAGAGAAGAGGAATAATTGAATTAACTTTGGGCCACGGCTTTGCCAAAAGGGTGTCGGAAAAGATAAGGGGGCAATGGAGGTGAGGACATTAGAAAAAATAGAAGAGGGACTCCAGGCTGGAGGGATAAGCAGAAGTGACTGATACAGGGAGAAAATAAAAAGCCAAGAAATCAGAGGAGCCTTGATATCACACAACAGTGGCAGGAGAGGCTGTGGATTGTGGCCAGCCCACAGGACATTGGGATTTAACATTACAGAGCTAGGGGCAGTTCCAAGATGACTGGGTTGGGGGTGGCGCTCGGGAGTAGGGGGGGCTACAGTGAGAGACCAAGCTGTTGAGGAGGTTGTCCATGCAAATGTGATATCATCCCAGACGATGATGACAATCAGACTTGTCCCCTGAAGAGGGAGAGCGATATCTTCTATGAATGAGGTAGAAGCGTGACGACATCAAAGAAAAGTCAAGCAGGTGGCAGGAGCCCCCTGGGGTTGGTTTTCACGAGGCGGGGTGGTTGATGGTTTGTTCAGCTCAGGCCCCCGTCCCAGCTCCTGAGCCCAAGGTCTGAGAGAGAAGGGCCGCTCCACCTAAGAGGGTCCAAAGGGAAGCCATGCCCCTGAGGGGAGAGCCGCATGCCATCAGGCCATGAGGGAGGGGTGGGGAGGGGGAACACAGCAGCCCAGGGGAAATTTTGGAGGGAGAGGGGACATGGGAGGTCAGAGCTAAAGCTCAGTGCGATGCGGATTAAGAGTGATCAAAAGTCTAGTGGGCAGAAAGGGCTGTATGCTGGTGCCGGGTGGTTTTCCTGGCTGTAGTTTTTAAAGGAATCTGCCCATGCAGTGAGTTATTGTGGCTGGGGGGTCGGAGGCCTCTTGGAAAGGGTCAGCAACAGCCCTGATTGTTCTTCCTACTTCTGAGGGAGCCCCACTCCCTGCGCACAGTCTGTCATCATGACTCAGCCCCTGTAGGGATGAGCAGTGACCTTTGGTGGCTGGATAATTACACTAGCTGCCGGAAGGGGCGGCAGGGTCCCACACAGCCTCCCGGACAGAGTCTGGCTCTGTGGCCAGAGCACAGATACCAGGCGCAGTTGGGTTTGGGAGGTGATCTGTTTGGCCTGAGGTTAGCAGAGCGTAAGAACAAGTCCCCGCTAGGCTCTCGGGCTTAGAGCCCATGTTCAGAAGCTCAGTCACGGGTCACGCACGCTACATACCATGTCTTTTCTTAGGTGGTCCCATCTCCTGCTGGTTTCCAGTAGGCTGTCAGCCTACTTGTCAACACTCTGACCCCGAGAGCTGTCCCCACCAAGTCCGCTTCCCTGTGGAGACACCCTGGCCAGCTGGGAAAACTCTGCTGCTCTCTGAGGTCCACCCTGACTGGTCCAGATAACTTCTCCCCTGGCATTCCATTCCGGCTTTCCAGATGCTGCCAATGCCACGTGCACGCTCCCACACTGCCCCCCACGGCGCCCTCTCCCCCCAACCAGGTAAGATGGAACAGGTATATCGCCCAGTGCAGGGGCAAGTGGAGAAAACAGGCAGAGCTCTCCAGGCTCTGAGTTCCAGTATTGGGTTCCTCTTCCATAGAATGGGGCTAATCGTATCTGTTTACCTACTTCAGAGAAGTCAGGTGAAGATCAATGAGATTATGTATTTATAAATCTTTCTGTTACTAGAACTGTTCAAAAGTGGCCAGTTAAGCGTTTTCTGGGAACAAAGGAGAGCCACCATTGTGGTTTTCTGGCTTCCCTATAATAACTGGCATCCACATAGCACTTTCTAATGTACAAAGCACTTTTGCAAACACGATGAAAGGCAATCCTATTCAAAAGTGACTAGCATGAGGGCGCCTGGGTGGCTCAGCGGGTTGACCCTCTGCTTTCCGCTCAGGTCATGATCTCAGGGTCCTGGGATCGAGCCCCACATCGGGCTCTCTGCTCAGCAGGGAGCCTGCTTGCTCCTCTCTCTCGGCCTGCCTCTCTGCCTGCTTGTGATCTCTGCCTGTCAAATAAATAAATAAAATCTTAAAAAAAAAAAAAAGCGCCTAGCATGGGGCCAGACACACAGAGCATATTGGTAAATGATAGCTACTGCTTTCTTGTTTGGCCATCACAGCTCCATGTTATAAAGGAGAGGACCAAGCCATAGAGAGGGTAATGAACCTTCCAAACTCTCCTGGAACTAGTTCTGACACTGAGGATTCTGGTTTCCAATCGGGGACCCTTTAAATAGCATCTCTGTAGCTCTCTTGCCTCAATGATCCTAAACTTCGGAGAGGGCCGGGAGTCACTGGAGAGGGAAAATGAGTACATTGCTTTGGGCCTCTTTTCTGCCCCATTCTGCAGGACAGCCCTGATAAGGAGCCCACAGAAAACCCAAATCCAGGAATGAGGGGAGAAAGAGGGAGTAGGAAGGTGGGAAAGGAAGAAAATAAACAAGGCAGCTGAAGACAGCCAGAGAAGAAACTGTGACCAGTGAGGCAGAGAGCTGCTGGATGACCATGTCTCTGGAGGAGGAAAAGCGGGGCCCAGAGGATGGAGAGAGCATGCCAGAGGCCCAGGGAGGGGCTGGAAAGCAGTTCTTAGTGAATCAGGCGTGCAAAGAGCTGTGTGTTCCTTCTCGGCGCAGGCCATTGATGCTTTATTGACCCAAGGCATGGGAGAGGTAGCTAGGGAGGACTCCGCTCAGGGCTGGCTGGGGGGGAGTGTGGGAGGCAGGGGCTATGGGCAGGGGTGGGAGAGGAAGCCCCGGGGAGGGAGAGGAGGGAGAGCCCATGGGAAAGGGGGTTGGGGTGGAGACAGACGACACCGGGATGACTCCTTGTGTGGCAGCAGTGGGCACTGACCCAACACCTGGCTTGGTGACCCGAGGTCACTTGGGATGTTCTGGGCAACTAGCCACTTTGCACTGCCCTCCCTGTGCCACATGTCTCTGAAGGCCTTGGATACCTCGGCCCTACTCACCAGCCCACGCTGGCCCTAGATACTTAGCATGCATCGGGCCACATCCAGACGATTGCAACAAAATTAGCCAATTTCCAAAACCCATTAAGTACGCCTCCCGATAGCATCTCTCTCCGGGCCATTTTCAAAAGCGTGAAACGCCTGGGGAGGCTTTACAGTGACTCGTCCTGAGCCATCCTCTCCTTCCCTCAGCCTGATTTCATGGACTGAGTGGTCACTGCTGGCGGCTCACGCAGGGGCTGAGCCTGGGCTCTGACAATCCTGCGGCCAGGACTCTCAGTGCCTCCCGGAGAAGTCTAATTGCACTCACCCAGCCCTGACTGATGAACACTGCAGTGTACCAGGCTGCTGGACTGTGGGTTCCAGCTCCAACTTGGCAGGAAATTGATAGCATGTTCCCCAGCCCCCACCCCCTCAGCTCCCTTCTTGTAAGATGGGAGCAAAATGAATACAGAACTCACGGGGGAAAGGAAATGGAATGAAGAAAAGCATAGCGTTGAAAAGCATCCTCTGAATTACCTAGTGTTTCTCCCTCACTTTATACCTAAGAAACCCAAGGCCCAGAGAGGGGACGAGACTGCCCAGTGTCACACAGCTAGTTAGCAGCAGAGCGAGGACAAGAAGCCAGGCCTCCATCTCTGGGGTTTCTGCTGTCCCCGCGGGTCAGTCTGGTGAAGAGTGCTGGGCCCGATAGGGCATAACCATCAGACTTCCAGAAGGCACCAGAACTGAAGTCTGAAAATGTGGGTCCAAATCCTGATCTTGTCCCTTAAAAGATGTATAACCTTAGCAAGTTATTTAACTTTGTTTGCTGCCATTTCCTCATCTATATAATCCTCTGCGTGGAATTTTGTGATCATATAAAAAGAGACAGCATCTGCGGGGTGTCTACTGGCTCATGGGATTGACTCTTGATCTCAGGGTTGTGAGTTCAAGCCTCACATTGGGCACAGAACTTACTTAAAGAAGAAGATGACATTTGCCCAGCACATAATAGATACTGAAATTTTCTCTTCCCATACCACACTCTCACCCTCGTTCCTCCTTCTATAAAACATTCTACCTTTTACTTGATTATAAATTCCTTGAGGAAAAGAACTGCTTTATTCGTCTTTGTAATCCTAGAGCCTGGCACATAGTAGGGCCTCAAGGAAGGATTCTGAAATACGGTCCAAACACTGCAGTAGCTCTTGGTCTCTGGGGCTCTTCCTGCAGTTATCTCTTTAGGAATTTTCTCAGGCAGGGCAGAGAAGGAAGAGAAAAGGGGACACAGGCTGTAGGGTAGGGCAAGAGGTGGTCACGCCTCCTGCCTGCCATCTGAAGTCAGTGACACTGAGAGTGCCGGACATCTGGGGAGCTTCTGCCTGCTGGGATGGGCCAGGGCAGTCAGGTCATCTGCTGAAAGGAATCGTCCCCCTCCTAAAGAAAAGCACCATAGAGAGACAGTTCAGCCACTGATGCAAGAGGGAAGACAGCACGCAGGGAAGGGAACCAAGAAAAGAGCTCAGAACTTCTGATAAAGACCGAGAAAGGAAGGAGGCTGGGGGCTGGAGGAGTAGAGAAGGGATGAGAGGCTGAAGAGGTAGGAAGTCTTAGAGGCCAGGTCATCCTCGAGGAAAGGGAAGGTACTAGCATTTTCTGCTTCAGTGGGGCAGCAACTCTAGAAGGGAAGGCGTGGAGTGGGGTGAGGTGTGCCAGACTCCAGGGCAAGTGTGGGACAGAGCAGGTGTTCTTGGCCAGGCTAGCCTCCCCCCAACCCCCCAGTTCTTTCATCCTACGCAAAGTACAGAAAAGCGGGAAGAGGGATGGGGGGAGGAAAATGTGAAGTGACAATGTGACATGAAGCCTCACTTGGGCAGTTCCTGAGCTCAGTCCAGCTCTGCACTGGAATCCGCTGGGAGAGCTTCCAGCAGCACTGATGCTCAAGTCCCATCCCCCAGAGATCCTGACAGAACTGGTCTGGGGTTGGCCTCAGATACTGGAATTTTGAAAAAGCTCCCCCAGGGGATTCCAATGTACAGCCAGGCCTAAGAGAGGACATGGGAGACAGATGGCTCTTTCGTGTCTCTCATTCCCCAGGTAGGGCCATTCCTGGGGACCACAAGGTTGGGTGAGAGCTCCAATATTCCTACCTGGACAGCAGGGGAGATCGATTCACAGCTAGACTGGGGTTCACATGGCTTTGCCCCTCACTTGCTCTGTGGGTCCCTGGGCAGGGGACTTCATCATTCAGGCTTCATCTCTTTATTTTTATTTTTACTGAAAAATAATTGGCATACAATATTGTATTAGTTTCAGATACACAACACAGGGATTTGATATCTATGTATACTATAAAACTGTCACCATGACCAGTCTAGTTACTATCTGTAACTGTTAGTTGTTGCAAGAGTATGTACTATTTTTCCTGTTCTGTACATTATATCCCTATGTCTTAATTATTTTATAACTGGAAGATTGTACCTCTTCATCCCCTTCACCTATTTCATCCATTCCCCCCATCCCCCTCCCCACTGGCAATCACCAGTCTGTTAGGCTTCATCCATTTAAAGAGGGAGTGAGGGGCGCCTGGGTGGCTCAGTGGGTTAAAGCCTCTGCCTTTGGCTCAGGTCATGATCCCAGGGTCCTGGGATCGAGCCCCGCATCGGGCTCTCTGCTCAACAGGGAGCCTGCTTCCTTTCCTCTCTCTCTGCCTGCCTCTCTGTCTACTTGTGACCTCTGTCTGGCAAATAAATAAATAAAATCTTTAAAAATAATAATAATAATAATAAAAAGGGAGTGAACGGGGTGGGGGGTGGTCTCCAATGACCATGGACCTCTCGTGCACTCTGATTCTAGGAATGATCTCCCTCATGGAGACTGCTTTGCTTCCCTTTCTCGCGCCCACCCCTCCAAGTAGAGAGCGAGTCTCAGAGAGATGGAGAGTCTTACCTTCTCTGCTTCCTGCATTTCCATTCCTCGTATCACCGAGGTTCTTCATCTCACCCCACTTGACCCACCACCTCTCCTTCCCCGCCTCCCCAAACACGTGTTTCATTCTCACCCTCCTTTATGAAGAAGAGGGGAAGAAATAGCTAATACACGGGCATAGCAGTCAGGATCCTCTAGAGAAACAGAACAGGAGGATACATAGATGCTAACACTTATTTTTAAAAATTGGCTCATGCAGTTGTGGGAGCTGGCAAGTCCGAAATCTGTAGGAAAGACTAGCAAGCTGGAAAGTCTCAGGCAGGAGCTGATGCTGCAGTCTTGAGACAGAATTTCTTCTTCTTCAGGGGTACCTCAGTTTTGCTTTTAAGGCCTTTCTACTGATTAAATGAGGCCCACCCACATTACTGAGGTTAATCTCCTTTATTTAAAGTCAGTTGACTATAGATTATAGATGTTAACCATACCTATGAAATACCTTCACAGCTACACGTAGGTTAGTATTTGATTGAGTAAATGAGTACTAGGGCCAGCCATGTTGACACATAAAACTATCGCGATAGGTGAGTTTTTTCCCCTTTGAATTTATATGTATTTATTTTAATGTCTACTTGGAAAATTCTAAATGCTTATCAAAGCCTTAATTTCTGAGATATTATTGCCTAGGACAAGTCTAAGTTTTAAAAGTGAATCGATATATAAAACTACAATGAAATATCACCTCACACCTGTCAGAATGACTAAAATCAACAACACAAGAAACAGGTGTTGGAGAGGATGCGGAGAAAGGGGAACCATCTTGCACTGTTGGTGTGAATGCAAATTGGTGCAGCCACTCTGGAAAACAGTGTGGAGTTTCCTCAAAAAGTTAAAAAATAGAACTACCCCGCTATCCAGCAACTGCACTATTAGGTATTTATCCAAAGAATACAAAAAATATTAATTCACAGGGATACATGCTCCCAATGTTTATAGCAGCAATATCAACAAAAGCCAAATTATATTGGGACACATGGGTGGCTCAGTCATTCAGTGTCTGCCTTCGGCTCAGGTCATGATCCTGGGGTCCTGGGATTGAGTCCTGCATCGGGCTCTCTGCTTGGCAGGGAGCCTGCTTCTCCCTTTCCCACTCCCCCTGCTTGTGTTCCCTCTCCCTCTGTGTCTCTCTCTGCCAAATAAATAAATAAAATCTTTTTTAAAATAGCCAGATTATAGAAACAGCCCAAGTGTCCATTGACAGATGAATGGATAAAGAAGATGTGAGATATATATATATGTATGTAGATATATGTGATATGTATATATCATATGTGTGTATACACACACACAATGGAATATTACTCAGCCATAAAAAGGAATGAAATCTTGTCCTTTGCAACAACACAGGTAGGGCTAGATAGTATTATGTTAAGCAAAATAAGTCAGAGAAAGATAAATACCATAAGATTTCATTCATATATGGAATTTAAGAAACGAAACAAATGAGCAAAGGGGAAAAGAGAGAAAGAGAGGTAAACCAAGAAACAGACTCTGAACTATAGAGGCCAAACTGATGGGTACCAGAGGAGGGGGGGTGGGTTGGGAGATGGGTGAAGTAGGTGATGGGGATCAAGGAGCACACTTGTGATGAGCACCAGGTGATGTATGGAAGTGTTAAATCATTATATTGTACACCTGAAACTAGTATTACCCTGCATGTTAACTAAAAGAAAGTAATAAAATAAAATGGCATAACTATGCTTTGGAATATTATGTAACTATTAAAAAGAATGAGTGAGATTTCTATGTACCAACAGGGAAAGGCAGAACCTTACTTTTACTTTTAAAATCTGTGTGCATATGACTTTTACCTTGTACTCCATGTACCTTCAATTCATTTCAATTCGTGAGGCTTCTAGGTGGCTCAGTTGGTTGGGCGTCTGCATTTGGCTCAGGTCATGATCTCAGGGTCCAGGGGTTGAGCCCCACATCAGGCTCCCTGCTCAGCAGGAGAGTCTGCTTCTCCCCTTCCCTCTGCAACTTTCCCTGCTTGTGCTCTCTTGTGCTCTCTCTCTGTCAAACAAATAAATAAAATCTAAAAAAAAAATCATTTCAATTCTTAGCAAGTAGTTTAAAAATACACGAAAATAAAAAAAGCAGTACATGCTTGTGAAAATACAAATTGGTACAATACAGAACTATAGAGGAAGATGTAGACATCCTCCCCATGTTTATTATTTAATGAAGCACACCAAGTGCTAATTATGCCGAGATGAATAAAATATTGCCCCTGTCCTCATGGAGCTTACCTTCCACTGAAGAAGGAAGAGCAAGTAAAACAGGATACCAAATTTTAACTGGAGAGGGGAAAAAAGGCCCCTTTGGGAAGTAAGAGTTAGGGGAAGCCTGAAGGATAAATAAGGGCTATGGCGGGGATGGACAGGAAGAAGAGTGACCAGGAAAAGGCTCAGAGGTAGGGGATGTGATGTGTGTAGTGCGCAGGTGCACCAGAAACCGGAAACCGGAAACCGGAAACAGCCCAGGAAGAGCTTGGCGACTGATTGTACTATAGGGGGATTGTGCGAGGAAGAGGAGTCTCCATTTTCAAGGTGTTAGTCTGAGGGCTGCGTGATTTGTGGTCAGGTAAATCCACCCTTTTTAGGTACACAATTGGGTAGATTTTGACAAATATGTTCAGTCGTGTAACCACCACCACAGCCAAGTCCTTAGAACACCTCCATTGACCCCCAGAGTTCCTTTGTGCTCTTTTGGATGCGACCCTCCCACGCCGGCCCCTGGCAACCACTGCTCTGCTTTTTGTCACTACAGTTTTGCCTTTTCCACATTGTCGCGATAGAATCGTACAGTATATAGTCTTTTACACAGTGTACTGCTATTAAAATTCACCCATGAGGTTGTGTATATCAGTAGTTCATTCTGTTTTATTACTGATTATATGGATGTGCTACCATTGGTTTACTCAGACACTAACTGAGCATTTGGGTTTTGGAGGAGGGTCCTATTTTTTTTTTTTAAGATTTTATTTATTTATTTGACAGACAGAGATCAGAAGTAGGCAGAGAGGCAGGCAGAGGGAGAGAGAGGGGGAAGCAGGCTCCCTACTGAGCAGAGAGCCCAATGTGGGACTCAATCCCAGGACCCTGAGATCATGACCTGAGCTGGAGGCAGAGGCTTTAACCCACTGAACCACACAGGCACCCCAAAGGAGTTATTTTAAAGAAAAATATTAAGTAAACAAGAGTAAGTGTGTCCTCATGATTGAAATTTGGAAAACAGTGATGATGTTTAACTTATGTTTAGAACACTGGTTTTGGTGTCAGACAAATCTGAATTTGAACCAGTTCTCCCATTTTCTGTGTGAACTTGGATAAGTTATTTATTTTATTTCACTGACTTATTTGCTATTTCTTTCTTTCTTTGTGTTTTTATTCAATTGTCCTACTTTTTTTTTTTTTTTTGAAAGGGAGAGAGAGAATCTTAAACAGGCACCACACCCAGCGTGAGCCCTACACGGGTCTGGATCTCAGAACCCTGAGATCATGACTTGAGCCAAGGTTAAGAGTCGGAGGCTTAACTGACTGAGCCATCCAGAGGCCCTTCTAACTTCTTTTTGAAACAGCTTTATCAAGGTATAATTGACATACAACAAGCTGCATGTATTTAAAGTATACAATTTGATTTTATATGTATTATAAATATATTTAATATACACCCTTGCAAATATCACCTTATTCAAAATAGTGGACATACTCACCACTCCTAAAAGTTTCTTCCTATCCCTTTGTAAACCTTCCTTTCTGTTCTTCTCCTTTTTCTCTTCTACCCCCTCAGACAACAACTGATCTGTTTTCTGTCACGGTAGATTAGCTTGCATTCTCTAGAGTTTTATATAAAGGGAGTAATACAGTATACACTTTTTGAAGGGGGTGGGGCTGGCTCCTCTACTTAGCATAATTATTTTGAAATTGACCCATGTTATGTGTATCAATACTTCATTCCACATTTTATTGCTGGCAGATATCCCATGGTATGGCTATGCCACATTTTATTCATCTATTCATCTGTTGATAGGTTTGGGGTTGTTTCTGGTTGGGGGCTGTTACAAATAAGGCTGATTTAAACGTCAATGTACAAGTCTTTGCATGGACTTATGCTTTCTTTTCTCACGGGCAAAGACCTAGGAGTGAAATAGCTAATATTACATGATAGGTATATATTTAACTTTCAAGAAACTGCCGAACTGTTTTCCAAAGTGGTTGTGCCATTTTATAACCCACCAACAGTGTATGAAGTTCCATTCACCCATGTCATCAACATTTACTATAGTCATTCTTACCCATTCTAATGGGAGTATATTGGTAACTCATTGTGGTATTAATTTGTATTTCCCTAATGTCTAATGATGCTGACTATCTTTTTATGTACTTACTTGCCATCTCTAGATCTTCTTTGGTAAAGTAGCTATTAAAATATTTTGCCCCTGCCTGGGTGGCTCAGTGGGTTAAAGCCTCTGCCTTCAGCTCCAGTCATGATCCCAGGGTCCTGGGATTGAGCCCCGAATCGGGCTCTCTGCTCAACAGGGAGCCTGCTTCCTCCTCTCTCTCTCTGCCTGCTTCTCTGTCTACTTGTGATCTCTGTCAAATAAATAAATAAATAAAATCTTCAAAAAAAATATTTTGCCCCTTTTTTGAGTTCTTCATTCTCTTATTATTGAGTACATTTCTTTATATTCCATGTATTATACTTTCTTAGATGTAGGATTTGAAAATATTTTCTCCTAGTCCATGACTTAAATTTTCATTCTTTGCAAAGTGCCTTTTAAAGAGCCTAAATTTTCATTCTGATGAAGTCAATTTATCACTTTTTCTTCTATAGATCATGTTTTGGTGTTGTGTTTGGGAAATGTTTGGCACAATATCACAAAGTTTTTTCCTCTTTCATCTAGAAGTTTTATAGTTTTAGGTTTTATAAATTAGGCCTGTGATCACTTTCCATTAATTTGTATATAATATACAGGTATGTGTTGAAATTTTATTTCTTTTATATATAGATAGTCCATTGTCCCAGCACTATTTGTTTAAAAAAGACTATTCTTTCTCCACTTAATTGCTTTTACATTTTTGTTAAAAATCAGCTGTCCATATATGTCTGGGTATATTTGTGAACTCTGTATTCTATTGCTCTGTTCTTGATGTAAACATGACACTATTTTGATTACTATAGCATTATAAGTCTTGAAATCAGATAGTTAACTCTCCAACTTTGTTCTTTTTCAAAGTTGTTTTGGCTATTTTAGGCCTTTTGTATTTCTATATGAATTTTATTTATTTTTTAAAAGATTTTATTTATTTATTTGACAGACAGAGATCACAAGTAGACAGAGAGGCAGGCAGAGAGAGAGAGATGAAGAAGCAGGCTCCCTGACGAGCAGAGAGCCCGATGCAGGACTCGATCCCAGGACCCTAGGACCATGACCTGAGCCAAAGGCGGAGGCCTAACCCACTGAGCCACCCAGGCGCCCCCTATATGAATTTTAGAATCAGCTTGCCAGTTTTTACCAAAAGAGCAGGCTAGATTTTCATTAGAATCCCAGTAAACCTATAGACCTATTTGGGGAAGAATTAACATCCAAACAATGAGTCTTCTGACCAATAAAGAAAGCATAACTTTCCACTTATTTAGGCGTTCTTTAGTTTCCCTCAGTAACATCCTGTATTTTACAGTGTACAGGTCTTTCACATTTTCTGTCAGATTTAACCATCAGAATTTCACATTTATGATGCTATTGTAAAGTGCCTTTTTTTCAGTTTCTGATTATTCATTGGTGGTATATAGAAATACAATTGATCTTTGTATACTGATCTTGTACCAGTATCTTGCTAAGATGACTTGAATTTACCTTTTTGTAACTTCCATCAGATTTTCTTCAGTCATGTTGCCTGTAAATAAAGACATTTTTATGTCTTCTTTTCCAAAATTAACATCTTTTATTTCTTTTTCTTGCCTTATTGCAGTGACTAGAACCTTAATACAATGTTGAATAGGGGTGATGACAGCAGAAACTTTTTTTTATTCCTGATCTTTGGGGAACACATTCAGTCTTTTTAGTATCCAATGTGGTGTTTCTATAGATTTTTCATAGATTTTTTTTCCAGATTGAGGGCATTCCCTTCTATCCCTAGTTTGTTGAGAGTTTTCCTTAAGAATGGGTATTAGATTTTGTTCAATGTTTTTTCTACATCTGTTAAGAAAATCTTATGGGTTTTCTTTATTAGCTTATTAATACGATTAATATGAATTACACTGATTGATTCTTGAAAGTTAAATCAATTTTGCATTCCTAGGATAAACTCTACTTGGTCATCATGTATCATCCTGTTTATGTACCGTTGGTTTTGACTTGTTCAGTAACGCATTTTATTTGGAATGTTTCATCTATTTTCATGTGGGGTATTGGTCTTTGGTTTTCTTTTCTTATAATATCTTTGTCTGATTTTGTTATCAGGGTAAAACTGGCTTTATAAAATGAATAGATGTTTCCTTCTTGTCCATGTTCTAGAATAGTCTGTGTAAAATAAGTATTGTTTCTTCAGTAAATGTTTGATAAAATTCACCATTGAAGCCTTCTGGGGCTGGAGTTTGCTTTGGGGAAGATTTTTAACTACAAATTCAATTCCTCTAATAGGTAGAAGGATATTCATGTCAGACTTTTTTTTCTCATGTTAGCTTTGGTCGTTGTGTCTTTTAAGGACACTACATTTCATCGAAGTTGTCAAATTAAATGTCATAACATTATTCATAATATTTCCTTGCTATTCTTTTGATATCTGTAGAATTTGTAGTGATATTACCTTTTACATTTCTAATGTTGGTAATTTGTGTCTTCCCTCTTTTTTTTCCCAGTCTAGCCAGAGGTTTATCAATTTTATGATGTTCTCAAAAAACCAGCATTTGGTTTCATTGATTTTTCTCTTTTGTTTTTCTGTTTTCTATTTCAGTGATTTTTTTTAAAGATTTTATTTATGTATTTGACAGAGATCACAAGTAGGTGGAAGGCAGGCAGAGAGAGAGGAGGAAGCAGGCTCCCCACCAAACTGAGAGTCCAATGTGGGGCTCGATCCCAGGATCCCAGGATTCCCGGATCACAACCCGAGCCGAGAGCAGAGGCTTTAACCCACTGAACCACTCAGGTGCCCCTATTTCGGTGATTTTTGCTCTAATCTTTATTATTTCCTTTCTTCTGTTTATTTTGGATTTAATTTGTCTTCTTTTTCTAAGGGGAAGCTGAGGTCATCATTTTGAGGACTTTGTTCATTTCTAACATAGGTGTTTAGTACTATAAATTTTTTCCTAAGTATTGGTTTAGCAGAATTCCACAAGTTTTGTTATGTTGTGTTGTCATTTTTATTCAATTCAAAATAATTTTTAATCTTGGATTATTTTGAAGTGTATTGTTATTAATCCATAGATTATTTAGAAGTATGTTGGTTAGTTTTCAAATATTTGCTGACTTTCCAGAGATATTTCTGTTGTTCATTTCCAATATTGTACTCCATAATAATACTTCTACTATAGCTAGAAAACATACTTTATATGATTTGAATCCTTTTACATTTATTAAAGTCACTTATGGCCCAGAATTTGGCCTTTCATAGTAAATGGTCTGTGTGCACTTAAAAAGAATGGATATAGGGTGCCTGGGTTCTTCAATCAGTTGAGCATCCAACTCTTGATTTTAGCTCAGGTCATGATCTCAGGGTTGTGAGATCAAGCCCCACATCAGGCTCCACACTTAGCAAGGAGTCTGCTTGAGATTTTTTCCCTCTCTCTCTGCCCCTCCCAACACTCTTGTCTGTTTCTCTCTCTGTCTCTCAAATAAATAAATAAATCTTTAAAAGAAAGAATGGGTATAGAAAAGGTTATTATAATTTCCAGCTATGATTATGGGTTTGTCTATTTCTCCTTACAATTCTATCGGTTTTTGCTTTATGTGTTTTGAAGGTCTGTTCTTAGGTATATAAATGTCTAAGATTTTTATGTCCTCCTGATGAATTGACTCCTTTATTATTACAAAATAACCTTAATCTCTGTTAATATTCTTTGCTCTGAAATCTGTTTAATATAGTCACTCCAGTTTTCTCTTGACTAATGGTATATCTTTTTCCATCCTTCTGCTTTTATTCTCTTTAAGATTTTATTTATTTATTTGATAGAGAGATAGTTAGAGGGAGAGCACAAGCAGGGGGAGCAGCAGGCAGAGGAAGAGGGAAAAGCAATCTCTCCACTGAGCAAGGAGACCAACTCAAGACTTGATCCCAGGACCCTGAGATCATGATCTGAGCCAAAGGCAGCCGCTTAACTCACCAAGCCATCCAGGTGCCCCCATTCCTTTTGCTTTTAATTCATGTGTGCATTTATCTGTTAATTGTGTTTTTTATTTAGTTGAGTCTTGTTTTTTATTTAGTTGAGTCTTGTTTTTTTAAATCCAATATGACAGCCTGCCTTTTAATTGGAGTGTTTAGATCATTCACATTTAATATGATTATTAATATAATTAGGCTTAAGCTTTTATCTTAGCGTTTATTTCTATTTGCCCCATCTCTTCTGTGTTTTCTTTTTCCTTATTCCTCTCTTGTTTTGGATAAATCGAATATTTTTATGATTCTATTTTGTCTCTGTTGGCTTATTAGCCATAACTCTTTGCTTTGTTACTTTAGTGCCTGTTTTAGGATTTATAGTTTACATTTTTAACTTAAAATAATCTATTTCCAAGTGATATTATACCACTTCACATAGAGTATAAGAATTACAATAGTTTACTTGTATTTCCCAACTCTTGGCCTTTATATTATTAGTGTCATGCATTTTACTTATGCATGTTATAAATCACATGTCATATATATATATATATATATATATAAAGATTTTATTTATTTATTTGTCAGAGAGAAAGCACAAGCAGAAGGAGCAGCAAGCAAAGGGAGAAGCAGGCACCCCACTGAGCAAGGAGCCCAACATGGGACTCAAGCTTACAATCCTGGGGTCATGACATGAGCCAAGGGCAGATGCTTATAACAAACTGAGCTACCCAGGTGCCCCTCACACAATATATTTTTATTATGCTTGTATTCTCTATTTTGGGTGCAATCTTCTGTATTTTACCATTAAACCAAGCTTGTTACTTGTGTTTTTCCAGTTTCCTATACTCTCCTGACCTTTTCATCTCCTTAATTCAGCAGTTCTTGTAAGTATTAAGACCACCCACTATAATAGTGTGTTTGTCTAGTTTTTCCTTGTAACTTTGCAGTTTTTTAAGGCTATGTTTGTTATTAGGAACACATAAGTTTAGAATTCTTGTTGTTGTTGTTTGACTAATGAATTAAACTTTTAATGCAGTGACTCCCTTTATCTATGATCATGCTGGGGTTTTTTTTTTCTTTTTGCCTTAAATTTTGTTTTAACTGTTATTAATACAGCTACAACAGTCTTTTAGTTAGTGCTTGTCTAGCATATTATTTTCCATTTGTTCTTGTATTTTTATGTTTTGGGTGTGTCTCTTTTAAATAACACATAGCTGCAGGGTGCCTGGCTGGCTCAGTCAGTGGAGCATGTGACTCGTGATCTCAGGGTTGTGACTTAGAGTTCTGTGTTGGGTGTAGTGATTACTTAAAAATAAAATATTTATAAATAAATAACATATAGCGGGGTTTTTTTAATCTAGTTTGAGAATCCTTTACTGTAGCATTTATCCCATTTATATTTATTGTAATTGCAATAAACAATATTTGGATTAATTTCTGCATTGTATTTTGTACACTCCGTTTGTCTTATTCTTCCTATCTGCCCCCCATTTACTTGACTTCTTTTGCATTATCTGAATTTTTTTTTTCACTCCATTTGTTTCTGGTACTAGTTTGGAAGATATGTTCTCTAGGCTTATTCTTTTAATGATAGCTTAGAAAAATTCTGAATGCTAAAATGGTTGAGATTCAAATTAAATTACTATTTTTACCCTTTTCTCAAACCATACAAGAAGCTTGGAACACTTGGGCTTTGTCTCCTGAGTCCTGGAAGTCTGTAAAATCTCAAATTCAAGTTTACTAAGATGAGAAGACATCCTCAGGGTGATAGCCAGCTTCAGTGGTACACTTAATTATTTGAATTCCTTCTTTTAATCTATATATTCCTTAATTTCTTGCCAAGTCATTGTTGCCTTGAAATCATTTTACCCAAAAATTTTAGTTGTTTTCAGTGAAGGGTTTTTTTTAGTGTATCTAGACTTTTCATGTTTCCAGAAATGAAATCTCTCTTTGCCTTAGTTTTCTTGTACATTAAATGGGGATAATAATAATAATCACTTTGTAAGATTGTTTTAAGGAATAAATGAAGAAATATATTAAAACAGATAATACAGTATTCATAAAATAGTTGACGTCAGTATGTATTTGCACATACACACACACACACACACACACATATGCTGGAAGCCAACATGTTCTCTGAACTAGCTCATTTTTGTGCAGACCTTAGAATAAATATTCTCCTTTTCTCTCTCTCTTTTTTTTTTTTTTTTTTTTAAGCAGACTCCATGCCCATTGTGGAGCCTAACAAGGGCTTGAACTCACTACCCTGAGATCAAGACCTGAACTGAGGGGTGCCTGGGTGGCTCAGTCGTTTAAGCGTCTGCCTTTGGCTCAGGCCATCGGGCTCCCTGCTCAGCAGGAGGCCTGCTTCTTCCTCTCTCCCAGTTTGTGTTCCCTGTCTCACTGTCTCTGTCAAATAAATAAATAAAATCTTAAAAAAAAAAAAAAAGAAGACCTGAGCTGAGATCAAGAGTCAGACACCCAACCAACTGGGCTACCCAGGCACCCCCTTCTTTCCTCTTTGGTTAATTAAAGAATATCCTGGCATTGCAAAGTAAAACTGTTGTTATTTGCAGCTACTGAATGAATTGGGATTTTGGAGTTGTTTTATAGTCAAAATAAAGAGACAAGTTGGTTTCTGAGGCCAATAGAACTCCTGACTTCCTTCCTTCCTCCCTCCCTTTCTCCCCTTCTCCCCTCCCTTCCTTCTTCCCTTTCCCTCCTTTCTCATTCTTTCTTCCTTTCTTCCTTTTTTCTTTCTTTCCCTTTTTATTATTTTATTATTTATTATTAATTCTATAGTTGAATATTTATATTGTGTACTATTTATATATATTTTTTATTAAAACAGCCTCATATTTCTCATTTACTCATCTTAAAATAAGTAAAAATCAAATTTATAAAATAAATTCATTCTAATTCTATTTTATCTGACTTATTAGAGCCTCAATAAGCAATTGATAAATTATATAGGACCCTAAGTGCTATAGGAGTTCAGAGAAGTCAGTGAATTGAAGTAGTTGTTGAAAGCTTCATAGATTTTGACTGAGATATACTGGAGGAGAAATGCCTGAAGGTTTGAACCTTCATAGGGAAATCACCCCTCCCCACCCCTCACACCTCACCACAGTCACTGGTTCTGCCTGCCTCTGACCCTGGGACCATCTGATTCCTAAAGAAAGTAGCTTTAATCTCTTCCCTTTACAGCTGTCCTCCAAGTCTCCCTTTTAAGAAAATTGAGTCTAGTTTGTAGTTCTAGAACGTAAGCTTCATTGATGTCATGTGGAAACATTAAAGTCAAATATCTGGGTCTTTCAAAGAAGTCACATATTTTTCAAGTTTTCCAAGGCAAACACCCTCAGTCCCAGTTTACTCTGAATGAAGCACTACCCTAAGCGTTTTATACCCATCATATATAATTTACAACTTCCAAGAATCAGGTTAATCACTACCCAATCTCTCTATTCCCCTCCAGTTGTGAAACACTATTCTATAATCACTATGATCATTTCCTCACTTTCCACTCTCTTCTCCACCTTGATTTTTACCTCAACACTCCGTATCTACAGCTCTGGCTAAGGTCACCAGTGATTTGTGTTATTAAATGCGATGAGTATCTTTCAGTCTTCATTTTACTTAGCCTTTCATTGTCTTTCCACATAGCTGAGCACTCTTTCTTCATGAATCATTCTTCCCTTCACTTCTATGACCGACGATTTCTAGGCCTTATTTCACTTCCCCCGCCCCCTTGTTACCCTTTCAGTTTCATTCTTCTTAACCAACAATTAAATGTTGGGTTTCCTTTGGTTTGAGACCCAGGACCTCTGCTTTTCTAATACTATACTTGATTCCTTGGACATCTCGTTCACGTGCTCAGCTTTAATTGTAGTCTCTGCTAATTTTCCCCAAATTTTTATTTCCAATTTATACCTACACATCCAGCTACCTGCACGACAACTCAACTTGAATGTCTCAAGGGCACCATAAGCCAACAGGCCCAAAGTCACTCGGGCTCTTCCCCTACAGCTGTTTCATTCTCCTGGAGAATGGTACCATTAGCCGTCCAATTGCTCAAACCAGAAACCTGGGCATCATTCGTGACTAAGTCCTCTCCCTCACTAGCCCCCACTCTACCCCATCTGATTTATTACCAAATCCTATTTATTTTCTTTCCTAAATAGCTCTCTAATTAGTTTACTTCTCTCTAACTCCTTCTATTCCCACCCATTTTAAGCTACCATCTTACTTCACCTAGATCACAGTAGTGGCCTCATAGTTTGTATGCCTAAACTCATTTTACCACCTTCTTCCAAATCTATTCTCAGCTAGAGATCTCTTCTAAAAGCAAACATGATAATAGGAGTACTCTGCTTAAACCCTCAATGGCCTCCCACTAATCTTAGGATTAAAAACAAAACTTTGTGAGATACTTATCTTTCCATCCTCACTTAGCCCCTGGTTCCCTTTTATTCTCTTCCCTCCAGCCTCACTGGCGTTCTTCCTTATTATCTGCCACTACAGGACATTTGTACACCCTGTTTCCCCTCTTACCTAGTTATCTATCTTCACTCTTCAGTGGTCAATGCAAACATTACCTTCCTAGGAAAACCTTACCTGGAATTCATTATTACAACAGATCCCTCTGTTATAGGTCCTTACGACACCATTTTGCAAATGTAGCCACACTGTCACAACTGTGATTTTATATTTTTCAGTATAGTTATTGTGTCATTGTCTGTGTTCCATGCTAGACTGTAAGTTCCATCTGTTATTTCTCCTAATTGTATTCTAGTGCCTAGCACAGCATCTGGCTCACAGTGAACACTCAAGAAATATTTACAGAATAAAGGATCAAAAAGCATAAGTATTACTTTTGAGATAGGTATTATTATTAACCCCATGTTTACATAATAAGTGCTATTAGGGGAGCCTGGGTGGCTCAGTGGGTTAAGCCTCTGCCTTCGGCTCAGGTCATGATCTCAGGGTCCTGGGATTGAGCCCAGGCTCTCTGCTAAGCAGGGGGCCTGCTCTCCCCCACCCCTGCCTGCCTCTCTGCCTACTTGTGATCTCTCTCTGTCAAGTAAGTAAATAAAATCTTTTTAAAAATTAAGTGCTATCAATTAGGGGCTATCCTACAAGCGTATATAAGGAGGTCCGTGTACATCTACTCTAGCAGTAGGAATGTGGCTGTTTCAGATTTGGACTAATACCTTGTTCTGCCCCAGGGGCTGTACTAAAACACTAAACCCATTAACTGTATTTCTCTTCTAGCATATACAACTCCTCAAGAGAGGTATCGTGACTAAGACCACTCTACAGATAAAGAAATTGAGGTTTGGAGATGCTTAGATGGCTCAGTCAGTTAAGTGATTTTGGCTCAGGTCATGATCTCAGGGTCCTGGGATGGAGTCCCGCCTCCGGCTCCCTGCTCAGTTGGGAGCCTGCTTCTCCCTCTCCCTCTGCCTCTTCTGCTGGCGTGATGCTCTCTCTCTCTATATCTCTTGTGCTCATTCTCCATTTCTCTTTCAAATAAGTAAATGAAATCTTTTTAAAAAAGAAAGAAATTGGGGTGCCTGGGTGGCTCAGGGGTTAAAGCCTCTGCCTTCGGCTCAGGTCATGATCCCAGGGTCCTGGGATCGAGCCCCGCATCAGGCTCCCTGCTTGGCGGGGAGCCTGCTTCCCCCTCTCTCTCTGCCTGCCTCTCTGCCTACTTGTGATCTGTGTCTGTCAAATAAATAAATAAAAAGATATCCCAAGCCAAGAACTTTGATTATTTAAAAAAAAAAAAAGAAAGAAAGAAATTAATTCATTCCTTTCACTACTGTTTGCCTAGTACATGTGTCATTTCATTTGAAGAACTAGTTTCATAAGGGGCACCTGGCTGGTTCAGTCAGTAAAGCATGCAGCTCTTGATCTTGGGGTCGTAAGTTCAAGCCCCATGTTGAGTAGAGATTACTTTAAAAAAATAAAATAAAATATTTTTTGAAAAGAAAGAAACAGCAGGCATGAGGAGAACACTCTGGGGGAAAAAGTAGTTTAAAAATAATAAACATCAGGTATTCCATATGTTCAGGTATAGAAAGGTATATTATTAAGGCAAAAAAAAAATTCCTGGGTAGATTACGTATGACCTCCTATATGTACTAAAAAGTACAAATATACTTCTGGAAGAATACACAGTAAACCATAATTTGTTGGGAATGGGCCTGGGGAGACCATAAGAAGAAATCAGCCTTTTGTATTTCACTGCTCCACTTCATGAGCAATTATTACTTTTTTAATTATTTTGAGAGGGAGAAGGGAGTGGGAGGGGCAGAGGGAGAGGGAGAGAACCTTCAGCAGGTGCCACACTCAACACATGAGTGTGACACAGGGGCTCAAACCCACAACCCCGAGATTATGACCCAAGCTGAAATCAAGAGTTGGATGCTCAACCAACCAAGCCACCCAGGCGCCCGAGCAATTATTATTTGTACAATTTTTTTTTTACCATGCAAGAATCATTTTAATTCCAAAGCGGGGAAGGCCTTTCTAAGTGTGCCACAAAACCCAGAAGCCATAGGACCAACACATTTAATTACACAAATCAAAAACCTCCACATGGCAAAGCGACCACAAGCACAATCTAAAAGCAAAAAACTAGGGGAAAACATGCCCAATTCATGTTACAGGCAAAAGACCAATTTCCCTAATATGTAAAAAGTGCCCACAAATCAACTTCAGAAAAAGCCCAGAGACACTTGGGGGGTCAGGCAGTCAAGCGTCCAATTCTTCTTGGTCTCAGCTCAGGTATTTGTACAATTTTTTTAACTTGAAACGTTATATGTAAATATGTGTCATTTCACAACACAGTTAACTAAAACCACACCACAAGCTAAACTGGTTCAATACTAGCAGCAGTTTAAGCCCCTTATTCACACTCAAGCCAATGCCCATGACAATGAAGGCAAAGGAAGAGAGGTAAAGCATTGCAGGCATATGAGAATTTGGTCAGGGTTTAAATCCTTGATTCCACCATTCCAGGTTACGATTTCAGATGGGTTATTTAACCTTTATGAACCTTGGTTTCCTCATCTGGGAAATGGGGACAATCTTGCCTCACAGGATAGTGATAAGGATAAGAGAGATGATGCATGTCAAGCAGTTGGCACTGAGTCTAGCAGGTAGTAGGCAGTCCATAGGGCTAGTAACCATTATTATGTACTGATAACAAAACCTTCTTCCCCCATCACAGACATGCGGACTATGCTCATGCGTATGTGATAGGAGATGTGAGCTTGCCCGGAATCAAGAGGTAGTCAGTCTTGTGGGTCTCCCCCCGACCGCAGTCTGTGTGACATCTATGTGGTTTCCAGGATCTCCAGCTACATACTTTAAGAGTTTTGAGCTATTTCTCCTGAATGGAAAATTACGCTTGTGATTCTTTGAGGGTGGGGAAGTTTAAGGACTAGATGGTTCAGGCTCTTTTTCCTTAGTTTACTCTTCATCCTTCTCTTCATCCTCCTCTTCACTCATCCCTACCTGCAACCCGCAATCCGGAAATTTACAGGCTTAGCAAGTTTGATCAGCCATAGGAATTTTTGCAGGTCAGTTTGACCCAAGGTGGAATCCAAGGGCTGGTACCACTGTGGGACCACAATTCTGAATCCAAAACAGTATAGGACCCAAAACTTTTTCACAAGTCTAATGCTAATGAACTCATGTAGAGGAAGACACTGAATTGCCATGAGGATTTTTAATGTCTTTATTGATCACATTTGGGATGACTAAGTCACACATTTTTCTGAGGAAATATCAATACGCTCATTTATATGGTGCTGCCCCAGACCTAACCAAGGATTTTATATAATCTACAGTCGACACATCATATTACCTTGTTAAAAATCTGAAAAATTCAGAACTCTAAAAAACATCTGACCCCAGGGATTTCAGATAATACATTGTGGACCTGAACACCTGGGCAAGCTCTAAAGTCCTTTTTGTCCACAGCCCAACCTCTCCCTGTCATTCAACAGCTGGGTCATCTGTGGGGGCAGAAGAACCCGCATGAGACTCAGATGCCTCAGGGCCCCAATGGGAACTCAGAACCACGGACAGCAGCATATCCCAAGGTTGCTGCCCAACAAATTTGCTAAAATCTTAGACTCAGTTTTCCTATGAGTAGAGAGAGATGGGCACAATGCAGCTTGCCTGAGAAATGCAACCATTGTTTTCTAACAGTAAAACACAAGATATGGGGGCTGGGGTGGCAGTTGATGTGGTCTGGGCACAGAAAATAAATGTGTTTCTTATCTTTTTCCTCCAGCCGGTTCCAGGCTCTTCTCCTCTGACATTATTAAAAGCCTGGCAGGTACTTTGAATGTTTGTTTCCATCAAGTTTCCCTGGCCTTTCTAATCTGCAAATATTTCTGGTTGGTTTCCTTTCCTGAGTGTTCTGTGTTGCCTAGCCACTGGATTTTCCCAGCCTCACCTGCCCAGCAACCAGGTAACTAGGCAGAGACTTTGCTAGGAGTGGACAGAAAGTTCCCAGTGGATTTTGCTAGGCCCCATCATTCTAATAAAAGGGAAGTAAATAAGTCACAGGTTCCCACTGTTGCTCATGCACCGATTATCATTGGGTCCTTTAGAAGAGGGGAACAATGAGGTAGTTCCCTTCACTACTAAGTGAAGTCATATCCAGCCTCAATGAAATTGAGACCACTGTCACTAAAAACAATGCTTCAAGTGCCAAGCATAAGGGACTTAGAACTTATATGCTGGAGACAATGAAGCAGAATGGCTGCTTTACTTTTTTTTTTTTAAGATTTTATTTTTTTTATTTGAGAGAGAGAGAGAACATGAGTAGGGGTGGTGGGACAGACAGAGGGAGGAGCAGACTCTCTGCTGAGCAGGGAGCCTGGGGCTTGGAGCTCCATCCCAGGACCCTGAGAGCATGACCTCAGCTGAAGGCAGCTGCTTAACAAACTGAGCCACCCAGGTGCCTCCACTTTTCTTTATTCAACAAATATCTATCAAGTATCTGCTTGTTTCAGGCACAAACTAGGTATAGGGATGGAAAATAAGGTCCCATCCTCTTCCCCAAAGCTTTGAGTCAGATGGAAGAGAGAGACAAGAAAGACCTAAAAGTCAATGTGCTGATTGCTGTGGTAGAGGGAAATGGAGGATAGTACAGAAGCCAGTAGAGGGGAATCCAATCCAGGCTGAGGAGTCTAGGCAAACACCTGAGCTGTGCAGGTGGGTGCAGTAGAGAATTTCAAAGAATCAGAACAGTATACGCCAAGGCAGGCCACTGTGGGAGACTTCAGACTTGTCATCTTGTTGTCTTTGTATGTATCTGGCCTTATTCCAAAACTAAAATAATCTTGTCTCTGATGACCAGGGCCATGCCTTATATTTCTATGTATCCCCAGAACCTACTCTGTCCCCTGTACACAATTAGTGCCGGATCCATGGTTATCAGTGATAATGTAATCAGAACTGTAAATGCAGATGATTTCACGGTGGAAACCAGAATGCTTCAGCAGAAACTGGGACACACTCACTCCTCCTCTAACAGTTCCTGGGCTACCTCAAAGAGGAACTTTGGCTCAAGGACTCCAGCAAACTGGAGAAATGGAAGTTGCTCCTTCCCATGGCAGAAAGTTCCTCAGGAAAGTGTATGGCTTAGCACTCATGCCTTGAGAAGATGTGGTTTGAGCCCCAGTGCTTCTTCATCAATCAGCCCCCTCCCCCTGCCCTTCCTGGGAACATTCCATAGCCTCTCTGAGCTGCAGATTTTCTACCCACAAAACAAGAGCTGGTTCCCCTTACCTACCTCAGGGGCATATTATGGGGTAAAAGAAGGGTAGAGTCACAGCAAGCCCTTTGAAAACAGACAGGCAATATCACTCACGAGTGTTTGGTCTACTGGGTAAGAAATCAGAAAGCCCAGACTGCCCTGCCAACTAGATTTTGGCCTTGGCCAACTCTAGTTCTCTCTCTCAGCCTCACTTCTTTCCCTGTGGCAGATTCTACAGAGAACCATCACAGATCTCACATTGTTCCGTGAGTTTGGAGTTTTGTTTTTTGGGTCTTTTTTTTTTTTTTTTTAAGTACCTCAGTTTATAAACTAGAAGCCTTACGCAGCCCTCTGGGTGTTAAGCCCATGTTTATGTCACGGTTCATGTCCATTGTTACCAAGGCCAAGGCTCCCAGCATTGATTGGATGGTTGCAGCTGGGAGAGGTCTAGTTGTCCCTGGCAAATTACAGTGGCTACGGTGCACAGAGGTCTTTCTTGGCTAGAGCCTTGAGGACTGGGGAGTAGCCAGGCAGCTGGAAGAGATTCAAGCTGCAAGCCCAGGGAAATGATTCCCCTAGATGGAAGCATCATTTAACTGCAGAAAATGGTTTCTGTAACACTGGAGCAGTCAACTGCAGTTTCACCGGAACATTGGCAGGTGAAAAGAATTTAAGTCTCTTACCCGGTTGCTATGTTGTGTGTGTATGCACGCGTGTATATGTGTGCAGGCTTGTCTCTCTCTCTCTCTGCCACACCCCCCCCCCCACCAAGGCTCTTTCACCACTCCCAGCTCCCCCACCCTTCTCTGGACTCCAGCTTTCTTTTATCTCTTCCCTTTGGCCCCCAAGCTGTCTCCCCCACCTCCTCCTTCTCTCCTGCCATTGTGTCTCCCGCTCTCTGCATCTTCCCCGCTGTTCTCTTCTTTGCTTTCTCTTTTTCTATGAGGATCACTAGGGCTTCAGTCCACCCAGCTGCAAGGGGAACATAACCCTTTAGAAATGTGACCTCATTTACTATAATTCTCCCCTGCACAAGCCAAGGGTAGAGGTCACTCCCCCCAAACCCCACCGTTATTCCTGCTGTGAGCAATGAGATTAAAAGAAGAGATGAGTCTTCGAAAAGCACCCAACAGACCAATCATTTATTCAGTAAATACTTATTTTTATGTAAGTTTTAAAATAATTTTAAGGTAATGCATGTACATTGCAGATAATTTAGAAAGGAAAAAAAGAGAAATATTTAAATGAACCATAGTTGCCTCTATCCAGAGATAACCGTTAATAGTATTTTACTTTAATTCATCCTAAGATATTTTTCTCGTTTTTTCTGCATACTTATGGTTTTATTGCATGTACAATTTTTAACCTGCTTTTTTCTACCCCATATTGTAATTAAATTTGCTTGCTCTTTGCCCTGTTTTTTGGACATTTAAGGTGTTCCAAATTTCCTGTAATGATAATTATACTGTGATGGGCAGTTTTATGTGCAAAGTTTATACAGTCTTTATGGTGGAGGGTTGATGAGGGAGGCTTTGGAGCCTAACTACCTTGATTGGAATCTGGGCCCCACCCTTACAAATGGTGGGTACGTTGGATCTTGGTTTTCACATCTGTACAATAGGGATGACAATAGTGCCTTCCTCCTGGGGTTGCTGTTAGATGAAATAAGATGATTCATGTAAAGCAGTTAGTGAGAACAGTTCGCATGTAGTAGTTACTCAGTAAATATTAACTGTTATCGCTTCTCGGCCTTTTGGCTAAGATCAAGTGTAGTAAATATTAACTGTTAGTACTACCTTAAAATGGATCACCAGTAATGGCTTTACTTTGGCCCTTGATATATGGTGCCAAATTGCTTTCCAAAACAACAACAACAAAAACAAAACACCACAAACCTGTATTGACAAACCTGCCATGATTTGAACTCTGGTCTCACGCCAAGGCTCCTGCTCTTCCTACTAGCCCCTCCACAATACCTCTTCGGGCAAGTGCTAGGAATCCCTGCAGTCGTTGTTCTCTTACTGCCTAAGAAAGGAATTATCATTAAGACCATAGAAAGCATCTAGCACAATCCCTGGCACCTGTTAATTTATTTGAGAATAAATACAAATTGTATGGTAAAGTGAATGCCTCTTTAATATATTTAATAGATAACCATTGAGATAATGCATATAAAGCTCTTAGCCCAGCTCCTGGCACATGGCAGGCACTCAGATAGTCTATTATCTGTGTATCTATCCATCCATCTGTCCAGCTCTCTTTCTGTCATCTACTGTATTTCTCTCTCACTAGCTTTCCAGTGCCCAAGCTGGCACGGGGTGCCTTCACCACCTCCATTGTTAACATTCTCGTTGACACAGCAGAACCCTGCCATATTGATGGAGTCAGGACCCAAGGTTTGTGCTTGAAATAACGGGCTTGGGAGCTGAAGGGAGAGGACTGAATATTGGGATGTGGATGACAGCTGGGACATAGACTACAATGGAACCAAATGTGTGCTCACCGTGGGGCAGAGCATTATGTGGGTGCCCCAAGTGCTACCGGGACCATGGGGGCCAGGCATCAAGGAGCTAGTAACTGCAAGTAACCTGGAGTCTGACGACTTCTCTCTTGTCCCTTTCTCACACGCACACATGTGCACACACGTGCACACACACATACAAGCTTCTCTTCCAAGGCAGGAGAAAAGAAGGGCTCTTGGGAGGGATGTTCCATAAGAGACAATCAGCAGACTGAGTGTTTCATCTCCCCCTGGAACTTGTCATTTTCCTCTCTGCTGGCCACCCTGCTAGCCCCCAGGGCTGCATTACCACTGGTCCTTCCTCCTCCACACCCACTCACCCTTGGGTCCCCTTAGCCCAGCTGAGTCAGTCCAGGACCTTCAAAAGGAACGTCAGAAAAATTAAGGAAGAACAAAAGGGAAATAAAGAAAGTAAGCACATGAAAATCCTCAGCCATAGAGCTTAGCAAGTATAGGTTCTTGACCTGGCGGAGAACTGGGGGCCTTATGCCATTTCAATTCCACCTAGGGGAAAATGGACACCCAGAGGGGCTCTTTTTACATTTGGAGGTTGTTTCCCCAGGTTCCTTTTTCTCCTTCCTCATGAAATGCCCCAGTCGCATGGACAATGATGGAGATGAGCAGAGTTGCCGGCGAAGAGAGTGGAGAAGACTCAGCTTTGGCATCAGACAGACCTGGCTTCAAATCTGTATTTGCTGGGCGTAAGCATCTGGCGCATTAACTTAACCTTCATGAGCCTTGATTAAAAACAACCTAACTGAATTGTTTTGAGGATTACAATGTAAGTGTTTGACACAGAGTAGGCATCCAGGATGGGTCTCTCCTGCTTATCCTGAGCTGAAGAATATAAAAAGGACTCCAGCTTCTCGGGGAACATTTTCGCCTTCCAGCCCCCTGCCTCCCTAGACCCTGATCTGGGAAGGAGTGAAGGGTCATTTCTCCCTTCCAGACATTGAACACACAGACCCATGAGGCAGAGAGGCATGAGGAAAAGTGTCTTCCTACACACAAAGACAAGAAAGTCCTTCCTAGCTCAGAAAGTGACCCCTGAGGTCAGGGCACTGGCCTGGCTCAGTGGGAGAAACATGCAGCTCTGGATCTCAGGTCACGATTCTGAGCCCTACATTGGATAGCCATTACTTAAACAAATAAACAAACCTTAAAAAAGAAAAGAAAAGAAAATTACCTGGGCAAACACACACCAGCCTACACACACACCACATCCCCACACTTGCTCCTAGATGGGAGCCGTCCTGGGTCTGGGACTATAGCTATTCAGAGGGCTCCCCAGCAGAGCCTTGCAAGAGTTTGGGACCCATTCTGCGCAGTCTGAGTTTGGGGTCAAGGCAAAGAGAGCCTCCCCATGCAGACCTCACCTCACTGGCTATAGCTTCAAGAGCAGGGAAAAGGCAGAATCACGTATCAGTTTCATTTCTTTTTCCTTCACCTCAGGACTAATCTCTGCCTTTTCCTTCCAAGCTGGAAGTTACTTAACTTCTCTGGGACTCACATTCCTCATCTGTCACCTGGGAATGACCCACATTTATGAGAGTCAAATGAGATCATGGCTGAGCAGACGCTTCCAAAACCGTAAAGGAAGGGCAGACATAAAGCATTCTTAGTCTTCCATTCGTTTCCATTTTCATTCCTGCGTCAGAGGAAAGACCTGGTCAGTCTGATAAACCTCACCCCCCACGCCCCTCCCCCCACCCCCCTTACACAGACACAGTCACACATCCCGCCTGGCAGAGTGGGCAAGTGCCAACAGTGCGGGTTCCTCTGCCAGCAAGCAAACGCTCACACGCCCCTGAGGCAGCCTGTGGATGCCAGAGTTGGTGCTGATGATGTTCTGAGCTGGGCGAGCTGAGGTTGCTGCTTTCCTCCACCTAATGCTCTGGCTTTGCCTCTCAAAGCTGCAGGAACACCCGTTCTCCTTCCCAGGCTTGAGTGAGCCTGTGCCAGGTGGGAGAGCAAGAGGTTGGGGCAGGACTGGGGCTGAAAACTCTCCTGTCTTCTTTCCCTGAACGAATTGGTGTGCTGCTAAAGACATTGCCTCATCTTAAGTTTTACAGTCTCCTGTGGAGAGAAGTGGGTAGTTGTGGTATTTCCAAAGCCCCCAAAGAAGTTTAAGAGAGAGACTACGGGGCTGCCTGGGTGGCTCATTCAGTTAAGGGTCTTCTTTTGGCTCAGGTCATGATCCCAGGGTCCTGGGATGGAGCCCAGCATCGGGCTCCCTGCTGAGCAGGGAGCCTGCTTCTCCCTCTCCCACTGCCTGCTACTCATCTTACTTGTGTTCTCTCTGTCAAATAAATAAATAAAATCTTTAAAAGAGAGAGAGAGAGACTACAGACATCCTTGTTGGAGGGGTGGAGGTATGCTTCTAACCAAAGGGCCTGACTCAGAAGCAGTGAGGATCTCTAGGGTTCTTTCTTGAGTACAGAGTCAAGAATTCATTCCCACCACTTGCTTATGCCCAGAAATGAACTCCTTCTTGGAACCATGTCATCCTGGAACCATGTCTATGGGAACAGGTTTTGGTTGATGGGCCCAAAGACTCACTTGTCCCTGTACTCTACCAGCCTGTCTCCCCACCCACCCCATTACCCAGGGTTTTGTGTGTCCAGCTATGTGGCTTTGACAATGAGTTTGACTCAGAGGTACTGAGCCCACTGTGCTGGGAGTGAGATTTGCCTTCCCCTCTATGGGGAGAGTCTCTGCCACCGTGTGTCCTACTGATAGAGCGAATGAAGGAGCTCTCCCCACTCTTGGTGCTGATTTACATTCCCTAGGGAATGCTGTGAGCAGATCAACTCCTTGTATAAGAACTAAGAGTTTGTTCATAAACGAGCTTATGAAAAGAAATCCCCAAGTGGAAAGAAATTAGCAACCAGAGCTGATACCAACATAAATCCACTGTGTCGGATTCTGCTTAGGGAATGTCAGAGAGGTGGAAGCAGAACAGGACATGAAGGCATTTCCTCCCAAGCTTTCACCCAATGCCTACTTCTTCCCTTCTCTATGAACCTTGCTTTAGTTCCCACTAGGGATACCTGCTGCCTCCTCCAAGAAGACTTCCTGAGTTGTTCTGTCTCACTGAGCTCTCCTGCCTAAGCCTGGGCCATTCCCTTTCCTACTAAAACAATCAAGATAAGATGGAAGACTTTTTGGCTTAAGAACATTTCCTAGGAACTAAAGGGAGAATAAAATTGAAAGTGTAAAAGCCTAGACACTGGGGCACCTGGGTGGCTCAGTCTGTTAAGCGTCTGCCTTTGGCTCAGGTCATGATCCCAGGGTCCATGGATGGAATCTGGCTTTGGGCTTTCTGCTCAATGGGGAGGCTGCTTCTCCCTCTCCCACTGCCTGCCACTCCACCTGCTTCTGCTCTCTCTCTGACAAATAATCTTTTTAAAATATTCTTAAATTAAAAGAATTTTTTAAATAAAAAATAGAAATAAAAGCCTAGAAAGCAAGGAGTTTATGGCACCCCACAGCATTACCCAGGATAAGCAGAGTTTGTTCCCTTCCCAGTGCCCAATTCTAGGTAGTAGCATCAGATACCCAGAAGGAGGCCCCAGTATTGCCCCTGATGCCTCGCCCTCACAACTGATCCCCCTTCTCTGTTCTACCCCGGAAGTGTCTCAAACCCATTCCCTGTTCCCCAACACACTGACTCTGCCTTGTTCAAGTTCTCACCATCTCTTTCCAGGACTTTGCTATAGCTTCCTCGCCAGTCCTCCAGTCTCATCTCTTCTCTTCAGACTTTCTCTCCAGAATTTCTTCCTTTCTTGGCCCTCCTGATGAATATTTCATTGTTTAATAAAACTCAGCACAAATGTCACCTCCTCCAGGAAGACTACTGGGACTTCCCCCAGGCAGAGTTAATGGTTTCCTTCTCTGTATACTTTTCACTCACCCTATGATGGCATTTATTTCACTGGGCTGGCATTCCTGGTTAACATGTTTATCTACCTCACCACCCTTCATGGCACCTCCTTTAAGGACCCAGATTATGGCTTATATTTTGTATTCTCAGGGTCTAGCTAGGGAGCAGAACTTCGTTACATAGCAGGACATGCCTGATGGAGAAAAGGAGGGAGTGGAACATGGAATGGAAACTTTGCATAATTGTAGATTCTTCAGTTCCTGAACCACTCCCTATATCTTGTTAGGGTAATCTCCCTAAAAGAAACACTTAACCGCTGCATGAGCCAGTGTTCTGTCACAAATTTCACGTGGTGCTGATTGCCCCTCAGCGTCTTCAAAGCTGCTGAGGAGGCTCAGAATCCTGAGGAAGCAAAAGTCCATGGAGATTGGGCTGTGCCAGTTCATGACAAAAATCAGCCTAGAACCTAGGTCTTTTAGTGCCCAAGCCCAAGGTCCTTGACACGACACCAATGGCCCCTCTGAGAGTTTTTCCCTCCGGGCAACAGCATATAATTATCAACATTAGTATTTAGAATTTATATGCAGCTTTTGCTTCACTGGCTTTTTTATTATCCCGTTGATTAGTAATTCGGTATGCAGCCCAGGCATGGAGCAAAGCCAGGGTAGGGAGGGAAGGAGCAAAGGGAAGCCAAGGCCAAGTAGGAGGCCATGAGACCCCGTGAGAGGAAGGCCAGCGGGGAGGCAAAGGTGCAAGAGGGTGCATAGACTCAAGGGACAATGTCTTGGGTGGGGCGAAGAGGGGCTGTGCGGATGCTTTATGGGCCCAAGATGCATGGCCCAAGAGCCTTCCTAGCCTCAGGGTCTCCACCCTAAGGCGGCAGGGGCAAGAAGAGCAAGAATACATTTGGTACCCAACAGGTTAAAACAACAGTATCAGCCCAGCCCTGAGACCCAGCACAAGGCTTAGGGAGTTCTCTGTCCCGCGGAGAGAAGGAGACCCCAGCTCCATAATAAAGGCTCCTGGCTCCTGCAGTGCATGCTGGGCACTGAAGGGAACTGCTCCAGGTGCCCCGCGTCGGGTAGGAGTGAGAGGGTCCTGGAGCTTACCATTCAGTGTGCTATGACATCCTTAGATTGGGGAAGAGACAACGCTCACTGCAAGATCCTGGTCCCCAGTACCTCCTTCCACCACCAGCCCCAGCTTCAGTCTGCTCTGGGGTTTGCTTTGCCCCTATTTGCCTTCAGAAAATGAAAATACTCTCCCCTCCCAAGGTCCTGGTACTATGGTGAGACTCAAGACCTGACGGGGGCTTGGAAAACAGCCTCATCCACTTATAACACGCAAGATGAGGGTATCCTTATGATTAAAAAAGAAGAAGAAGAGAAGAAAGGAAACCAGGATGGAGGCGGGGGGGCAGAGAAAAAGCAGCACAGTGGGAAGACAAAGCTGACAGAAGCCCCGGGCTCAGATGTCAGTTCTCCCAGAGGGGAATGCATACCAATTGAGGGCGTATTTGGGACCAGTGTGTCACATATGTCACCTCACTTTGTCCTCATATGACCCCTATGTGGATACAGCTCCCCCATTTTGCAGATGAGAAAAAACCAAGGTTTCCAGAGGTTCACTTGTTCAAGGTTATACAGTTAGTAAGTGGGACACTAGGACCAAATCTTGGCCCATGGTTTTTAAAGCCTGTGCACTTGCCAGCAGAGCACTGTTGTCTCCAAATCAGGAGATTTAAATCTCTGTGAACCCAGCGTCTTCATGTGTAAAATGGAGGGGGGTGGTGAGGGAGTGAGGGGGCGGATTATATTGCCTCATAGAACTGTTAAGAAAATTAAACGAGATCATATTGGTTGAAAACATTTAAAACCTGGCAGGAGGTCTGGTATATAGTAGGCACTCAATAAATGCTTTTTGTTTACTTGTTTTTTTCTTTTTAGCTTAATATTAAAACTCAGGGCTTGGGCACCTAGAGGCTTCAAAATACTTCAAGAAGCCCGAGGGCCGCCCATTGCTTCTGGGAGAATGGGGAAGTCGGGTAAGGAGAAGGGCTGGGAAAGGGAGCTCGGCTCCTGGAACCAGAGAGCTCTTCCAACTGCGCGCCCCTCGCTCCACCGCCTCCTCTGGGCTCCCCTGACTTCCCGCCCCGCCCCGCCCCGCCCCGCCCCGGAGCTAGGTCCGGAGTGCCTGGTGGGCTGATTCCGGAGCGTGGAAGGGAGCACGGAGGGGAGAAAGAGGCGGCGGCGGCGGGAGGCAGGGAGGAGGGGGATCCTCCTCGCTGCTCTCCCAAGTCGGCGCGGAGCCGCCTCGGGCCGGGCTGAGGGCTGCGTGGCGGCTGCGGGGCCGGGCCAGGATGCGGGGCTCCCGGGACCGCGCCGGGCGGGGCAGGCGGCGGCGGCGGGCGGCGGGCGGGAGCTGTCCGCGGTGCTGAAGCGGCGGCGGCTGCGGCGGCGGCAGGGACCCGGGGCCGGGAGCAGAGGCACCCTCCTGGGATTTCCATCGCGGCCGCAAGGCGGGGGCGCCGTCGTTCACCGGCCCATGCTGGGCCCCCGAGCCCTGCGGAGGAGGCGGGACCGTCCTGGCGGGACAGGTAAGGGGCCGTCTGGGGGCGCAGCGGGAACCCAGAGCTAGGCGCTGAGGCTGGATAGAGCTGGGGAGGGTAGTGGGACCGCTCTCAGGGAAGGGGGTTCAGCCTCCCTGCTGACTGCACCTTGCGCTCCCGCAGAGATCGCGCCAAGTCTATCCCTACCCCTCACCCTACACGCTGGGGATGCTGGGAGTGACCTGAGGGACTGGGGCCCAGGTAGGCACCTGGGCACCCTGACCCCACACCACCAGGCCTTGACCCCAACCTGAAGGAGCTCTTAGACACTCTGCCCACAAAGAAGAGTATCCGGGACTCCCGTGCCCCTGTCCCTATCATGGTTTTGCTCACTAGGGAAATGTGAGCCAGCTTCGCTAAGGATCCCTCTCTTCCCCAACCTGATCATTAGGGTGACTGGAGTGGCTGTGGTCCTCCTCCCACCCCCGATCCACCCTCAAGATTTCTTCACCCTGGAAATGGCCCTTGGGCCAAGGATGATCCAGGCCCCTAGGACCGATTAACCCATTTCTCCAGAGAAGGAAGGAGATACCAGAAAATACCTTCATTTTTTTCCGTGGCCCTCTTGACTCTAATGGAAGGAGGCTGGTTTTGCATTATACTGCTTGGTGCATGAGGGCAAAGAGTGGGGGAACCTGAGCTTTGTTTTCTATTCTGTGCCTAAATGCTGGTCACCCTAGACAGAGCCTCCATTTGAAGTCCTCCCTCTTTCTGGCAAGTGTGCTGAATGAGCTCATTCAGGCCTGCAAAGTGCTTCCAATTCTTCAGAGCAGAGTTCTCTGAGTGGCAGAATGTAGTGATCAAAATAAAACTGCGTAGAGGAAGATCGGCCTATCAGTGTACTGACCACTGCTTTCTCCCCATCTTTTCAACCCAGCACAACTTCCCCACCACCCCCACCACCCCTGGTGATAGAAAGAGCACTAGACTAGGAGTCCTTGGCTGGGCGCTCTCATGTATCAGCTTGAGGCCAGTTGCCTGAACTCTCTGAGCCTCTGAACCTCAGTTTCCTCATCCGTAAAATGGGGTTAATGTAGCTGCTGTGCTCATCTCCAGGAACTATCTCGGCACTCAATGAAACAATGTACCTATTGAAGGCTTGTCATCTGTACGTCGCCATGCCAGTGTGATCTGCTGTCACCGTTCCCATCACCAGCCAGGCCTGCTGGCAGTGACCTGATCATTGTAACCCCTACCCCCTTTTCTCCCAGGCAAGCAGTGGCTTCCTTTGTCCTTGGCCTCCCTGGGGTCGCAGCCAGTTAAACCCAACTTGTAAATCTTGGAGCCAAAAGGTTTCCCTCCCCGCTTCTCTTTCATCATCACCTATAGAAGATAATACAGGGTGAGAGTCTGACTCACAGTTCTGGTGTTTTGTTGTTGGTTTGTTTTTTTTCCCCAAGAATCACAGATCTAGGGGAACAGATCCTTGAAGGCAAGGATTGTGTTGTTTTCATCTCTTTGCCTCCTTGCACACCTCCCCTCCCCCATAACACCTGGAAGATAGTAAGGACCCAGTTATTGGGTGTAAAATAAGAGAATAGAGTGTTAAAATATCTCCAAATAAAAGCATTTGACTGGAAGTCGGGAGCCCCATATTCTGACCCCAGATCCGCTACTGACTCAGACAGACCCCTGCCCCTCTATAGGCTTCCATTTTCTCATCTGTAAAAGAGGGGTGGACTAGACAAGTTCTAATATTCCTGATGTTCCGTGAGGCTCTCTGAGGGCCATCCTGAGACCACAGATCCCTCGGTTCTTGAACACAGTATACCAGCTTCATTAACCTGTTTTCAGAGTAAGTTAATGTCCTCTCAGCAAAGAACTGGATTTTATGAATGGAGTGGAAGGGTGCAGTAAGAATCTAAAAAAGCCTTCTCTATTTCTGATGTTTCCTAAGATCCTCCCCCTCTTATTTCCCTGGGAAAGCGATGAGTGTGTATAGAGTTGCTGGGCCAGAGGGCCCATACGTCCAGGCCAGGAGGCCAGGAAAGCACGCCCCCCCCCAACATCCCTTGTGAGTAGCCAAAGGCCAGATACCCAAATTGTGGCCATCTCCTCCCAGGGACCCTGCCTGCCTGGATCCCCTCTCCTAAGAAGACTAGAGGAGGGGACAGTCAGGAAAGATCCATCTCTGGGGAGAGATTTTTATAGAAAAACAAAATGAGCTTCCCTGACAATAATTCTCCTCAACTGTGGCAGGCCCAGCCAATGTTCAGAAAAACCTTAGCTAATTGGCACTTGGTTAGAGCTGAGTAAGCCATGCCGCTGACCTCCCTGACTTACCCTGCAAGCGCCCAACCAGGGTGGGGGGATCAACTGCCACGTCCCCCCCCCCCCCCCCGCCCCATGTCAGCACTTTCCGGCTCCCAGCTGTTGGTGCAGCACTGGCAAAAATCAGCCCTCCAGAGTTAATGGACAATCACTAACCCTTATAACAAAGTGAGAGCAGCCACATTCGCAGCAAGCATAGAAAGGGGCTTTATTTTCTGCAAGATTGGTCTGTGGGGGTGCTGGCCTCCTGCTGGGGCTAGAACAATGTGCCACCCCACCTTCCGAAGCTATTTGGGAAGATAACCCACCCCCTGAGCTGTCAGAGTGCAGGAGGTCTCTGGTAACCCAGGCACACACATCTGGCTCCTCTCTCAACCAGGGAGAACTACCCACTGACTACTCCTTGTGCTCCCCTCCTGCTGGCTCCCTGCTGAGGCTCCTACTCTGACCCCCTCTGCAATGCCTTGAAGGGAAGAAGAAATTCAACCCTGGCATGTGATTAGGTGATCCTGGTTATCTGGGGCTAGGGGTAAGGGGGGGATCTAAGGAAGAGGAAGAGATACCTGTCACATGTTCATTAAGAAATGACATCTGTGTGTGTGTGTGTGTGCGCGTGCGCGCGCGCGTGAGCCTGAAACACTGAAATACACACATGCAAGTCCCTTCCCCTTCAAACACAAAATGACAGAGGCAGAGAATAAGATAATATCTAGAGACATCTGCACAGTATTAATTACCTTCAAGTTCAAAGGCCAATTCATCTTTGTGTCCTAGAGGGACTTGCAGTCCCGAAGTAACACCATTCCCGGGAGAAAGTAGAAGAAACATCCCAGTTCTCTAAACCGTTGGCATTTTCTAACCCCCTTTTCTTCTCAGGGGCTTGGTGGGCATCTTGCCTGCAGCAGGGTCCCCTCTGCTACAAGGTGGGGACTGATCTCATCCCCATTCTTTGCAGGCAGGTTCTCTCTTCTCTTTACTCCTCCCTTATTCTCTCCTCTCCCTCCTGCCTGTACCTGCCACCAGCACCCACCACCCCCTCCCCCAAGCAAACGGAGCAGGGAGCGAGGATCTGAGGCTCTACCTCTCCATTAGGTGTGTTATCTTCCACCATTAGATACACCGTTTGCTTCTAAGTGGTTGGGAACGAGCTGCTTCGGTGAAGAGACAGGTTGTTTCAGCAAGAATAAAGATTCAATTTCTGTCTGAAAATGGACTAATTTGAGGAGTGGTGCCACTCTCCCAGTCCTCCCAGCAATTTTCACCTTTGTCAGCTACAAACCCATCCCCAGCCCAATGGATTACACTCTGAGGGAGAGGCTGGTTCAGCCCATGGGAGCCCAGGGTGGCAGCAGATACTAAAAAAGGCAGACTGGTGTTCCCTGGAAGTGCCTTAGGAAGCCTCCCCCAGGAGCTGAGAAGTGTTCTGGCTCTTTTATCTCTCCTTCACCCTCTTCTCTCCTCTGTTCTCCTTCGTAGGTCCTTTGACAATTCTCAAGTCTCCCTCCAGCCCTGACCATGACCCAGGGTTTCAACCGCATACATCTAATTGCCAGGTAGAGTTTCCACTCTAACATCCCAACGGCACTCTAAGACCCCCTTCCACTTCTCCTTCCTGTCCCGCTCTTCCTTCTGGAGGGTGTGTGTTTCATTTTACTAGGTTGGTACTTGGTGGGCCTTTTCAATCTAAATATTCTTTTTTTTTTTTTCCAGCTCAGGAAACACTTCCTCTTTCTATTCCTTTCATTGTTATTCTTATCCAGTCTCTCTGTTGTGTCTTTCTGAAATTCCTGTTAGGTGGTTGTTGGACCTATAGGACTCTCCTCCCTCTCACCTTTCTTGCCTATGCTCCGTCTTTTTGTCTTTTTGCTCTGTGTCTTGGGGAATTTCATTAACTTTTTCTCTCACATGAAAAAGTTAGCCTTTAAGTCTGTCCGTTCTGTTATCCAGTCTCTCCATTAAACTTTTTAAAGTTACATTTACTTAAGGAATCTCTACACTCAACGTGGAGCTCGAACTCACGGCCCCAAAATCAAGAGTCACATGCTCTTCCGACTGAGCAACGAGGCGTCCCACTCTGTTAAATTTTCGAAAATTTTGACAGTTGTTTCCATTTTCCACAATACTGTCATGTTCTTTGTTCCTCTTTCATAGAAGCCTGCTCTCATTTTATGGATGTGAGGTCCTCTTTTTTTCCTCTCAGAGACATAAATTGAGAAAATTTTAAAGATCTTTTCTATAACTTGAATGATTTACATCTCATTGAGTCACTTGCTCTATTTGTATATTTAATCCTTCTCTTCTGTTTTCATATACTTGTTCTTCCCTGTCCTTTAATGTCCCGTCAGACTTACAAATAGCGGAAGGTATTGCCTAGCACAGGCAGCTGGTGTGGCCTTCCCCTCTGAAGGTGGGTGAGTTTGTTTCCCTAACAGACCTCTTCCTTGAATGAGACTCATTCTTACTTCTTATTCTGTTCTGGGCTGCAGGTGCCTCTGCGCTGATTTCTTCACCAAGGAATTTCATTTGCTCTTCATCTCCCAGAAATTCCTCAGTGCTTCTGGTCCGCAGATAACATTCTTTGTTGTTTTCCAATTTTGTTATGATTTCATTCTTTAAAAAATATATGCCCATCATTTTATTAAACCCTTACAATGGAGAAGAAGTGGTCATCTATGCTCAGGTTGTGTTCCTGAACCAGCAGCCTCACCCCTGGATTTTCTGTCTCAACTGGTGGCATCACCTTCTACTTATCTGACAAAGCCAGAAGCCCGGGAGTCAATCTCGGCTCCTCTCTCTCGCTCACTTCCGGTTAGCCACAAAGTCCTGTTCATTCAGCCTCCTGACTCCTCCTCAGATATGACTCTTCCTCTCCACCCATTTTGCCCCAGATCAGGGTCAGGTCCTCATGTTCTCCTGCCTGAACTTTTATAGTAGTCTCAGGACTACTATATAGTCACAGGACTCCTAGCCTCCCTTCTCACTCACCTCAAATCCTTCCTCTTCACCGCGGCCAGCCAGAGCGCTCTAAAACCCAGGCATGACCATATCAATGCCTGGCTACTGCTCTCATTTGGCTCCTCACTTCCCGCAGAAGGAAGCTTCTCTGCATGGAAGAGAAGGCCTTCCCACCTCGCCTGCCTCAGTCCATCAATACCAGACCATCCTGGCTTCCCCTCCATTCTGCCACCTCATTCATTGTTTCCACGCTGCTTCCTCACCTGGAAATGTCCTCCCCTCGCTGTCTCACCTGGATGGCTCAGATCCGTCCTTCAAGATTCAGTGCAGATGTCACCTGCTCTGAGAGCCTCTTCTTAGTTCCCACCATTGTCTCCACTCCAGTTCCAGGATAGGAGTCCTTTACTGGGGCACCCCCAGCTCCCCGTTGTGCTTGTAGCACACCTTACCCCATTGTACTGAAATTTCATTTTTCCTACTCTGTATTCCTCCTCAAAGAGGGTACCATTTCTTATTTATTCTTGCATCCCAAGAATTGGTCTGAGGTAATTGCTCCAGAAATTATGCAGAAATGCTCCTTCCATCCCAGATCCTAGAAAGTACTTTCTCATGGGGGAACCTTAGCACACCTAGCCCCCTCATGCACTAATTCACTCATTTATTCATGAGATCCACAGTTTCCTGAGTGCCTACTATATGCCACGTCAGGGGCTGCAGGGTGAGGAAGACACAGTCCCCACCCTGTTGAAGCTCACAGTCTGGAGAGGGAGATAGACGCTAATCAACAAATCTCACAAACAGAAATAGTGACTGTGATAAACTCCCCGAGAGGAGGAGCTGGAGCCTGGAGAGCAGATAACCAAGGAGCCGAAATCCTGAGGAACTGACTTTTGAGCTAAGAGCCAAAGGTTTCTGATGTGAGCGGAGACGATGCTTCTGAGAAACACTGCTGTGAGGTGAAGGAGAGAGAGGACAGGAGCCATAGGAGGGAAATGGCGCTAAGGAAGTATGTTCCAGGTATCTGTTGCTGCCTAACTGCCTCCCAAAGTTAGTGGCTAAAACTAAGGACAATTTTTTTTTTAACTAAAAACATTTTATTATACCTCATGACCTTGAGGGTCAGATATTCATGCAGGGTTGAGCAGTGTGATTACTGCATTCCATGCGGCATGGACGGAGGTCCCCTGGTGGTATCCAGCTGACAGATGGGCTGGTTTCAAGAGTCCAAGATGGCTTCACTCTCATGTCTGACATCTTGGCATGACTGGAAGGCTAGGATCGTAGGTTCCATCACCCAGAGCTTCTACGCACGTGACCTCTCCAGCATGACAACTTCAGAAAAGTCCAGCTACATACAGGGCGGCTTGGGGTTTGGAGAGTGAGTGTGTCAGTGAGCAAGGGGAAAGCTGCGTGGCCTTTTATAACCTGGTCTCTGAAGTCACCCAGCATCACTTCTGCTCTGTGGTTGAAGCAGCTGTCACAAGCCCACTCAGATTAGAGAGGAGGCACGTAGACGCCCCCCACCACCACCTCTCTAAGGGAGAAGCATCAGAGTACTTATAACTGGGTTTTACAATCATCACAACTGATTTCTTTTTTAACCGAGAAAGACTACGATATGTTTACGTTCCATTAGGAAAGATGGGGGGTTCGGAGCAGCGGAAGGCAGAGGAGAAAAGAGAATCAATTGTGTTAGCTTCCCGAAGAGGCAAACTAAAGCAAAGAAGGCCAAGTTCTCATTTTTCCCTCGACTCTGACTTTGACTCAGGCTCTCTCAGCTCCCTGCCCCTGACCCCTGGCTTCCTCTCTTCACTGTCAGACGTGCCATAAGCCACGGCCATGACGCTGGACCAGAGATCATCAAATCCAGCCTCAAGCCGTCTACAAACAGCCCCCAGAGTCACAGCGCTCCCCTGTTTGCAGAAAGGTTTACATAGTATCTGACGAGGGGATGACCTGGCGCCTAGTTTTAAAGATTTCACCTTTTCCCTGGCTTTTAATCATTTATATTTAATCCTCTGCCTTACCGAGAAGATCTTGCTTTCATCTTTCCGGTTTAGAAGCCATCATTCTTGCTCCCTGAAAGATACTGGTCAGGAGCTGAGCGTCCTTGCCATGGCTCTGCCTTTCTATGAATCCAGACCTGGAGGTTTTCTAGGCAGCCACCCCTGGGCTGCTAAACCACCCCAAATCTCCTTATCGTTTCGTAAAGCTTCCATTTCCCGTTTGCTTCACTGAGGCCTCGATGTCAACCTACTCAAGACCAGATCCTCAGCATTGTCACACCCACACCGCTCATCACGTCCCTCTCTGCACACAGGTAGGCTCTGAAATGTGTAGTGTGAGCCCTGGCTATGGATTCAATTAAACTTGGGTTCAATTCCAGTCCCCATCACGGTTGAATCTTGGACAAGTTACTTGACCTTTCTGAGCCTCAGTTTCTTCATCTGAAAAATGGGAAATAATAATCACCAGCCAGCTCCACCGGTCATTGCAGAGTTTTGAGATGAAGCCTATGAAGCACCTGGTTTGTTCACGTGGGGCCGCAGCAAATCCGCGCTGTTATTAGCCCACGGGGTCCCATCCCAAGGATGTGCTCGAACTCCGGACCACACACCACACTGGCCCTTTGACCTCCTTTTAAGAGTTTGCAAGGCATCTTCCCAAGCACTTCAGAGCCCATTGGTAGCACACGCAACAAACTTACTCCAGGCCACCACCCCTGCAGCCAGCCTGAGAACCTGGTGCCGTTCGGGCCAGGAGGAGCTGCCGTCAGACAGACCTGGGTCCAGTGGGGCTCTGCCACTCTCCAGCTGTGTGACCTTGGGAAACCTATTTAACCTCTCTGAGGTTAAATTTATTTATAATTTATTAATTATTTATTATATTTATATATTATTTATATATATAATATACTTATATATTATGTATTTATTTATTTATAAATTTATTTAACCTCCCCCGCCCACTGCCATGTGAAAGAGGTTGGCTTGAGTGAGATACTGCATTTAGAGCAGTTGACAGGACCGTCAGGACAAAGTAAGCACTCAATAAATGGGAGTGGACACATAGGGACCCTAGCTCCCAGTGACTCTGGAGTCTGGCTTCTAGGCTGTGTGTCCAGCTCACCACTCACCAGCTGGGTGCCTTTGGGCACCTGTAACTTTCTCATGCCCCAGTGTCATTATCTGTAAAATGAGGGCATAGACTTCATGGGGATACTGTAGGCTACTGTAAGAATCAAATGAGAGAATTTTTTTTTTTAAAGGATTTTATTTATTTGGCAGAGAGAGGTCACAAGTAGGTGGAGAGGCAGGCAGAGAGAGGGGGGGAAGCAGGCTCCCTGCTGAGCAGAGAGCCCGATTCGGGGCTCGATCCCAGGACCCTGAGATCATGACCTGAGCCGAAGGTAGAGGCTTAACCCACTGAGCCACCCAGGCGCCCCCAAATGAGAGAATTTGTCACAAGGAGAATCATGCCTGGAGCATAGTAAGAACTTAATTCATGTGAGGAGCTATTATTATTTCATTCTTTTACTTTGGGTATTTCTTTTTAAGTGATAAGAATTTTTTTTTTAAGATTTTATTTTAAGTAATCTCTATACATGGGGCTTAAACTCACAACCCTGAGATCAAGAGTCTCAGGCTGTACCAGCTGAGCCAGCCAGGTGCCCCTCATTCATTCACTTTGAGCTTTTGTGTGTTTTTATAATTAAGGTGAATTGCTTATAAGCAGCCTGTAATTGGCTTCTGTTGTTCTAAAGATCCAATCTTTGTTTTTTAAAAAATCGGCTTTGGCATGTAACGAAAGACATTAATTTTAAGTACACAATTTAGTGAGTTCTGTGAAACGCTCACAGTCACGTAACCACTACCACAATCAAGATACAGAACCGCTCTGTCTCTCCGAAAAAAGTCCTCGGGGCCCTTAGCAGCCAATCCCCTACCCCTACTCCCAGCCCTTAGCAGCCACTGAGTCTTCTAGAATTTCATCTAAACAGAGTAATACACAGTGGACTATCTCTGTTCTTTATGGCAATTTTATTCCATTTACATTCAATATGATTACTGATATAGTTGCATGTAAGTCTTACATCCTACTATTTGTTTTTTATTTGTCTCGCCGGTTCTATATTCCTTTTAAAATCTTGCCCCATTTTGGGGGCGCCTGGGTGGCTCAGTGGATTAAGCTGCTGCCTTCGGCTCAGGTCGTGATCTCAGGGTCCTGGGATGGAGCCCCGCATCGGGCTCTCTGCTCAGTGGGGAGCCCGCTTCCCCCTCTCTCTCTGCCTGCTTGTGATCTCTCTCTCTGTCAAATAAATAAATAAAAATCTTTAAAAAAAATAAAATAAATCTTGCCCCATTTTAGATAAATCAGGTATTCTTATTATTTCATATTCTGCATCTATTAGCTCACTGGTTACTTTTTTTTTTTTTAAACTCTTCTTTCAGTGATGATTAGAGCAGGGTTCTTAAAGTGTGGTCCCTGGACCAGCAGCATCAACGCCACCCGGGAACTTGCTAGAGATGTAAATTCTCAGGGTCATCTCAGAGCCATCTGCTGTGAGGATGGAACCCAGCAGTCTGGGCTAATGATGCAGGTGCTGTCAGCACACGCTAATAACCGAGCCCCGAGGCCCCGGACAAGTTGTGCTTCTGGCCGGCAGTGAGGCTGTGGGCAGATCACCTTAATCCCATTAAGACGGAGCTGATTCGAAGGCTGGTTTCTGTGCCTGCGAGGACTGGGCTGCTGCTGGTTGCCTCCTGCTCCTTGGGGATATCCCTGAAGAGGTCCCAGTTGAAAACCAGGGGTGTTTCCTGGGGGGCCCTCCTTAATAGGCCCTGACCTCCCATTTTCCTTCCCAGCCTCTGATACAGCTAAAGGGATGCCAAGGGTCACACTCACCTCATAAGGTTTCTCTTTCCTCTGGGATTTTGCTTCCGTGGTGATTTTTTATGCCTTCCTATCGTTCCCTAGTTTTTCTAACTGTTCGAGGCAGTTTAGTGCGACACAGGTTAGTCTGCCGTGGCTAGAAGAGGAAGCCCCTCCCTCCTGCGACTCCCCCACAAGAAACTACAGGGTCAGATGAGCGTGTAGAGCTGGGCAGCGCCTGGCTCAGTAAATGTTAAATTATTGTTCTTCTTCTCCCAGGAGAACCCCAGGGTCATGTGGAGCTGAGCTGTTAAAAATCAACCCCTTCTACCCTTCCACACACTTTATAGATAAGCAAACAGATATGATACTATGTGACTGGACTCCAGAACAGTCAGACTCCAGTGGGAGGCTGTAATTCCCGGAGGGCTTCCTGTCCAGGCTCTGGAGGTGGCAGTGTGCTCTCCATCTCTAAATCAGGAAGTAGGAAACCTCTGGGCCAGGCTCAGTTCTCAGCTCAAAAGGAAACAGCCAGGGGGCGACTGGGTGGCTCAGTGGGTTAAAGCCTCTGCTTTCGGCTCAGGTCATGATCCCAGCGTCCTGGGATCGAGCCCCGCATCGGGCTCTCTGCTCGGCAGGGAGCCTGCTTCCCTTCTTCTCTCTCTCTGCCTGCCTCTCTGCCTGCTTGTGATCTCTGTCTGTCAAATAAATAAATAAAAATCTTTAAAAAATAAAAAAAATTAAAAAAGGAAACAGCCAGGGGCTGTGGCCTCCCGGATCTACCTCTCCCTCTTCTCTTGTGGGGCCTGGACCTCTAGCCCCAGCTGCACGATCTGGAGCAATCTCCTGAGCTTCAGAATCCCAGACATCTCTTGTCTTCCCTCTGGAGCAGTGTGCACGTATGTGCACGTCTGAGGGCACACACACACACACACACACACGCTCACCAGCAAGGAGGCAGTCGGCCCAGTACAGCACAGACAGCAGACACACACAGCCCAGGTGAGACCAGGCAGCAGTGGAGATGAAAATGTCTCTGCTTTGAACTCTGGTCTCTTACTTCGGGGAACAGGGAGAGGCAGCCCTAAGCAACAGGCCAAAATGTCAGGCCAGGCTAAGGGCAGAAGAGCCTGGGCCTGGGGGGACCTGCTACCCCCTCCTTCTGGCCAGCACTCAGTGCTGGATCCCCAGGATCAGCTTGGTGGACTCTCATGTGGCTTTAGCCGGTTATGGGGCGTGACGTGCTCTCGAACATGACCTGCTCGAGAACTGTGACCTTGGCTGGACTGTGAGGAGGGACTGGAGCCCAGAACTGGATTGATTTATTGAAGTGGAGGGACATGTGAGCATGTGTGTGTCTGTCTGTCTATCAGTGTCATGGCGGGCTTTGATGCTCAGCCTTTAAACCCAGAAGTAACCCCCAAGCCTGGAAAGGCTTAAAACCAATTTTAGATAATTTGGCTCAGAAGAAATCTATGCACTTAATTTTTTTTCTGCTTTAGAAGAAGTACATGCTCAATGTAAAAATAAATATGGGAAATGGGGGGAAAAAAACACGGTATAAAAAGGAAAATGAAAAGCACCTGTGCACCCACCACTGGCGATAATCACTGCGGACGTTTTGGCGGAGTTAGATTACGTGCGCGAACCGCTTTCTTTTCTTCCTTCTCACTCAAGCTGCAATGAGCATTTTTCTCATGTCATTCCTCTTTGTAAACCCGTTCAAAGGCATTGTACCGCCGGATTGCTGTACCATAATTTATTTTACTTGCCCCTCATTGTTGGGCATTCAGGTGGCTTTCAGTTTGTCCCTATTGTGGAAACCCAGGATCTTATGTCTTTGTGCAGGAAGCCGGGAAGCCCTGCCCGAAGGCACAATCAGAGGTGGAGGGGAATGTAATCGGGAAAGGCTGGGAGGCCGGGTTTCAGTAGCTCGGCTGAGTCCACTTTGACCAAGAGAGGATGCCTGGCAAGAGCAGGGGGACGAGCAGGGACCCGGCTGCCCCCACCTGCCCTGGACAGCTGCCCTGCAAATGAGCTTCCAGGTCTCCAGAGTTCTGGGGCCTGATTCCTGGCCATGAGTACCCCCTCTTTCCTTCTAGGGAATTGGACAGGAGACTGGCCAAGGCCTCCTATCCCTCCTTCAAGGCATAGGGCAGGGGTGACTTTGATGCATTAGTCTGCTTGGAGGGCCCTGTGGCTGATCTTTCCCACCCCACCCGGCTGAAAGGCCCCTACATACCTCTGGCTACAGAGATGGTGACAAGGACCCTTGGGTCTATCAGCAGAGGGGACATTAATTTAGACCAGTTGGAGGAGCGGCTAGGGAGGCTTTGGGAGCCCTGTCCTAGAATCCCGTAGGGGGGGTGAGGTAGAGGGCGGGGCCGGACTGTGGCAGCCAAGGGGGAGTTGGGAAGCCATGGGATGCTGTCATGGCTCCACTGTCCCTCGGACCAGGAGATGCCTGGCCTTCCCTTTGCCTCGCTCAGGGTGCTCGAGGGGCCATGACAGGAAAGTCGTTCCTCAATGGGTTCTGAGCAGGCTCATCTAACCCTGGGTCTGGATGGCAGCAGGCATTGGGGGGAGTTGATTTCTGCGGGACTCCTTGAGGCTGTGGGATCACGGAGTGCTAGTGCCACCATTGACATCGGTGACCATTTCGTCCGACCCCTCTTATTCCTGATACGGAAATGGAGGTGCCAGATCAGAGAGCTCATGGGGGTGGGTGCGGGATGGAACCCCAGTATGCCTGACTCCCAGACCCATGACACTTAGGGTCACAGGCCCTTCGACAGCATATCTTTGAGTCACATCCGCTGGTAGGGATGGGGGAGGCTGGGACAGGAACTCAAAAGCTGCCCTCGGGGGTCAGAAGAGACAAGGCCTGCTGGGAATCTGCCCAGAGGAGCTCAGGCACATCACTGTAGTCCCTGGGGCTCCCTGCATGTTTGACCCCCTGCCAGGAGGAAGGAGGAGGGAGAAGGAGTGAAGCCATTGCGTGTGTGAGCTCCACCCCTACCGAGAACGGATGTCCGGTCTGCGCCTTCGGAGAAACTCCTGCCACAGCTCGGTGACAGCCTGGGAAGGACGTGTCACTGCTTCACACGCGGAGCCCCCAGGTGCAGCACAGCCCAACATCTCCAGCCCCATCTGTGCTCTCCTGGGTGAAGAGTTGGGCATTTGGGCCACATGCCCTTCTTTGGGTCCCTCCATGATTCTGTTAGACATTCTTGGAGCCCCAGCCCCGGAGGCCACTGCTGTCAGGGCTCCGAACCTCTGAGGCCTGGGCAGCCTCCTCTTGATCCTTTGGCTCCATCCTCCCTCCTAGCAGGCCAGCCAGGGGACCTGCCCACCCCCTGGACTCACCCTCAATGGGCCCCTCCAGTCTTGCCTGGCCCTCCCCAATCCCTCCCTCTGTCCCACTCCCCATTATTCCTGGGGCCCTGCTCTGTCTGCAGGTTTCCCAAAAACCAGCTTTCTGGAACCCTGTCACTTCTCTTGGGGCAGAAAGAGAAATGGCCAGCCTCTGGCTGTGGATTCTTGATGGGGTGTGGGACTGGGGAGAGGGCCGAGACAAACCCATTCCTTGGGGGGCCGAAATCCCTCCCCATGCTTTTCCCTTTACCATCAGGCCAGAAATGACCCTGGACAAGTAGAGACTGAAGCCCAGAAGTGAGCACAGCTGCTCCTCCCACTTATAATCTGCAACGGCGTCTCGGCCACCTCCCTATCCTCAGAACAACCTTATTGGGCTGGGATTATCATCTATATTTTACAGCTGGGGAAACCCAGAAGGCCATGATTATTTGCCCAAAGTACCAAGGGCAGGACCCACTCTCCGATCTTCAGATTATCAATCCAGGGCAAGACATGACTCTGTCACCTTTCAGCTACTATGGACCTGGCAGGGAGAGTGCAGGGTCCCTGGGGCCACCTGGCCTGCCCCTTTCCTCTCTCCACATCCCATTTCTACCTGCCACACTGCAGAGTGTGTGTAGCTTTGTGGTACACACACTCACAGGTTGCCTTTCCCTCCTTCAGCCAGCCCTGAGCACCTACTGTGTGCCCTTCCCAAGTCCTCAGGACTGGCTAAAAGAGAACGAGGTAGCCGACAGGGTGTCCACACACTAGTCTATGAGCATATCTGTGTTTCCAGCTGGGGTATACAAGTCTAGACTTCAGTGCCCAGGAGGCCCTGCCTTAGACCTCCAGGATTTCCCAAAGCCACACTTTGTCTTAGAGGGAAGATAATTCTAAGGTTCATCCCCCTAAGACCATAACTGGGGAGAAGCATCCTCCCCTGGGAGGAATGGAAGCCTGTGAGCCCTTGCCCTGTGCTGACTCTGAGCTAAGCACCGTCCCACCCAACCCCCGAACAAATCCTCCCTCAACCCAATCTCCCACCTGCTACCAGTTCTTGTCAATATCTCCCCACTACTGAGTTCCAGTTGTCCTCAGCTGACCTGAAGCCGTGGCAAAGCCCCCTACAGGTGTCACAGTGAGCCCAGCCCTCTCCAAGCCACTCCCCACCACAGCCACAGAAGGACTTCCAGACCCAAATCACATCCTGTCACTCCTGCCAAGACCCCTGAAGCCCCCTTAGGCCGAAACAGGGCTGTGTGCCCTGACCCCACACCCAGCTCATCCCTCCCTCTCCACCCTGAGAGGCACCAGCCTTCTCCCAGGCTCTCAGAGCGACCACCCTTGCTCTGGCCTCTGCAGGAAACGTGTTCCCCCTCCCTTTGCCTTGCCAGCTGGGCCTCTTTCTCCGGCCATGGGGGCCAGACCCTTCCCTGTGCCTTTGCGTCCATCTGTCCCTCGCTCGTTCTTATACCCCTGCTGTCCTTCAGGGCAGGTTTCCTCACTGCTGTGAGCTCTGTGGAGACAGAGCTCTGCCTCTCCCTGCTCCCTGGCTTTCTCGCCTCTGTGTCCCCAACACCTGCATAAGTGCCTGGCAGGGAGCTGATGCCATCCATTATGTGTTTGCAGGCTAGACGAATGAACCAGCTCTGTGGGGTAAGTCCTGCTGCTGCACCCACTGTGTGGACAAAGAAAAGGACACCTGAGAAGAGAAGGAGCCAGCTCAAGGTCGCACAGCTGGCTGGTGCCAAAGGCAGGGTCTGGAAGCCTGTGTTTTTAAACGTTTCCGGCCGCGCACCGGGCACCCTGGTCTCAGCTTCTGTCTGTCTTGCTCGCCCAGCAGGCTCTCTGAGGACGACTCCACTGGCCCAGGCTCCCCTCCCCGGAGCTGCCCCAGAACCATGGAGAGTCTGAGTGAACTGCAGAATCCTCTGCTGCCTCAGAGCCCCGCCCCTCTCCATGGCCCTTACCCCTACCGCGAGGCTTCGCCCAGCTGGTCATGCCAAGAGAAGCTTTACTCCTACCTCCTGGGTGCTGCTGGCTCCACTCGCCCCCACCAGCTCCTGGACCCGGGGTCCCTGCAGCTGGCCGTGGAGGCCTGGTACAGGCCCAGCTGCCTCCTGGGGAGGGACAAGGTCAAGGAACCCAGGGCAAGCAGCTGTGAGACCAGCTTCACAGAGAACAAGGAGCTCCAGGCTGGGCCCGCAGAGCGGTCCGCAGAACCGGACCAAGAAGAAGAGGATATCACCATTCAGACTGTGTCCTACGGGGTTCAGGAGGAGCTGCAGGGCCAGGAGAACGACCAGGAGGAGGAGGAGGTGAGTGCCTGTGTTTAAAATGCAGATTCCCCGGCCAAGCTCTAAGGGTTGAGATTCGGTGAACCTGGCTTGGGACCCAAGAATCTGTATGTTACCAAAGAAAGAGTACTTTGGCACAGGTTTGAGAAACACACACTTGGGTTGGCGACTTAAGTTTTCTAATAGCATTTATTGATCTTGTTTGCTTAATTATATAAGTAATTTAAAAATACAGAAAACCCCTGGAAGAGAATATTAGTATTTGAGTAGATAATGTTCTGGTCATTTTCCATTCAATGTCTTTCTCCCACCCTACTCTGCCCAAAAGATCTTGCTGTACACTGTTTTATCACCAGATTTTTCTCTCTAGACAATGTGCTTCAGTGTGGCTCCATGTCATTTAACATTTGTCTACCAGGCAATCTGTAAGGGTTCCGTGGTGTCTCCGTGGTGTCCCATTGTACCTTCTCCCATCACTTATAACTCGATCTCCTGGTCATTGGGCACCGAGACTCTCCCCTTCTTTCACAATTACTATCTGATGATGCACGTGCCTGTACGTACACACTTGCCTTCTTTCTTTGTATGCTTGTGCCAGTTCCTAAGGAGGGAATCAGTGGGTCACAGTTAAGGCTTCAGGTAGAAAGCGTGGAGCCCGGTCACTCCCACCCGCAGCAGATGACACTACCCGTGGCCCCACAGGCTTGCCACCCGTGATCCTGGCTCTGGTCACAAAAGCCCACTTGTGTTTTGCAGAGTGATGTGACCTCGACGGACAGTGAAAGTGAAGACAACTTTGTGGCGCTGCCCCCCAGGGACCACCTGGGCCTTACTATCTTCTCCATGCTCTGCTGCTTCTGGCCCCTGGGCATCGCTGCCTTCTACTTCTCCCAGGGGGTAAGAGCACAAGGGGCACAGGGCATCTGCTCCAGCCCTTTCCCTCCATTGGAGGGCTTGACCAAAGATGGGGGAGGATGGGGGCCTTTGTGTGGGAGGGGGTTGGAGCCCAGAGGGCTGGGGCTACATTGCCCGAGGTGGGGACGCCCCTTTCACCAGTGCCTCTCTCTCCCTAGACCAGCAAGGCCATCTCCAAGGGAGACTTCCGCCTGGCCAGCACCACCTCCCGCAGGGCCCTCTTCCTGGCCACTCTCTCCATCGCCGTGGGCGCCGGTCTCTATGTGGCCGTGGTGGTGGCACTGGCGGCTTACATGTCCCAGAACGGCCATGGCTAGTGGCCAGGATGGCCTGGCATCCTGACGCCCCGACTCCGCCTGAAGAGACAATGGGGCTTGGGGTCACAGACCTTCAGGAGCACCCGGGCCCCTCAAGACAACCCGCCACCCCAGCTTGTGGGGGAGGCCTCCCAGGCTGCAGCCTGCAGGGCTCCGTTGTCCCTTCTCGTCCCTGGCCCCCCGGCCCCAGAGCAAAGCCAGGGCCACCACCCGCTAGCCCAGGCTATGTCAGGAAGCAGGAGAGGGTAGGGCTGCCCACCAAGCCATCCAGGCAGGACCTACCTCTGGCTTGAGGCTAGCCGGGAGCTCAGCCTCTTCTGCCCACCCGAGAGGGTCACCTGTCCTGCCAGCAGCCCACTCCCCTGCTCAGCCAGCCTCTCTGCAGAGAAAAAAACTGGAGGTTACTGGAAGAGAAAAGGACACCTGGGGGCAGGGGATCTGACCCAGTTCTTTCTGCTAATGGGCATCTCCACTCTGGGGACAATCTGAGCTTCCCCATCTCCACTCTCTGGTCCCCTGAGGCCAACATCTCAGCCAACCAGGAGGGAAATACACAGACACACAGGGGCCCCCTAGCTCTTTCTGGCTCTCCCCTACGGGTTTATGAGACATCATAGACTGTAGATAAAGAAGCGTCCCAGCCATGTAAAGTGCTGTCAAGGCAGGTTCTCTGAACTTCCTTGCGTAGGAACAAAAGGCAGATGTGATGACAAAGTCCTGAAACATTGCCAGACCACATGGGCCTCTCCACTCCAACCCTAGTCCCCACCCCCATCATCCTTTTCTGGGCTCCTCCTGGATGGCCCTGAGCTAATGCCATCCCAGAGAGAGTGTGTCATCAGCCCACCAGCCAAGAAGCATAGGGCCCCGGATCTGGTCCTCTGAGAAAGCAATGAGGAGAGACCCTGGGACATAGCGAGTATAAATGAGGGGAGGGATACAGGACTAACATGGCTGCTGAGCGGCCAGCAGTGCTCAGAAGGCTTCCTGGAAGAGGTGTCCCTTGAGCAAGGTTTAGAGGGATGAGAAAATGTACCCAGGGAATTCATTTTCCCATAACCCTTGGTATTCATGGACAGGGACATGGCAGGAATCTCCCAAGCTGTTTGAATTTTGCCTTGAGCATCTGGGTTAGAGCCAAACTACAGCCATTTCTGAGGGCGCCACCCACTCAGAGAAAGAGGTTGGGCAGCATGTGTCTCAAAGACCAGTGATGTCTTCCCACTTCTGAATGCTGGGGGTGAGTGGTGGGCCCCTGGCCAGCTTCCTTCACCGACATCCCTCCCCAGAGCTACTCTCAACGTCCCCAGCCAATAGGGAACATCCAGAATTTTCGAAGCATCCAGGCAGCCAGGAGGGCAGGACTGCGTAGGCTCAAGCAAAAGACCCAACTGTGCGGGATCTGGGGACCCGGTCGTTCCCAGGCTGCATCCAGAGCCCAGAGCTGTGAATCCACCACTGACCCACCTCGTCCCACCACCCTCCCCTCCCACTCCCTGCATCCCCTGAAGTCCCACAGGCCCAGGATCAGCAGTTTTAATATCCCATTGTTGTATATATTTATCCTTGTAATAAACATTTCTGTAACACCGGGTGCCCTCTGGACCTCTTAGTGTCCCCGCCTGCCTCCACCTTTACCCACAACCCACAGCCCACTGACCTCCAAGACTGACCTCCAACCCCATCGTGGCTGCTCTGGGCCCTAGCAGTCTTTTCCAGAAGGCCATAGCAGGAGGGGTGGTGAGGGTACCCCCCAGTCCCCTGTCCCAGGACCTCTCTGCTCAGAGTAGCCCGGATGCAGAGTGGTAGTCGACACCAGATTCCATTCGAGACAAGACAACATCCATGCCTAAGCAAAAATCCCTTCTAGGCTAGAGAGGTCGGGGGAGGGGTGAATGAGGCTTCACTGAGCTGCCTGCAGCTATCAGGAGGGGATGCAGGGCCTGGGGGGGGGGGGCCCAAGGAGCCCCAGTCCCCTGGTGCCCATTCTTAAGTCCCATCATGTACCCCCTGTACCCCCCTCCACATACCTGCATGAACTCCCCCTCCTGAGCACTGCTCCGGGACAGTGCGGGGAGGAAGCCACCTCCACCTCAGGCCCCAGGCTCCACAACCAGATCGCCAGCATCCTCTCACTTCCAGGCCCCCAGGAGCCTGCCTGGACCGGCAGAGGGACCAGCTCTAGATGGTTCCTAAATGACTGTGCACGGAGGGTCCTGGAGGAGGTAGGAGAGGTTCACCCCGCACCTGCACGTGCCTGCTGGCGAGATGCAGCTTTGCTTGCTTGCACACACGCATGCTGTGCGGGCTGGAGGCCCCTGAGACAGAGATCAGTGGCAGTCATGTATGACGGGCTGCCCTTGGGAGATCGTCTGGGGAAGGGAGAAGGAGGCAGATCTGGGCAAGGGGAGGTCAGGCTGCAAGGCAGCCCCGAATGCAGTGGGGTCTGGAGCCAGGATATCCTTCAGGGTTGACCCAAGTTGGGACAAAGGGCCAGGTCTTTATACCCCCTCAGCAAATGGTCGTTGGATGTGGGCCACCCAGAAAGAGAGAATGGCCTGAGCGAGGAGGCTTTCTTCAGCTGGGGCAGCCCCCCAGGGGGGCTTGCCCTGAGGCTGTTTGCCAGGCACCTGCAGCGGCTAGAGGATCAAGCCCGTCATTCCTGCGGGGGCCCTGAAGGAGGGCCCACCACTGCACCTGCCACCCCCACCACAGAGCTGCGGACCCGGTGGTGTTACAGAGATCCCCTCAGCACTTAGCTCCACACACGGGAGGCTGCTCCCGGGGAACTCTGTGACACTAGGCCAAAGACAAGCCGAAGTGCCAGAGAGCCAACAGCCCAGTCAAGAGGCATCAACCAGTGACAGATGGGAGTGGGAGGCTTTCTGCCCTTGGAAGGGAGCCCTCCGGCTCCCGTGACTCCCCCACGGATTGACTGTCAGATGCCCATGGCAGTGGTTTGCTGGAGACCACGGCCCTCCCTGGCTGTCTTCCTCCCCCAACCTTCTTCCTCACTTCCCTTACCATGCTATCTGGGGTTCTCTACCTGCAATTGAATCCTTGTCTCTGCATGGGCTTCTGGGGGCACCCGAACCCAGGCACATGCATGCACGTACGCGGGTACAATTATGTAGCACACATGTGCACACCCATGTACCCACACGCATGCACATACATCCCTGCAGGCCCAGGCAGGCAGCCCCGCACACACACACCGGTACGGCCCACAGGCACACAAATACTGCAGACCCACACTCACAGACGCGCCCACACACGCAGCACACACGCGTGCAAGGGGTGAAGGAGACCCGGTGGCTGAGGCGTGTCCCCTGGCCCTGCCCGCCGTGCGGTCTCACCCCATGGCCATTCTGGCTGGGCCCCAGAATGGGCAGTGTGCTGCACACACAGCGGTCCAGGCCCTGCCTCATGGCCCGCGTGATACCTGCCTCCTTCCCCGCCCTCCAGAATGGTTCGAAGAAGAAGCCAGATGATTTCCTGTGTTCACCTCCGTCCTGCTCCCCCGCCTTTGTACCCCCTCCTTTACCCCAGGAGCAAATGCAGGCTCTGCAGGAGAAAATGAAATCAGAAACAGAGGCCCCAGGGGCTTCCCTCCCACACAGCCCCCTAGGAAGGGCGCATCCCGCGGAGCCCGGGTCCGGGATCAGTCCCCGCAGCAGGGGCAGGGCCCCCTCCCTGTCCTGCTGAGGCCTGCCTCTGGGCGCGCCTAGGGCACTATCGGCCTCCTGTTTCCCAGCTCTGCCTGAGGCTCCCGGGAGGAGGGGGAGCTTGCTGTCACCAACCCCCCCAGACTGACTTCTCAGGCTGGCGGGGGGGGGGGGGGGCAGGGAGGGTCCCCTGGGTAAAGGTGCCCGTGACGAGCCGCAGCGCCAGCACATCTGTGCAAATATTACCAATTATTTTCCTCACTATAAACACCCAGCAGGAAGGCAGGGAAGCAACCAACCCAAACTGTTTAAAATAGAAAGTGAAATTGCTGCACAGGGAAGTCGGGGCAGCAAGCAGAGAAGGAGCCCGGCACAAAGAATCCGGGGTCTCCCCCCCAGCCCCTGCCAGCTGCCCCTTCAACTGCACCTGCTCCTGGCTGCACACCCCCCCGCCCCGCCACCCCTCTGCAACTCCACCCCAGCTTTCTCCTCCGCTAGACAGGAAGAGCGTAGGGGAAAGTCCTCATCTGCGGCCTGGGGGCCAGGAGGGAGGGGGGTGCCAAGCAGGCCCCCACGGGGGAGGGAAGATGGCTGAGGGAGGCGGCCGCAGCAGACCCAGCGCCAGGCTGCCCGGCCCGTGGTGCGGGCCACTGCTGGGCAAGTTCGTGCGGTGGCCAGGCCACGGAGCACGGTGCTGTGTGTGTGGACCGGGATTGGGGGGGAAGCCTCCCTTGTGGCCACAGGCCCTGGGAGGCTGGGCCAAGTGGAAACAGTGACCTGCCACCAGTTCCGAGGGAAAGGAATTTTTCTGATTGTGGAGACGGCAAGAAAGTTGCCCCTGGGGCCCGGGCAGCCTTTCCTGTCAGTCAGTCCGTCCACGCCACACGGCCGGCAGTCCGTCCACGCCACACGGCCGGCAGTCCGCAGGTCTCCCAAACGCTCCCACGGCTTGTCAAAATGTTGAAACATTTCCGAACTAGTCAATAAATAGGCCCTGCCCCAAGCCCCCCAGATGTTTCCCTTTCCTGACCCCTGAGCCCTCCAACAGTACCCCCTAGCTGGCTCCCCAGGAATAAAGGGTTAGCAGCCCCCCTACCCCAAATGCACTGGTCCGCACCTGGGCTGCCCTGACCGCCTCCCAGAAAGGGGGCTTTAAGCAAAACCCACCCTCCCTCAGCATTACGCTCCTGTCACTGCTGCTCTGCAGTGTCTCTTCGCATCTCCCAGGCCACCCAGACAATTGGGGGGGGGGTGCGGGCGGGGCGAGCGTGTGCTGAGACATGGATCTGTGACCCAAGTTGTCACGGATGCACATCCTGAAAGTCACAGTAGGAAGGGACCCAGTCACAGTCCCCCATGCTACAAAGGAGAAAACCCAGGCCCAGAGAGGGAGGTGAGTGGCCCAAGGTCACCCAACAATTTGTTAAGCCAAGTGCAGGCCTTGACTCCCGGGCCGTGGGATTACTAAGCTGGTGATTGTCCGCCTGCCGTGAAAACACAGAAAACCCACGGATGACCGATGCTGCCCTGTGAATATTAACACACCTGCTTCCTTCAGCCTTCCCTCCCGGGCTGTTTCCTGCTTCAAAGGCTTCCCTCCCTGGGGCTGACACTTGGGTCCTTCTATTTTGGTGGAATGGCAGGGGTGGGGCGGGAGGATGACAGTCGCGCCTCAACCTGCCTGACCCAAGCTCACAGCAGACAGCCCTCCCCCGGGCGCTCTCACATCCTCTCTGCAAGCAGGGGAGGCCATACTCTCGGGACAGGGGCGCCCCACGGAGACACTCAGATGTTCTGAGCGGGCGTTGGGGGTGGCTGGGAGGCACTCCTGCCGCCCATCTGCGTTTCCAACCTACATCCCTTGCACTGCTTTTACCTCTCTCCCTCTAAAGAACCAGGCAGGCTTCAAAGCCACTTCCAGCTCCGTGAGGAAATAACAAAGAAAGAAATTGCCAGAGCGCAGGGTGCCTGAGCCGCGGCCAGGAAGGGGACGGAGAGGACAGCAGACATGTGTACGGCGGTGGGCAGAGCCCGGAGGGAAGCAGCAGGGCCGGGCTGTGCTGACAGCATCTTCGGGGCACCAGGCCATGACACTCCTGTCCCTTCCAGGGGGAGAGACTGAGGCTGGGCAGGCCCTCTTTCCTCCCGGTTCCGCAGCTCCGTGAGGGGGACCCGGGCCTCTGGGAGACCGCGGGGCCCCACCCTGACCTGCCCATCCCCTACTGCCCCACACCCTCCCTCATCAGCCCCTGGCGCCCCCACTTCTTCCCCGTCCCAACTCCTGAGGCCGACTCCCGGCCATCTTCCCTTCTTCTTCCCTCCAGTCCTGTCCAAGCCACCTGGGACACAGAGGGGATGACAGTCGCCGGTCTGGAGTCAGACTGCCCAGCTCACAGCCTTGCTTCTGGGCCCCCTGGGAAAATTGGGCTCCTGGTGGCCGGCGCCCCACAGGGTCTCTGCGTCTGCTGTGTGACTGCACACTGGCCTCCTACAGCAGCCTTGGCTTTCCAGTCAGTTCTCGGTGGGAAATATTGTCCCACCATCATCCTGGTGTTCCTCGACCTTGCAGACCCCTCAGCCCGTCTCGGCTGATAGCAGGCTGAGGACCCGGGTCTGTCTCCTGGGTTCCCTGACCCGCCTCCGCCCCCTGACCCTTTCCTTCAAGCTGATGAAAATCTGCCAAGACTCAGTTCTAGAAAATCCCATCTTCCTTGTAGCCCTTTCTGGCAACTCCCCCTCCTCCCACGCACACACCCACACCAAAACCAAACAGAACTATCCCCCCTTTCATGAACCACCACGGCTCCCGTTCAGACGGCCACATCTGTGGAGCTGTTTGCTCCTCGACAGTGGGGTTCACGTCAGATCCCAGCATCCCTGGGTGAGGCCCGGGGCCTCCTGCTTTCAGTAGATGCCACCCGACCAAAGAGGGTCCGGGTCAGGATTCTCTGCGCTCTATTTTCTTTCTCAGAAGGGAGAACCAACCATTTTTTGGAGGACACAGGAGCCGGGGCGGGGGCAGGTGGTGTCTCTAGGTGGGCGGGTGGAGGATAACACAGACCAGAGGCAGCAGAGCAGACCCCCGGGGGTGAATAGGGACAGAGCGTAGGACTGTCACACACCTCCTCCTACCTGTCATCAGGGATGCTGCAAAGACCGTGGCGAGGTCTGCGCTCCGTAGGAAGATATAAGCAAGGGCTAAAGAAGCCAGAGCGGCTGCTTGCTTTCTCCCTTCTGGTTTCCTCAAAGCTCTGGGCGGAGAAGAGAGAAGAGGTTCTTTCTCAATTTCCTGTGCTCCCAAATCAGGCCCTGGGTCATTTCCACCCATCCTCCGAAGGAGCACACAAGTCACAGAGCCACTGGACTGTCCACTGCCACCTTTGAAGGTCAAGGCTGGAGACGTCACCTTCACCAGACCCTGCCACTCGACCTCCCCCAAATCTCCCTGATCTGTCTACTTCTCCCCATCTCTGTGGCCAAACCCCAGTCCAAGATCCCCCATCAGCTCTCACTCAGGGTCCTGCAAAACTTCCGGGATGTTGTGACATTTGCTACAACGTGAATGGAGCTTGAGGACATCACGCTCAGTGAAATAAGCCAGTTACAAAAAGACGAGTACTCCAAGATGCCACTTGTAGAGGCACCCAGAGTCATCCGGCTCACAGAAACAGCAAGTGAAATTGGTTTGCCAAGGGCTGCAGGGAGAGGAAATGGCGAGTTGTCTAACATGTATAGGGTTTCAATTTTGCAAGATGAAAAAGTTCTGGAGACCAGTTGCACAATGTCGTAAATAGACTTAACACTAATGAACTGTCTGCTTCAAAGTGGACAAAATGATAGATTTTATATTATGTGTTTTGTACCATAATTTTTTAAAAGCCTAGAGCCAGTAATAACTATTATTGTAAAGGAATACTCTAATACTGTTAGAAATCTGTTCAATCTCTTTCAAAAGTTTATTTTGATGCCCAGATAGAGGACAATTTACGTGAACAAAAACAAATTAAACTACATAAATTGAAACATAATAATAGGGACGCCTGGCTGGCTCAGTCAGTGAAGCGTCTGCCTTTGGCTCAGGTCACAATCCCAGGGTCCTGGGATCGAGTCCCACATTGGCTCTTTGCTCAGCAGGGAGCCGGCTTCTCCCTCTGCCTGCCGCTCCCCCTGCTTGTATACTCTCTCTCTCTGTCTCTCTCTCTCTCTGACAAATAAATAAATAAAATATTTTAAAATATATATTTTAAAAAAAAGAAAAAATAAATAAAAGAAACTGATGTCCAAGAAGGTAAAGAAACTGCCCTTGGTCACAAGCTAGCAGCTGGGAAGCTAGAACTCGGGCCGTCTGGATCGACTGTCCACGTGCCTTGGCCATTACCCCATCCTGCCCAAGTCTGATGCCACAAGAGTCAGATATATATCTCTCCCACCCATCCCCCCCTTGTCTTCTCCCATTGCTTCTTTCCTCTTCCCTTCCCTAAATGACACTGGGCAGGGGTTAGGATCGTGGAGAGAGAACCACGTGTTTTACCCACCATGCATTTTAGGGAATATTTACTCCCTGTGATTCAAGAAACCTAGTAAACCTGCCCAGAACCTGTCAAGCCACCTGGTGGATGAAGACCAAGAACAAGCTTCTGGTCCCTTCTGAGTGGCCAGTGAGAGGCAGGGAGGACAGAGCCAGAGGACCCTACTGCCCACTTAGGTGCGATCCAGAACAGATGCCTAGAAAGGGAGCAGGAATCTTGGGAAACAAAATGGCCAGGGCCTGGGAGGTAGAGCCAGTGGTCATGGACGGGGCTGGTGGTGGCACCAGAGACACAGGAAAGCATGAGGGCAGAGCCTTGCTTCTACTCTGTTCCCCAAAATGCTGCCCCACGCCCAGGGGGCAGGTCAGCGGCCACCCTGCCCATGCAGGGGACCTTCGTGTCACCAAAGGAAGTTGGGAGAGATGGTGCTGGAGCAGAGGTCCCCATGGAGGGCTGCCTGCTTAGGTGGGACGAAGTGGGGATCTTCTCAACCACAGACAAGAAATGAAAGGCGACCGCAGGTTTCAGACTCGGATTGTTGAATGCCCTCACGGGCCCAACTACTGGACCTACGCTTTGTTGTATTAATCCATATTTTATAGACAGGAAAAGTGAGGTTCAGAGAGAGAAGGCAAATCACCCCCCCCCAGCTGGGAAGTTGGGGGACCTTAAAATTAACTGTCAAGTCTTCAGTCTTTCACCCTCTGTGCCTCAAACCCCATCAACCCAGCAAGCGTGGGTAGGAAAGTAAAATAAATACGCAGGAGCAGAGAGCAGCCTCCACTCTTGGCCCTGACAATTCTTCATTCTCTCCTTTACCCAAATGTGGGCAGGGGCTGCCTCCCGTTATCTGAGCAGAGAAACATCTCAGAACTCACCAGCCCTCTACCCAGCACCCCCTGACAGCTCCAGACCCCCTCTTTCCCTGTGCCCCAAGCCTGCGAGGGAGAAGTGATGAGCAGGTGGCCTCCCTGGGGTGGCCTATGGCTGATGCCACACTCAGAGGCGCCGATTAAAGACAAGCATCCTGGGGGAGCTGTTGGGCTCCGTGCCACTTAAAGCACCCCTCCACCTTAGCAGTCTGCCCAGGAAGCCTCAGGGAGCTGCTGCCAGGACCTCCCCACTCAAGGGTGGGGGGCCAGGAGCCAGGCTGGTGAGCTGGGAGCTGTGCTGCCGTCCCCATCAGCCAGGAAGCCTGTGTCGCTCCCACTGCCTTCCCAGACTCTGCTCACCCTCCCAACCGCCTTCCATCAGTGAGCATCAGTTAAATATTGACTCAGCGTCTATTAAGCAGGGAACAGTCTACTACGTTCTCCAGGGCAGAATGAGTCTCCTTTCTTCAGAAATGATGCAACTAGAGACGGCCTCCCCACTGGTCCTTTTACCACACCAAGCATGTTCCTGTCTGGTGGGGCCTTTGCACCTGCTGGTCCTGGTCCTTCCAACCTGACACCTGCTCTGCTTGGCTCGCACAAATGTTGCCTCCTCTTAGAGACCCTCCCTAGCCACCGCACCCCTAACCATTTACCTGCCTCGTTGTTCTTCGCATCCCTAACCCTGCCTGACGTTCTCTTACGTGTTTGTCAGCCTTCCTCCATGGCCAGGCAAACTCCATAAGGACTCCTGGGTCTTGCTCACGGCTGGCTGAATCCTCAGTGCTTAGAACAGGGACTCGTTCTCAGTAAAGATCTGTTCTGCGAATGGGATCTGGGTTCTCGCTCTCTTCTAGCTGGGACCAGCTCTGTGTCCCCAGGAGAGTCGTTCCCCTCCACCTCCCTAGGCTGCCCCTTTATAATGCAAAAGGATTAGTGGTTTCTAATACAGTCTGAATTGGAGTCCCTAAGTCCCTGGGGAAGGAGGGCCCACGAGCTATTTTTTTTTTAATTGAAGTGAAAATTCCCCTAACATGAAATTAACCATTTTAAAGCGAACAATTCGGTGGCATTTAGTGCATTGACAGTGTTGCCCAACCACCTCCTTTATCCAGTTCCAAAACACTGTCATCACCCCAAAGTGAAATCCCATGCCCATTAGGCTGCTGTTCCCCTTGCCCCCTCCCCCCGCCCCTGGCCCCCACCAATGTGAGCTCCGTCTCCATGAATTTCCCTGTTGGGAATATTTCACATTTGGAATCATACTGTGTGTGACCTTCTGTGCCTGGCTTCTCTCACTTAACATAACGTTTCTAAGGTTCATCCACATTGTAGCATGCATCAGTACTTAACTTTTTTTTTTCAAAGATTTTACTTATTTATTTGACAGACAGAGATCACAAGTAGACAGACAGGCAGGCAGAGAGAGAGGAAGGGAAGCAGGCTCCCTGCCGAGCAGAGAGCCCGATGCGATGCGGGCTCGATCCCAAGACCCTGGGATCATGACCTGAGCCGAAGGCAGAGGCTTTAACCCACTGAGCCACCCAGGCGCCCCAGTACTTAACTTTTTTTATGGCTGAACAATATTCTGTTGTATGGATACACCATAATTTGTTTATCCCCCGCCCCCATGAGCTGCTTTGAAAAGCTCTTACAAAGACCATACATACCATCTGACTAAAATACATTTGATAGACAAAAGCTTATAAAACAGGGACGGGGCGCCTGGGCCACTTAGTTGGTTAAGGCTTCTACTCTTAGTTTTGGCTCAGGTCCTGATCTCACGGTCGTGGGGTCGAGCCCCTGCGTCTCCCTCTTCCTCTGCTCCTCCTCCCGCTCTCCCACACTGTCTCTCTCTCTCTCTCTCAAATAAATAAGTAAAATCTTAAAAAATAAATGAATACAGGGGTGCCTGGGTGGCTCAGTAAGGACCTAGAGGAGTGGAGCAGACGTGGGCTCTGAGTGGAGGAGCGGAAGGGACGCTGATGTCAGGGGACAACCACCTACCTCAAGGGCTGTTGAGACATTTACATGAGATCAGGTATGAAAATGCCAATCTCGGTGCCCATTGCATTCAGAATGACTAATATATATTGATTCAGAGGAAGGAGAGGTCAAGTTCGCAGCAGTCGGAAAACACCTAAGTTCCTGATTCTCAAAAAGCTTTTGCTCTAAAGAGGAGAAGAGGTCCACTCCAGCGACCCCAGTAAAGTCACTTTGGTGTGTGGGCTTCGGTTTCATCCTCTACAAAATGCTCCCTCTGCGTCTCACACGTACCCTCTGAAAGCCCCTGACTTCAATCATCTGTTTCTGTTCATGTCTCCTTATTCTACCATGCCCTCCTCAAGGCAGAATGCCACCTGCTTATCTGTGAACCGCCCCCCAGCCCCAAGGGAGCTCAGAAAATGTTTGTAAGGTAAACAAATGCATAGTGAACTCTGAGACTCCTTCCAGCCCCGAACTTCACATCTGAGATTTCTGTTAAAACAAATAATCCACCATGGACTGGTCCGTCCTGCAGGACCCACAGAGATATGCCATCCCCAGGACTCCAAGAACACCCACTGGTAGAAAATCGACTTTTAGGAATTCACGCCGCAGATATCCTCGCCCGCGTGCCTAAGAGGTTGGTTCCAGTATACTCACGGACTCATGGTGCTGCAGTAGCATTCAGAGATCAGGAACAGTCTAAGTGCCCATCAAGAGAGACCCGGTTACAGAAATGCTAGCACAGTCATCTAAGGGAATGCTATGCAGACGTTACAAAAACGAGGTAAGCTAAGATAAACCAATATATAATCTCTGAGAAAGATGCTTGAGTACAAAAAGAAATTTACAGAAGTCTACTTATCATGTTATTTGTGTATTGTGGTTTTGTGGGTTTTTTAATCTTTTTTTAAAGATTTTGATGGGGCACCTGGGTGGCTCAGTGGGTTAAAGCCTCCGCCTTTGATTCTGGTCACCATCTCAGGGTCCTGGGATTGAGCTCCGCATCGGGCTCTCTGCTCTGCGGGGAGCCTGCTTCCCCCTCTCTCTTGGCCTGCCTGCTTTGTGGTCTCTCTCTCTGTCAAATGAATAAATAAAATCTTTTTTTAAAAGAATATTTTATTTATTTATTCGAGAGAGAGAGAGAGCATAACAGCCCGTGGGACGGGGAAGGGAGGGAGAGGAAGAGAAGCAGTCTCCCCGAGGAGCAGGGAACCTGACATGGCGCTCGATCCCAGGACCCTGGGATCACGACCTGAGCCAAACCAACTGAACCCCCAGGGATCCCATATGTATTGCATTTTTAAAGAAATACATCCATGCTTGTAAGTGCAGAGTCTAGCTCTAGAACAGTGGAGGCGGATAAATTATGTTAGCCACAAATGGAAGCAAACTATGTAACTTAACTTTTCTCAGCATACCCATTAAAAGATGAAAAGAAACAAGTGAAATTAATTTTAATATATTTTATTCAACCCAATATATCTAAAATAGCATCATTTTAACATTTAATCAATGTTTTAAATTACTTTTTCCAGGTTGATTGAGTTATAATTGTGTATTTTAAGATCATTAAAAAGATATTTTATATTCTTTTTTTTTTTTTACTAAGTCTTTGAAATCTGGCATATATCTTACGCTTAAAACAGACTTCAGGGGCGCCTGGGTGGCACAGTCAGTTAAGCATCCGACTCCTGGCTTTGGCTCAGGTTCAGATCATGATCTCAGGTCATGATCTCAGGGTCATGAGGAGGAGCCCTGCTTCCAACTCCATACTCAGCAAAGAGTCCGTGTAAGATTCTCTCTCCTTCTCCATCTGCCCCTCCCCAGCTTGCTTGCACTCTCTCTCTCTCAAATCTTTAAATCTAAAATCTTAAAAAAAAATATATATATATACACACATATATATACACACACATATATATATACATATATACATACACACACACACACATATAGGCCTATATACGTGTGTATATATGTACATATACACACACACATATGTACATATATACATATATGTGTGTATATGTATATATATACATATATACATATATATGTATATATATGTATATATACATATATATACATATATATGTATATATGTACATATATACATATATATGTACATATATACACACGTATATAGGCCTATATATGTATGTGTACATATATACATGTATATGTATATGTATGTGTACATATATACACACACGTATATAGGCCTATATATATGTGTGTGTATATATGTATATATGTATATATATATTTCAGGGACATCTGGGTGGCTCAGTTGGTTAAGCGACTGCCTTCAGTTCAGGTCGTGATCCTGGAGTCCTGGAACTGAGTCCCACATTGGGCTCCCTGCTCGGCAGGGAGTCTGCTTCTCCTGCTGACCTTTCTCCACTCATGTTCTCTCTCTCTCTCAAATAAATAAATAAAATCTTAAAAAAAAAAAAAAAAGAGTCTGCTTTCAGCTCAGGTCATGACTCCTGGGTCCTGGGATTAAGCCCTGCATCGGGCTCTCTGCTCAGCGGGGAGCCTGCTTCCTCCTCTCTCTCTCTGCCTGCCTCTCTGCCTACTTGTGATCTCTGTCTGTCAAATAAATAAATAAAACCTTTTTTTAAAATAAATTAAATAAAATTTTATATATATATATATATAAATTCAAATAGCCACATTTTATGTGTTCAGTAGTCATGTATAGCAAGTAGCTATCATATGAGACTTCAAAAGGTAGTCATAAGAGTTGCCCCTGGGAGAAGATTTTGTGGAATTTAAAACCATAGAAGGAAGAAGTAACTTTCATTATATGTCCTTTTGTTGTTTTTTTAAAAGATTTTTATTTATGGGGCATCTGGGTGGCTCAGTTGGTTAAGTCTCTGCCTTCAGCTCAGGTCATGATCTCAGGGTCCTGGAATCGAGCCTCACATTGGGCTCTCTGCTCAGCGGGGAGCCTGCTTCCTCCTCTCTCTCTGCCTGCCTCTCTGCCTACTTGTGATCTCTCTCTGTCAAATGAATAAATAAAATCTTTCAAAAAAAAGATTTTTATTTATTTATTTGAGAGACAGATAGTGAGAGAGGAAGAGAGAGCATAGAAGGAGAGTGAGAAGGAGAAGCAGGCTCTCTGCTGAGCAGGGAACCCAATGTGGGGCTCGATCCCAGGACCCCTGGATCCTGACCTGAGCCGAAGGCAGACATTTAACCAACTGAGCCACCCAGGCGCCCCTGTTCTTTTGTTCTGTTTGGCTTTTTTCCCAGGTGCATGAATTACCTACTTTTTTAGACCCGCAATCTTTAAAGAAAACCACAGAAAAGTTAGAAAACAAAACAGAAAAAGCAGTGATCGCAGAAGCAGGAAGAGACCCCAAACACGCAGGTGCAATGTCAGGGAGGTCGAATGAGGAGAGCTTTCCAGAAGATGAGGAGGAGGAAGTGGAAGAGGCAGTGCCCGGAGGGGACTTCAGATCTGGCAGCGGGGATGCCACTCATCACGCACAGGTGACATTTGAGGACTGTATCAGGTGTGGACGGAGCTGGAACAAGACTGGAGTGGGTTTAGACACGGAGGCAGGGAGGTGTGGCCCTCTCTGCAGAGGAGACAGACAGACTCAAACATGGGAGCCCAACAGCAGTGACTCAGAGGTGGCTTAGGGGCTAAAGGCTGCTGGGGACGGCCCCCTGAGTGGGAAGGGTGTGCCAGGAGGCCAGGAGAGAACAGGTGTTTCAGGCAGTAAGCCTGGGCCTGGCACCAGCCTCGTGCTGGGGAGTGGAGAGGAGCCCAGCCTGGCTGGAACCGGAGATGCTGGGGGAGAACAACCATAATCAGCTTGGCTAACAGTCAGCTTCGTTGGGGACAGACCCCTTGGAGAATGTGATGACAGCTAAGGACCCTCCCCAGCAGAAGGCACATTTGCACACGCAATTTTCTTGCACACAGCTTCAAGCCATGCCCAGAGCCTCTGAGGGCCACTCCAGATCACGCAACCTGCTGTAACCAGTCCACTGTGACCTCCAAGACGTGGTCCAGAGTCCTCACCTGCCATGCACAATCTGGCCCCACCCTCTGCCCTGGTCTCAACCTCTGCCCACCTCCTCCCCATTCCCCAGAGCCACGTGCCGCAGCCCTTTGTCGCTGACCCCAGGATACCCTCTCCGTATCAGGAACTCTTCATCCTCTTCCTCACCATTCAGAGGCTGCCTCTCTCCCCCAGGCACTTTAATGACCCCTTCCAATTCGCACAGACCTCCAGGTAAGTGTTGCATGTCATTATGGTTTGTTTGTGTATTTGATCTGTTCTATCTTCTCGCCCACGCAAGTTTTATGCAGCCTGAGGGCCAGGATCTAATCTGATCCATAGCAGGTGACCTGATAAATGAATGAATTCAAATGTCACTGAATCAGGGAAGAGATCCTAGGAGCCGTTGAGGACCCAGAGAAGGGCTTTTAGCAGCTGTGGTTGGATATTGGACCATTTTTTTTTTAAGATTTTTTTAATTTATTTATTTGACAGAGATCACAAGTAGGCAGAGAGGCAGGCGGAGAGAGGGGGGAAGCAGAGCAGAGCAGAGAACCCGATGTGGGGCTCGATCCCAGGACCTTGGGATCATGACCTGAGCTGAAGACAGAGGCTTAACCCGCTGAGCCACCCAGGCGCCCCTGGACCATGTTTTTAAAGTTCGTCCATGTTGTAGCAAATATCGGAACTTCATTCCTTCTTATGGATAAATAATATTCCATTATATGAAATATACATTTTGTTTATCCATTTTTCTGTTGATGATCACATTTGGATCTTTTCTACCTTTTGGCTATCGTGAATAATGCTGCTCCGAACACTCGAATACAAGCATGTTTGAGTACGTTTTCAGATTTTTTGGATATACACCAAGGAGGGAATTTTCTGGGTCAGACGGTGCTATGGACTGTATGGTGTCCCTCAAAAGTCATAGGCGGAAGCCCTTTCCCCTACTGTGATGACGTTTGGACGTGGAACATTTGGGAAATAGTAGGTCTTAGGAGTGGAGCCCTGGTGATGGGATGAGGGCTCCTGTAAGAACATAAGACGGCTTTCCCCTCTCTCTGCCGCAGGAGCAAGCAACATGAAGCAGCCAGCTACAAGCCAGAAAAAGTGCTCTCACCAGCCCCCGAGCATGTTTGCACCCTGATCTCAGACTTCCCAGCCTCCAGAAGTGTGAGAGTAAGTGTTTGTTGTCTAAGTCACCCAGTCTATAGTAAACTGTTACAGCAGCCTGCACTGAGACGTGGCAGTTCTATTAACCTCTGGAGGAAGCACCAAACTGTTTTCCACAGTGGCCACACCACTTCGCATTCCCACCAGCAACGTACGAGGGTTCCAATTTCTTCACAGCCTCAAAAACACTTGGTATTTGCTGTTCGTTTCCTTTTTTTTTTTTTTTAACTGGAGTTGGGTTTGTTTGTTTTGTTTTTTTTTTAAGATTTTATTTATTTATTTGACAGACAGAGATCACAAGTAGGCAGAGAGGCAGGCAGAGAGAGAGGAGGAAGCAGGCTGACCACTGAGCAGAGAGCCCGATGCAGGACTTGATCTCAGGACCCTGAAATCATGACCCGAGCCAAAGGCAGAGGCTTAATCCACTGAGCCACCCAGGCGCCCCCTCCTTTTTTTTTTTTTAATAGGCATCCTAGTGAATGTGCAGTGGCATCTCATTGTGACTCTGACCCACATTTCCTGAATGACCAATGAGGGTGAAGATGTCTTCACGTGCTTATTGGTCATTTTTGTCTCTTATTTGGAGAAATGTCTATTCAAATGCTCATTTTTTAAAAATTACGTTGTTCGGGGGCCACTGGATGACACAGCTGATGAGGATCTGACTCTTGGTTTCTGCTCAGGCGGGTTGTAGGATTGGGCCTCACATGGGGCTTCAACCTCGGCACAGAGTCTGCTTGAGATTCTCTCCCCCCTCCCTCTGCCTCCCCCCAACCCACACTCACGCACACATGGCGTGCACATGCTCTCGCTCTCTCTCTCTCTCAGGAATAAATAAATCTTTTTTATTAAATAAAAATTATGTTGTCTCTCTGTTGTTGAGTTGTAAGAGCTTTTTAATATATTTTGGATATTAAACTCTTTTTTTCAAGATTTTTTATTTATTTTTTTGACAGAGAGAGAGATCACAAGAAGGCAGAGAGGCAGGCAGAGAGAGAGGGGGGAAGCAGGCTCCCTGCTGAGCAGAGAGCCCGATGCGGGGCTTGATCCCAGGACCCTGAGATCATGACCTGAGCTGAAGGCAGAGGCTTTAATCCACTGAGCCACCCAGGCACCCCAAACTCCTTTTTTTAAGATTTATTTATTTATTTATTGAGACAGAGAGAGAGAGAGAGCATGAGGGTTGGGGAAGGACAAAGGGAGAGGGAAGAGAGAGAATCTCAAGCAGACTCCTCACTGAGCAGGGAGCCCGATGTGGGGCTCGATCGCACACCCCAAGATCATGATCTGAGTTGAATCAAGAGTCAGACACTTAACCACCTGAGCTGCCCAGGTGCCCTGGATATTAAACTCTTATCAGATATATGATTTGAAAATAGATTCTCCCATTCTGTAGGTTGTCTTTAATTTTTTATTTTTATTTTTTAAGGATTTTATTTATTTGAGAGAAAGCATGAGCAGGGGGGGAAGGTCGTAGTGAGAGGGAGAAGTAGGTTCCCTGCTGACCCGGGAGCCTGACTCAGGACTCGATCACTGGACCCTGAGATCATGACCTGAGCTGAAGGCAGACGCTTAACCAACTGAGCCACCCAGGCACTCCTATAGGTTTTCTTTTTATTTTCTTAGTAACGTCCTTTGATGGAAAAAAGTTTTTAATTTTTCATGTTGCTTATGCTTTTGATGTTAAAGAAGCCACTTCCAAATCCGAAGTCATCAAGATTTGCCCATATATTTTCTTCTAATAGTTTCACGGTTTTCGCTCTTATATTTATGTTGTTGATCCATTTTAAGTTAATTTTTTACATGGAATAAGGACACCATTCGTTGAAGAGACCATTCTTTGCCCCATTGAATGGTCCTGGCATCCCTGTTGAAAGTCAACCAACTATGGGTATTTTGGATTTATTTCTGGAATCTCAATTCTGTTCCATTGTTCTCTGTGTCTGTCCTTATCCCGGTACCACATTGTTTTAATTACTGTAGCTGTGTGGTAAGTTTTGAAATCCAAAAATGTGAGTCTTCCAACTTTTTCTTTCTCGATTATTGTTTTGGCTGTTCAGGGTCCCTTGAAATGCCATACGAGTGTGAGAATCAGCTGTTCCATTTCTGTGGTGGTGAGAGAAGGGCTATGGGGTTTTAATAGGGATTGCATTGAATTCGTAGATTGCTTTGGGGAATATTCCCACCTTAACAATACCAAGGTTTTCCACCCATGAATGCGAGATATCTTTCCATTTATTTAAGCCCTTTTTAAAGGTCTTTCAGCAATATTTTACAGTTTCCAGTGTGCTAGTCTCTTTCACTTATTGGTTAAACTCATTCCATGGTATTTTATTCTTTTAGATGCTATTGTAGATGGAATTGTTTTTCTTAATTTCCTTTTCAGATTGTTCATTGTTGGTATATAGGAACACGACTGGTTTTTGTGCCCTGCAACGTGGCAGAGTTTGTCACGAGCCCTGGTCGGCTTTCTGGTGGATTCTTTCACATTTTCTATATATAAAGTGTCATCTGCAAATACGGTTTTACTTCTTCCTTTCTAATCTGGGTGTCTCATTTCACCCAACTTCCCCTAAGACTAACAACTCACATGAGCATGTGCAATGATCACACTGGGTACAAGGCCACTGATTACAGGGCTTATCCAGATCTCACCCATTTCCCTCTAATACCCTTTTTCTGTTCCCGGATCCAATCCTGGTCCACACTGTGTTTCTTTGCGGTGTCCCCTTAGTCTCCTCCAACCTGTAACAGTTCCTCAGTCTTACCCTTCGTGACCTTCAGAATTTGGGAGAGTCCTGCTCATTTATTATATGGAATGTATGTAGGATGCCTCTCGGTTTTAGCTTGTCTGGTGTCTTCTTGGGATTGGTTCAAGGTTCTACATTCCTGGCAAGAATTCAGCAGAAGTTATATGCCTTGTTACGGGTCTTGTTAAGCTCGATCTCTCAATTCCATTGGTGTCTGTCAGGTTTCTCCACTGTAAAAAGTTACTATTTTGGTCCTTTTCCTAAGAAAAGGGATGGCATTGAAGGATTTTAAGCAGGTGACTCATTTGGATGTGCATTTCAACAATGGTCCCTGACAGTGGCATGAACATGGGGAAGATCCATTTGGCATTTCTGTAGTCCAATCGGCGATGATGGAAGTGAGGAGTGGATAGATTTTTTAGAGATTTAGAAGGTTAAATCATAGGGCAGGTTCATGAGATCATGCAAAATTTAATTGGTTTGCAACTGGGCTTGGACCAACCTAGTTTTAAAAGCACCCAGGCGGGCAACTGGCGAGCTCAGTCAGTAGGGCCTAAGACTTTGATCTCCGGGTTGTGAGTTTGAGTTTCACATTGGGGGTGGAGGTTACTTAAAAAAAAAAACAAAAAAAAACCCCAGGTGATTGTAATGTTCAACAACAATGAGATGACTACAGATAATTGAACCCAAAGCCAGGGAGCCTAGACGCTAAGCTTAACCAGCAACACCCACGAGCCACAGCACTACACCGGGACCCCTTCTGAGCAGAGCTGGTCTGGAGCGAGGAGGGAAGGCAAAGCCCCTCAGGTGCTCTCGGAATATTCCCAACAGCCTGGGCTTCCCTCCTCCCTGACTCTGGCCTCTACCAGCCTGCACTGTGGGGGCTGCAGTCTGGAATAGGTAGGCGTGGGGAGGGTCCCCTGCAGCCCTCCTGTCCTCCGCCGTCTCCTGGTGTCCTCAGGCAGGTGACACGTGAGCAGCTGCCCGTGCAGTCTCCTCCTGCCTGCCCTCCTATCTAGGTCCCCTGTGCCTCCCTCCAGCTCTCTCTGCCTGGCAGGGAGGAATCGCTCGAGTTAAGAGGATTTCATGGTATTTTCAAAGTCATCTTCCATGGAAATTTTTTTCTGATTAAACCTACTTTCTGCTGCTCTTGTCAGCTGCCTGAAAGCTTCCTCCTCCTCTTCCATGAGATAAACCAATAACAGGAACATTTGGGAACCTGCTAGTGACCCTCTACAGGGTCCTGGGGTGTCACTCGCCAAGGCTGGGAAGAAGTCACACTAAAACCTCCGTTAGGAGTCAGGCCAGGAAGAGGGGCAGATGGCACGGAGGCCAGTGCAGGCTCCCCCTGCACTCACACGCACTCCTGGGCTTGACCTCTCCGCCCTCCGGCCGGATCCTGGTAACAGCCTTGTCTGGATACCTGTCCCCCATCCTCCCGGGACACACCACACTGGGATGAGTGGTTTACAAGCAGTGACTGCAGTCATCTGAGAAGCAATTGAGGCATTTCCCAGAGACCCCCAGGGAGCCAACCTGTGAGCAAAGCTGACCCTGGGAGTTGGAGGGGTCAGAATGAGCTAGGAGATGCCAAAGCCAGCATGTGCCTCCCTGGAAATGCACTGCACTTTGTGGTGCATCCTGTATAGAAGCTTCCATCATATTGCTGCCAGTAAGCAGAGGCCTTTGCGAGGGCAAGAGTTGGCTCTGTACCATCAGCTCCTGGCACAGGGGAGCCTATCACATCGGCCAGACCCCGTGTGAGCAGGTCCGATCTAGCCCCTTGGCCAGACAACTGGTCCAGACTTGGGCGGTGACTGGCCTCGGAGGTGAGCCAGCAGGAGAGCTGTGCTCAGGATGGCCTGGACCAATCCAATTCCCTTGCCTGTGATCCCCTCGCAGTGTGGAACCACATGAAACCTGCAGTGTACCTAGGGTCCTGCCAAGATGGAGATGTGAGAGAGAAAATTCTAGGATGATGCCCAGCTTTCTGGCCAGTTCAACGGCTAAGCTGATGCTGGCAGCAACCAGGCTAAAAAAGACTCAGAGAAGACACAGGTGGGGGATGAGCCCAGATTGGCAGTTAGTGAGAATGAGGTGCTGCCGCCCACCCTGGGAGGGGGGGACAGGTCAAGTGTGAGCTGGTTGCTCGGGGCCTAAGAACCACCCAAGAGCCCGAGTATCGGCCTCCAGAGAAATATTTGAGAGCAACCTCATGCACCAAGGTAGACAAGATAATCTCCACCAAGATACAGGACCCCTACCCCCAGGGGATGCATATATTTTTAAAAAGTTTAATTATTCACGTTTCACCTGATTACTTTTTAGGATAGTTTTTATATTCTAAATTTGTACACCCAGTTACTACTCTACAATGGCACAGAATGTTGGAGGACATGGAGTCAACCTCACACATCGTTTTCTTCCTTTACTCCCATTGTTTGTGTCACTAGAATTTCTCTGTGTCTGCATGTGAAAGTGGTGCAAAACATACAACTAATTTCAACACATGTCAACCTTGAAATCGGCATGAAGCATTCTTAGCTAAGGTAGTCAGTCACTGCTTAGGTATAATCTGCCTTTCTAAGCAATTATAAAGGAAATGGTTTTTCTACACCAGAATAATTTCATCATACTGGTAAAATGTTTCCCAAATCAATAAATATTGACATATCATTTTTATCTTATTTTTTTCCCATCAGAAGCTAAAGGATCTCCCTTTGGCTTGGGGACTTAGAGCTGGCCTTGGAGAAAAGACCTTTCAGTTTAGAGACAGGAGTATCTTTAAGGGCAATCTTGAGCAAGAATCTCCCTGGCCATCAGCTTCCTCTTAGAAAACAGGAATTAGATTCCCAGGGGCTCTCAAACTGGACAAGATTGCTACCAATAGCAAATGCTCATCCAGGACTTACTATGTAATCCCATTTCACAGATGGAAAAAGTGAGGTCCAGCGAGGTTTAGCTCACCCATGTGCGCATGTTGCCTCTCCAATGTCTAAAACTATCATCAATAGGTCTGGGTGCCTACCAGGAACCCAGACTAGTCTCTTGCTGCACCAGATCGCCACCTGCTGGCTATAGGTGGTCACCGCAGACCAGACTTAGCAAGATCATTCCGGCATTTGTCAGGATGGGAGAGTTTGAAAGCAGTCTGTATCAGAGATGAGAGCAGCACTGACCTAGGTGGGTTGCTGTGGGATGAATAAAGATGGCCAAAGAAAGATATTTAGGAAGTAGGATTGATGAGATTGACAACACCAACCCCAAAGGACAATAGCAGGAAAAGCATAGTGGCCCCATTACATTCATTCCCCCTTTCAACAAGTTGTAGCACCTACTATATGCCAGCAACTAATCTTCCTGCTGGGAGTACAGGGGTGCAAGCAAGTCAGGAAAAAGCCCCACTTTACAGGGAGCTTGTGCTCTAATGGGGTAGGGGTAGGAGGTCATCAAATACGCAAATAAACAAGCAAATTATTAGATGGGAATAAAGACCACATGGAGAATTTCAAAGGACAATGCAATAGGGACTCAGATCTGAATGGTAAGGAGCCTGCCCTATAAAGCTGTTCCAAAGGAACAAATGCTAAGGCCCTCAAAGCAAGTGTAGCATGTTCAAGACCCAAGGCAGCCAGCGTGGCTGGAGCGTGGTGGGTGAGGGCATGAGTGGGACAAGCAGGGAGAGCCAGTCAGGGGCCAGATTATGAAGGCTTCCATCAGGCGGTGTGAGGAATTCTAAGAGTGAAGGGAAGCCACAGACACAGGTTAGACAGGAAAGTGAAAGAATACGATTTCACTTAAAGCGCTCTCTGGCTGTTCTATGGAGCGTGGATTGTACAGGGCAAGGATAGAAGGGAGATAGACGGGAAGCGGGGACATGGGCCAGTGGGGATGGCGCCAGCAGCATAAAGGGGAGGTTCTGGGTACACTCTGGAGTTAGCCCACAGGACTTGCCAACAGGATACCGGGATGAAAAAAACAGAACCAAGAATGACTCCCCAAAATGACAGCCACTGCAGAAAACCAACAGTTCCCCGATGATGCCACACCCCAATAAGCTGAATTCTGGCCTTAAAGCTCAGCCCACTGGAGGGGGTTTGCAAGTTAGCCACTATGAGGCTGGCGGTGTGTCCTTACCTGTGCCTGGGCCTAGCCTGCTTGCGTGCACAACCAGCATGAAGAATGCCTGACCCGGCCTGTTAAGGACCCATCGTGGGCTGGTTTTCTCCCATAGTGGGAGGATCCTTCCAGGCCGCCAGAGCCCCAGCCCCAGCTAGAAGTGCACCCAACTGTCGCCTCTAGATCCAATGCTAAACAGAATCCCAGAGTCATCCCTGCCCTCCCCCAAGCCCTGGACCTGGGAGCATCCCCTTACACCAAAGGGACTGAAGAAATAAGCAGGCGCATCCTAGCTAAACAAATACCAGAGACCAAGGGCTGTGGGTACCACATCACTTTATTTTCTTGGTTTTCCAACTTGACTCCTGGACAATGGGAATTCAGTTACTCGCTTTTTTGGCCACCGTTATGGTCCCTCGCTGATGGGGCACAGGCTCGGAGGAGAGGCTCAACAGAAAGATGGGATCCCCAAGAGCCAACCAGGCTGGGAGAGGACTGAAAGGTCCACACCAGATGGACTAAGCCCAGCAGAAGCTCAAAGCCCTCTCCCCCAAGCCCTTTACCACACTCCTTGCAAGGGACAGGCCGGCACCTCAGTGACCCAGGTCAGGGCCTTCCCTCAGAGGTCCTTCCTATATACCCTTACTTGTCATGCTAAGCCTGGCACCCTCTCCCTTGGGGGCACCAGGCAGAAGCCACTGACCACCTCCATAACTGATTTCTAATGTTCCTTTGGAAAACATCTTTGAGTAAGGAGGGTACCAACCCCCAAATAAACTGAAGACATATAGTCCGCCTAATGGGACAGTCAGCCATGCTGCAGTACTGCCTTCGTCCTCACGAGAAGTTGAAAGCAGCTTTAGCTATCGGACCCCCTCACGACCCCTATGCATTTGCTTTCCAACATCAGTCAGGGGGCCCAGCCAACCCACGTAAATCAAAACAAACAATTAAAACCAAGACAAGAAAAAGCAAGAATGGCAAACAACCAAAAAGAACAACGCAGGTCCCGCAGCTCCCTGGGAAGACCAGATGGCTCATCTCTGGCTCCGACGGCCTTAGAGCCAGGAAGCAGTGCGGAGCTGCCCTTGGATTCCAGGCGGACGCGGCGGGAGCCAAAGCAAAGGGCACGCTGGCCAAAGCCAGGGGTCAGCTTAGGCCCCTGAGCCTGTCCAAACAGGTCCCCTCCCCACCCAACCCCCTTCACAGCACCCCCTCAGCCATCCACCAGGGTGAGGCCGTCATACAGCGCCCGTTTCCACATGTAGTAGGTAGAGCGGGCAGTGAGGGGAAACAGGGCGCTGAACTCCTTGAAGGAGGGGAAGCTCTTAGACTGGAAGCGCTTCTGCAAGAACAGCTTGGCCTGGGCCTTGAACTTCGTGGTGCCGAGCACGTCCATCACCAGCACCTGGCCGTCCCTGCCCCCCACGGCTGCCTCTGCCCCAGGGCGGCCGGACAGGGACCTGCTGTGGGGCTGGCCCTGGGCCATGGCCCCCTCTCCAGAAGGCCCCCCCTGTGCCCTCCCAGGATCCTCTCCCGCAGAGGCTCCCACCGGCACAGGGGTCCCACCAAGAGGGGCCATCGCAGCAGACCCATCCCCGCCAGCTTCCTTCTCCTGCTTCTCCTTGGCTTCCCGCAGCCCCCCTTTGCCCAAGGCAGGGTCCTGCATCTGGAATTTGGACGGGCCTCTGGGCCAGCCCCGGGCAAGACTTTTCCAGACCCAGAAGGTGGAGGGCGACAGGCTGGGGTAGCGGAGGCGGAAGCGACAGAAGGGGAGATGCCCGCTCAGCACCTGCTTGCGGGCAGCCCTGCGCAGGCGCCTCTGCCAACGGGACAGGGGCACCTTGGGGGGCAGGAACGCGTGGGCGGCGGGTGGTCCCCCTGCCGTGGCTCGGCCTGCCCCCTCTACCCCCTCACCCTTCCAAGGGAGCAGGGCCTCTTCCGGAACGGACACCGGCTGGGGAACCCCGGCGCTGGGGAGGGCAGGTGCCGGCTTGAAGCCGGGGTTCCCCCGGAGGGCCTTCCGGCGCCAGTTGTAGTAGGTGGACCGCGAGATGCCAGGGAACCTGCGTTTGAAGCAACGGTAGGGCACCAGCGTGTTCAGGGAGATGCAGTGCTCCAGGTACAGCTTGGCCCGCTGCATCAGGACCATTCCCGGGCTGACCGCCGCCAGCGGGGAGCACCCCAGCCCCTTGGCCGCCTGCTCCCCCGGCAGCTTCTCCAGCCCCTCCGTCACCTGCACCTCCTTGGGGGCCAGGGCCTGGCAGGCGCCGGAGCCCAGCAGCTCCTGCTTCCAGGCGTAGTAGGTGGAGCGGGAGATCTCGGGGAACCTCTGGAGGAACTGCTGCAGCGGCACGACGCCCCCGCGGTGGAAGCTGTCCTGCAGGAAGTGCTTGGCCGAGAAGCGGGCAGCCACCTTCTGCCGGTGCTCCTGCGACTGGCGCCGCCAGCGGTAGAAGGTGCTCTTGGTGACGCTGTAGCGCTCACAGAGGTGGGAGTAGCTGAGGCCGGGCTCCTGGCTGAGCAGCTCCAGGGTCTTGGCCGGCGGTGGCAGTGGGGCTGCTGCGGGGCTGGGGGCGGGGGCCGGGCCGGGGGCGCCTTCGGCCTCCACCTCCTCCAGCCCCACCACGGGGGCAAAGTACTGGTGGCGGAAGAGGTGGCTGGTGAGGGGCTGGCCAGCCCACATGATGTGCAGCGTGGCCGGCACGTGGTCGCAGCGGCGAGGCCGGATGACCCGGTTGAAGTAGGGCCGGATCTTGAGGTTTCGCATGGGGTAGATGGAGTAGATGTTGCGCTGAAGGACGGAGGCGAGCGCATACAGGTGCCACACGTTGGAGAAGCTGCTGGGGAAGCACGTGGCCTTGACGTCTGCGTCGAAGATGGCCTCCAGTGTGGCGGACGGCAGGCTGGTCATCTCAGGGGACTCCTCGGAGCACAGGGAATAGCGCACGGCCTGCAGCATCACCTTGGAGTCGATCATGCCCTGCAGGTAGTAGTGCCGGTGCAGGAGCATCTCCACCACCGTGCGTGCCCGCAGCTCCAGGCTGAAGCCCGCGTCCCCCCATAGCAGCACGCTGGCCGCCTCAAACAGCAGGCTGCCCTCGCCTCGGCACACCAGCGGCAGCATGTTCCGGGGAGCGTCCTCGGGGTACAAGCTCAGGGCCACGGAGTCCACCTCCAGCACCTGGGGGCTGGAGCCCCCCTCCCGGCAGGTGGGGAGGGCGAAGGATGACAACACCCACTTGGCCTCCAGAGCAGCGCCGACCAGACCCTCGAGGCCCTCGGACTCCACGGCCTCCTGCAGCTCCTGCAGCACCTGCTGTACCAGCTGCCTCCGAGAGGTCATCCTGCCAGGGCCAAGGGCAGAGGGCACCGTCAGGACAAGGCGCCCAGATACCCAGCGATGGGGACTCGCACCTTCTCCCCCGAAGATGATGTCCACCCACTCCTGTTCCCCCACCGAGGGCAGACTGGCTAAGGGCCTCCCCAGGTTTAATCCCTCAGGGGTACGGAGGACGAGCCTGGTCTTTGGAACCTGGCTTTGAAATCCTGGTTCTGAGACAAGTCACTTCAGTTCTCCAGGCTTCTGGTTCCTTTTCTGTAAAGTGGATGATGGAAGTATCCCGTTATACAGTTATTGTGGGCATGAGACAATGAAAGCATGGAGATATACAGGTATACACACACGTATACACACACACACACACACTCATCCTTAGAACAGTGCCTAATACACAGGGAAGGAATGAAAAAGGATTAGTTAGCTAGGACACATTCCACATTCCACAATGCAGCCATAAAGCCTGTACTCCGCATCTGTCAAAAGACTTACAAACTCCTAGAGCTAAAACTGGTCTGCCTTTCCCTAGAACGGTGATTCTCAAAGTATGGTCCGTGGAACCTTGGGGTTCCCTGAGACTTTCTCAGGGGGGTCTGCAAGTTAAATTATTTTTCTAAAATATACTAAGATAATGTAACACTAAGATATTATTTGCCTTTTTCATTATATTAATGTGTGAGTAGAAATGTAGTAACTTAGCATGAATCAAACTATGCTGGAAGTCATCATATTCTCAAACCACCATGTACTCACAGTTGGGGGTGGGGGGAAACGCTAGTTTCACTCAAGAATGTCCGTGATGAAGCAGTAAAGTTTTTTGGCTTTTTGTTTTTCTTTTTATTATTATTATTATTTTTTAATTTAATCACAGCCCTTAAATACATGACTTTTCCGTTTTGAGAGGGGCAAAATAGGGAGTACTCATTTCTGCTGCATTCTGAATGTCTCACATGACAATTGTTTTTTATGGTGAACTAGGTGCTCTTATCATGGAATTATCACTTTTACTTGAAAGAAAAATTGAAACATTACTCGTTTAGACTGGGGTACACTGGGCAATTTCCTCAAAAAGGAATAAGGTGAGCCTGTTGCCTCAAAGAAAATTGTGGACTATTGGCTGCCAGTGACATTTTGAGTTTTCATTTGAAAACTAGAGTTTTGGAAAAACCTGTATCTACTACAGGGAGCCTGACAGTTTCTCCCAATACCTAAAGACTTTTCTGATGGAATCAGTAGTGACACTAACAAATGTAACTTAGTATACCACGTAATGGAACTGTCAACATCTGAAGATCAATCAATGAACTAAGTTTCCCAAAGAAACCAATGGGTGATATTACACAGCCACACACAGGTAAAAGATCCACCTCAAGTATAAAAGAAAGCAATGGCTTTGACTATAATGGGGTAAAAAAAAAAATCATGGATATTGTTTCAGTTTCTACATTGTAACTAAGCTTTAAGAAACTACTACTTGTCAAGTGTTAGTGTACTGATCAAAGGAGAGCCACTGAACAAGCTAGGCAAATACTCTTCCTTTTGCCACCTACCTATCTGGACAAAGCTGAATTTCCGATCAAAACAATGTATCACAACAGACTGAAACGCAGAGACAAGAGAATACCTTTCAAACCCGATATTACAGAGACTTAAAGAGGTGTACAAGAGTGCATTCTTCTCACATCTTTTTTGTTCTGGAAAAGTTCTTTCTCACCCCCCAAAAAAGGTTATTTTTCATTGTATAACTGGCTTGTGTTTTTTTTGTTTTTTTTTTTTAAGATATGTATTTGAGAGTGAAAGAGAGAACATGAGCGGGGGGGGGGGGGGGGGTGCGGAGCCGGTGGTGCCAGACTCCCCGCTGAGCAGGGAGCCCGACAAGACTCTCGATCCCAGAACCCTGGGATCACGACCTGAGCCGAAGGCAGACACTTAACCAACCGAGCCACCCAGATGCCCCAGCCGGCTTGTTTTTTAATAAATACTTTCTAGGGGCGCCTGGGTGGCTCAGTGGGTTAAAGCCTCTGCCTTCGGCTCAGGTTATGATCTCAGGATCCTGGGATCAAGGCCTGCCATCGGGCTCTCTGCTCAGCGGGGACCCTGCTTCCCCCTCTCTCTCTGCCTGCCTCTGCCTACTTGTGATCTGTCAAATAAATAAATAAAATCTTTAAAAAATAAATTAAAAATACTTTCTAAATTTCTCCATTTTAATTTTGAATATAACAGATGTAACCCATAGAAATAAAAGCTCCTCAGGGTCCTGAGACCAAAAAGTTTGAGTACCAATGCCCTAGTACAAAGGGCCCTTTCAAAGGGGGTGGCAGGAGACTAGTCCCTGGGCTAACATAGATCTAGTAACCAGATGTACTGAGCATTCAGTATTTGCTAGGCACTGTCTTAAGCCTGACAGCCAATGAAGTAGGCACTACCCTCATCCCCAGACGAGAGGTGAGAAAACTGAGAAAAAGCAACGCAGGCTAATTTGCCCCAGGTCACACAAGTGGTGGGGCCAGTACCAATGCCTGAACCCAGTCGCTTTAGGATCTGTGATTCACCTCCTGTTTAAACCAACATAAATGAATGATCCTAATTACTGGTACATTTTCAGTGTTGCACTGCAAAGCATAAATTAAAAAGAAGACTGTTGTCCTCTCTCCGAGCTTTGTTTTCAGGATTCAATAAATTGTTTGAGATGAGCCTGAGGTTTAAATACTGTGTTTGGGTGTATGTATTTGTCAGCTCACCAACCTAACTGCACACTTACAGGGGATGTGCTGAAGTGTAAATCAGGGTTCAGTAAAGTTTTGAAAAAAAGCTTTGTAAAGAACTAAGAGAACCACCAGAATTTTACCTGATAATTACAAAAAAGAAAGCTTTTCAAAAATTAATAATCAGGGGCACCTGGCTGGCTCAATCAGTAGAGCTGGAGACTCTTGATCTCGGGGGTCATGAATTTGAGCCCCATGTTGGTCAGACAGACTACTTTAAAAAAATAATTTTGGGGCGCCTGGGTGGCTCAGTGGTTTATAAAACCTCTGCCTTCGGCTCAGGTCATGATTTCAGGGTCCTGGGATCGAGCCCCACATTGGGTTCTCTGCTTGGCAGGGAGCCTGCCTCTCCCCCTCTCTCTGCCTCTCTGCCTACTTGTGATCTGTCAAATAAATAAAATCTTAAAATAATAATAATAATAATTATTATTATTATTATTTCTTGGGCGCCTGGGTGGCTCAGTTGGTTAAGCCACTGCTTTCGGCTTGGGTTGTGATTCTGGAGTCCCAGGATCGAGTCCCACACTGGGCTTCCAGCTCTGAGGGGAGTCTGCTTCTCCCTCTGACCTTCTCCCCTCTCAACTCTCTCTCACATAAATAAAATATTTTAAATAAATAAATAAATAAATTTCTTAAAAACTAGAATCACCTTTGGGTAAAACTTCTTGGCTGCAGATTTTTTAACTCGTATGCTGTGACAAATCTGATCTTACCTCGCCCTGATTTTCTATTTTTACCGTATCATTTGACCCTGGAGTTGGGCTTTTAGTCTATTTCTCTTGAATGTACTTTATGTTCACTTAAAAAAAAAAAAAGATTCAATTCCAATGGGCTCAGGAGATAAACAGTGTCACAGCAGTCCTTGGTGAAGAGAGCACGCTTCCCCGTTCGATTTAAACATAGAGCCCTGGGGCATCTGGGTGGCTCCGTTGGTGGAGTTGTCTGCCTTCTGCTTGGGTCATGATCTGGGAGCTCCTTCTCCCTCTGCCACTCCCTCTGCTTCTGATCTCTCCCTCGATCTTTCTAAACAGTGTCAAATAAATAAATAAAATCTTAAAAAAAAAAAAAAAAAAGCTGAGCCCTGAAAAACACACCAAGCACACAGAACAGCCTTTTCATTCTGGCAGCCAATAAAGATGCTGGTTTCCCTTCCATGTCACCAGCAGATCACCTGTACCACTGCTAGATACTTCGCAAACAAAATTATGAAAACAGTCACCACTTACTTACTGTTTACTCTGTGCATTTAATTAGGTAATTCAACCAAAATCTCAGGGAAAAAAAATGAGGGGACAATGAATTTAAACTGTTGGGCGATTCCTTCTGCCTCTTTCCTGAGAGCAAAGCATCGTGTTCCCTCGGGTGATGGCAAGCTCCTTTGGGCTTTACAAGGATCGAGTGCTTGGATTTCAGGCTTTTTAGAGGTAATTTTGTTTGTATGTGGTTCTCATCTCCCCTCCACGGGAACTACAACTCCCTCACACCTGCACCATTGCTAGGATGGCTATTCTGAGTTCACACCTGGAGATATGGAGGCTGGGGGGTTAAATTACATAACTTTCCCAAGACCACACCAGCTATTAAAGCCGTAAAATCAAGCACTGTGACGCCAGACTGCCCCTCCTGAACACTGTAATTCCACCACCCCGGGGAATACATCACCCAAAATGCTTATCAGCTGAAGGATCCAGAAACACATGGATTCTTGGAGCATTGAAACAAACCCGGCCATTTCACAGATAAGGAAAACTGAGGTCCAGAAAGGACTTGCCTGACTTCCAGCAGCAGTATCCGGGTATCTTCCAACAAAACGTCCAGATATACCGCACTTTCTCCTGCACAAACCCCACCCCACCCCGCCCGACCCTGTCCCACCCTACCTATTCTTCCTGTCTGTTCCCGGTCTGGTCCCAGTCCCCGTCCCCGTCCCCGTCCCCGTCCCCGTCCCACCCAGCTCCACTCCACCTTATCTCATTCTTTCCTCTTCCCCCAAAGAGGTGAGAGGAGGGGTGAGTAGGTAATACCCCACTTCTGCTTTTCTCAAAAGCTTAATGAGAAAAAGCAGCTCCCTGGAGCCCCACACCCCACATCCATCCAAGGAGGTCTGGACTACCGGAGAACAGACAGTGGGGGAAAGGCCAGGGTCTGTGCGGGGAAGCCAATCATCCTTAAGTAGACAAGTGGTTGATGCGGTTCAGGTGCAACAGTCTTTTCAACAGCAGCTCTCCGGAACTGCAATGCAAAGCAGAGCTGGCAATTGCCAGGTGCACTCATAGCAGAAGTGCAAAAAAGCGAGAGCTCATCTATGGGCTTTGTTCAGCTGGCCTCCCTGGCCCCCACAGCTCTTAGAAGGGATTGGAAAAGGCAAGAAACCAAGGAGACAAGCCCCCCACCCCCGATTATACAGGATCTCCTGGCTTGAGGTTGGAAGGAGGTAAAACAGGGCATTCAAAAAGCAGCCAGCCAGCATCTACCTTAGCACTTAGGAAGGGCTCTGGAGCCAAGGAATAAATGGACAGGGCAACTCTGCCAAAAGACTCCAAGCCTTGCCTTCACCAAAGCCAGCTTTCCTCCTTCCTCCATCTCCTTATTTCAAGCAGATGGGGTCTCGAGCCCAGGTCTGGACTCTGGCCCTTCCATTTTAGAAGGGGTCAGCCAGGGTTCTAGGCAGGGCAAGGGAAGAGCAGGCCCATGAACCTGCTAATACAATACTGCTTTAAGTCTCCTCTGGTCTCTAGAACAAACCCCTTCTCTGCCAGCCTCCTCCTGGGCTCTGCATTTGCTCACCAAGGACCCCATGTCCTCCCCATCCCTCATTAGGTAGGCTCTGCCACCTCTCAACTAGGCCCAACAGGTAGGACGCAGTGCCACACGGTCCTCAACCCCCAGCAAGACCCAATAAGACCACGGTAAACCGGCTGGCATCTCACCTGGCCTGGCTTGGCGCCTCTCTGGTCTGCCCTCCCAGCTGCCCACGCTAGGTCCCTGGCTCGAGGGAGCGCCAGCCATCTTGGCTCCCTCCCTGGTTTCCAGGAGACCCGGCAGGGCCGGGGGCTGACTGGTGGCGGGCGAGTCCATCAGCTGTGAATTCCCAAGGAAGGGTAACAGGAGCGCCTGGGGGATCCCGGGTGGGCCTGAGGCCACTAGGTCAACCACGCCTGGGGAGTTCGGGAGTTCCCAAGTTTAGTTGCTCTTGTGGACCACGTGTCTGGAGGGGTTGGAGAAGGGTGAGTCTGGCCCACGAGGGGAGGCAGCACAGGCCAACAGTCGCCCCTCAGGATGCCAGGAAGGCCAGCGGGTGGCTGGGAAGAAGAGAGCGGGCCGGCCCAGGGCTCCTGAGTCGAGGGACCCAACTCCTGAGGCGCTGAGAGGCTGGGGAGGGGCCGAGGACGGACAATTGAGTAGGGTGGGGAGGGGAGATAGGCAGGCGGGTGGGGGTGGGGATGGGGCTGGAGGTGGGGGTGGGGAGAAAGAACTCGAAACAATGCCTCACTTCCCCCTTCCACACACACACACACACACACACACACACACACAGGCCCGCAGACACACAGGCTTCAAGCATCCTCGCCAAGTCACTCCTTGACCCTTGGGCCTTTTACTGTCCCAAGGCCAGTCCTCACTCCCTCGGGGCCTCCAAGCCGCACAGGGCACCCACCGTTCCTAATTTGGAGGAAACTTCCTAGTTTACTGACCTCGAGGGTGGCCCAGAGCCCTGGGGGCGTCCACTTCTTTCTCCAGCTTCCAGCTTGGGACATTTAAGTGACCCTGCGTCAGCGTCCCCAGCCGAGCGCCACTCTCACTCCAGAACTGGCTTCGTATCTGTAGTGGACCATGGAGCATGGACCGTCTACAGCCAACTGGCCGGTGGAGAAGCCGGTGAAGCCACTCCCCCCAGGAAATCGCCCACCCTCAAGTGCTCTGGTCCCAAGATGAAAGAAGTGCAAATTCGGGGGTCACTTCCAATGGTAAAGTGATAGCGGCTATTGTCTGGTCCACTCTACCCAGCTGGGGGCGTTAAAGCGCCCAGACCTAGCTCTGAAACAGACCCCAAACTGCCCTGGGAAAACTTGAAAGAAAGCTGAAAGATTTCCAAAGAGTTGGGGGGGAGGGGTTGGGGAGGTTCAGATAGAAAGACCTAGGGAAAGAAAGTCAATGGCCTGGCTTGAGGGTAGGGGTGGGGGAGCAGAGCTGGAGCCCAGAAACTGGCCTTGGGTGACTGGGTAGACTTTGGGGCTTAATGAGCCTCCAAGATGCTTCTCTTCCTGGGGCAGCTCCCCATCCCGCAGGGGGCGGGGGGGGGGGGTTGCTGCTGGAGGGGGACGCTGGAGAGCTCACTTCCCCAACCTTGCTGCAGGCCCCTTTTCCTTCCAGAAAGGCCCCACTTTCTCCAAGGGCTCCATTCCCACCTTTCTCTGAGCATCCCCCAGGCCTGGACTCAACACCTCTTACTCTGCAAGTCCGCCCGGGCCAAAATTGCTTCTGTCCCGGGCCAGGGCGCCTATATCCCGAGACACCTAGTGTTCGGAGCCCCACAGGAAGGCGGGGGCGTGCGATACCTGCGCTTCCGTCCCTCCTGCAGCTCACCTCAGCCCAGGGGCCTCAGATAATCCCAGAGGAACCAGTCCTATCCGCCCGTCTAGTCCCGGCTGGTGGGGGAGGTGAAGGCCGCGGGATTGCAGCCTTTGGTGGTAGCTCCCCCCAGGGGCTTTCCTGCCCGGCTTTAACCCTTTGGAGTGCTGGGGCTAGCTGCTGCCCTCCCGGGCTTCATTCCACCCACCTCCCTTCTGTGGCCTGACCCCCGGCTACCGCTGTCAAATGGCACCCCCACCCGCAGACCCCCTGCCCCCAGTGTCGCTTATGCCCCAGCTCACAATGATCATTTCCTCCTCTGCCAATCATGAGCCCTACACTTACCACCTAGATCAAAAATCCTTTATTGAACGCCCCGTTCCCAGGAGCACAGGAGGAGGAGGAGGAGGAGGAGGGGGCCACCCGATGTGAGCTCAAGTCCAGTCCCCGGATCAAAATCACACCAGCCCCACCCATCATGATGGCAGCCGCCTGAGGCAGCGGCTTAGACGTGCCCTGGACTTGGATTTGAATGCCAACCCTGCCCCTTTACTAGAGTATGGCCTTAGGCGAATTGTTTCAACCCTTGGAGCCCTGATTTAAAGGTTACTGGGGCACAACCTTTCCTGCAGAGCGGGGGCATGGATTCAACGGGATGATCAATTTAAAGCATTCAGGACGGTGCTTGGCACGGAGCAAGTCTGTTGCAGTCCTCAGCCTCTCCAGCTAATTTGAAATCATTTTTAAGTTCTTAAGATAAATGTAGCATTTTAAAAGTTTCAGAGAATAGTGGTTATCTTGTAGAAGGAGTTGGATACTTTTCCGAATTATCCTTCTGTGTTGACATTTTATAAGGAGTCTACCTTACTTGCTATCATTTTAAAAAGCAATGAAGGTAATTTTAAATTCTTTAAAAGGCTAATGGAATCTTTAAAAGTATTTTTTAAAAAGAAACTAAAGGTTTGTTGGTGCTTCCATCACCAAGGTACGAGTCTTTTTTTATAGACTAATTGGGAAAATTTAGAATAATTGGGAAACTTTTTAAAGTAGAAAGAAGAAAAAGTTACCTATAATCTCAATATCTAAACAGCCATTGTGAACATCTTGGTATATTTCTTTCTAGTTTTTTTTTTTTCCTTAGACTTGCACAAATTAAATATTCTCTTTCCAAAAGATCCAAATGGTACAGAGTAAAAAATAGAGTAAATTGAGCAAGTCTTCCCTTTCAGTCCCTAACACATTCTCTTCACTATGCTTATCTGCCAGTTCTTTTTCTGTGCATTTACAACACGTATAAATTTCTGATCTTTCGATGCATATTTTTGTTCTATGTTCAACATTTTTAAACTACTTTTGACTAATATATATTCTATTTTATATACATAAAAAATAACATATTATTCAAAGTGCATGTAAATTTTGGTTCAGGAATTTACAAAAGGATTCAGGATTCAAATTTCAGCCCCATCTACAGTTTCCCTCTCCAGAAGCAGCCAATGTTGTTTCTAGGGTACCATTCCAGAAATATGCATAAACAAGCAAATCTCTGACAGTGCTTTTTTCCTTTCTTTGAAGCACAAATGGTAATATGCTAAACCCTCTTACACACCTTGGTTTTCTCCCTTTATTTTTTCATCGAGAGAGTCACCATGTCTGGTAAAATGTAATGAGAGGCACATATAATACTTTTACATTTTCTAGTAGCCACATTAAAGATAGTTAGAAGACTTTAATTGAATGGACAGAGGGATCATTGAACTGGACAGGTGAAATTAATTTTAACAATATATTTTATTTAAACCAGCGTATCTGAAATATTGCCATTTTGACAGGAAATCAACATAAAAATTATTTTTGATATAAAGATTTATTAATGAAATACTTCACATTCTTTCTTTGTACCAAGTCTTCAAAAGTCAGTGTGTTTTCCACTTGAAGCAAATCTCATGTAGGACTGGCCACCTTTCAAATGTTCTATAACAACGTGTGGCCAGTAGTAAATGCACTAGTACATATCCGGATGGAGCAGGAACCCCATTTTATGAATTAATATAATGTCCTATCCAGTCCTCTACCATTGAACCTTAAGGTCATTTCTATCTTTTGCTCTTAAACCAAGCTACAATGGGAAATCTTGCATGTGTGTGGGTATAGCTCTCCTTCCAAAGTGCACTGTTGTAATCTGTACAGATTTTCCAAATTTCCCTCCCTAAATACTATGCAGCCATCAAAAGAAATGCAGTCTTGCCATTTTCGATGACGTGGATGGAACTAGAGGGTATTATGCTGAGTGAAATAAGTCAATCAGAGAAAGACAATTATCATATGATCTCCCTGATATGAGGAAGTTGAGAGGCAACGTGGGGGGTTTGGAGGGTAGGAAAAGAATAAATGAAACAGGGGCGCCTGGGTGGCTCAGTGGGTTAAAGCCTCTGCCTTTGGCTCAGGTCATGATCTCAGGGTCCTGGGATCGAGCCCCACAACGGGCTCTCTGCTCCGCAGGGAGCCTGCTTCCTCCTCTCTCTCTGCCTACTTGTGATCTCTCTCTGTCAAATAAATAAATAAAATCTTTAAAAAAAAAAAAAAGAATAAATGAAACAAGATGGGATCAGGAGGGAGACAAACCACTAAGAGACTCCTAATCTCACAAGACAAACTGAGGGTTGGGCGGGGTGCATAGGGAGAGGGTGGTTGGGTTATGGACATTGGGGAGGGCATGTGCTATGGTGAGTGCTGTGAAGTGTGTAAACCTGGCGATTCACAGACCTGTACCCCTGGGGCTAAAAATACATTATATGTTAATAAAAAAATAAAAAATTATTTTAAAAAATTTCCCTCCCTAGAAGTTGCACCAATTTATTGCCCCCAGAAGGAAGTGTGAGAGTACAGTCTCCCTACCCCCTTAGCCAGCACAATGTATTAGCACTTTTTTACCTTTACCAGCTTAATAGGTGAAAAATTACTTCCTCCATGAGGTTTTCATTTACATTTTTCCATTATGAGTAAGGGCATTTTTTCATATATTTTTGAACAATTTACATTTTGTTCCCTATGAATATCCTTTGCCCATTTTGCTATTGATTATAAACCCTTTTTTCTTTTACTGTTTATGAGAATTTTGTATAAAGATCACCTTTGGTCCATGGTAGGAATTACAAAAAATGTCTTTTTTGGGAGCACCTGGTTTGTTCAGTCAGTAAAGCACTTGACTCTTGATCTTGGGGTTGTTGAGTTTGAGCCCCAAGTTGGATGTAGGGATACTTAAAAATAAAATCTTTAAAAAAAAAAAGTTTTAATAGATAAAAAAAAAAAAAATAGGGACGCCTGGGTGGCTCAGTCAGTTAAATGTCTGCCTTCAGCTTAGGTCATGATCCCAGCGTCCTGGGTTCAAGCCCTACCTTGGGCTCTCTACTCAGCAGGTAGCCTGATTCTCCCTCTCCCTTTGCCTGCCACTCCCCCTGCTTGTTCTCTCTCTCTCTCCCTCTTTCTCTCTGTGAAATAAATAAATAAAATCTTTTTTTTTTTTAATGTTATTTCTGATGTTGTGGTTCATAATTGGACTTTGCTTATGGTAGTTTTTATCCTGAAGAAATCTTTTTATGTTTACATATACTGACCATACCTGCTTTTCTTTAGTGGATTCTAGATTTGGTAAATTTTAATTTACCTTTATTTAAACTGTTAAAATTAGGTATTACAGAATTGAAATCTTAGTCATCAGATGTCCGAACACCAAAAATCCTGGATTCCCGGCAATAATTAAACCAAATCCTACAAGTAGACATCTTTAGTTAATATGTACCTTGCTTGGAACAAAAATCTGAAGACTGATTTAGGAAGTAGATGAGTCGGGGGTAATCCTTCACTTATAAAGGGACATACAATAGAAAAGCTGCCTGTGAATAATGAACTGAGATAAGTAATTAACTGGGTTTAAATGTATAGCTGTCCAGGGCTTGTACAAGTCGGGGGGGGGGGGGTGTCACCTGTATTTGCATCACCTACAAAAAATAATTGAGCATCTGTTGAGCGCAGGCTGGGCAGTGAGCAGCCTGAGCTGTGCGGTGTGATGGTTCAGTTGAAATTCCAGCTCTGCCTTGTGTGCAGCTGAACAAGTTTTCTCCTCTCTCCAGGCCTAATTCCTCTCTTAAAAAATGATGAGAATAATACTGGAGAGCTTACTACGAGGATTAAATGAAAAACGGCTTATGAAATTCTTAGCACAGGTCCAATGATAAAGGCTCAGCCAACAACCCTCCTATTCCATTTAGCTGTAGGACTCATTCTCTACAGAGATTTAAAGAATTCATCCCTCTCCATTCAATTAATTTATCCACTTGGTGCCTTACTAAATAACTTATATATTAGTCCATCATTCATTCAATCATTTCTTTATTCCATTGTTCATTTACTCATATGTTCGCTCATGCACTGGCGCAGAGATCTGAGCTCCTAACACAGGCCAGGTCCTGGGCTAGCCCTGAAGACACAGGGATGTCTACTGACCTCTCAACTCTAGAGTCCAAGGGTTGAGGCTCAAAAATCTTCTCACGCATTCTACATGCGCCGCCATACTTATTCCTGTGTTTACTATACATGAAGACCTTACCTCCAACGGCTGACAGTTACTCTATGACATCATAATCTCCTCGTTTCCTTTCTTTTTTCTTTGTTCCTTCTCTTCTCCCCCCTTCCTCCCTACCACTCTTCCCTTCTACCCCCTCTCTGCCTCTCCCCAGAGTCCCTTGGCATTACCAAAGGACACATAACACCTCAGACTCTGGAGTCTGGCCAACCTGAGTTGACTCTGAGCTTCTCTACTTCCTAGTTAAGGGTTGACCCCCAGTCTCCTCATCTGTGAAATGGGGACGATATCCGCTTTAGTCCAATGGCTGAATTAAACAGTCACATCACTCCTTAGCTGTGAAGAAACATTTACTACCAGGGAGATATGATTATCAATTCAAATCACAACGGGCAGAGCATCTACGCTCTGTAGACATGATGCTCAGTGCTGTGGAAAACACAGAAAGGGCTAAGGTAGTCTCTTGCAGTCAGAAGCCCCAGCCCAGGTGGGGACACACACAGTGCTCCCGAAGAGTGGCCCTTACTTGCTATTACCAAGGAAAGGAACAAGTGGTTTTTGAGCCCCTCACTCCTGGACACTGAACTTGCTCAGAGACCTGTGCCAAGCAGGCTGTGAGGTTGTTGCTGGCTTCTCTGGGTTCATTTGCAGCTCCAATCTGGAATTATCTATAGCTTTCAAGTCATTTACTGGGGCTCCTGGGTGGTTCAGTTGGTTAAGCGTCTGCCTTTGGTTCAAGTCATGATCACAGGGTCCTGGGTTCGAGCCCTGCGTCAGGCTACCCCTGCTTCTCCCTCTCCCTCAGCCTGCTACTCTACCTGCTTGTGTTCTCTCTCATCCTCTCTTTCTCTCTGTCAAATAAATAAATAACATCTTTAAAAAAACAAATAAACAAAGTCATGGGACGCCTGGGACATTTGCGTGGTTCTGTTGGTTAAACGTCTACCTTTGGCTCCGGTCATGATTCCAGATCAAGTCCTGTACTGGGCTCCTTACTCAGCAGGGATCCTGCTTCTCCCTCTGCCTGCCACTCCCCCTGCTTGTGTTCTCTCTTTCTGGGAAATAAATAAAATCTTTTTTAAAATTAATTAATAAGGTCATTTATTTTGGTGGTAAGTTTGAATATAGACTGTGGCTTAGCATATATGAAGGAATTAATGTTAATTTGTACAAAGTGATACGAGTAAAATATGTCCTAAATTTTCAGATAGATGTGTAAGAACTGAGGCAGGAAATGATAGGACCTCAGGTATTTGCTTTTTAAAAATTGGAGGGAAAGAAGAGAAAAGGGTGGAAAAGAAGAGAAAAGGAGTGGAGGGAATTGGAAATAAGCTAACCAAAACCAAGCGAGAGCTACAAATGTCAAAGTTCTGATAATTATTACCGAATCGGGTTTGTTTTACCATTCATTCTGGGTGATTCATTATGCTATTCTCTCAATTTTGGTGTATTTCATAAGTTTTGTAATACAAAAAGTGAAATATTTAGAGTTGGGGAGTGGGAGCCTCACTTTATAGGAGCAGAGAGGAAGAAAACTTAGCCACAAGCAGCATTCCCATTTAGGCGCGGGGCAGACAGGGCAGTGTTGGAAAGGTGCCCGGTGGGCAAGGTCACTGGCCACAGGGGTTGACACTTACTTCGTTTGCAGGGCTTTTGCTAGGTGCCCTTGGTGACGGGCTTCACACGGCAGCTGTTCCTTAGCGAATTTACGAATTTACCAGGAGAGCAAAGAAGCCTGGTATATAAGAGCCCCTCCCCTGACCCGAAAGGGAAAAGCTCAGGTACCCAACTCGAACAGCCTGGCCCCGCGGTCCTCTCCCGGGCAAGTTCATCGCATTTCTTCTATCGCCTCTGTTTCAGCTGAAAAGAGGATGAACCCAAGGTCACCCAATCAGTCTGTTCTTAATCTCAAACCCCGTGCCCTTGGTTTTGGTTAGCTTATTTCCAATTGCCTCCACTCCCACCCCTCCACTCAGGTAAGCACTTTCATTAGTTTCCTTCCTGAGTTTCTTTTTGTAAGTACGAGCAAATACAAACACACATCCTCCGAGTGTGTTTTGAACGGGCTTAAAACTAACAACAAAGCAAACTGAAAATACGGAAAATTGCCAAGTTCCAGGTAAAGAGCGAAGTCTGGGAGTTGTTGGCTTGTAGATAAGATCTAAAGCCGAGGGTGTGGAAGGGATAACAGATAATGGAGGGCGATAGGAGGAACTAGAGGGAGGAAAGAAAAGGCACCACCCCCACAGCGTCTGCTGGAGAAGAGAAACAAAGAAGCAAAGGAAAAATCAAGAGAGAAAAAAAAATTTTTTTAAGATTTTATTTATTTATTTGACAGAGAGTACAAGCAGGGGGAACGGCAGAGGGAGAGGAGGATGCAGGCTCTGTGCTGAGCAGGGAGCCCGATGTGGGGCTCGATCCCAAAACCCTGGGATCATAACCTGAGCCAAAGGCAGGTGCTTAACCTACTGAGCCACCCAGGTGTCCCTCAAGAGAGAATATTTTAAGAAGAAAGGAGTAAGTTATCAGTTGTGATACTTTCTTCTAATGTGTAAATAGAGCTGCATAAACCCACCTGGAAAGATAGCCAAGTTACAGAGGGAGTTCAGAGTAAATGTATTTTCCGATCCCATTTTTGCAAAAATCTATCCAATCGATATATCTATAGGTCTTGGGGACAAAGAAGTCTGGAAAACATTAAAGAGAAACTAAGAGGGAGAAATCCTGGTGAGCATGTTTGTGGGAAGAGGTGCCTTTTTTAATTTGCTCACTTCAGTAAGCACTTTTACCACAATACCTTTATTTTTTTAAGACTTTATTTATTTATTTGTCAGAGAGAGACAGAGCACAAGCAAGAGGAGCGGCAGGCAGAGGGAGAAGCAGGCTTCCTGCTGAGCAAGGAGCCTGATGTGGGGCTCGATTCCGGGACCCTGGGATCATGACCTGAGCTGAAGGCAGAGGCTTAACCCACTGAGCCACCCAGGCACCCCTAAAAAAAAAAAAATCTTAAAAAATAATTTAAAAAAATTAAAAATAATAAAACAATTAGAACGGTACTCAGCATCTACTAAGCACTCAAATATTATTTATATTGTTATTATTATTATTTTTTTAAAGATTTTATTTATTTGACAGAGAGAGATCACAAGTAGGCAGAGAGGCAGGCAGAGAGAGAGGGGGAAGCAGGCTCCCTGCTGAGCAGAGAGCCTGATGTGGGGCTCGATCCCAGGACCCCGAGATCATGACCTGAGCCGAAGGCAGAGGCTTTAACCCACTGAGCCACCCAGGCGCCCCGATATTGTTATTATTTTTTTAAGATTTTTTTTTTTAAGAGAGCATGAGTGAGGGGAGGGGCAGAGGGGGAGTGGAGAGAGAGCAGCAGACTCCCTGCAGAGCGCAGAGCCCACGACCCTGAGATCATGACCTGAGCCAAAATCAAGAGTCAGACACTCAACCAACCAACCAAACCAGGTGCCCTGGTATTGTCATTATTTTTATGATTATTATTGGCTCTCATTCTAGGATTGCCTTACCCTCATATTTCTTCAGCCCCATTTCTGCAATTGTATAGGTATTTTAAGTAAGAGCCTTCAAATCTTTTTTTGGAAAGAGTACAAGCAAACAACTACACAAATATATTTTTAATATGCCAGTCACTCACTGTGTTCAGTGCTTGAAGAATACAAAGATAAGCAAAAGATTGTTTCTGTCTTCAAGGAAATGCTCGGTCTAGTGGGGGAGACACACATACCCATAGCATAACCCAAGTATAGACTATGGTAAGCCACGCAGTAAAGGTGTGCAAGCGCCATGAGGACCCAGAAGCTGAGACCTGTGGAGGGTTCCTGGAGAAGGTATCATGGGAGCCACCCTGCCCAGGAGACACGGACGACAGAGCAGGGATTCCAAGTGGAGGGAGCCATGGATGACCCAAGACAGACCCTCAGGGACTGATGTGTTCCCCTGTGCTGCTGGGTCTCATGGTGTGTGTGGGGGGGGGGGGGGCGGTCAGTAAAACCCTGTTTTTGCCAGTTCAATTCAAGGGGTGTGAAAAGGGTAAGAAGAGACAACAGACAATGCCCAAGGACACCTTCCTTTTTCAAGAGAAGGGAAAAAGAATAAGACCCGAACCCAATCCTATGAGGTGGGAAGATCCACTTGGCTGCAGAGCCGGGAAACAGCTGTGAACACCAGGTTTAGCAGCACTTGTTTTGAGGGAGGAGGGAATGGAAGGTTTGGGAGTGGAAAATGGGAGGGGTCCTCTGCTGGGATCCATCTGCAGAGCCCAGCAAGCGCCCAAAGCCTCTGACACTTCCCTTGGGCTCAGAGATAAAGTCTCCTTTTCCTTCATGGTGTGGGCTCCACTTCAGGTCTTCCAGAACCACATTTTGGCACAATCTCTTAACGTGTTCTATCACCTCCAAGCAGAGTGACCCCAAGATGACTTTGGTCACGCAGCCCCTTCCTCCGGTGGTACAGGGGGGGCTCATCACAGTTATCGTCCAGCCCCAAATGTCCCTAAGAAGTGATGGTGTGGGGGCACCCGGCTGGCTCAGTTAGTAGAGCCTCTGACTCTTGATCTCAGAGTCTTGCGTTCAAGCCCCACGTTGGGTGGAGCGATTACTTGAAAAAAGAGAGAGATGTCAATGTCTGCCGCTGGGGCTCCTTTGGGAGGATTGTGCGATAAAATGTCCAACTGCCGGGTGCTCAGGGCTCATCTCTCCTTCTGTTCCTGAAAATGAATAAGTTACCGGTTTCCAAGTGCCTCTACTGCGTCAAGCTCTGTGCAAAGCGCCATATCTGTGCTCCCAGCGTGCTAACGAGGGGGCAGCTCATGGCCTCTGGAATGTAGCAGCAACATGGACTTTTTCTTTCATTTCTGCCCTTGGAGACTTGATCTCCAGAAGTCAAGTGATCAACTTCTAGAATACTTCAGGTGCCATCAGAAAGTTTGGTATCGCTAAGGGCTATGCCGACAGAAGTGTAGGAATAATTCGAGGTGACCCAGGCCCTTTCTTTTCCCAGAAGAAGGGCAGGTAGTATCTGTTTAAATTTCATGTGAAGCATTTACAACTTCATTTTCCTTTGTCAACCTTTCCTTCCTTCTGGGTTTGTTGTTGTTGTTGTTTTTTAAAGATTTTATTTATTTATTTGACAGACAGAGATCACAGGTAGGCTGAGAGGCAGGCAGAGAGAGAGGAAGGGAAGCAGGCTCCCTGCTGAGCAGAGAGCCCGATGCGGGAATCGATCCCAGGATCCCAGGACCCTGGGATCATGACCCGAGCCAAAGGCAGAGGCTTAACCCACTGAGCCACCCAGGCGCCCCCTATCTTCTGTTTCTTTAAGGTGGTATTTCCCAAGTTGGCCCCTTGTAGGAATCACCTGAAGAGGTTAAAAAAGAGGTGCCTCCCTCCCACCCCAAGAATTGTGATATAATCTGGACTACAACCTGGGCCTCTGGATTTTTCCCAGGTATTATGTATATATACACATATATATACATATACATATATATTATATATATTATTTATATATACATACATACATACATACATATATTATTTATATATACATACATATATATGTATATATATTTATGTATATATATTTATATATATTACTCTGTGTGTGTGTGTGTGTGTGTATATATAAATATATATATAAAGACTTTATTTATTTGGTAATTTCTGTACCCAGTATGGGGCTCGAACTGACCACCCTGAGATCAAGAGTCACATGCTCGGGCACCTGGGTGGCTCAGTTGGTTGAGCGACTGCCTTCGGCTCAGGTCATGATCCTGGAGTCCGGGGATTGAGTCTCTCCCTGTTCGGCAGAGAGTCTGCTTCTGCTTCTCCGTCTGACCCTCCCCATTCTAATGCCCATTCTCTCTCTCTGTCTCATTCTCTCTCTCTCTCAAATAAATAAATGGAATCTTAAAAAAAAAAAAAAAAAGTCACATGCTCTACTGAGTGAGCCAGCCAGGTGCCCCAATTACTTCACACATTTAATAGCAGCAGACTATATCTATAGATATGTATATCTATATATATGTGTGTGTGTGTGTGTGTATATATATATATATATGTATTTTTTTTTTGAGAGGGAGAGTGCACACAAGCACGAGCATGAGTCAGGGAGAGGCAGAAGGGGAAGAAGAAGAAGAGGGAAAGGATCCCAAGCCAGAGGAGGAGGCAGGGCTCAATCCCACAACGCTGAGATCCTGACCTGAGTCCAAACCGAGTCAGGCGCTTAACCATCTGAGTCACGCAGGCGCGCCAGCTACAGAATATTTTATCGTAGGGATTATATTCATGTATTTAAGCAATCCCTTGGAATTGGACATTTAGGTTGTTTCCAGTGGTTCTGTCTTATAAACAATGTGCAGGAGACATATTTGCACATATTGTGTGAACATTTCTGTAAGATTCGTGAGGTGAAATCGCTTAGTCAAAGAACATAATATGTAGGTAAGTATTTATACACTTATTTCTGTGTTTCCGTCTATGAACAAAGGAAGTACCTCATGTTGTCTTTTGCTCTGTGCATACGTGGACTTATTGTGACTGAAGTGGTTTCTGAGGACGGGATCCTTGGCCCTGTGAGGCTGCGGGCTGGCAGGGCTGCTGCCGGCCCCCACAGCCGGGGCTATACTTCAGCTCTTCCGTGGGAGGCAGGAGGGGGCCAGGGTGCAGAGTCATCCTTCCTCTCCCCGCAGGGTGCCATTTGATGTGTTGGCCCGTGACCTAGGAAGTTGGAGGCACTTTGTGAACTATTAGAAGAGGTGGAACCTGCCAGTGAGAATCAACCAGCACTCATTCTGACTGAAGCTAGGCCCTGTCCACAGAGGCAGGGCCTGAAAGAAATGAAGGAGGGTCAGGGGGCAGCAAATCCGAGAGCCATGCTCGAATCTTGACAGGGCTTCTCACAGAGGGGAGGAAGAACTGTCCCTTCTCCTGGCCTGCCCCGCGGACCTAGTATTTGAAACAAAATGTGGGCTCTTCAGGAGATCATCTTAGGAGGGCAAGGGGTGCTCAGGTGGGGTCCGTTCCGAGGCCCCAGGAAGGGTCAGGATGATGGCCTGATTTTGGAGCTAGTTGCTAAACATGTAAACCATAGAGTCTGAGGAGTTGTGCAGGAGAATGTGAGGTAGGGGTTACCCGGAGCGTCCTCAGACTTACACTCAAGGTATGGGGTAGGGGGTAGGGAGTAGGGAGTTGGGGGAAAGACCTGGGCTCATATCTTGCGCTGCTGCTGGTAGCTGACTGCCCCCTGAGTGCGTGGAGGCTTGAGGCAAGCCTCGCCTCTGAGCCCTTGCCTCACCTGGAAAATGTGGCCCGTACCCGTGTCACCTGGGGTTGTTTTGGGATTTACCGGAGGGACCAGATATAAAGGCATTCGGCGCCGTTCTCAGTTCTTAATAAATAGTGGCTGCGTTTATGAGCCGATTAGGAAGCCTAGCAAAAAGATAGGGACCAACATCCTCCAGGGCGGTCCCCACGTGGGGCCTGGAACCCAGATGCTGGCGAGAACAGGGAGGCTGCTAGCATGCGGCTGCTGGGTGGGACGTCCTGTCCTTGGACAAAGGGCCTGCTCCTTCCGCCGCATTCTAGCCTGGGGACCTGAGCCTGGTGTCCCTGTTGCTATTTCCCCGGCAAGGACCCTGAACCTCCAGGCAAGTACCCTCAACTGGGACGAGGGTCCGGGGGTCTCGTGGACCCGTGGCCCTGGCCGTGGCCCAGTGGGAAAGAGGGGAGTGGCGTTGGCAGTGGGGAAGCTGTAAAAAATGTAAATGGTGCGGCCGCGGAGCATGGCTCCAGCTGTCTGGCACTCTCCGGAGCTGGCAAGAGCCCAAGGAGGGAGCCCCAGACCCCGGGCGCCTTTTGTCCCTGGTCTTGGCTATGTAAAAGGTGGGGGAAGGGGCAAGAATCCGTGGAACTTGTCCATTCATCGGAGCCCCCCTGCTGCCAGCAGGTGCGAGGATGGGGGAGGGAGATGCGGACTCTGGCCTGGAAGGTTTAGAAATAAGAATTGCAACTCAGCATGCAGTGGACTGACAAACAGATTCCTCGGGTTCTCCCTCTGAGGCTGTGAACCTTCAGGCCAGCCAGACTCCATCCTGCTTTGAATGCGGCCGTGAACTGGTTCCCCGCCCCCCAGTTGGCCTCCAACCGCCCCTCTTGCCTGGTCCCAAATCCCAGCTTTGCTCACTCTGCCAAAGAACGCTGCTTCGCCAGGCCTCCTCCCAAGCCCGTTTGATTTTCGGAGGTTTTTGTTTGTTTTTCTTTGTCTGCTCCTCTCTGGCTTCCAGGGCCTTCTCCAAAACACCACATTCAAGCATTAAATGTTGCTTGGACTGAAGTCTTAGACAAAGCAGTGTGGGGAGAGGAAGGACTTGGAACCACACAAACCTGAGTCCGAACCCTGCTCTGACCGTCGCAGCTGAGTGTGTTCAAGGCAAGTCACAAACCTTCCCAAGCCTGAGTGTTCTGTAGGTAGAATGGAAATTCCCTTTGTTCTTCCCTCTCAAGGTTCTTGTATAAATTAAACGCTGAGTTAATGTTTAGAAAGCTCTTAGCACAATTCTTGGCACAGAATAAATGCTCAATGAATACTAAGTTATTGCCCATAATAATCCTAGGAAAATAAGGCAGAACTTCCCTACAGTCTTGTTCCGATTGCTATTTCCCTGTTGCTAGACAGATTAATCTTTTTTTGTATGTATATTGGCCATTTGCATATCTTATGTGAGTTGTCTGTTCATATCTGCCGTCCATCTTTCTCTTTTCTTCTTTTTTTTTTTAAGATTATATTTATTTAGTTGACAGAGAGAAATGCAGCTAGAGAGGGAACACAAGCAGAGGGAATGGGAGAGAGAGAAGCAAGGAGCCCTATGTGGGGCTCGATCCCAGGACCATGACCTGAGCCGAAGGCAGAGGCTTAACGACTGAGCCACCCAGGCATCCAGGGCATCCACTTTTCTTTTAGGGTTTTATGGGCTTTTTTGGGGTCTTTGGTTTAATGATTGGTGGAACACCTTTATACATTCTGAAGTTCTTTGTTAATACAGTCTGCAGGTTTTTTTCTTTTGGCCTGTCACTTGCTTTGGCTTTTTTTTTTTTTTAAGATTTTTTTTTTTAAGTCCTCTCCACACCCCACGTGGGGCTTGAACTCACAACAACCCCGAGACCAAGAGGGAGTCTTCTACCGACTAAGCCGGCCAGGTGCCCCACTTTGGGCTTTTTGCTGTCTTTCAACACACAGAGTCTGTTTTTCTTTCTACACGGTGTACGCCCAAATCTGCCCTATAAGGGCGGGTCCTCAATAGGGTGATTTAGTTGGCAGTTTTGGGGGCCCCAGTGACTCTCCCCTTGACTAGTGCCCTGCCCAGAGCTTTCTCAAACCCTCCATTGTTCTTTAAACTAACGGGAAAAGCTGTGGTGTCGTTTGACCTATCCTGCCGAGTCCTACTTCTTTTTTTTTTTTTTTTTTTTAAATATTTTATTTACTTGACAGACAGAGATCACAAGTAGGCAGAGAGGCAGGCAGAGAGAGAGAGGGAAGCAGGCTCCCCGCTGAGCAGAGAGCCCGATGCGGGGCTCGATCCCAGGACCCTGGGACCATGACCTGAGCCGAAAGCAGAGGCTTTAACCCACTGAGCCACCCAGGCGCCCCCCGAGTCCTACTTCTGTCCCCAAATGTACACACTCCCACCTACTGGTTTCTGGAAGGATCACATCTTTCTTTCACCGGCTGGCTGATTTGGGAAAACTCCAAGATCTGACTGAGAAATTAGCAGCTGAATGAGACTGTGGAGGTCCTCCATTAACCCTCTCTTTGGGGCTCAGGGCTGGCTAGATATCTCCATACGTCCCCATCCCAGCCATTTGCCCAGACTCACATTAACTGACCATTTACCTGATGCATTTCTGAGAAGTTGTGTGTAAATCTAATTTGATAGATTGTATTTTAATGCTCTGGGAGAGAAGGAAATTAAAATAAATGTTGTAAGTTCTAACTCATTTATTGGGCGCTTAGCATGTGCCATCCGCTGACGAAGCGCTTTAAAGACCTTATTTAATCCTCACGACCATGAGGAAAGCTCAAAAATGTCTCCATTTTATAGATAAGGATCCTGAAGATCGAAGGGGTTGTTAGGTAGCTTGGCCAAGGTCACCCAGTTGGAATGTTGCCAGATTGGCAAATAAACGTGTAGGGACCCAGTGAAATTTGAATTTCATATAAACGAGTAATTTTTTAATGTAGCAGACCTCAAAGATTGCATATGCAGTATTTTATCTGGCAACTCTATCCACACGCACGGTAAGTGGGGAATGTGAACTGAAATCCAAGTCTCCTGATTGCCTGGCGCCTTCCAGTGGTAAGACCACAGAGTACGCGCATGGGGTTCTTTGAAAAGGGAAGCACCTTCTTATACTAAGTTTTGGGCTCCACCTGAGACATGCTGAGTAAAGGGTCTGGGGGCAGTTACATCCCCAGCAAGCACCCTCAGCCACGAGTCCCCACTCCTCAGGGAGTCCTCTGCACTCTGAATTTTTTTTTTTTAAAGAAGTCTTTTTTGTTTTTTTTTAAGATTATTTATTTATTTATTTGACAGACAGAGATCACAAGTAGGCAGAGAGGCAGGCAGAGAGAGAGGAGGAAGCAGGCTCCCCGCTGAGCAGAGAGCCCGATGTAGGGCTCAATTCCAGGACCCTGGGATCATGACCTGAGCCAAAGGCAGCGGCTCAACCCACTGAGCCACCCAGGTGCCCCTGAATATGTTTTTTTTAAATATTTTATTTATTTATTTATTTGAGAGACAGATCACAAGTAGGTAGAGAGAAAGGGTGAAGCAGGCTCCCTGCTCAGCGGAGAGCCTGATGTGGGGCTCGATTCAAGACTCTGAGATCATGACCTGAGCTGAAGGCAGAGGCTTAACCCACTGAGCCACCCAGGCTCCCTGTGCTCTGACTTTTGAGAGCACTTTGGTATGTACCCAGCTTGCAAATTTAGATGCGCATATTCTGCGGTCTTGTGGTTGCCAACACTCCCAGTAACTTCACATTCCTTCAGTCATCCATCCATTCAACTCCTTGACAAATATTTACTGCTGGAGGGCCTGCCAGCCAGAGATAGAAAGATGAATTAGATGCAGCCCCTGCCCTTGAGGAGCACAGACTGGTAAGTAAACAGACGCATTAGGTGGGTGGTGGGTGATAGATATTGGTCCAAAACAGAGGGGATTGGGGTGGGAGCAGTCAGATACAAATTCCAGAAGATTCGCTTCAGCCAAGTCTTGAAGGGTCCATAGTGGGGTGCCTGGGAGGCTCAGGTCATGATCCCAGGATCCTGGGATCAAGGCCCTCATTGGGCTCCCTGCTCTGCAGGAAGCCTTCTTCTCCCTCTCCCACTCCCCCTGCTAGTGTTCCCTCTCTAGCTGCATTTCTCTCTATCAACTAAATAAATAAAATCTTAAAAAAAAAATTTATGAAGGGTCCATAGTTTTGTTTTCCCCTGAAGGGATATAACGCAGGATAACGGATATAAATTTTAGCCAGTGGTTTTTTTTGCCATAAGAGATAAATTCGGATGAAGGAGAAAATGAACACAAGGGCTCCAGAGTCAGACCTCTTGGTCATATACAAGTTCCACCACTTAATGGTCATGAGACCATGGCCATGTACTAACCCATCCTCTCTGTGCCTCAATATGTCTTCTGGGAAATGGGGATGATAACATTATCTTCCTCACTGGTTTGGTGTACAATTAAGGAATCCATGTAAAATGCCTAACACAACTCCTGAAACGTAGTAAGGATGCAATGGAGGTCCACATTGACAATTTCCCCTTCTCTTCTAGATCTTTCCTTCAGCCTACAAATGCATTGTATTATCTTTCCATCCTTGACCTCTGATCCTCCTCTGACTATTGGTACATAGTCTGTTCCTTTTTTTTTTTTTTTTTTTTTTAATGGCACAACTCAGAATTACCTATTCCTAATTGCCTATTTCTACTTTCTCACCTCCTCTCTCCTGAACGCTCTCCATGGAACCTGCCTTTGGCGAGGCTGCTGCTCACCTTCACAATGCAGTTCCAGTGGGCAATTCTGTTTCTGTCTCTGTAACCCCATGGCAGTATTCGATGCAGCTGGCAGTCCTTGCTTCCTTTGGCTCCCAGGACACCACACTCACCTGGTTTTCTCCTCCTCTTTCCCTGCTGCTGCTTCCCCATCTCCTTGGCTGCCTCCTTCTCCTCCTGTCCTGGTCCTCCCCCTAGATGTGAAAGTCCACAGGGCTCAGTCCTTCTCTGTCTATAGTCACTTCTTAGGTGATCTCTTGTAATCTACTGATTTAAAATCCCACCTTTTTTCTGATGATTCCCACGTTGATAGCACCCACTCATATCTCTCCTGAACTCAAGCCTAAACAGCCAGTTGCCTGTGTAACATCACCACTGGGTGTCCAGTAGGCATCTTTGATTCAGCCCATCCGTAAACAGACTCATGACTTACCACCTGTCCCTACCCAGAATCTGTTCTTCCTTCAGAGTTTCCCATCCCACTAAATAGTACCCCCATTCACTCAGTTGTCCAGGCCAAAAGCCTTAGAATCACTCTTGATTCCTCTTTCTCTCATTCCCCACACCCAAACTCAAATTCTGTCCATTCTAGTTTCTTTTTTTTTTTTTAAGATTTTATTTATTTATTTGAGAGAGAGAGAGTGAGAGAGAGAACATGAGAGGGGAGAAGGTCAGAGGGAGAAGGAGACTCCCCACGGAGCTGGGAGCTGAGGTGGGACACGATCCTGGGACTCCAGGATCATGACCAGAGCTGAAGGCAGTCGCCCAACCAACTGAGCCACCCAGGCGCCCCATGCATTCCAGTTTCAAAGGGCATCCCACGTCGGATACTTCTCGCTTCCTCCGAAGCAAGGTTTCTTAGCTTCCATACTTTGGACGTTCTGGATTAGGCAGCTCTTTGTTCTGAGAGCTGGCCTGTGCTTTGTTGCTGGATGCTCGGCAGCATCTGTGGTCTTTCCCCAGTAGATGCTAGTAGCATCTTCCTGGTTGTGACAACCAAAAGTGTCTCCAGCTGTCACCAAATGTCCCTGGCCTAGGTAGTAGGGGATGGACAGGGTGGGACAGAATCACTTTGGTTGAGAACCATGTCTCCACAGCTACCACTCCCTAGTTTCAACCATTATTCCCTCCTGCCAGATAACCTCCTCGCTGGTTTCCCTACCTCCATTCTAGCTCCTCCTTCTCCATATAGCAGCAACCAGAGTAATCTTTTTTTTTTTTAATTAATTTATTTACTCAAAATAGGCTCCATGCCCAGTGTGGGACTTGAACTCATGACCCTGAGACCAAGAGTTGCCTGCTTTACTGACTGAGTTAGCCAGGCACCCCTGAAAGAATTATCCTTTAACTTTTTTTTTTTTAAGATTTTATTTATTTATTTGAGAGACACAGAGTGAGCAAGAGAGAGCACATGAGCAGGGGCAGAGGCAGAGACAGAAGCAGGCTCCCTGCTGAGCAAAGAGCCCGATGTGGGGCTTGATCCCAGGACCCTGAGATCATGACCTGAGCTGAAGGCAGAGGCTTAACCCACTGAGCCACCCAGGCGCCCCTGTGTTTTGTTTTTTTAAGATGTTATTTATTTATTTGACAGAGAGAGACACCGTGAGAGAGGGAACACAAGCAAGGGGACTGGGAGAGGGAGAAGCAGTCTCTGCCGAGCAGAGTCTGATTCAGGGCTTGACCCCAGGACCCTGGGATCATGACCTGAGCTGAAAGCAGACCCTTAAGGATTGAGCCACTCAGGCGCCCCAAGGCTCCAACTTTTTAACAGACACGCAACTCAGGGGGCAGAACCTTTCAAAAATGATTTACTTCTGGATTGGGAACAAGCCCAGATGGTTTCGAATCTAGAAGACATGACAGCAGGGCTCTGCTCAGCTAACAACTCTATTCCTCCTGCTCTGTCCTCTTTTTGTCTGGAAGCAAATTGAACATGCTGGTGTCATACAGGGAAGCTGCCTCGGGCCTTTGAACCGGCTACACTGCAGGTATTTTGACCTTGTCAGCCCATAGGATACATTTCAGATTAAGTGATTATTCTTGAGTATTTTTATACACTGTTTCATCTTTTTCTTTTTTAAGATTTTATTTATTTATTTGACAGAGAGAGAACCCACATAAGCAGTGGGAGCAGCAGGCAGAAGCAGAGGGAAAGGGAGAAGCAGACCCCCCCATGGACTCAGGGAGACCCATGGACTCAGATCATGAACTGAGCTTAAGGTGGATACTTAACCCACTGAGCCACCCAGGCACCTGTTTTGTCTTTTTCAAGAACATTACACGGCTCGGTAATTTCTTGTGATGGCTGTGAACTGCAGCTCCGCTTTCCCAAATATACAGGGAAACTGGGGGTTAGAGAATTAACTTCATTCCAAAAGTGTTTACTGAACACCTTCTATGTGCCAGGTGCTGGGCTGGGTCATGTGGGACAGGAGGATCACTAGGCAGGCATGCAGGAGTGAGAGGCAGAAATATTCTGTCTATAACCGAGGTGTGAATCAAGAGTTGAGAGAAGGTGATGAGATTGTTTCTATATTGGGAGACAACTTTTGGGAAGGTTTTATTGTGTGGGTGACACTTTTTTTTTAAACCCACTTTAAACATGATGGCTCTTTTGTTCTTTCTATTCCTTGCATTCCTAATTCCAACAGATTTCAATTATTTTCAATGGGTGTATACTTAGACACACATAAACATGCATTAAAAAAATAAAATATGGGGGCGCCTGGGTGGCTCAGTGGGTTAAAGCCTCTGCCTTCGGCTCAGGTCATGATCCCAGGGTTCTGGGATGGAGCCCTACATTGGGCTGTCTGCTTGGCGGGGAGCCTGATTCCTCCTCTCTCTCTGCCTGCCTTTCTGCCTACATGTGATCTCTGTCTGTCAAATAAATAAAATCTTAAAATAAAATAAAATATGGACTCTGACTTCTTTTAAACTTAACCATATTTTTGCTATATCCAAGGATATTCATTGCTGGAGTCTGTGTATTAGCAAGACACTAAAGCCCACTAAAATATCCACCAGCAGGGAACTGGATAAATAGTTCTCTTTAGGTGGTGTATTTTACAGGGGGAAAAAATGAGATAGGTATGTATGATATGGAACAGTCTCCAAGCTACACGGTAAAGCGTAACAAACTAGGGCGCCTGGGGGGCTCGGTCAGTTAATCGGTGGACTCTTGATTTCGGCTCAGGTCGGGATCTCAGGGTCGTGAGATCGAGACCTGTGTCGGGGTCCATGCTCAGGGGGGAGTCTCCTTGGGATTTTCTCTCTCTCTCTTTTTTTTTTTTTTTAAGATTTTATTTATTTAGTTGACAGCCAGAGATCACAAGTAGGCAGAGAGGCAGGCAGAGAGAGAGGAGGAAGCAGGCTCTCCAAGGAGCAGAGAGCCCGATGTGGGGCTCGATCCCAGGATTCTGGGATCATGACCTGAGCCGAAGGCAGAGGCTTAACCACTGAGCCATCCAGACGCCCCTCTCTCTCTCTTTTTTTTAAGATCTTATTTATTTGACAGAGATCAGAAGTAGGCAGGGCAGCAGGCGGTGGGGGGTAGGGGGAAGCAGGCTCCCCGATGAGCAGAGAGCCTGATGCGGGGCTCGATCCCAGGACCCTGAGATCATGACCTGAGCCGAAGGCAGAGGCTGAACCCACTGAGCCACCCAGGCGCCCCGGGGATTCTCTCCTTCCCTTTCCCCCTCCACCTGTTCATGTGCTTGCTCTCTCTCTCTCAATAAATAAACAAAATCTTTTTTAAAAAATGTAAAAAGCAAGCTGTAAGACAGAGTTTTTACAAGGAAAAGATGGGGGACACCTGGGTGGCTCAGTTGTTTAAGCCGCTGCCTTCGACTCGGGTCATGATCCCAGGGTCCTGGGATCGAGTCCCGCATCGGGCTCCTTGCTCAGTGGGGAGCCTGCTTCTCTTGCTGCTTCTGCCTGCCTCTCTGCCTGCTTGTGTGTACTCTCTCTCTCTCTCTCTCTCTGGCAAATAAATAAAAATCTTTAACAAAAAAAAAAAAAAAGGAAAAGATGGGTATGTGTATGTGTGTGTGTGAGAGAGAAAATAATAATCACACATATAAGTTTATATATATATATATAAAAAACATTTCTGGAAAAATTCCTAAGAAACCATGAACAGTGGCTGTCTCTGGGATGGGTGACAGATTTATTTTTCCTTATTTACCGTATCATCCTGTGTGAATTGTTTTTGCTGTGCATTTAAACATTTTTTTCTTTCTTTTTTTTTTTTCCTTTTAATAATCTCTACACTCAGTGTGGAGCTCAAACTCACAATACTGAGATCAAGAGTCACATGCTTTTCTGACTGAGCAGCCAGGTGCCCCAATTAACTAGTGCCTGGCACATAGAAGGTGTTCGGTTTAAATTTTTCAATTAAAAATATAGTTAATTGGTGGGGCACCTGGGTGGCTCAGTGGGTTAAGCCTCTGCCTTCGGCCCAGGTCACCATCTCAGGGTCCTGGGATTGAGCCCCGAATTGGGCTCTCTGCTCGGCAGGGAGCCTGCTTCCCTCTCTCTCTCTGCCTGCCTCTCTCTGCCTGCCTATGATCTCTCTCTCTCTGTCAAAAAAAAAAAAAAAAATCTTTAAAAAATAATATAGGGGCGCCTGGGTGGCTCAGTGGGTTAAAGCCTCTGCCTTCAGCTCGGGTCATGATCCCAGGATCCTGGAATCGAGCCCCACATTGGGCTCTCTGCTACGTGGAGAGCCTGCTTCCTCCTCTCTGCCTGCCTCCCTGCCTACTTGTGATCTCTCTCTCTCTCTGTCAAATAAATAAATAAAATCTTTAAAATATATATATATATATATATATATATATAGTTAATTAGGGCACCTGGCTGGCTCAGTCAGTAGAGCATGTGACTCCTAATCTCAGTGTTGTGAATTCGAGCCCCACACTGAGTGTAGAGATGACCAACAAAAAAAAACTTTTTTTTTTTTTTTTTTTTTTTTTTTTTTAAAGATTTTATTTATTTATTTGTCAGAGAGAGAGAGAGAGTGAGCACAGGCAGACAGAGTGGCAGAGGGAGAAGCAGGCTCCCTGCAGAGCAAGGAGCCCGATGTGGGACTCGATCCCAGGACGCTGGGATCATGACCTGAGCCGAAGGCAGCCGCTTAACCAACTGAGCCACCCAGGCGTCCCAACAAAAAAAAACTTAAAGAAAAAAAAAACCTAGCTAATTAAAAATACACTAAACAACATAGCATGGGCATTTTCCCTGTGTTACTATACATTATATATAGTATAACTTTCATTGCCACGTACTGTTTAGATAGTTCACATGTATTAACTTACTATGCCCCATGACAACCCTCAATCACCCCATTTCACAGATAAGGAAACTGAGGCAACTTTCCCAAGGTCACACAGTTATTAGGTGGTGGAAGAGGCATTTGAACCCACGGGACCCGGGCCTGAAGTCCCTGCTCTTAACCATTTGTGAGGACACTGCTCTCCCCCAGGTTAAGGGCTGCAAAGTGTATTCTACCAAGTGTTTGTCTTTATCTAACCACTCCTCCTTTGATACACATTCTGGTTGCTTCTGGGACTTGACTATTACCTACCAGGCTGCAGAAACGCCCTTGTGATTAACCTTTTGTGCTCTTGGGTAAATACATTTATAAGACAAGTCTGGGAAATGAAACCACTGCATTGTCTAAAATTTGGTAGTTATTGCCAAATGACATCCCATTGTTTTATTTCACTAATGTGTTCTCCCCTTGTCTGTGTATGAGAATGAGGAAGTAGCCCAGAAGTCCAGTAGCTAGAAAAGGGGAAGCTCGGTCTTAGATGAGAAGAGAATGAGCAGAGACACTGACCTGTGTGCTCTGTGAGGTCGACTAGCTCATGTTTGTTCAATAAATAGTTATTGTGCCCTTCCTGAGTGCGTTGGGACGATGGAGACAGAGTCCTGGCACACGCACAGACATGGTCTATGCTTTCATGGGGCAGACAGTCTGTGGAGAGAGACGTTAACGAAGTAAACACAGGGTGAAAATATAACAACAATGTGCAAGAAGTGCTATGGGGGAGAAAAATGGAGTGCTGCAGGAGGGAATAATGGAGGCTTTCTTTAGAGAGGGTGGTCAGAGGAGGACCTTCTGGGAAAGAGACGTTACACTGGGGACGGAATGAAGAGTAGAAATTAACAGAAGAGTTGAAGGGAGCAAGGCTGTTTCCCAGCCCCTAATGAAGTTGGAGTGGCAGGTGGGGCCAAGGCCCTAGAGCCTTTTTTTGGTGGGGGGGAAGGGGCCCTAGAGCCTTTCGAAGTACTGAAGGGTTTAAGTGAGGCGTTGATCTCGTTTACATTTTTGCAGATTCTCATCTGCCATGTAGGGACTGGATCAGAGCAGGAACAAGAATTTAAGTAGGGAAAGCGGTTTGGAGGCTTGCCTAAGGTGGCGGAGAGGAGCCTGTGGACTAAAAGAGTCTCCAAAGATGCCAGGTGTGGACTTCATTTGGATCCTGATTTTTTTTTTAAAGATTTTATTTATTTATTTATTTATTTATTTGAGATAGGGAGGGAGTGAGTGTGTCCACATGCAGGGTGGAGGGGCAGAAGGAGGGGAGAGGCAGAGGGAAAGAATCCCAAGCAGACTCCCTGCTGAGCACAGAGCCCCACGTGGCGCTTATGCCCATGACCCTGAGATCGCGACCTGAGCGGAAACCAACAGTCAGAGGCTCAACCGACTGTGCCAGCCACGCGGCCCTGGATCCTGATTTTTTTTTTTTTTTAGTTGTTTAAAAAAAAAAAATCACATCTGTGCAACAATTAGAAATTTGAACAGTATATTTGATATTAAGGAACTATTTTTTTTTAATTTTTAGGTATTCTGGCAGGTTTTCCGCTATCCCCACTCCTGGCTTAAAGAGTTGGAAATTATCTGGTAGATAATTTAGAAATGTAAACTCATATATTAGTGAGTGATATGATACACATAGCATTTTGTTATGCTTCATTATAGTTTTTCCTATGCAGATATTTATATCTATATTTTCGTAGTTGAGATCGTATTTAAATCCAGTCGGTGTTGGAACAATCCATTTTAAAAGTTTAAAGTAACACATAGTGTTGAGGGACCCCGGGACAGTAATGCCACCATACTCCAAAGCAGGACACTTGAGGGTAAAAGGTGGCAAGAGCTGGAAACCGGAACTGCCCTAGCCAGGTGAGTTGCTTGCCTTAATATTTCGGTTGACTTATTAATTTTTTGGAGATTGCATCCCGACATGTTTATTTGATTTTCAGAGTGACAAAGACATACTCTGGAAATCACACTTGGGAGTAAGTTACGCTCATGCCATCGCTAAGAAATGCTCAGTTATATCCTGCACAAAGTTTGGACTCCCCTCCCCCATCCTGAGTTGGATGGCACCCACTGAGGCTCTGGGGCGGTGGTTCTCAAAATGCTGGGGCTGGGCAACGCTGGGAATTTGTTCCTCCCCACACCCACCCACCAAGGGATATTTGGCAATGTCCGGAGACATTAGTGGTTGCACAGCTGGATCAGGGAGAGTGCTGCTGGAAGCCAAGGATTCCACTCAGTATCCTACAATACACACAATAGCCTCCCTACTTCCCCAACAAAGAATTATCAGGCCCCAAAAGTCAACGTTGTCATGGTTGTGAAAACTTGATGCAGGTACCTTTGTCTTCACGAAGACAACTGTAATTGTCAATAGGTTGGCCTTCCCAGCTAGATGGACAGCTCCATGAAGACAGGTGATACATGTGTCTTGTTGGGTGTTTGGCATATAGTTGACGCTTAATAAGAGTTGAAGGAAGAGGAGTGCCTGGGTGGCTCAGTCAGTTAAGCCTCTGCCTTTGGCCTGGGTCATGATCCCAGGGTCGTGGGACTGAGCACTACATCAGGCTCCTTGCTCAGTGGGGAGTCTGCTTCTCCTTCTCCCCGCCCCCTGCTTGTGCTCTCTCTCTTGCTCTCTCTCTCTCTCAAATAAATTTTAAAAATCTTAAAAAAAGGGGCGCCTGGGTGGCTCAGTGGGTTAGGTCGCCGCCTTCGGCTCAGGTCATGATCTCAGGGTCCTGGGATTGAGCCCCACATCGGGTTCTCTGCTCAGCAGGGAGTCTGCTTCCCCCTCTCTCTCTGACTGCTGCTCTGCCTACTTGTGATCTCTCTCTCTCTCTGTGTCAAATAAATAAATAAAATCTTTAGAAAAAAAGGGGGGAATTGAAGGAAGGCGAAGAGGTACATCCAGATTCAAACTTAGGACCCCTGGGGGATCATGCTGCTTGATTTCTTTCTTTGTGTGCATTTATTTACAATGTTATTTTTTAAAAAGATTTTATTTGTTTGTCAGAGAGAGAGAGCAAGCACAAGGACAGGCAGGCAGAGGGAGAAGCTCCCTGCTCATCAGGGAGCCTGATGTGGGTCAGGATCCCACGACCCTGGGATCATGACCCGAGTGGAAGGCAGACGCTTAACCGACTGAGCCACTCAGGCGTCCCTATTTACAGTGTTATGCTAGTTCCAGGTGTACAATACAGTGATTCAACAATTCCCTACATCACCTATTGCTCATCAGGACAGATAAGTGCACACCTCAATCCCCATCACCTGTTTAACCCAAACCCCCACCCGCCTCCCCTCTGGTAACCATCAGTTTGTTCGCTATTGTTAAGAGCCTGTTTCTTGGTTTGCCTCTCTCTTTTTTTTTCTTTGCTCTTTTGTTTTGTTTCTTAAATTACACATATGAGTGAAATAACATGATATTTCTGCAAGCTGCTTGTTCTCTGAATTATTTCCCATCTCCCTTTGGGCACAGTAATCAGATGATATGCATTGCATTCTCCAACATTTAACAAATATTTACTAAGCACTTACTAAATACTGGTAGTGTTCTAGGTACTGGGAATACAGCTATGAGCAAGACAGAGAGTCCCTGCTCAAATTTTAGTCTCAGAGGGAAAGACAAACGATACGCAAGGAAATAAGATGGCTTCAGACAGTGATAATTATCATGGAGAAAATAAAAGTGGGACACCTGACTGGCTCGGTTGGTAGAGCATGCAACTCTCTCTCTCTCTCTCTCTCTTTTTTTAAGATTTTATTTATTTATTTGAGACAGGGAGAGAGAGCGCCAGGGCGCATGAGCAAGGGGGAGCGACAGAGGGAGAGGGAGAAGCAACTCCCAGATGAGCAGGGAGCCAGATGCTAGACTCCATCCCAGGGCCCTGGGATAGTGACCTGGGCCGAAGGCAGACACAACCGACTGAGCCACCCAGGTGCTCCAGCATGCAACTCTTGATCTTGGGGTCCTGAGTTCGAGCTTCACGCTGGGTGCAGAGATTATTTTTACACAAAGTGTAATACAATCGGGAATGATGCGGGCAGGATGGCATATTCTAGGTTGGGTGACCAGGTGACATTGGAACTAATTTTGAGAACAAGCCATCCGTGGAAGAGCTCCCGGCCAAGACTACTGCACTTGCAAAGACCCTGAGATGGAAACAGTGGCCACTCAATGAAAATTTAAGGGAAAGGCCCCATCACTTATGCCATGGAAACATTTGGACTTTATTCTAACTGCAATCCGGAAGCCTGATTTATGTTGGTAAAAGATCACGGTGAGAAAAAAAAAAAAAAAAGATCACGGTGGTTTCTGTGGGAGAATGTATGGAACATCTACATACGCATCTGAAATACTTGTCATAAAATAATCCCATTTTTCTCGGCCGTTCTTGTCAAGAAGGAAACCTCCTAGATCCAGCAGTGGGCGCTGTAGGCGCAGGGTCGACAGAACGTAACACTCAGCACTCTCTGGTTCTTTTCGAGGGGTGGGTCGCTTCCGGGAGTGGCCTCGTAGCCCGGCGCCTTCCTCTCTAGCCGCCCGTCTCTGTGGTCGCCGTGGGCCCTCCCCTCTTCGGCCAACCAAGTGCTCCTTGGACTCTACTCGCCGCCGAGTCCGGGGCAGCGGTCATCCCGAGGAGGTTGGAAGTTGGCCCATGGCGGTCCCGGGGACAGCGGCCGGGGCTAGCGCCAGGTGAGCAGGGAGGTTGGGGAGGAGACCCGGGCCCCTGGGTGCCTTCCCTGGGGCTGTGTGGCTTGAAGTGCCCCCGCCCCCGCGAAAGAGGAGTTCGGGAAGGGGCGCCCACCCTCCCGCGCGATCCGAGGCAGCCTCCAGCACTCTGGCTGTGGGATCCTCTCCCTTGGAACTGGCTGTTGAATCCCCCTCCTAAGAACCACCAAGTGCACAGAATTGAGTTAATCGTCCTCATTTGGCACGACGTGATCCAGCGCAGGAGCCCTCTTGTGCTTTTACATTATTGTGTTCCTCTCTTCGTTCCTTATTCTCAACCCATTTCTCCCCCGTTCTCAGACGCCCACCCGAGTGTACAGCCCAGTTTACATAAGTTTGCGTGTCTGTTACCTTGAAAGATAGATTGTGGTTTTTGAATTCCTATAAATGATAATATGCTGTGATTTTTAAAAAAATAAACCTTTTTACTCAACATTGTGTTTTTGAGATCATACATTCAGTAGTAATCTAGTTTCTGTTTCTGAGGGCTGCATGATACTACCCTATGTACTTTGGTTCGCACTTATACACTCCCGTAGTGATGGACATTTAGATTGCTTCCAGTTTTTAACCACCACAAATATGCTGGCGCTTGTCTCCTTGTGGATATGGGTAATATTTTTATGGATTATCCACCCCAAGGTAGGATGCTAGGTCACACCTAATTCTGCGGAATTGTTTTCTGGAAAGGTCATCTGAGTTTATACTTCCCAACAGCATTGCATAAAGGTTCTGGCTTCCCCACATTCCAGGAATGTTTGGTATTGTTTGGTTTTCTGATGTTTTATCAGTCTGATGGGTTGTAAGGTGGCATCCCATTGTGTTTTCATGTATTAAGCATTTGGGTTTTCCCCTTTTCTGAATTGCCTGTTTGTATCCTTTTCCCACTTCCCATGGATTTCCTGTCTTCCTAACTTGCAGGAATTCCTGGTATGCTCTAGATTTTAAAGCTTTTATTTATTTATTTGACAGAGTGAGATCACAAGTAGGCAGAGAGGCAGGCAGAGAGAGAGAGAAGGAAGCAGGCTCCCCGATGAGCAGAGAGCCGGTTGTGGAACTCGATCCCAGGACCCTGAGATCATGACCTGAGCCAAAGGCAGAGGCTTAACCCGCTGAGCCACCCAGGTGCCCTCGTATGCTCTAGATTTTAATTTCTTGTTGGTTTTACACTCTGCACATGCCTTCCCCAAGTCTTTTAATTTAATGTAGGCACTGTATTGAGCAAAAATAAAGTCCATCAGTTTTCCCCTTTATTGAAATTTGTGGGTTTGGGGTCTTATTTGAGGAATATCTTCCCACTGTATCTTCATGAAGATAGTCTTCTGCATTTCCTTCTGTTGTTTTTTTTTTTTTTAAGATTTTATTTATTTATTTGACAGAGAGAGAGATCACAAGTAGGCAGAGAGGCAGGCAGAGAGAGAGGGGGAAGCAGGCTCCTTGCTGAGCAGAGAGCCCAATCCGGGGCTCAATCCCAGGACCCTGAGATCATGACCTGAGCCGAAGGCAGAGGCTTTAACCCACTGAGCCACCCAGGCGCCCCTGCATTTCCTTCTATTAACTAAATAGAATTTCACATTTAGATTTTTTTTTTTAAGATTTTATTTATTTATTTGTCAGAAAGAGAGAAAGCGAGAGAGCGAGCACAGGCAGGCAGAGGCAGAAGGAGCCCGATGTGGGACTCGATCCCAGGACGCCGGGATCACGACCCGAGCCGAAGGCAGCTGCTTAACCAACTGAGCCACCCAGGCGTCCCTCACATTTAGATTTTTAATCCATTTGGAGTTTTAAAATTTTATCTGAGTGATTTGAGGTAATGACCTTAATTTTCCTTCATCATTTTCAACTAATAACTAATGAACCAGTAATTAAAAATTGGAGAGCTTGTGAAGCATCATTAAGAGCTCAGATTCTTGGAGCTAGGCTTTGTCCGAACCCTGAGGCTGCCACTTACCAGGTGGGTAACAGGGCAAGTTACTTAACCTCTTTTGCTTCAGTTCCTTATCCGTAAAATAAGATATAATCTCCATCTCTTAGGGTTGTGACAGCCAAATGAATTAGTACATGTAAAACACGTGTAGAACAGTAATGGGCACATAGTGTGTGCTTATAAGTATTGACAACTGTTATTATTACTGTCACCTATCTTGTGATATAACCTCTTTCATGTGCTCATGTAAACATAGGTCTGTTTTTTCTTTTTGGTCTCTGTTCCATTGGTCTTTTTGTTTCTGTATTTAAACCACAGCTCTGCAATATGATTTGTTTTTTTTTTTTTTGGAGAGAGAGAGAGAGAGAGAAGGGCATGTGCGCACGCACGAGGTGGGGAGCAGAGGGAAAGGGAGAGAGAGAATCTTAAGCAGGCTCCATGCTCAGCACCGAGCCTAACATAGGACTCAGTCTCATGACCCTGAGATCACGACCTGAGCTGAAATCAAGAGTTGGATGCCCAACCAACTGAGCCACCCAGGCGCCCCTGATTTTTCTTACTAATGGAGGGTTTGGGTTTCCAATTCCTCCTTTCCCATTCATTCATATAAAGTTCCTCAGAGAAGCTCTGCTTTTTTGTTATAGACTATTTTTGTTAGATATGAGGTCTTTATAATGTTAAGTCATGCCAGCTCTATTGAAGTCTTCTTTTGCATCCTATAATAGAGCTTTCGTTTTTCTTCTAAAATGTCTTATCCTGGGGCGACTGGCTGGCTCAGTCGGTATAGCTTGCAACTCTTGATCTCGGGGGTGTGAGTTCAAACCCCACGATGGGTGGAGAGATTAGTTTTGGGATGGATCCTAGTGTCAGGCCCCCTGCTGGGCACGAGGAGTCTGCTTCTCTCTCCGCCCCTCCCCTCACTTGGCTCTCTTGCTCTCTCTCAGAAATACATAAAACCTTTAAAACATATATATTAAATAGATCGATAGATCCCATGACCCTGAGATCATGACCTGAGCTGAAATCAAGAGTCAGAGGCTTAGCTGACTGAGACACCCAAGGCCCCTAAAAATAAAATCTTAAAAAAAAATGTGGGGCACCTGGTTGGCTCAGTCGGTTAAGCGTCTGACCCTTGATCTCACTCAGCTCAGGTCTTGATCTCAGGATTGTGAGCTCAAGCCCCACATTGGGCTCTATGCTGGGTGTGGGGGCCTACTTAAAAAAGTCTTATAAATTATTTTTAAAAGTTAATTCCTGGATATTTTACTGTTGTTTTAATCATCTTATTTTCTTTGTATTTTCCAGTTGGTTATTGTTGATATAGAACACTATTGATATTTGTATGTTAACCTTATATCTAGCTGAACGCCTTTTATTCCCAGCATTTGTCTATTGATCTGCCGTTCGCTGTGTAAATGATCACATTATCTGCACATAAAGACAATTTAATCTCTCCCCTTTTAATTCTCTTACCTCATTTATTTTTCTTGCTTTATTGATTCAGCCAGGACCTTAAAATCCTTGATGGGCTTTCTTGTCCCGTTTGTGACCATAAAGAGGATGTGGCTAAACTTTCTTCATTAACTATGTTTCTTTGCTGTCAGTTTTTGGTGAATGACCTTTTATAGCATTTGCCAGCTTAGAGAAATTCCTTTCTCTCCGTGGTCTGTTCCAGGCCTGCCGCCTTCAGCATCGGGAGGCCATGGATCCTGCACGGGCTGGGGCTGGACCCCCTCCCCAGAACGATGTAGGTCAAGCTGCTAACTGCTCTCTGAGGCTTCACTGCCCTCACAGGGCTCGCTCAGGTTCTCCCGAATCTCTTCTTCAGGCCCAGGTTAGATCTGCGATTTCTCCAGCGGTTCCTACAAATACAGAAGATTTTGTTTCCCTCCTGGTCATCACAGAATGCCTTGATGTTCCTGACCCTGTTGTGCGTCACCCTGCTGAGTGAGTGAGCGAGCCCAGGCTAGCCGGGTAGGGCAGCCCTGGGGTGGGTCCCTTCTTTCTGGGGAGTCGATAAGGCAAGGACTCCAGGGGAAGCCTCTCTCTTCGTTTTCTCCCCCTTCCTCACTGACTTCGGACCCCTCTCCCCACGCCAGAACAGTTGGTGATCTACCAGGTTGGCTTGATCCCCAGTCAGTACTATGGGGTCCTGGGAAACAAGGACTTGGATGGGTTTAAGAGCCTGACGTTCCTGGCTGTGGTGCTCATCGTCCTCAACTCCATGGTAAGGTCTTCTCCCTGCGTTTGTCTTCCTCTCCAGCCTAGCGTGAGCACGATGCCGACTGGGACTTAGCCACCAGGAAGCAGGAAGCAGGCTGTGGGGTGTGTTCCCTCCCTTTCTGGGAACTGGAGGTCAAAACCCTGTGCAGGGCATTGATCTTGCTGTTGGGCCCAATTCCTGGGATGTTTCAAGCTCCCAGGACTAGGCCATGACGTTCTGGTTTAAGTCAGCCTTTAGCAGAAAGGACCTTGTCCCTTCCAATCCCATTATTCTTGCTTCAGGGGGCTCCGAGCATTTGAAAACTAGGATCACCAGCCAGGGGGCTATTGCTTCTCTGTGGGGCTGAGGTCGTGGTTCAACCTGGCGCTGTGTTGTTCCTCCCAGCCTCGGCACCCGCTGCTTTCCTGCAAAATGGCCTCCGTCCCCACCCTCATTCACCCGGTTAATGGCTGCTCGCTTTTGCAGGTTCTGCTGCTGTCACCCCCTTCCAGTCCTCCTTAACCTTCTTCCTGTTTCCTCCACCTGCCCTCTTCTCTGCTTCGCTAATACTTGGAGTTAACCTCTGCTGTAACACTCCTCACACCCTGTAATTGTTTTCTTGCTAGACTGAGCTCATTGTCATTGCCTCGGACTTGGCATGTAGGGGCTCCATCAGTGCTGAACAATGAGTCAGGCCTCCGCTAGGACTCGAGCCTGATGCTCTGTCTGCCTGTGCTGCCTGTTTTCTCGGGGAAGCCCCTTCTCATCGCACTTAGACAGTCTGGATGGGTCTTCTAGCAGTGAACCCCTTACGTATACAGAGCTCCCTTCCAAGTTTTGGGGAAAAGAAAAGTGAGAACATAGATGGCGTAGAAGGTATCATCCCCGAGGCGCCTGGGTGGCTCACTGGGTTCAGCCTCTGCCTTCGGCTCAGGTCATGATCTCAGGGTCCTGGGATCGAGACCTGCATTGGGCTCTCTGCTCAACAGGGAGCCTGCTTCCCTTCCTCTCTCTCTGCCTGCCTTTCTGCCTACTTGTGATCTCTGTCTGTCAAATAAATAAATAAAATCTTTAAAAAAAAAAGATACCATCCCCAATTTCCAGAAGGTTACCTGCTCTCACGATAAGACCGTACAATAGAAAGGGGCCAGAGGCCTGTGCTTGGTGAAGGAATGAGCATGGGAGGGAGCGGGGAGAGGAGAATCCCCTGACTTGACACTTTAACATGGCAGAAGTGCTGAGTGGACAGAGATTAATTGGCGTGGGCTGGGGCTGGTCAGCAGACGCTCTCTTAGCCCTGAGCTCCTTGCTGAGATGAGCAGAAGCCATCCCTCCCGCTCTCTCACTTCCTCTCGCTTCCCGCACTGCGCAGCTGAAGAGCTTTGACCAGTTCACCTGCAACCTGCTGTACGTGAGCTGGAGGAAGGACCTCACCGAGCACCTTCACCGCTTCTACTTCCAAGGCCGCGTGTACTACACCCTCAACGTGCTGCGGGATGACGTCGATAACCCGTAGGCGCCCCTCTGCAGCCTCCCCACCCTCTGCAGGGTTCTGTGGGTCTGGTTCAGCCCTGGAGAGTCCCTGCCGCAGGCCCCTTGAGATCATCCCCAGGTCTCCGCAAATGTTGATAAGCACCATAGGGGATAATCTCAAGGGGCCTGCAGACCCATGGAGGCACCCCCGAGCAGCTGCAGGGCTGAGAATAGGGAACTAAAAGATAGGAGCGGCTCCCTTTTGTTCATCTTATATCCCGTGCTTCCCAACCACTCTGCCGCAGGTTTCTCTCCAAAGAAAGTGTCCTTGCTAGCAAACCAGCCTTTGGATTTGCAGCAGTGCAAAATTATTGCTGTCCAGGGCTCAGTGTAAGACTCAGACCTTCATTCTTTCACCTCCCAGTTGATAGGCCTCCGTTCACGGAGCCTCAGTTTCCCTTTCTGGAAAATGGGGATGATAGTTCCTATCTCAAGAATATCTCAAAGGATATTCACGCAGTGTACCTGCGCAGCGCCTGGCATGTGGCAAGTGTTCCAGTGTCAGTTAGCGCTGGTTATTTTACAGGCGAGGAAACCGAGGGCCAGAAAATGCAAGTGACTTGTCCAAGGTCATGACTCTCATTGGAAATGGGAGTCAGTGTGGCTCCCGTGGTGCAGTGGGACACAAGGGGGTCTCTCCTCACAGATGTTCCCTCTCCACTCACCACCCCAGGCCCTTTCTTGCCTGGGGTGACCTTTCGTCAGCTTAAGCTAAGCTTTGAAGCAAAGATGCTTGGGATTCCTGTTGCCTCTTATCTTTCTCTTCTAGGCTCCTCCATGACTCAACCCCTGTGAAGCTTCTGCAGCCAGATAGCTAAAACGGGGGCAGACTCAGGCTTGCAGAAGAGATTGGGAGGAGCTGGGGAGAGGGAATAGCTTTCCTGTCCATCCAGAAACTCCTCTCTTTAACTCCAGTCTTTCTCGGGTGCTACTCAGAACAGGCTTGGGACCCCTGGGTATTGGCCCTTTCATTTGCTACTTTTCCTGAGGAGTAAACTGAGGCACCTCAAGAAATAACTCTTTAGAACCCTGTTTAAAGCTCCTAAGGGCCTTAGTGCCCTTAGGAAAACCAGTGCTTGTCTGAGTCCATCTCCCGCTGGGGTCGTGGCTAACAGCACTGAAAGGCAAGGTCAGAGCAAGAGGTAACCTCTCCGCTCTCGCCGCCCTCCGCCCCGCTGCCCGGTCCAGTTGCTCTGTGTTGTTGGCTCCAGGGACCAGCGCATCAGCCAGGACGTGGAACGGTTCTGCCGGCAGCTCAGCAGCATGGCCAGCAAGCTCATCATCTCCCCCTTCACCCTCATCTACTACACCTACCAGTGCTTCCAAAGGTGAAGCCTCTCCCATCTCCCCTCCACCACCCTGGCCAGATGTTTCTCCCCCCACCCCGGCCCAGGTCCCTCACCCACCCACTCACCTCCCCCAGGTCAGGGTCCAGAAGAGGCTGGTCTGTCCTCCCTCCCACCTGCAGCCCAGGAAGGCTTCCTCTGTCTGTGCTCAGGCCCCTCCCCTCCCTTTGGACATGGGGCATTTCAGTGTCTCAGGGGTTCTGGGACCCTGACAACCTAGACCAGGTGCCAGCTGCCCCCACACAGGAGCAGAGGTCCCACAGGACTGCTGGCTGAAATTGGACGAGGGCTGCTTGAAAGTGAACAGGAATTGGGGCTGAGGCCTGCGACGATGTGTGACACCCCCCACGTCCCCCTCTCTGCCTTCCAGCACGGGCTGGCTCGGGCCTGTGAGCATCTTCGGGTATTTCATCCTGGGAACCCTGGTGAACAAAATGTTGATGGGGCCCATCGTGGCACAGCTGGTGCAGCAGGAGAAGCTGGAGGGGGATTTTAGGTATGTTCCGCTTGCATGAGGTTTCTGGGCTGAGCATCATGGTTAAGGAATAGGGGTCTGGAGTAAGATCGCCTCATTAGAATCCCAGCCTGCGCTAGTCACTGGCTATGTGCTCTTGGGTGAGGTCTTGAACCTCACTAACTTTAGTGTTCCCGTCTTTAAAATGGGGATTGTACTGTTGTCCACAGAGGGGATTGTGAGGAGCATTATTGAGATTCTAGGTGAGAAGCACCGAGAACCGTGTCTGGTTGGCCATTATCGTCCCGTGGCCTTCTCCTGTGCTTCTGTTCCAACCTCCCTGTCATGGCTCAGCCGATAGATCCAGCCCCTGCGCTATGCTTCGTGGCCTCCTGCTTCAGGTTGGGCCCTGGGAGGAGGTGGTGTGGGCAGGAATGCACCTGTCCTCTGGGGAGGTGAGGGGTTCCCATGTCTGTCTGCACGGCTCCTGCCACCCCACCCAGGCCCTGGGATTCCAGCCCTGCGACAGCTCAGGGAAGGGCTGGATGTTTTCGAGGTGGAGCCAGGTCTGGAGGTCTTGGTCCAGGCCTCCGAAAGGAGAGGGGCCAGCACTGCCCATCATCAGCACACGTTTCCCTTTGGCCTGCCCAGGTTCAAGCACATGCAGATCCGGGTGAATGCTGAGCCTGCTGCTTTTTTCAGGTGAGTCGGGTTTCCTTCTGCCGCATCGGAGCGGATAGTGGAGATGACAGAAAAGGAAGGACCAATTGTCTGGCCCTCCCACCATCACAGAGCCATGGGGCTGAGCATCCTTACACTTGGCTGTGACCCTCACCCCGTGTCTCTCCCTGTCCTTGTCTGCCTCATCCTTAGATCCAGGGATTTGCTTCTGAAGCTCCTTGTTCCTTCTCGTGGCCCAGGAGGGGGCGTAAATTTGTTCCAAGAATGAAACGAGTGAATGCTTCCCATCATGGTGATGGGAATTGCCTTGGTGATGGCATTGCCTCTGCCTCACTCTTCCTTCTGTAAAATGGCTTTCTGCCAGTGCCTGGTGGCCGATCAGAGTCTCAAAGACTGGTCTTTGTCTCTGCAGGATGGGAGGGAAAGGAGGTCTCAGGAGATCAGGAGACTCGCTCCCCACAAACACTGTCCAGGTAGAACAAAGTATCTGATCATAACAGCAGTGTTGTGAAATCTCATTCCTTCCCTCAGGGTCAGGGTAGGTCCCTGGGCCCTGCCTTCTGTGAGGCCTCTGGAGTCCTCGTTAGGCCCCAGAGAGAGAACTCAGGCCCCAGAGGTGTGTGTGTGGAATGAGTGGAAGCCGCTCTTGGATCACCTGGAGCTAATAGCCCTGGAACCTTTGCCCTTGTCTGTCTTTGCTGCACTTTGCAGCTGCCGCCACTTGGGGGCGCCAAGCATACTAGGACTCAGGTGGGCTTTGGTTGTGTGGCTATAGGGCTGGGGCTGTGCCAAGTGCTTTAGGATTTTTGCAGCCTCTCATGAAGTTCTGGGCTCTGGGGAAGGCAGGTTGCTTCTTGGAGTCTAGGTGGGTTCTTCTGTGGCTTCTGTCCCTCTGACGCTTGGCCAGGTGCCAGGTCCTGAATGCAGTGTGTCTGCCTGCCCCCCAGCCTGGGAGCTCAGGGACAGGGACTGTTTTATCCCCTTGTTTATCTCACTGGCTAACCAGCACAGAGCCTGCCGCCGAGCAACTGCTCCGTGTGTAGTAGCTGAGTAACAACAGCTGTTACTCACTAAGGGCCCCTCTTCTTTCTGGAACTTTCTATTTAGAAATTCTCTAACTTATTTTGTAGGTGTGATTAGCCCCATTTTACAGGACAAGACACTGAGACTCCGAAGCTTAAAGAACTAATCAGTGTCACCCAGCTGGCAGTTGGCCACAGCCAGGATTTGAGCCAGGCCTGCCCAGTCTAGAGTTCATGTTCTTTCCCCAGACAGTACTGTGCTGAGGAATTAAAGCAGTGAATGGAGGCTCGTGGCAGAAAGGGTCTGAGATGAAGACCACTGGGATGGGCTTGGTCCCCAGAGGAGAGTATGGTGAGGGCTGGAGGGTCCCCCGAAGCCTGGCCGAGGCTTTGCGGGCCCCATCGACACCCCAGCCTTCCTCGTCAGGGCTGGGCATGTGGAGCACATGAGGACAGACCGCAGGCTGCAGAGACTCCTTCAGACCCAGCGGGAGCTGATGTCCAAGGAGCTCTGGCTGTACAGTAGGTGGACAGAGCCCGGGGAGGCAGGAACCCCAGGGGCAGGATAGTCTTCCCTCCCCCCGCTTTCTGTCTGCGCTAATCAGTTTGCTGGGATGAAGGAATCAACCACGGGGAGCCACTGCCTTTGCCAGGAGTGTCCTCGGGAGAACGAGGCCCCAGGGACTAGCTCGGTCCTGTCTGGCGGCGTCGTCCCTCAGAGGGCATCAGTGGTTCCCGGCTCTCTTACCTCGGTGTTTCTGTCGCCTGCAGTCGGCGTCAACACCTTCGACTATCTGGGCAGCATCCTGAGTTACGTTGTGATCGCCATCCCCATTTTCAGTGGTGTCTACGGAGACCTGAGCCCCACAGAGCTCAGCACTCTGGTCAGCAAGGTGAGGCTCCCTCCCGGCCACCCCTCATGCCGTCCCCTCTGCCCAGCGCCCGGGGCCTCGGTGTCCAGGCCGGCGCTCACAGCTCGCTGTGCTGTGCAGAATGCCTTCGTGTGCATTTACCTCATCAGCTGCTTCAGCGGGCTCATCGACCTCTCCAGCACGCTCTCAGATGTGGCTGGTTACACACACAGGTGAGGCTGCGTCCTGAGCAGAGCGGGCGCCCCCGGGAGGAGGAGCTGAATGAGAGAAGGGACAGAAAAGCCATGTGGCAGTGGGTGTGAGGGAAGGAGGACCGCATTCTCCTGGGCCCCCAGACCCACCTCGGGTTTTCACTTTTTGCCCAGGATCGGGGAGCTTCAGGAGACCCTGCTGGACATGTCCCTGAGGTCGCGGGCTGGCGAGATCCCGGACGAGAGCGAGTGGGACACGGACAGGTGGGCACCGGGCGGGCAGGGCGGTGCAAAGCCCTGCCTTGCCCTTCCCTGGCCGGGTGGCGGAGCCCATGCCAGGAGTGTCTGCCTGGTGTCAGGCACGCTGCAGGTGTCTGCAGGCAGTGGGGCTGTTCTGGCATCTGTTGTGGTCATTTACGCCTTCCCCTGGCTGCTGGAAGCCCGGTGCACACTCCCGCCTGGGCACGAGATGGCAAAACAGAAATCTGAGTGGTCTCCGTCCCACTGAGCCCTGCCGTCTGCCCCTTTCCTCGGAGCCTGCCTGTTCTCTGTTCCCCAGGCCTCGCTCACCTCCACATGTGTCTTGTCTTATGTCTCCCTTTTTTTTTTTTTAAGATTGTATTTATTTATTTATTTGATATATAGAGAGAGAACACGAGTGGAGGGGAGTGGCAGAGGCAGAGAGAGAAGCAGGCTTGCTGAGCAGAGAGCCCGATGCGGGACTCAATCCCAGGACCCTGAGACCATGACCGGAGCCGAAGGCAGACAGACGCTCAGCTGACTGAGCCACCCAGGCGTCCCTTTCCTTGTGCCTCCTTGCATGCATTGTGAGGTTTCTGACCTTTCTGGGCACCGAAGATTGTTTCGTGTCCTCGCTTTCTTGCTCGCTAATTGCTCAACTGTTCTGTGTCTCAGTTTCTTCATCTCTGTGAGGGGAACAGTAATGGAACCTTCCTCTCAGGGTGGTTGTGAGGCTTACCTGTCACGGTCCATGGAAAGTGCTTGGACAGTGGCCGCCGAGTAAGCTTTCAGAAATGGAAACAGCCTGAGTTCCGGGGCCTACACACAGCTGCCTCCTGAGGGGCTGAAGTCTGAACCTTTGCCCCATTTAGAATTCAGCCTTCATGCGGCCGTGGGCCTGGGCCTGGGGCTGGGGGATGGCGCAGTGACACCAGAGGTGCGGTTCTCCGGGGGAGAGGGGCGTCTGTGCAGCGCCAGAAACTCCAGGTCCCTTTACAACCACCACACCTGTCCTGTCCTAGCCGCTGGTCACACGCACTGTGCAAACCCCCCAGGGTTAAAGCTAGAGTTTTCAGCTCCGTGACCCCGAGTGAGTTACTTAGCCGCCTGACTTGGTTTCTTCATCTGCCAAGTGGGGATGTTGTTTGCCATCCATGGGCGTTAAAGCGGGTTAAGGTCAGTCGCGGCGGGGCTTTGCACAGCCTCGCACAGACTAGGTGCCCTCAGCCCTCCCTCTGTGTTCATGTGCCCGGGCTGCCGTAACAAGATTCCCCAGGCTGGGTGGCTCACACAAGACATTTATTTTCTCACAGTTCTGGATGCTGCAAGTCCAAGATCAAGGTGCTGGTCGGGTTGGTTTCTCCTGAGGCCTCTCTCCTTGGCTTGCAGATGGCCGTCTTCCCGCTGTGTCCTTTTCTGGCACTTTCTCTGTGCACGAGCATGCCTGCTGTGTCTCTTCTTAGAAGGCCATCAGCCATATTGGGTTAGAGCGCTACCCTGATGGCCTCACTTTAATGTAATCATTTCTTTAATACTTTCTCTTCAGCTGCAGTTACCTTCTGGGGTGCCAGGGGTTGAGACTTCAGCCTGTGATTTTTTTTTTTTAAGATTTTTATTTATTTATTTGACAGACAGAGATCACAAGTAGGCACAGAGGCAGGCAGAGAGAGAGGAAGGGAAGCAGGCTTCCCGCTGAGCAGAGAGCCCGGTGCGGGGCTCGATCCCAGGACCCTGGGATCATGACCTGAGCTGAAGGCAGAGGCATTAACCCACTGAGCCACCCAAGTGCCCCCAGCCTGTGATTTTTGAGAACACAGTTTAGCCCATAACAACCCCCCTGTCCAGAGGTGAGGCCCCCCAAGGAGAAGACCCTGCCCCCTGCAGGACTGACACTACTTCTCTCCCCTCGTCTTCTGACCACAGGGCTCCGGAGTGGCCAGTCGCAGAGCCAACGGACACAGCTTTTCTCCTTGAGCGGGTCTCCATCTGCGCCCCAGCCTCTAACAAGCCCTTAATCAAGGATCTGAGCCTGAAGATCTCCGAGGGGCAGAGCCTGCTCATCACGGGCAACACGGGCACGGGCAAGACCTCCTTGCTCCGGGTTCTCGGCGGCCTCTGGGCAAGCACACGGGGTGAGAGCCAGCCTTGGCCCGGTGGGATGCAGGTGTTCGTGTGTGCATGCTAGCATGCGTGCGTGCATATAAACATGAGGCCTTTTTTTTTTTTTTTTAAAGATTTTATTTATTTGACAGAGACAGGAAGAGAGGGCACACAAGTAGGGGGGGTGGGAGAGGGAGAAGCAGGCTTCTCACTGAGCAGGGAGCCCGACGCAGGGCTCGATCCCAGGACCCTGGGACCGTGACCTGAGCTGAAGGCAGGTGCTTAACAATGAGCCACCCAGGCGCCCCGAAATCCAGGTCTTTTTATTGGGGAAAGGACGTGAGAGACAGTGACTTTCTCTGGGAGATCTCAGAATGGAGGTTTCTGTGGGTTCTGCAGGCTCGGTGCGGATGCTGACGGACTTCGGACCCCATGGGGTGCTGTTCCTGCCACAAAAGCCATTCTTCACTGACGGGACCCTTCGGGAGCAGGTCAGCCCGGGGCCCGCTCCTACCTCTGCCCTAATGGAGACCTCTGGTAGTGTGACAGGTCTCAGCTCTAGAAAGTCATGGGGCAGAAGGTGGGGCAGTGAACGGCTCCTGCCCAGGAACTCCCTGGTTCTAAGAACATTTTATTCCCCTCCGAAGATTGGGCCCCGTAGTTAGAGCAGCTTCTGGGGGCAGGTTAGCCTGTGGGGGCCGAAACCAAATATCACATACATTTGTTGGCCCCCCTGGATTCTGGAGGCCGTGTCCTTAGGAGGCTCACAGACTCTTTCCCCTCAGACACACATCTGAAGGTTGCAGTGACCCTGCCCCGCTGTCTGCCGGCCCAGACTCCCCCACTGGCCCTTGGCCCGGGTGTTCCTCCCCGTCCTCAGGTGGAGAGGCGCCTGGCCCCTGGCCGTTCCTGGGGCTGTTGCCGGGGGAGGATAGGCTGTGTGCAGCACCACCTCTCATGGGCCCTCATCTTAGGCCTGTGTGGTTTTGTTTCATCAGGTGATCTACCCGCTGAAGGAAATCTACCCAGACTCAGGTGAGCTGGCCCTCCTTGGGCACGTCCTCCCATCTGAATCGTCCCTGCTCTGCCTGGCTGGGGCCTCGCCGATGCCTTTTGGCAGAGGCTCCAGCGAGGCTGCTGGTTTCAGGTTGTTTTCTTCTCCTCCCTCAAGTGTTTACTATTTGGGGGGCTGTACCCTGACCTCATCTTGTTCTGTCTTCCCCTTCTTGAGGAGAGACACCCACTGGAGGAAGGGAAGGGATTGCTTCCTTCGCCTGGCCCTTCCCTTATGTATTAGGGGCTGTAACCCTGTCCCTGCGGAGCCTTAGCCCAGATTCTGGTGCCCCCACCCCTGCCCCCTTCCGTGATGTACCCCATCTCTTCTGGCTGCCCAGAGGGAGCTGACTTCTTGAAGAAGCTTCTCTGTTTGGCAGGTTCTACTGATGATGAGCGGATTCTGAGGTTCTTGGAGTTGGCAGGCCTGGTGAGTGCGGGCAGGGACCCCGAGACCCAGGCCCACCTGGTAGCACTGACCACAAGGGCTGGTCCAGCAGAGCCGGTGTAGGGCCCCGGGCCCAGGAATGGCAGTGTGAGCCTGGACCGTAGGAGTGGGAGTAGAAAGTGGTGATGGGAGCAGTTGGCCAGGGACAGGCAACGGGGTGTGCATTGTCTATATTGAGTTTTATTTATTTATTAAAAGATTTTATTTATTTGCCCAGAGAGACGGGGGAGAGGGAACACAAGCAAGGGGAGTGGGAAAGGGAGAAGCAGGCTTCCCACTGAGCAGAGAGCCTGATGCGGGACTTGATCCCAGGACCCTGGGATCATGACCTAAGCCAAAGGCCGACACTTACCAGGTGACCCAGTATTGAGCTTTAAAATGTTAATAAAATGAAGTCTGCTTTCTCTTGTCATCCTGCTCCAGCAGATATAGACAGTGTAGTTGATGGGATCGTCCTCTCTGCTGGGGGGTGGCTTGCTCCCACAGCCCCTGCCACGGTGTGTGCGCTGCAGGGCCCTCGCTGTCTCAGAGGCGTGAGCGGTGGGATGACAGGGAGCAGGGGTGGGCCCTCTCACAGATAGCATTCCCTCTGGGTGTGTTACAGTCCAGTCTGGTGACGAGGACAGAGGGTCTGGACCAGCAGGTCGATTGGAACTGGTAAGAAGGGAGGCGGGGTGCTCCAGAGCCAGCTCCCCAAACACAGTGGGTTCTGGATATTTGGGGGCATCAGCAGGGGCACGTTCATGCCCTCGGGAGCAGTGTTTTGGCCTCACCTCCCGCGGGCGGCAGGGCTGGACTGTGGTTGAAAGGGGAGGGTGATGTCCATATGTCCTGGGGCCAGCCTCTCTGCCCAAGAACCTCTTCTTGCTTAGACCCATTCTGTGCAAAAGCCAGGCCGTCCTCCTTCCTCTGGGCGTCCTCTCCTTCCTGTTCCTCAGGTACGACGTTCTGTCCCCAGGAGAGATGCAGAGGCTCTCCTTTGCCCGGCTCTTCTACCTACAGCCCAAGTATGCAGGTGAGGAGTGCCCCGGAAATGCGCACGTCCGGTACTGTGTAGTGTGCCCGTGTGTGTGTGTGTGTGTGTGTGTGTGTCACTGCCGGGGCATTCGGACAGGTTGGAGAGCACCCCTGTGCATGGCCAGCCACCTCTGTCCCTGCATGGGAGAGTGGCAGGGCTCTGCTCCTGTGGCGGCAAGGTTGGCATCCCCAGAGCAGCTGTGGACACGTCACACCACCAGTTCTCGAGCATTCTGCGATGGCAGCAGCTGGAGCCGGCCTGGAAGGCTTGCGCTCTTACGCTCCTCGGCCTCTGCCGTAATAAGTGGGCAGCACCCCCGGCTGTGCCTGGCAGAGGGGTGACAGGTGTGAACTTCTTCAGGGGCTGATGTCCTTGTCGTTGGGGGACCTGAGAAGCCCCAGCCCGCACGGTTCTAGGCTATGCAGGCGCGGACTCTGGGAAGCTGGGGGATTTCGTCCCGCCGCTGGGAAAGAGCTTCCCCGATGGGGCCTCGCCCTCTGCTCTTCCGCCTCACGCTATTCCCATGCCAGGGCTCCTGGAAGTCAGAGCCGCTTTCAGCCGTCCTCACCCTGGGTCCCAGCCGGAGGTGAGCGGGTTGGGAGAAGCAGAGGTGGGCCAGGGCCAGGAGCTGATCTCTTCCCGCCGGATTCTGCCCTCAGTGCTTGATGAAGCCACCAGTGCCCTGACCGAGGAGGTGGAGAGCGAGCTCTACCGCATCGGCCAGCAGCTGGGCATGACCTTCATCAGTGTGGGGCATCGACGTAGCCTCGAGAAGGTACCCAAGCTCCTGGAGGTGGCTTGAGGAGGAGGAAGAGCCCAAAGGCTGGGCCTGGCCAGGGTCTGGGGCCCTTCAAAGTGGGGAGCGGGGGTGTGGAGAGGGCAGGGGAGGGAAGGCTTTCCGTTGGTGTGGCCGGCGCAGCCTCACCTGTGTCTGTGCTGGCCTCTTGCAGTTTCACTCCTTGGTTCTAAAACTCTGTGGAGAAGGAAGATGGGAACTGACCAGAATCAAGGCGGAGTGAAGCCAAGGGTGTGGCTGGCCATGGGAAGAAGTGCCCAGTGCGGGGCTGATCGGCATTCTCCCGGAGAGACTGGGGGGCCTGTGGGGCAAGGGAGACCCCTGGCTCACCTCTCAGGCCCTGTGCGGGGAGCGCTGAGAGAAGGGCCCAGCTGGGGTGTGGCTCTCTGTGGGGCACCCTGTCCTGCCAGGGCGCCTCCTGCTGCCTCAGCCAGAGCTCCCAGCACTTGGAGTGCTAATTGCTTACAAACGACCTCAGATTGTGTTCTCTAAACAAAAACCTGAAATGTGGGATCTATGAGAAATGTAGGGTCATTGTGGAAAGAATATTGGGCTTAAAGTCAAGAGATCCAGAAATCTTTTAAATCCTTTAATTTTTGTACAAGATTTTTTTTTAACTTTAATCAACTATTTAAATTTTATAACTTTTTGTAAAAAAATAAACATTTCTTACAAATTGTAGCTTTCTCCCTTTTTCTTTTCCACTGTAAGTGACCTTTTAAATTGAATCCGCAGACTTGCAGTTTGGAGCCTGTGGGGAAGGGAGATGCACTCTCCAGTGTACTGGAACCTTCTGCGCCTGGTTTTTCACTTCACTCCACACATGTAGTTTCCCTTTGCCGGTTGTACCTGAGTCACTAACCTCTAGGGCCCTTCTGTTTTTCTTGTCCTAACCCAGGAACAAAGAAAAATAAATCTCTTTCCCTTCAGACAACTAAAATAAAGTCAGAGATCCTTCAAAAATAATATCGGGAAGGAAACAGCAACAACCAGAGGGAACAGACAAAACCCAGAAAGCACAAAAACTTGAGATAGAAGATTACTGAGCCCGAAGCCCTTATTCTAGAACAATGTTGCCCAGAGTTGAGTTGTCAGGATAGCACGCTCATGATTTTTGCCAGATTCTGCACTTCTTATACTGTGAAATACCTTTTTTTTTTTTTTAAGATTTTGTTTATTTATTTGACAGAATGAGAGAACACAAGCAGGGGCAGAGGGAGAAACAGACTAGCCTGACATAGGGCTCTGTCCCAGGACCCTGGGATCATGACCTGAGCCGAAGGCAGACGCTTAACCATCTGAGCCACCCAGGTGCCCTACCTAGTTTTTTTAAATTAACCCCCTCTTTAAACCTAATCGATTTTTTTAAAGTTACTTGATATAAATAGAATGTAACTGTAAAAATGAACCATGTTCATAACCATGTTATGAAATTGCAGTTTGCTACTGTGCCTGGAGAGTCTGAGCCTGAGGCTTGCTCTCTGTACAAAGGGAGGTTAAGGGATGTCTCGGGGAGGGTTAGCCATACCGGCACCCAAGTGAGAACTTTCTCCTTAATAAAGTTAGACACCTGGGGCGCCTGGGTGGCTCAGTGGGTTAAAGCCTCTGCCTTCGGCTCAGGTCATGATCCCAGGGTCCTGGGATCGAGCCTCACATCAGGCTCTCTGCTCTGTGGAGAGCCTGCTTCCTCCTCTCTCTCCCTGCCTGCCTCTCTTGCCTACTTGTAATCTGTCTGTCAAATAAATAAATAAAATCTTTTAAAAAAATAAAATAAAATAAAGTTAGACACCTGGAATGGGAACTGCTGGGGAAATCACTTCCTCACTCTAAGACGAGGTTATTGCCTCGTTGGTCCCGCTGAACATGTCAGATGTGCGGTGGGAAACCGCAGAAAGGGAAACTGGGGAGGTGCTGTCTTCACAGCAGACACCTCCCCTGCCGGCTTGGCTGCCCTGCAGCCCTGGAGCCTGTTCCTCAGTTCCACCGTGTCGGGGCACCAACACGGTGCATCCGGGTGCCTCGCCGAGAGAGCTCAGGTGGCCACCTGACCAGGGCTGATGGCAGGGCCCGTCGCCAGTGAAGCTTCCTGAGGGACCTGCGGGACATCAGGTCCACAAAGGCCCGTGGCAGCCCTGCAGCCAGTGTCTAGCCCTCTCACAGCGCTGGAAGGGACCATCAAGGTTGGCATCTGCTCCGGGAGCCCTCCCATCCTTGAATCTCCCAACTGCGTCCTGCCAAGTGGTCTTCTGACCTTCAGTCAAACACATCTCCCCCTGCGGACCACCCAGCCTCAGGCCCCTCTAACTGAAGAACGCTCTTGCTCAGGTTAAGGGGACCCTGTCTCCCTGAGGACTAAGGATACCTCAGACTCCCACCCCTTGGGTGTGTGTCTGTTACGTTGCGGGTGTGGATGGACCCCCCTCAACAGTTTAATTTCTGTACTTTTTGTCAGTATAGGAAGCTCCCCCTGGCCTTTCTGTTGACAGCATCGCCTCACGGACCTGCTTCCTCCTCACTAGACCCTCGAGCTCCCAAGCCTTCCTACAGAGGCTGCTGCCAGCAGATGACTCGGTAGAGCGAGTTGGTGCCTAACTTGGGGTCTTGGTATTTGCTTTTCCTCCGCCTCGGACATGTTTCGAGTGCTGTTCCTGTTCTGAGTGCCCAGGGCTCTCCCTTGCAGAAGCTCTGGCAGGAGAAAGCTGTTCTTAGGGGCAGACCCCGCCTTTACCCATCACTCATCTCAGAGATGGAGGCTACTGAGACTTTTGGATGAATCCGTACACACCTACCTAGAAGTCTGGTTATGTGTCCTTAATATGAACAAGGACAAAATGTTTATTTCAAATGTTTTCAAATCAACCAGGCAGATAATTTCCCATCTCATTCTACCAATCAGGGAACTACACAGACCCGGTCGATGGTATACAGAAACGTTAGTCTGTCCCTTTGTCACCCTTCTGAGGAGTCCTAGGGCTGTGGAACGCAGCAGCAAAGTGATCTTCTGTCATCCCCATCATGTGTCTGCTTACCAAAGCGATACTACCTAATGTGATCTAGTTATAATGCAATCCCTATCAAAATGCCATTGGCCTATTTCTGCGGAAATGAGAAAGTTGATCCTAAAATTCATATAGGACTGCAAGTGATCTCAAATAGGCAAAACAATCTCAAAAAAGAACCAAGTTGGAGGACTCACACTTGGAGGTTTCAAAAATTACTTCAAAGGTACAGTAATCAAAACATGGCAGTGTTCACATAAGGGAGAGAGTTTCCTCAGGACATCAGAGTGTTCAAAAGTGACCTCATATACTAGGGAATTTAGAAAGCCGCATGCATGGCCTGGACAGGATGCACGCTCAGAAAAGACCTGAGAAGACCCTGAGCTTTCCTTTCTGGCTGGCCTCTCAGCTCAGTCCAAGCTGGAAGTAAAGGCTAAGATAGAGTTAAAAGAGTTAAGCTGGCTCAGTGTTAGAGTTCCCGCACGGAGTCAGTCAGTCTGGAAAGCTGGGGAGAGATGGAGGTTTTGTTTGTTCGAGGTCTTGGTATTCAAGAAAATCTCTGCCAAAATACTGACTGAACAGAGACTTCAAGTGACCACATGTGACAAGGATGACAGTCCTTGCAAAACTAGTTTGAGAAAGTGACCGAAAAGATGTCTGCAGCTTTCAGTAATTAAAAAAAACAGCAAAGCCTGGGGAAGGGGAGGAACTGGTTTCTAGGCGCGGCTTGGGGGGTGGCAATGACAGAAACCATCCGTGAGGAAGTCCGGATACTCTTACTAGACAAATCTTTAAACCAATGGTCTTAAGTATGCTCAGATCATCAAAGGAAACCTGAGAGCTGGTTCTGGCTCTGGCCCTGGTGCTGAAGCCGACAGCTCGGTCTGCACCTAGCACTGACTAGGTCTGGATCTGGTGTTGGAGCTGCTTCCAGCTCGAGATGGCACTGGCTCTAGGTTTGTAACTGGTGCTGGAGCTTGTCCAGGAACAGCCTGTACCCCCAAACCTTGCTCTAGCCCGACAGCTGACTCAAGCTCTGGCCCTCATGGTAGAGCTGGGGCTGGAGCCGGGGCTCACTCTCTCTGGGCGGTGGCTCCCTTACTGGCTCTAGTTCTGGAGCTATGGTAGAGCGAGCACTGGATCTGGGCTGGGGCTGCCTCTAGCTCTGGAGCTGGTACTGGCGCTGGTTCTAGCTCTCCAGTCGGCTCTCACTGGAGGTCTACAGCTTGACATGGGGCCAAAGGCATCTCTAGCTCTGGATCTGGGGTTACAGCTGGTACTGGAGCTGGTTCTGGAAAAGGTGGATGCAACATTCCAGATCTAAGCCAGGCAGGTTGCCATGTACAAAGGCCACTGGCTGCTTCTGGCAGGGCAAGTCTGGAGGCTGGCAGGGATCCTCCAAATACTGGTCCAGCAGCCAGGAGCGCAGGATGGCGGGGAGGGCACTGAGCGTAGGAAGGCCGGCAGCAGAGTCTGAACCCTGGCCTTTGCCCCCCACACTGCCTCCTATGGCAGCTCTGCAGGGGGCTCTGCTCCTCTACCTGGCCTTGCGCATACAGAGACCATCCGCATCTCAAACCCACTCTGGTGTCCTGCCAGAATCAGGCCCGGTCAGCAAGCAGGGGGCTTAGTCATAGGGTGCTCTCGATAAGTGTCCAACAAAACACCCCCCTTCTTCAGGGAAGCCTGGCATATTCCTCCGTCTCTGTCTCCTGCCATAAACTCCGCGGGGGCAGGGAGGGGGTTGTGCCTGCTCTGTTCGTCACACAGCACTGGCACACAGTAGGTGCTCCATAAATGTCTAACGGACAAGGGAACAAACGGATTCTGTCCTGCCCAGCCTTGTCTGGGCCCTTGCAGCCCCTCATCCTGTAGCTTGTGCGCTGAGGTGCTGCCTTACTCTGCACACCGCCTCTCGTCTTGTCCTTCCCCTGTCCCTGCGGTTCTGAAGGACGGGGTCACCGCCCGCCCTAGGCGCATGCGCAGCAGAGCATACAGGGGTGAGGTGTGAGGCGGACTTGGAAGTAGGTTGCTCACCACGCCCGTTGTCCTGGGACCCTGCGCAGATCGCGGTGGGCAGCGGGGGACGGCGGGCAGCGGGGGGCAGCGGGGGGCAGCGGGGGACGACGGGGGGCGGCGGGGGCGACAAGCAGAGCTGGGAAGGGACTGTGGTGATCCTGTGTCTGACGCTTCCTCACGATTAGATTCAGGTTTTACTACCTCATCGCGAGGAAATACCAGACACAAATTGAGACTATGCCGTCAAGAAACTGGCCTGAAAGCTTCAAAACTGTCAAAGTCACGGAAAGCAAGGAAAGCCAGGACGGTTCCCACCTGAAGGGAACTACAGAGACTTGGCAACTTAAATCCAATGTGTGGTGCCGGACTGGATCCACCACTTATAAAGGGCGTTGTTGGAAAATTCAGTGTTCCGGGGACTGGATGAAGTTTTGTTTTTGTTTTTGTTTTTTAAGATTTTATTTATTTATTTGAGAGAGAGAAAGAGAGCATAAGAGGAGAGAGGTCAGTGGGAGAAGCAGACTCCTCGCTGAGCAGGGAGCCCGATGCAGGACTTGATCCCAGAAACTCCAGGATCATGACCTGAGCCAAAGGCAGTCCCTTAACCAACTGAGCCACCCAGGCGCCCCATAAATGAACCTTTTTTTTTTTAATTTTTTAAAGATTTTATTTATTTATTTGACAGACAGAGATCACAAGTAGGCAGAGAGGCAGGCAGAGAGAGAGAAGAGGAAGCAGTCGCCCTGCTAAGCAGAGAGCCCAATGCGGGACTCGATTGACCCTGGGATTATGACCTGAGCTGAAGGTAGAGGCTTTAACCCACTGAGCCACCCAGGTGCCCCAACCTGGATGAAGTATTGAATCAGTGTCAATTTCTTGATTTTATTGGTTGTCTAGTGGTTATGTAGGAGGGTGTCTTCATTTCAAGAAAGTGTATACACTGAGTATTAAGGAGTGATGGGACATCACGTCCTCAGCTTGCTCTCAAATGCTTTAGGAAAAAAATGCAAATATATAATATCAAGAGAATAATAAAGCAATGTAGTAAAATGGCCATTTTATTATTTTTTCAATTTTATTTTAAGTAATCTCTGCACCCAGTGTGGGGCTCGGACTCAACCCTAAGACCAAGAGTCTCTTGCTCCTCTGCACCAGCCAGGTGCCCTGTAAACTGTTCATTTTAAATAAAAATCACATGAGGATTTTAAAACTCAGTTAAAAGCAAGTAACGACTAAAAGAGTAAGTCCTTCCCCACTGCTCCCCAACTACCTGACTATGGTACCAGATATACAGCCTGTGTGCCCCTGGGAAAACATGGATGTTTCCACCATAACTGCAACCCGCCAGAAATAAAGACTGGGAGAAAATACACTTCATGTTTTCACGGTTTCTCTGCCTAACCAAATATGTACCACATATCACTTGCTCCTCAAGGCTTACTTGGCATTTCTGAGTAAAGAGGACAGAGATGGGGGAAAGGTGCCAGTGATGGGAGGAGGTTGACAAGAACTGAGTGAAAGAAACCCAAGTAGGTGTCTCGATATCGGGATTGGAGGAGGTATCCCAATAGAGAACTGGTGGGACAGTGACCCCCCGCCGTGGGGAAGGAGGCACAAAAGCCACAGGCTTGAGCGGTAACCCCATTATTCACATTGTACAACCCTTGACAGTTTACAAAGGAAAATGGTACTTGACTGGTGGGAAAGAATCTGATTAAGAAGACCTAGAAATGGGGCGCTTGGGTGGCTCAGTGGGTTAAGCCTCTGCCTTTGGCTCAGGTCATGATCTCAGGGTCCCAGGATCGAGCCCCGCATTGGGCTCTCTGCTCAGCGGGGAGCCTGCTTCTCTCTCTCTCTCTGCCTGCCTCTCCGCCTACTTGTGATCTCTCTCTCTCTCTGTCAAATAAATAAATAAATCTTAAAAAAAAAAAATCTGTCTTTAAAAAAAAAAAAAGCCTCTGCCTTCAGCTCAGGTCATGGTCCCAGGGTCCTGGGATTGAGCCCCACATCGGGCTCTCTGCTCCGCGGGGAGTCTGCTTCCTCCTTTCTCTCTCTGCCTACTTGTGATCTCAGTCTGTCAAATAAATAAATAAAATCTTAAAAAAAAAAAACACCTAGAGATGAATAAACTACAACAAAAACAAGCCTGATGCAGACTGAACTAAGAAACCAGAAAGGGAAATCCCAGCTGTGAGAGCCAGAGCCACCATGGGGGTGTGGGGTCAGCAGGTGACAGGAGAGAGCAATTTGCATTTTAGATGCCCATGCAAGCGCAGGAGACCAGACCGGAGGTGAGGACTGGAAAGAACACTTAAACAATCCAAGTATTCTCAAAGAAAAAGAGAGAAAAGCTTGTCACATCTTACAAAACACACAAGCAATACACCATGAGTCAGCAAATGCAACAAACAGGTAGAATTACAAGGAGAAATTGTCAGTAGAATGTTTATTTATTTATTTTCCCTCCCACCCTGAATGGAAGGTTTTTAATATATTTCTCTTCATAATCAAAACAGAAAAAAATAGCAATACATGGAATTCAAACAGCCCCACTAACAGCAGTACAGAGAACTGCACTCCGAAATTGGAGAAAACATATTCTGTTTAACCACACATGGAATATTTATAAAATTAGCCACATATTAATCTAAACCCAGTCTCAATATATACCAAAAGATCAAGAGGATGAAAATGATGATCTCTAATAACAATATAATAAAATTAGAAGTCAATAACGAGGATAATCTCTTCCCCCACGAAAATCCCATATGCTTGGAAAATTTTTAAACACTTAAAATAATTAGAAGTGAAAAAAAAAAGAAATGTAGTCAATACGTAAAACTGAAAACAGTAAAAGCTCCACAGTCTTCGGGGACGCAACTACAATAAAACTTGGATGTGTATGATTTGATTTTAAGTGTCTGTATTAGTAAAGAAGAAAGATTAGAAATGAATAAGGGTTCAACTCAAGAATTTCGCCAAAATCCCCCACTCCCCAAAAAAGGGTAGAAAAACATTTTTTATTTTATTTTTATTTTTTAATTTTTGAAAAGGTTTTATTTATTTATTTGACATATAGAGAAAGAGAGAGAGAGAGAGAAAGAGAGATCAGAAGTAGAGCAGCAGGCAGAGGGACAGGAAGAAGAAGGCTCCCCGCTGAGCAGGGAGGGCCCCCTCCCCCCATGCAGGACTCAATCCCAGGACCCTGGGATCATGACCTGAGCCGAAGGCAGAGGCTTTAACCCACTGAGCCACCCAGGTGCCCTCAGCACTTGTCTTAATAGCTGCTTGCTCATTAATGCGCCCATAAGCCAAATTCCTGGATCGTCAGCTCAACTGCAAAGATCTGTTGGCTGAGCCCAGATTTGGTTTTTAATCCTTTGTTTCTACTTCTGGGCAGTCTACTGGTCTCTTCTCACCAGGGCTGTGTGGAGGAAATAGAGCAAATTTTCCTCTTCTTCCCTCTCGCATATGGGTTCACCGTGGTCACCCTGGTCGACCCACATTTGTTCTCCGACCTCCTGAGCACCAAGCGAGGCTGGGAGGTGGTGGTTATCAAGGCTCAGGGCTGTGGGCACACCAGACGGCTTTTGTCGTTCTGCAGCTCAGCAGGAGGCCAGCTCCTCGCTCCCTGACTCCCTCCTGTATCAGACTCCCTGAAGTCCAATGTGGGAGCAGAGCCTTGCAGGTAAAGCTGGGGGGCCCTTGTTCAGAGGCCAGGTGCTCGGTGGGGAGGAGGCTGAGGCCCACTGAGAAGAGTTAGCATGGGAAGGGGTTGATCTGAGTGAGAAGTTAAGGGAGCAGACCACTGCTGGGCCAGCTCAGCTGTGAGGACCCAGAGACGTCGTTGCTGCCTGAGTTGAGGCAAGAACAGGAGACCCAGTTTTAGCTCCCCAGAGCGGGAGCTTGGGTGCCTGGGTGATCTTGGGGAGATCGGGGACGGGGACATTCAGTAAGCAGAGCCCTGGGGTAAAGCAGGGAAAGGGGCAGCCCTGGCACTTGTTCTAACCCATCTATCCATGCCTGCCCATCTCAGCAACTCCAAGCAGCTGGCAGTCCACATACATCAGTCCTCCTGCCCCCACATCACTCTCTTGCTTGTCCTGGCGAGTGCAGCCCTCTCTGGGCAGCCTGTTGGGCCTGGGAAGCGTGGAAAAAGCTCTCCTTCCAGGTGCCAAGTTCTGGGATCCTTGGGGAGACGTCCTTGCCAGGGTGCAGGCAGCACTGGAGATTTCCCTTTGTTCGGTTCCTGGCTGGCCAAGCCCTTCCTTTCCTGGCCCGTGTGTTCCCTTAGCAGTGTCCCCACCTCTCCCTTCACTGATTACCTGTGGGCTTGCTTGCCTGTCCCCCTGCAGAAAGCAGTGTGCCTCTTCCCAAGGTCAACCCCTGGGGCGATTGTCATCTCCCAAGTCCCTCAGTGTCCAAGTCGTCCCCCAGAGGGGGGCAGATGCCAAAGTTGGCTGCCGGACTTGAGAAGTTAATGTTGGTGTGGCCCCCTTCCTTCATGTGGCTCCTTGGCCAATATCCTTGCTGCTTCCTCCCTGAAGGAAGGACACCAGAGGGGCAGATGTTATCATTTCCAGGAGAGGCCCAGAGGTCAACACCTTCACTTAAGTCCCATGGACACTTCATGGCCCCTACCTCATGCCTCCAAGGCCTCATGCAATTTTGTGTTTTCCTTGTGTGCTTACTTGAATTCTGTCTATCTTTCCCTCCAGGTGAGAATCTTTGGGACCACTGTATCCCAAGTGCCTTGTCTCACTGCCTGGTACACAGTAGATGCTCAATCAGTGTTTCTAAATTATTGAAAGGACAAGTTAGAGGAAGAGCATTCATTCCTTCATTCAACAGTAGACTGTCAGGCCCTTTGATGGTTCCTGGGAATAAAAGATGAATAAGATATGATCCCCACCCTTGAAGAAATCAGTCTCGTGAGGAAGATGGACATGTACATTACAAGCATACAGTATGATACACACGATGCGATAATGGTGGGATGTCGCAGGTGCTGGGGGAGAACAGAGGTTATCAACTCTCCCTGGAGGATCAGGAAGGTTCCAGGGAGGAGGGACTTGAGGGAGAAGTGTCAGTGTGTCTCCTGGAGGGGTGCCCATGGACAAGGTGGGGAGGATGGGCATTGCTAAGCCAACAGGGAGACCTGTGGGGACCTGACATGCTCAGGGAGCGTGTGTGGGCAGGACTTGAAGCCAGGTTCTTGGACCTGTCCTTTCACTGAATAGCACTTGGAGATGTCCCACATGGGCCCTCCAGGTTCTGGGTTCAGAAGGATTAGATCAGCTCCCAATGAAGTATACGGGGACTGCTGATCACCGGTCACTCTACTCCGATGATGGCCGGCCAGAAAAATCTCTTCTGAGAAGGCGTTCCCCATCTGAGGCAATCTGAAACAATCTTATGAGATTTCTTGAGCCCAAAGCTCAAATATAACCTATCTGGTCTGCTCCCTCCCTCTCCTCTTGTAATTCTGTCCAACACACCATGGAGCCGATGGGTCGCCGCTGTCTGCCGGCAATTTCTTGCAGTCCTTCCCCGCGCCTTCTCTTGTTTACTTCCGTTCTCTTTAACAGGCTCATAGCATAGGTCTGTTTGACTTCAGTTCCAGATACCACCGCCTTTCCCACTGGTGGTGGTTGTGTTTGAGTTGTAGGCAAGATTCTAGAGTGCACACGTGGACACAAAAGGAGGGAGTCAGGACTCTTGGAGGCCAAGGTGGGATGAGGCATGAAGGAAATAGGGTTGTTAATAAGTTAAGTTATGCCAGAGGGAAAGGTTAACTAATCCATTGTGTGGGGAGCAGCGGGGAGTCATAGGTAATAACTTAGGGGCTCCATGGCTGGGATAATTCAGTTGTGTCTACAGTGGAGGAGGGTCTCATATCACAGTGACAAATGTCACTGGAAGTGGGTGTCAGCTCAGCGGAGAAAGACAGGCCTCTATGCCTTTACAGTTGGAGTCATTTCAAAAGAGGAATCTGGTAATTTTGACTTAAAAATGTCTTCATGGATTTACTTTTTTATGCTACCCATCCATACACCAACCTCACCCATGGAGGATTCCTGGATCCCTCCCCTGATGTTTTTACATCAATTTATTCTTACTTGTAGCTTTACAGAAAATGGCACAGAAATCACAGGTTTAGAATACCTAGAAGTTATTACATTTCCATATTTCAAACACCTCAATATCAAGTTTCTTTCTTCCCACTTCTATGTACAGTATTTACACACCGGGGGCTAAAGTCTCTAACACTTCAAACCAACAGGGGACAAAGACAAGGAGAAGAGGGGGGTTCCATGAACAGAATGAGGAAGAAATCAATTTTTGATACGGAATTAAAATCCAAACTCACTGTCTCAGGCCTTTCTCTCGCGAGTTATTCCCTGCAAAGGTGGGTGGGACGGTAGAGGGAAATGTCAAGGGCATGAGGGAGACGTAGGCCTGGCCTGGGAGGTGGAGGGGGCAGCTGCGGAGAGAACATCCCAGGTGGAATTTCCTCCCATCAGCAGACAGGAAGAAGCCCCCAGTCCCCTATTCCTCCACGGTCACTGTGTCCGTCCTATTCTTAGGGACAGACGCCACAGCACACACCTGGCAGGTGCGTGTACCTGTTGCTTAGTTAGAATCTAATCCCGGCTCCTGCCTTGCTCTCTTTCGAGCCCTTTCTCGTACCCTTTTTGTGGCCACTCCTTGATGCCTGTAATAACCCCAGGCCCGGTCCAGGCTTCACCTCCCAGGGATGGCCTGGATCAAGTCGAGCCAAGATCTGTGGCTTCCTGTGTGTTCATTTAATGGCTAGATCGGGTTGGACAGGCAGGATACATGCGCCCCAATGAACAGCAAGAAGCTCTAGAAGGGTGTCTTGCACAGCAAGTCAGAGTCATGGGTAGTATATGGGGGCGGTCAGGATGCTTCAGAACACAGGCCCAAAGGCTCTGGGTAAGAGTCTGGCCTCCCCAACAGTGCCCTGACCACAGCATTTGTGACAGATGCCTGCTGTCTACAGGTACTGTCTGTAGCCTCATGCTGGGGAGAGCGGTGGGGCAGGCCGGGGGTGGGGGTGGGTGGAGAGGGCGGGCAGGTTCCTGAGGGTGACTGCGGAGGGCATGAGATGGAGGGGGCCTGAGGGGTTCAGGACGACACCTTCCAAGTTTAACCTGGAATCTGGGCCCCATCGATGGGGTGGGGCAGAGGCTGGGCCTGGCCTATGGGTGTGTGTTGGGGGGGGCGGGTATATCCACATTGTGGAGGCCCTCAGGAGGGAACAGGCTGAGAAGCACAGTTTTGCTGAAGCCTGGGGAGCTCAGGACACTGGTACTAGAATGCAGGTCCTCAGTCCCTGGTACTGTTGCAGCAGGTCATGAATTGGCAGCAGCGGGCTTTGGGCCTGGGCAGAGCAGAATCCACAGAGGGTATAGAGCTGGGGAGCGGGGGTGGGGGTGGGGGCTCTTTCAAGCAAGAGAACAGAGAGTGAGGGGTGGATCTGGCCAGTGAGAGTCACCAAGGGGTTGAGTGAAAGTGGCTTGAGGGGATGGTTTGGGGCAGCAAGAAGGCTTCTGAGGCAGGGATGTTGGGATGAGGAGGAAGATGCCGGAGAGGTCAAGACTAGATAGGGGGTGTCTCAGCACGGCCCAAACCCTTGGCCAGAACTGAGTTGTGCCTGAAATCAGCCCAGGGGTCATGGGGGCCCTGTGGGGCAGGAGGAGGGTGGCAGAGGCCAGGCCCGAGCCCTGCCTCAGAGAATACCTCCCAACACCACAGACCCCGAGGAGAGCAGAGTCCTGGGGCTCGGGATCTGCGAGCCCTTGATCTAAGCCATGTCCTCAAGCTGTGGCGGACTCAGCTTCTCCGTGGGCCTGTCTTCGTCCATGGCCTCCTCCTCCTCGGGCTCCACGGCGTTCCGGGCCAGGCTGTCGGGCCCAGACACAGTCCCCAGCACTTTGGTGCTGTGCTCCTGAGCTCTGGCTCGGAGCGCGGCAATGCTGTTCTCTCTCAGTTCCTCCTGGGACATGGCCGCTGGAGGGTCGGGGCCCCGCTCCTCCGCCTCCATCTTGTCCAGTCTGGGCGGGGCCTGGCGCTCCACCTCGGGCTTCCTCCCCGACTCCGCGGCTGCCTCCAGCGACTTTTTGTGCATCCCTAAAAAGAATTGTTGGTATTCGGGTTTAGAAAAGCGCCTGGGAAAGCCATCTTGAACTGAAAACGGCAAAGATAGAGAGAGGCCAGAATTAAGGACGAGCAGAAAGCCTTACTTCACACACCGCAGTCACGCGAGTCCCAGGGGCCGGGGCTGGGGCAGCCGGAGGGTGGCCAGGGGCTGGGGCTGGCGCTGCAGACCAGCAGCTGGGCCCCAGGCCTGCCGAGGCCTTCTTCAAGTCAGGTCCCTGGGCACCTGGCCACCGCCTGCTCTGCCCCTTCCCAAGCGTAGCCCCTATCCCTCCCTCCTGGGATTCTAGATCTTAGAAACCCAAGATAAGCTGGTGCCGCTACCAGGCATAGGCCCCGAGGGCAGGTGGGGGGAAGATGGCACGAGGAGAGATTTCAGAGGGAAGAAGTCCTTTGGGCAAAGCCAGGATGGTGGCCAGAGGGTCCGAGGGGTCCCCCCAGCCCCCAAGAGAAGCTGTTTCATTCACCACAAGCCCACCTCTGGCCAAGTGAAGAGAAGGGTACAGACCCTGGGCCAACAGCCACACCCTTCTCACAGTACAAAAGAACCCAGGGGCCCAGGGGATAGACAGCAAGCCCCGGGCCCCGCCTGCCCCGCTGAGCCTCCTGAGTGGATCCAGGAGGCCTGCTCTGGAGTGCGTCTGTCCCGCTAGGTGGCCCGTCGTGGCCGGGTCTCCTGCTCCAGAGCTCTGTCTCCTCCCCCAGGGAGCCCGCTCTCCTCACCACAGGGGCAGGGCCCCAAGGAGGGTGCGGGCTCTTACCCAGCAGCCACGGGGCACAGGAGTCCATGATGCCGTCCTTGGCGGACTTGAGGATGGACTCTGGCAGGGGGATAGAGTGCCGCACCATGGCCCCGTAGAGCCCGTACTCTGCCATGACGCTGCTCCGGCCCCAGCACTTCTCCCGTTTCCTCCACTTGGCCCTGCGGTTCTGGAACCAGACCTGCAAGTGAGGATGAACAGGGCTGGGGGTGCGTTCTGAGGGGCACTGAGGCCAGGCCCTTACCCCGGCGGCCCCCTGTGCAGGTCCCCATCGCTTTGATTGCTAGGGCTGCATCCCCAGGACTGCTAGTTTCTCCAGCAGGGTGCCCTCATTTAACTTTCCCCACCCTATGTCCCCCCTCCCCCCCGGGGAGCTCAGAATGCCTAGAAGGAGGTCACCCAGTCCTATAAGAATGTGAAGGGTGACATGGGTCCTTTTTATCTTTTTCTTTTTTAAGTCAAAACAGTTCTAGGATGATGGGACAGAGGCATCTGGGTCAGGCTCTTGAGATGGGCAGTTCCCAGCATGGAACTCAGTTTGCCGCCGTGAAGCCCCACCCGGGGAAGCTCTCTTGAAAGTGGTCACACCTCCAGTGTACAAACAGAATCGTTTTTTTACTTGCAGAGGGACACATTCCTTCCAGGGGCTGGACTACCCACGCATCTTGTTCAGGTCTCCCTCTCCACCAGAACCCCAGGGGCCGAACCGGCCTTGAAGCCAGGCGAGTGTGGACTCAGGCATCAAAGGGCATGGCATCCAGGCAGCAGGAACCCTGGGGGACACCCCCAGGAGGCCTAAGTCAGCCTCCTTTCTAAGCCCTCCTTTCTAAGTGCCCTCCATTCACCAGCTCCCCACAGTTCTGGACCTAACCCTGAATGATAATGCGGAAGAGTTGGGCAGCCATCCCTCAGTCAGGCAAGGAAGACCAAATTCTTCTTGGTGTGCAAAGGGGTATGGGGACCTAGGAGGGTGCTGTGGGGGACACCCTGGAAAATGTTTCTCTGGCCCCAAAGCTGACTGGTGCAGGGCTCGGCAGTACCCTGGAGGTGTCGGCAGCGCTCCGGCCCCGTGCTTGGAGCGGTCCCTGCCATGCTTGGGGGGAGGGAGATTTCTCGGTCTCCCAAAGCAGCTTTCCTGAGACTTCCGGCAGCTGACAGGAGCCAGCGCCAGGGGCAGCTGCACTGTCCCCCAGGCAGGTGAAAGGCCTTCGAGAAACCGGTGGGCTCTGGAAGGATCCCAGGCCCAGCCAGCGGCCCCCTCCCGTCCCCTCGCAGCCCCTCCGGGGCCCTGACCTCCGGAATGGCGAGACGCCCAAGGCGCCCCGGGAAGTAGGGAGATGAGGGGGAGAACAGAGGCGGGTTCGGGGAAAATCTATTAGTTTCCTCTGCGATTTCCATTCCCTCGCCTCGGCCGGGTCTCCCGCCCCCTTCCCTCCGGGCCCCTCCCCCGCCCCCGGAGGCGGAGGTTTCAGCTTTTGATGAAAAATTGCTCCAGCTCTATTCAGGAGGCGGCAAAAGAAGAGTCACCCCCAGGGGCAGCCCTGGGCTGATTGAAAAATAAGTTAATTTCTGTTTGAATCGATGGGCCTCAGGCACTGAAATATCACGGGAAATTAAAGCGGCTGCTCTCTCGGGAGCCGCGGCATTGACCCGCACTAATTAATGCTGGGGAGGCAGCGCGAGCCGCGCCGCGAGCCGCTCCCCCTCCCCGGGGGACCCCAAACACTTCTCATTTAACTAATTAGACGGGGAAAATTGGGTGTTAATTTGTTTAGGATTTTTTCCCCTCTTTCCCCCGGCAGCTCCCTCTCCGGCCCCCACCCTGCGCGGGGGCGCGGGAAATGAATGCGGGGCTCGCCGGCAGATGGCTGCCCGGGTCACTCTGCAATCTTCTCCGACTTGATTGCTTGATTAGGTCGTTAGCACATTAAAAAAAAAAATTGCTTGCCGTCTGGCGCTGGCGTGATGAGTGGGACGCGCGGCAGCGCCTGGGTAATTTATCTTTTTATACGGCAAAGAATTTGATTTCAATCTGCAGATATATGGGGCGCCTTTGACACCTGTTTAACATCGCGCCGCTGACAGTTTAACCCTTTGCTGCCTCTGCTGCGGGGACGCCCGGGCGGGGGTTCGGATCCGCGCGCCCCCGCCGTTCCCGCCGCTGCCGCTATGTGGCGCAGTGAGAGCCCCAGCGGCTCCAGGCAACCCCGAGTGTGCAACTGAGCGCGGCCGGACGCCTCCAGCAGGGGGCGCCCCGGCAGCCCCGCCTCGCCTCCCGAGGACCCTCAAAGAGCTCCGCGGCTGCAGACTGGCTCTGCCGGGCTGCGTTAAGACCGCGCGGTCCACGCACGCCTTTAAATGGACCGAAAGGTGTGAATCCCTGTTTTGAAATGTCTCCGTTTGTAAATAACCAGGAACCCACAAAAACGGGAGAGACGCGCCCCAAGACTCCCCGGGCCTCGCCACCTCCGATAGAAAACGATCGCTCGGTCCACCCTGAGTGGCGCCGCCTGCAGCGAGCTGCAACTTTGCCACCACCGGGTCTGGCACCTGCCGTTCCAGCTCAGGCCCACCTGGAGAGCTGCTAAGCCATTGTGCAGGGCCCTTTCCCTGGTCCGGACCCAGACCGCCGCGGGGGACCCCTGCCAAGGAAAGGGTTTATGCAGTTTGAAAGCCACTAGATGGCTGCGCCTGGGGGAGCAGAGACGATGATGAGCGATGCGGGCCCGGGCTAACTCGCCCATCGCCGCGGCCGGGCTCCAGGCTGTGTTTAGATCCCTCCCCAGCGCCACCTGCCTGTCCCTCAGGCTCTCCAAACCCAGCGCCTGCGGTTTGTCTAAGACCTCTGTCCTGTCCCATCTTCCTTCCCAGTAGCACTTGATGGCCCTCTATAAATACCCACTTGTCACAAGCTGCCTTCTCCCATAGAGGAAAAATCTGAAGGACTGATCCACAAAAAACTACGTGACTTCTGGTTTCATCCACCTCTCAGAGAATACAAAAGCGTGAAGCCTTTGGGGATGGAATTCCCAGCACCAAGTGTGACCACAGGGGGTTGGGAAGGCTTTCTTTATGAATCTAAGTAAGACATCTGCTTCCTGGTCAGGAGATGACCTTCCTGCTCGAAAACAGTGCACTGTAAAATAGCAAGACCTCAGCCCCTTAACTGGAACCCATGGGCCCAGACTCCGCAACATTCGGGATTTTAGAAGGGAGAGGTGATGCGCATACCACATTACGTGACACTCAGCGGCAGCCCACCAGAGCCAAGCTCACTCATCTTGATTTTTGCGGCAAAACGTGCATATTCCCACTAAAAGGGATAAAGACTATACAGTCAGGTCTGGGTTTGGTCACTCGGGAGTTCTGATGACTCACTTAGGAAAGAACTGTGTTTTGTGCACGGTTTGGATTAATGGATTGCGGAGTATACAAAGGCAGAGATCCCCTACCCGCCCCAGTGTGGATGCCTGGGAAGATCCGCTGTCCTGGCTTCGTCTGGATTCCATGAGCATTGGTGCTTGGGGCAGGGGGAAGGTGGGGTTGGGGAGGGCAGAGCTCTCATATGGAAACCACATCCTTACTGGAACACTAAAGAACCGGGGTGCAGAGTTGGGATTCGGATGCTCTCTGGGGTCTATAAACAGAACCGTTTTCCTGGGTCTCCTAATTTGGGCACATGAATAACTGGTCTGGAGATCAGACTTTGCCCGCAGACATTCCCAGGGGAGCTGGTGCCAGCTGGTCGTTCAAACCAGGAGTCATGTGGACCCTCGGTGATGGGCTCTTGGAATGCTTGGCTCTCTGCGAAGACCAGATGCTGCTCCAATTTATGGAGGAGACCTGGACAGCCAAAACAATTTCTTTTTAGGACAGTTGGCAGGGAAGCTGTGGCTTGATGCCTTGGAGGGAAGTGGACAAGGGATTAGCATTAACCCTAACCACTCCTCATATCCGCCTTTCACTTCTCTTCCTGGAAGCAACCACCATGTGTACAGAACTTGATGGTTACAAGAAGCACTGAAGTCAGACAGTCCTGAACTGGATTCTCAGCTGCGACAAAAATTGTTGTGTGATCGTGGACAAGTTACTTGCCTTCTCTCAGTCTGTCTCTCCAAACATAAAATAATGCCTATTTTCCAGGGTTGTTTTGAGGATTAAAGCAATAAGTGAAAGTCCCTAGAACTTTCCTAGAAGGTTCCTAGAACCCACACTTATCACATAGAAGGTTCAAAAAATGCTACTTACTATTATTTCAGTGGAGGCAAAGAAAACCAGTGGGAGTCGGCCCAGAGGGCAGGTTAATCAACAGCATTACCTGTCCCTCTGGCCTCCTCGGCAGGCCCTTTAGCAAGGCTGGACTGACAAATAATAATAACTCCAGGAGATGGGCAGAGGGACAGAACTACTAGCCTTTAAGCTGTATGATTTTAATACAGCTAGCCTCTGTTTCCCCTTTAGGTATCCCGAGGGCCAAATGGAGACCCCTGCTGCTATGAGCACATTTCTAATGTATCCCAGGCCCTTGAGGCTCAAATGCACGAGAACACCCACGCAGTGCCCAAGTCTCCCTGCAAGTTGGCTGTGATCGGGAGCTAGAAGGCCTTGGCTGGAGATCCTTGCCCCGACTCTCACTGTCTTGGTGACCTCTCAGTCTCTCGCTCCTTCCCTTTTCTGGCTGCCCACTTTCTAGAGGAGACTGCCCTCTCACGTGATAGTCGGGGCCTGGAACTCCTGAGCAGAGTCCGTGTCAAGGCCACAGGGAGGACCAGAGCTCTGCCTTACACCTTAGGGCTCCAAGTGCCTGAGAAGGAGCCCAAAAGGGACAGCAAGCATCACCGGGTTTGGCACTCCAGGTGAGATCTTCCAGCTTGGAAAGGGTCTGGGTTCCTGCATTTCCCCTCGGAGGTGTCGCCCTAGAAGCACTCAGAATGCCTTTGGCGGTCCATAGCGGGTCTGACAGGCAGTGAGGGTCCCAAGAGATTGTGCCTCCAAGGACAGACAGGACCTGGGGAGGGGTACTTGCCAAACAGGTGCTCTCTTGCTACAGAGCACACTGGGAGCAGAGCCGGCAACCCTACCAGCAATTTCTCTCACGGTGTGGGTAGAACAGCTACAGTTGTGCCCATGGATGGCCTCTCTTGTCATCACACAGCTCCTGTCCTGTAAGCTCCCACCCTGGCATCTCCACAGGACACCATACCCCCGGCTCCTTCTCTCAAAGGTCTCCCAGGAGAACCTCTGTGGTCGTCCCAGGATTGCCGACCTCAAGAAGACATCTCATAAGATGAATGCTCTTTGTACATTCTGGTTGCTCACCTCCCCAGGCCCTGCTTTCGGATCTTGCCTCCTACCATCAGGCCTGGCTCTGTCAGCCATGTGGCGGGTCCCATCACATTCACCCAGCTTTCTTCCTCTCCTCCGGCTGGAAGCTGATTAATTTGAGCTCATTGCAGCAGTGATTTAATGACTTAACACTCCACATGCACTCAGCATTCCTGACACCATATTTCAGCGTCTCCCTTCCCATCTAGGCTTCAGGCTCAGAGAAGCCGGGCCTTGCTGCAGCCTCTGACGTCCAGTAGGGGGCAGCTTTGCCCACATTTCCTGGCAGCCCAGGCAGCATCCTTCCCTGCACACCTGACAGGTCATCTTGTCCCTCGTCCAGCCCTGTCCCCCCCCCCCCCAAACTCCACTTCCTTCCACTCATAGGAACACACATGAAATGCAGAAACTCCTTTCCAGAGTCTCTGACGCAGGATTTTTATGCGTGCTGTCCACAATCACTGGAGAGTTTTAAAGATACACAGATGTCAAGGACCCTACACCAAAGTAATTAGATCAGAATGGCTGGGCAGGAGGGCCCCCAAAACCCCCAGGGTTTTTCAAAAGCTGCCCCGTGATGCTACTAAGTACTCCAGGCTGAGACAGGCTGCATATCCTCTAACATCTGGAATAGAATCCCTTCAAACTTCGTTCCCTATCCTTGGGCCAGCATCCCTTTAAAAGAGGGCAACTTGAACAACACTAGTCTGAGGAGCCAGGCCATGAGCTTAGGTACAAGAATTTGCCCACTCAAAAAATAATTTTTTATGAGTGAGTTTTTGAGTTTTTTTTTTTTCTTTAGAACAATGCCTGGAACTCAGGAAGTATCTTTATGAAGGTTTGATACAGGTTCCCCCCCTCCCCCGACCTCCAACCATCTCTGCTCCCCCAGCTTCAAGTCAAAACACAGGCTTCAGATTCAAGAGGCAGGTGGTGAATGTGTGCGCTTTCGAGGCAGACCTGAGTTAGATCCCCGTGTCCCCCATCACCTAGCTGTGTGGCCTTGGGCCAGGGGCTGTCCTTCTGCTTCCTCAGTCGTCTCCAGAACTAACTGAGATCAGCACTGAAGTCGAGTGAGCACGGGGCACCTGCCGGGCATCACTCAGGATACATGACACGAGGCTTTATGGCACCTGCACCCAAGGCGGGGCTCACCGTCACCCCCATTTTACAGGTGAGGAATCAGGGGCTCTGCAGGGTGAAGTCCACTTGTCCAGTCACTCAGTCCCAGGAACGGTGGAGCCAGGATGTGTCTGGCTTTGAAACAGCGTCCCTAACCACTGTACCTACTTGCCTCTCCCATGGGTGTTGTGTTTTCAGAACACCTAGCACGTGGCAACTGCTCCGTAAATGATAGCTGTGATCATTGCTGAAACATGTGGAGACTTTGCCTGGGCCACCTGGGCCAGGCTATGTGACAGCTCACATACACCTCCTGGAAGGCAGCATTTAGCCAAAGAACCTTGTGGTGCTCAAAGACTCTAAGAGATTCTCGGCTCTGTTCTCCTAGATCTAGAGTCCTCGCAGTCCCAGGGCAATCAACTGACTACACACCCTAGCTCCTCCTTGCTGGTCCCTGTAGTTTCAGACACCACCCGACAGATGCCTGCCCCTTGCCCCCCGACAACTCAGAGAAGCCTGGCATCTGCCTACTGGGGCGTCTGTGGCAATGCAGTAACAGCTGAGCAAGAGCCTTCTGCAGAATCCTCCACGCGCCCCCACCCACCGCCACCACGGCCAGGGCCGAACAGATTTTCAGACAGCCCAACGCAAGCAGCAGCTGTTCCTTCCACTGGTCAGTAGTGCCAGTGGGAGACCTACCAGCAGGAGACTTTCTCAGCCCTCCATTCCACCCTGGACACTTGTAATAGCCAACTTCGTGCAAACGCAGGCCAGGTAGGGGTTACCATTACACATCGACTGGATTGGCCTTGGCTGACACACAGACACACAGGCTTGATTCAGAATGAACACAGGATTCAGAATCAACACCCCAGGCTTACCCCACTGGAACCCAGTTGGGTAGGGGGCTGATGGATCCAGGCCACCACGGATAAGGCACCAAACAGATAATCTGCTTATGAATAATTGAGCTTATTGTTAGTGTCAATGTCTAAAACCACTGGCTGAAATTCCTAATAGATTTCCAGAGGAGAGGAAGACTCTTCTGGAAAAGTAGCTCACGTCTCATTTCCAGTTCTCTGGTTGTCCAGTGAGAGAACACAAAGCAACCTATAACTTATCTGGTTCCTTCTCCCCCTAACACACATCCTACCTCCAAGGGCTTTTCTTTACTGGGAGGGGTTTCAGGAAGTCAGGATCCCTGCTACCCCTCATTTTTCCCAGCCTTAGCCATGAACCACTCTGGACCATTCTACTGATGAAAACAGCTTTCACTCAAGGGTGTGATTTAGTTAAGACAAACCCAAATCTTCTGGAAATGTTCCTCCTACCCACTGTTCTAGGCCCTGCCTAGAAAATCATCAGACTTCATCTCTCAGAGAAACCATTAAGCAGACCCACCCTTGCCAAGCGAGGGCGGCTCTGGCCTTGGAAAGGTCTTGCTGCTGATGAAAGGGAGCCCTGCGGCCAGCACAGCTGAGAACATCCCTGTCCGAACCAGTGGTCGGTTATGGCGCCGAAGTCTCTAGGAGAGGGGTGCCTGATTGATTCAGAGGGACATGCGACTCTCGATCTGGGGGTTGTAAGTTCAAGCCCCATGTTGGGTGTAGAGATTACTTAAAAATAAAATCTTAAAAAACAAAAACAACTCTGTAGGAGAGGAGAAGGGCTTAATGAGCCACACTTGCAGGCAAGAGTCCCCGGCCACATCCCAGGCCAGACCTGAGCAGGAGCTCAGGGCAGGGCCAGCTGTCTGATTGTGAGAGGAAGGAGTTTCAGGTGGATGGAGGTGGTGGGGAGTAGACAGAAAGGGAGGGGGCGATCTTTTCTTCATGAGTTGGCGGAGTGGAAGGAAGGAAAACAGAATGGGGTCAGGACTAGAAGCCACTTTCCCCTTCTACCCACCTCTGGCCTTAGAGCAGACATGTAGCTGTACCTAAGAGATACCTGCCACCACAGACACCCCCCTTGAGGACCCATGATGACCCCCACCCCTGAACACCATGTCCCACCATAGGTCCCTTCACGGTCTGCCTGACCTGCTCCTTGGGAAGCCTTCAGTCTGGAAGAGCAGGCCAGCCGCACCATCCAAGTCTCATGTCCCCTCCCCCGCTCAACAACAGTGTCCACCTCACGTGGTAGGTGTTCAGCAAATACCTGTCAGCTTAACTGAACTGTTCTTCACAAGGACAAGCAGGGGGTGGGAGATGGGGTTACAGGTATCCAGGAGCCTGGGGCTGACAATACCTCAGGGAGTGTGGAGAGAGAAGGACCTGGGGCTCTGTTACCTGTATCCTGTCTTCTGGAAGCTCCGTTTTCATGGCTAGCATCTCCCGGGCATAGACATCTGGGTAGTGGGCCTCATTGAATGCCTTCTCCAGCTCCTCTAGCTGGTAGGAAGTAAAGATTGTCCTGAGGGGAGCAAAACCAGACACTCAGGACCCAGAAACTGAAAGAGACTGTTTCAGAGAGGACAAAATGACCCTCCTCTAGCCTCCTAGACAAACCCCCAAATCCAGGGCTGGCTCAGCACAATCAGACACAAACTCACACACACACACACACACACATACACACACACACCACACTCACACTCACATTCACATATGTTCATACACATTCGTAGCTTAACACTCTAGGTTCTCCTTCATTCAAGTCTGAGGATCCACACTGTCCTTCTTGGGAGGACATTCTTTCAGCCTTTGGTGACACTTCATACTAGGGAATCTTTCTGGAAGTGATTTGGGGGAAAGCATGTTGAGACGGAAATTTTAGAAAGCTGTAGAAAGCCCTTCTTCTTCCTTCCAAGCACAGAGTGAGGGACTCACCAGATAAATAAATGCCTCAGGCCCTCTGGGACCTGCTTTCCCGTTTCCTCTCGCAGGCAGTAGTTGGTCTTTTCAATGACACCCACGTTCAAAGTCCCACTGGAAGGTCAAATGCAACCACAACCCTAGTGTTTGAACAGCTGAGAACTGAATCTCCCACCTCCTCACGCACCCCAACATTTTCTCCTCCTCATCTCCCCTTCCTCTGCCACAACTCGGAACTACTAGCTCCTCAGAGTTGCCCGAGGATCCCCCCCTCCACTTCCGGTGCTCAGAAGATAAGGAGGCACCTTCCAACACCCAGGCTCAGCCAGTCATGGGGGCGGGGTGGGGCGTCCCATTCAGGAGGGTTCTGTCCAGGTCACTATGAGAGAGCCTACCTACACAGCCCCCACACCCCACAGAGCAGTCTACATTGACCTATTTGAGTCCTAACCTGTTTTAAGAATCTGGTAAACGCTACATCCTTTTGCCCTAGGACAACGCCCAAATGAATATTCTCCAACATAAAATTTTATTTCCATTATCAGGAGCTTCATAGATCCCTTTTCCCCATAAACCATACACACCCGCTGACAGGCACCAATTCTTCTCTATTCAGACCTTAATTTCACCAGCTTCTAGGTGACCTTTATCCTGTACCCTTATCAAGTCAATGGGCAATGTAGTCCCGATTCCACAAACCCAGCTTGTAAAGATGGTACATTCTTTGCCTGAGCCTCTGGGATCTGACCCTGGGGACCAGCATAGAGGGTTAGAATCTTTCACTGATGCTCTCATTCTTACTCCCACCAAACACCAGGAAAAAGTCCCAGTGGAAGCCCCATTGGGTCCTTGTGCTGGTGTTGGCTTTAATGTCTTGGGGGAAGGTGCGGGGGATGTGTGAGGAAGAAAGATTCTGCCCTTTATAGAAAATGACTGGTTTGATTCGAAATTGTTTCTCCTATTCTCTTGGGAGGCAGGGAATGGAATGTTTATGTACACAGAAAGTGAATTCTTCAGAATTTTGAAGATCTGCTGGTTTCTATTTTGCTCTTGCCACTTACTGAAGGGCCCCGGAACAGATTGTCAGAATAAACAATCAAAGTCTTTAAGTCTTCTCAAAACTAGGGAAACCGAGGCACACAGGTGTTGTGGCTTGGCCAAAGCCAAAGAAGGGAGGGGACGAGAGGTTATTTAGAATCATTCAAGTGCCTGCCTCCGCTTGGGAGAGCTCTCATTGAAAAAAACAAAACAAAACAAAACCTCGAACCCCCCAAACTTTCCCTCATTCCTGCCTCAGAGCTAATCTGTGTGTTGATGCTGGTGTGCTCTCCAGGGAGGCTCCTGCATCCCCCAAATGTGATCCAGACCCTGCTCCTGGCTTAATGCAGAATCCCAGACTCTTCAGGTGCCCACCGCATCCCGTCTGCAGAGAAGCTGAGCTTTCCCGGTGCAGAGACTCCCCATCCCTATTCCCCCTCTCCGACCCCAACTAAGCCCAGCGTGTTTCTGGGAGAAAAAGAGATGCCCATCTCTCATTACTAGACTCCAGAGGCTCTTACCTGAAATCCCCAAATGAGAGCAGCTCAGGAAAAAAACATTTTTAAAAAACTAATTAAAAGCTGCACCGGCCATCAGTAGCCATTCTGATCTGTCTAATAATCTGCTCTCTGCATACACGAGAAACCGCCTGAAACCGAGGGCAGGTGGGGAGTTGCGCTGTCTCACCGGGAACCCCCAAACATCTCTTCGGTGGGGAGAGCGTCTGGGGAGGATGGAGTCAGGAGTCTTACGCAGAGATCTGGGGCTATGGGTCAGCCAGTCCAACTGCCCACAGAAGACGACGTCCTGGAGCAGCAGAAACACTGTTCTTGTACCCAGGGAATACTTTCTCCTGGACTCTCCTTGCTCTGTGAACCCCTCTTCCCATTTCCGCACCAGTACAGAAGTGGTTCAGCCCGGGAGGCTCTGACCTATCCTCCCTCTATGGTCCCCACCCCTGCCCTTGCTCAGGGGAAGCTGACAGGATTACCCACCCTGGGATCAGCGTGAGATGGGGGCATAAAAGATGCTCTAATAAATATTTGTTGGATGAATGAATGTAAAAAAAAAAAATGACCCAGGATCAATGTTTCCGTTGAAAATAAAACAAAGTGAAACACAACAAAAATGTTGTCTGAAGGGAACGAATAAACGAGGTCACTGAGAAACCAAGTCGAAGTTCACCCTCGTTCCAGCCCAAACCTACTGGGGCTTAGAGGACAGGAAGAGACATTTCAAAAGGTGGGAGCCAATAGTGGAGTTTCCAAGGGCTAGCTAAGGAAGAGGGGAATGCAGAAAAGTGCCCAGAGAAGGGGTGCAAAGAGGCTGGGAACAAATTGGGGAGAAGAGGATGGGGTGGGCGGCTGCTGGGAGAGCTCCCCAGGGGAGAAATGTCTCTCCGGTCAGCAGGAACCTTGCGGGCACACCACCTGGACTGGGGCACAGGGAGAGATTTGGGGAAACAGATCTGGCAGGTGAGCACAGGGGAGGAGTCTGGAAGCAACACTGGCAGAAAGTCAGGCAGATTTTTGGTGCTCACGTCTTTATTTCCTTAAACCCCCCCCCCTCAGAAATTTCTACAAGGAACTAGCAGGTGTGGCACGGATGCCGAAGGGAATGTGCGTCTGGGGTGGGGGGTTACTTTTCAGGATATACCTTTCAGCACCTACTGAATTTTAAAGTTGTACCAGTAATACCTATTTGAAGAATCATTTAAAAAAATTCTCTCTGTAGCGGGTACCCCAATGCAGCCCACTCGCCTCCAGCAGGTGCTGGTGGGGTCATCCAGTCCACACACCTTCCCTCCCCATTTTACAGACAAGGAAACTGAGGCTCGCGGAGGGAAAGAGACCCTCTCAGGGTCACAAAAGAGCAGAAGCCTAACGAAAAATTCCCATCCGTGCGCATATATCACGCTCAAGGTGTTTGACACGGTGGGAGCAGAAGGCCAGGGGTGTGGCAGAGCGGATAGGGATGCCCGGAGCGGGATGGGGGCCCGGGGACAGCGGGCAGAGGGGCCGGCTTGGGCGGGAGGTGGGAGTCACTCTGCCCGGCGGTTCTCCGAAGGCGCTGATGCCTGGATCGAATCTGGGGGCCGCCTGCCCCTTTCTGGCTCCGGTTCGGCTCTGCTTTGCTTTGGCCTTTCCTTTCTCCCGCAGAAGGAAAAAGCCTGGCGGGTGCCGCCTCCCCGGCGGCCACACACCATCCTCACCGGTTGTGGCTGGACGCCAGGGTCCCGGGCGGATATCCCCAAACAACGTTTGGTGTCCCCCGCCCTGGCGCAGCCTTGGACTTCTAACTTAGGAGTCGGTGAGAAGAGGGTTGGAGCGACCCACCCCCCAAACAGCATCTGGCAAGGGAGTGGGTGAGCCGAAGAGGTGACAGAAAGCGCCGCAGGGGCCTTACCTGTGTCGCCTCTTCTTCCGTTTCTTGGTCTGGTTTAAAGCCGATTTGGACATTTTTCGGTCGCTGGAGGAAACATCTTCAGAATCTGAAAAGCGGGCGGAGGCACATGCGGCAGAATGGGGGGCGCGCTCGGCAGCGCCGGGGGACGTCAGGCGCCCGAAGCCCGCGAGGGCCCCACCCCGGGCCGACTGCGGGAGCGGCGGGGACCTGCTCTGCCCGCCGGGGGAGCCCTCCGAGAGGTCGACTCCATCGCTTAGCCCCGGCCGGCTCTACCCACGCCGGCTCCCCAATCCGGAGATTTTGCACAGATTTCGTTGTAAGAGAGGCAAAGGCCCCAACGCGTTTGGGGCAGGGGCGGCGGTGGAGCGAGGCAGCCTCGGGGGCTCGCAGGGCCGGCGGGCGGGGATCCGGGCGCTGCGCCCTGCCCCGCGCCTGCAGCGCCGGCGCCCCGGGCCCCGAAAGTTGGCCCCGGGAGAGGAGCGGGGACGCAGGGACCCGGGCGCCGGGAAACGTGGGGTGTCCCCGGGCACAGCCCCTTTTTCAGTGCCTGCGGAATGCGCCCCCGCTCGAGACTGGAGAGACTGCGACGCGCCACTTTTCGTTGTCCCTCCAAATAAAAATAAATAAATGAATACGTAGATAACGAAAAATCGGGGGAACTGCCGAGCGCGAGCACGAGCCGGTGGCCGAGCGGGTGGGGACGCGCGGCCGGGAAAGCAGTCCGGGTAGTGCGCGGTGGGGTCGTCCCGGGGCCCCGCCGGGCACTGGCATCTGCTAGATTGTGGCGTTTAGGTGGAATCGGATGGTGGCCGCTCCTGCCGCCGCAGAGGCCAGGGTAGTCCAAGCTCGTGGGGTGAAAAATAAACCCCAGCTGACCAACATGGGCTTTGTGGAAGGGAGAAAAAGAGGAAGGAACAGCAACTTTGGATACCAGGGCTGGGCCGAAGCGGACACCCGCTTCCTGGGCGGCTAGCTCACGGAACAGAATCGGTCCCCGGACCGCGGGTCCTCCGGGAGGCCGGCGTGCAGTGGAGCAGCTGAGCTGGGGGCCCCCAGCCAGCCCCACGGGCTCCGACACCCCAAGCTGGGTTTCCGGTGGGGCCCCCGCCGGGCGCCGCGGCAGAGCGGGGCCCGACGCGGGGACCGGAGAACTGCGCGGAGGCCGGAAACGCTGGGGCCGAAACCAGGCGGGAGCCGGGAGCATCCTCCCTGCGCCTGCCCCGGGCGCGCCGGCCGCAGGCCGGAGCTGCGACCACTCGGCCTTGGCGCGAACTTTTGCGCGGGGAGAAGGCCTTGCGGTGCAAGCGAAAGCCGACGGCGTGGGGCTTCCGGCTCTCGCCCCCAGTCGGGCAGCCGGGCAGCCTCGCCCTCACCTACCCGAGCTGGCCGTCTGGCTGGTGTCCAACGGCCCCGACGCTCTCCCCAGCGGCTGCAAGTGGACGCTCTGCGGGTCGGACAGCACTTCCAGGAAGGTGGGCTGCGCGTAGAAGCCGGGGAGCCCCCCGGGCCCCAGTAGCCCCATGCCGCCCACTCCTGCGGGACTGAGCACCGAGCGCGCCGCCAGCAAGTGCCCGGGGGCCAGGCCGTCGAGGGCAGCCCGCGGGTGGGAGTTGGGGGGCTCCTTGTTCAAACCCAGGATCTCCTGGATGCCGAACCCCGTGCACCTGGCCGGGGCGCCCCCCGAGGTACTCTTGGCCACTGTCTCGGATTTGGGCTTGCTCAGCGCTTCCCCCGCTTTCCCCGTCATCTCCCGGCTCTTTGGAGGGGCTGAGGCCGCAGGTCTTTTGCTCCCCCCACCCCCCCGCCGGGCTCCCCGCTTCGCGAAGTTGGTCCCAGGTGCCCCCTCCGGTGTCTAATGCTCTGGAGCCCCAAGGAGATTCCCCTTTTATCCAACCAGGCGGCAGCCCAAGTGGGGTCAGAGCTGAGCAGCCAATCACCGGGGCCAGGAGCATTAGGAATTCCAAAAAGCTGGCAGCTCCCGCCGCAGGCAGCACCGAGGGGCCAGGGCGCTGGGGGCCAGGCACCGGGTGGACTCAGCAGGACGCCCATGGGCAGGGACCCCAGGGGCTGAAATGAGACAACAAGGTTTAGGGCTGTTCCAGGAGGCTGGGTGGCTTGGGATTCTGGGGAGAGCCTGGCTGGGACATGTCCCTGGGATGGGGTGGGAGGATGGGGGGAGGGCCAATGTTAGAGACTGGGAGTCCTCCCTCCCTTAAGTCCAGTACAGACTGACAAGGTCAAAGAAGACCAAGTATGGGATTCTTGTGTAAAAGGCAGACAAGCAAGGGAGCAAGTGCCCTGGACAGGCTGTGTGGTGGCAAGGGGAGGAAAAAGGGGTTACCGTGTGAAGAGGGAGAGGAATGGGTGGGAAGAGCTCCACACTTGCCTTGCAGCACAGGATAAAGTGCCTAGTTCAGAACAACTACTCAGTAAAGATTGACCCAATGAATAAGTGAAAGATAAAGGAGTCAGGAGTAGGGGTTCCTAGCGGGCTAGAACAGTGGTGATTTCTTTTGGTGAAAAACCATGGGCATCTGAAGATCTTCCAAGAGTGAGCATGAGTGTGCCCAGCTTCCGTGCAAGGACTTCATGTGCTCTGCCACCCATTCATTCAGCTAATGCGTGTTGAGCCCCTTACCAGCTCTGAGCTGGGAGCTAGGGGTCCTGCTGTAAATCAGATAGATGAGGCAAGGGGTCTGCAATACCTCCAAGTTCACTGAGCAGACAGAGCGGAGAAGATTGTCCATGTGGGGGAGCAGGCTGGAGAGAGGGTGTTAGAGGCAATTAAAAGATGACCTTCTGTCCCCAGTTGAGAAATATCCCTTGACTAACTCCTGTGCTGGAAGTTGCAGAATTGCGGCCAACAGGGCCAGCTGAGAAGTGATGGGAGGCAGGGCCCTACCTGGAGAACAGCCTGAATTCCCAAAGTGGGCAATGGAGTCACTGGGGTCCTGCTTGAGGGCTCTGCCAGGAGCAGGATCCCCTAGGGCCCAAATGTGTCAGGTGAAGGTGATTCTGCACACACACACACACACACACACCTGCCGTGGACCTCTGTGTACCCGCATTCCACCAGCTCAGCTAATTCTTCTGTGACATTCTTGGGGCTAGGGACTGTCTAACTTACCTTGGCATTCCCCTCTCTCCTGTCTCTAATACACACTAGGTTTTAAATCAATCTTTCTTGCTAGCTTTCTTAAGAGGAGTACCTCTTATTTCCTTGTTTCACAAATAAGGTTGATTAATTTGATTGCTTTAAATATTTCTTGAATTAAAGTCACCCTATGAGACAAGGTAAAGACCGGTTTGGTTGCTTTAGGCCAAGACTGGAAAACCAGACTAGGGGAGAGATTCCATTGAGGATTTCTTGGCTAGTCAGCTGCAAACCCCCAAATGAATGGAAAGCTCCTCACCCAGCCTGCCGCCAAGGTGTCTGGTACCCTTTGCGGTTGCCATGAGGCCAAACTGACAGAGGAGAGGGAAGCCCAGGGGGGCTGGAAACTGAGGCCTTGCTATCAGGGCTGGTATGAAATAGGTCTCCACTCACTCCAGCCGGGTCCACACAAGAGCTGGAACTGGGCTGGGGGGCTTCTCTGTGCAGAAGATATCTGGGACAGGTGCACTGTACACCCCGAGGGCTGCCTCCTTGTCTGGTATTAATGCCATTTGTACTATGCACTTATGTGGCTCAGCCCCTTTATGTGGCATGACCTCTGCCCTCACAAGAACCCTGTTGGTATCTTTGTTTCGCATCTGAAAGTTGACATAGCTAGTCTTGGTTTTTTCTTTTTCTTTTCCTTTTCCTTCTCTCTTTTTTTTTTTTTCTTTTTTAAGTATAGTTGACATATATGGCATAGCCACTCTTACTTGCAAGGTGCCCACTCGAGGATATGCCATCTTTTTTTTTTAATATTTTTTATTTACTTATCTGACAGACAGAGATCACAAGTAGGCAGAGAGGCAGGCAGAGAGAGAGGAGGAAGCAGGCTCCCCGCTGAGCAGAGAGCACGTTGCGGGGCTTGATCCCAGGACTCTGGGATCATGACCTGAGCTGAAAGCAGAGGCTTAACCCACTGAGCCACCCAGGCGCCCTGAGGATAAGCAATCTTGAGGCGTCCCTCACCTTGTAGTCTATGGGGCTGGGTTCCATGTGGCACCACTCACATAGACAACAATGTAAGGGGCACCCCCTAGAGTTGTGCAAACCAATGGCTTTGACTCAAGTAAGAATTTCTTTTCTTTTCTTTTTTTTAAAGATTTTATTTATTTATTTGAGAGAGAGAGAACAGAGCAAGAGAGAAAGCACGAGTTGGGGGCAGAGGTGGAGGGAGAGAGAGAGGGAGAAACAGGCTCCCCACTGAGCAGGGAGCCCCACGCGGGGCTGGATCCCAGGACCCCTGCATCATGACCAGAGCCGAAGGCAGACACTCAACTGACTGAGCCACCGAGGTGCCCTTCAGGTAAGAATTTCTATCCCCATTTTATGAATATGGAAACTTAAGTGCCCAGAGAGGTTAGGTAACCTGTCCCAAGTGACCTAGCTAGTAAGTGGCAGAGGCCAGACTCAGCCTCAAGTCTGGTGTCAAAAGCTGTTGCGTTTTGACTTCTTCCCTCTCTTGGCCTCCTTTCCAAGCCAGCCTACCCTGGAAGGATGAATGGGGATGCTATGTTTATGGCATCTGTCCTGTCGCTTACTTATCACAGGACATCCGCAATGAGCCAGATGCCAGCCAATGGGCAAGGATGTGAGTGAAGCAAAACAAGTGTGTGAGTGACGGAAGCTCGTCTCTTGCCAGGAGGATGAAAAATCTCTTGACCAAACCCAATATCTGAAGCTGCCCGTTCCCTGCCCCAGGGAGATAGTTACGACCTTGACCAAGGAGGTTGGGGATGGGGGCAACCCCATGCCCTCTGAGAGACACCTTTCCAGAGACTGCAGGTTGTGGGGGGGTCCAGCATCAACCCTCAGGCCTGAACTCCTGACAGACTCCTGGCAGGGGTGGGGGCTGTCTAAGAATTTGGGTTATAGATGGGGGGGAGTGAAATGTACCCTTTTGGAGACACGTAGCTAGGGTCACACTGGATCCAAATCCTGGGTCTGCTACCTAACAGCTTTGGGGCTTTGAGTCAACCATTAAATTCTCTCTTAGCTTTGATGGCTTTACCTATAAAACAGCCTGATACTGGATTTGGGGACACCCCCTGACCCCCTGGGTTAGCACTGCAGTCAAGGACATGGACTCTAGAGCCAGACTGCCACATTCAGACTCCTTCTCTATCACCTATTTAATGACCCTGGAAGTTACCCAACTTCTCTCTGCCTTCTGTGCCTCAGTTTCCTCATCCATAAAACGGGGGTAACGGTAGTACCTACCCCTTAGGGTTGTCAGGAAGATTAGAAATGTGCACAAAGCTCTACTGTGAGTGTACAAAATAGGGTTCTTTTTTTCCCATAACTTTCAAATATTGACATAGTTTATTATATGATATTTTAGGAACAAAATAAGGTTTCTTGTCAGTGTTGGTTATTATTATCCTCATGCAGGAGGATGTGGTACTTGGGACTGGCAATATGTAGGGAACAGGACGGATCTAGTCCCAGCTGTCGTGGGATTTGGGCCAGTGACTGAAGGAGGTGATTTTTTTTTTTTTTAAAGATTTTGTTTATTTATTTGAGAGAGAGAGAGAGAGCATGAGAGGAGAGAGGTCAGCGGGAGAAGCAGACTCCCTGCCGAGCAGGGAGCCCGATGCGGGACTTGATCCCGGGACTCCAGGATCATGACCTGAGCCGAAGGCAGTCGCTTAACCAAATGAGCCACCCAGGCACGCAGGAGGTGATATTTTTTTAGAGCACTGGACACGTACCTGACCCCGGACCCTCCACACGTCATGGCTCGTACTGTTATTGCTAATGGGGGCCGGACTCCTCACCACACTGAATCCACTCCATTTCTCCGGCAGGTCAGGTATTCTGTGCTTCTCGCGACAAATAAGACACTGAGGCTCAAGGAGGGGGATCTGGGGCGAGGGAGGAGGCTGCCTCGCCTCCCTCCTCTGTCTGGTGCTGGCCATTTTCAGCACCAGCTGCAGCCAAGTCATTCTCCCCACTACCTTCCTCCCTGAGTCACTACCCAGCCGTCAGCGACAATTTTTGGAGGGGGTGGGAAATGCAAGGGAGAGAAAGGATGTGTGTTTGAATCAATAATCCCATTATGAATCTGTCACCCATGAACGTGTTTCACTTTTTTAAATGCGCTTGTGTGTTGGGGGCTTCCCTCCTTGAGAGTAAGCCTTCTCCTTTGTTGTACTGGTCGGTTCTCCTGAGGGTCTTCTCAGAGAGCCCTAGAGGCCCTCCTCTATCACGCTCCCGTCATCAGACATTGGGCCAAGCATTCCACTTTCTTCGTTTAGTCAAGGGACCGCCACCAGGAGAAAAACGAGAGGTTCTGGTTCACATTTAACTTACATACAAATGAACATGTACTAAGTTCTGGGCTTTTTGACATCGTCTCAATGCATGTCCCAATGATCCTGAAAGATCGTGCTTTCCACGTGAGGAAGCAACCCCAGGGAGGCTAGGCGACCTGCCCAGGAGCATGCAGCCACCAAGGGCCAAGAGGAGTCTAGACCCACTGCTTTCTCGTTTTCTTTCTCTCTTTCTTACTTTAAGTAAGCTTTGGGCCTAACGTGGGACTCGAACTCATGACCCTGAGATCAAGAGTTGCGTGCTCCACCAACTGAGTCAGCCAGGTGCCTCTCTTGTTTTCTTGAAGATAGAATCAGAGCCTCGAGCTGAGGAAGGGACCTTGGATATAGGGAGTCAGAGGATGCCTGAGTTTGAGCTTCGGCTACCAACCTGCCCCACCGAGAATGGGGGCAAGGAAAGGAAGGGGCACCAGGAGGGATTGAGGAGGGCCACGAAGGGGAATGCTGGTGAATCCCCAGAGCCCAGGGCTGTTAAGAGCACCACACCCCTCACACACCTAGGCCCGTTTCCTTCTCCTAGTTCTCCAAGGAACAATCAATCCTCTTTGGACTTTTCTTAGAGGGCCTCAGGGAGTGGGAAGGAAGGAACCCACTTTTGGCAATGTTTTCAAGCCAGCCTTATAGAAAGCCCTGGCTCTGTCTGTCCCCTCCCAGGTGCCCCCTGGAGCTCCCCAAGGATCTTATCCCAGCAGAACACCACCCACCCGGCTTTAGCTGCCCGAAACCCCTGTGCCCTCCCTCCCTTAGCACGAACCCTTCCTTCCTTAGCCCCCAAGGGAAAAGGAAAACATTCCACTCATGCCGCCCTGTGTCTTCCCCAGTGTTCACCTATGGGTGGTGGAACAATGGAGAAAAGCAAGCCGTAGAGGACCTGCTCCGTGATCAGCCTGCCGCATGTCCCTTGGCTGTGTCTCAGTTTCCCTTCGTTCTCAGGTGGTAGGAATGACCGCACCCCTGATGCCCTGAGCATGTTCTGTCTTATCCCACAGGACTGTGGCACGAGAACTTAACCAGGTATCTTCAGAAAGTAGTTACTGTGTATTTACTCTGCAGATGCTGTAGGTGGGAATACTGTGGGGTCCGAGACAGCGAAGCCCCTCTTCTCGTGAACTCAGATTTGGGCTGTGGGAGACAGTTAACAAACAGACAAATAAATACGCCAGCGAGATAATTTAAGAAGGCAAAAGTACTAAAGAGAAAATAAAGCAGGGTGAGGGGTTACAGACAAATTATGGAAGGAGGCTCTTTTCTGGATGAACAGGAAGGATACTGGGGAGTCAGAGTCTGGGAAGAGACTTGAGTGGAGAGAAGCCAGCCATGTGGGGGTGCCGGGGCAGGTGGCAAGGTTAGGGGGACAGCTGGTGTTCCCATCCTGGGGAGGAACCAGGTAGGTGTTTCGGAGGCACAACAAGGACGCCAGGGAGGCTGGAGGGGCTGAAGGTCAGTTGAGCCTTTGGAAGGAGCTCAGCAGGTCGGTAGGGGTCAGGCTCTGTAGAGCCTCGAGGGCCAGAAGAACTGAGGATATTATCCTCAGCATGAAGGGAAGGAGTCATGAAACAAGGAGACTGTCAGGAGGCAGCTCTGTGGTCCAGGCCAGAGACAGCGCTGGTTGGTTTAGGGGTCAGAGGTGACCATCGAAATAGAGAGTAGAGGATAGATTTGGGACAATATGAAATAAATTGAAAAGCAGCAGAGGCTCTCCGACAGCCGGTTCTGCGTTCTCCTCATAGAGTCCCAACAGTGCACACAGCAGGCGCCGGGGCCCTCCAGTAGGGATTTGTAGCAAACCTGGCTGAAGGGCTTCCGGGGGCAAGTTTCTGATCCAAGCAGGTCCCAGTGATCCATGGAGCAGCTGCCGTAGCCATTAATGTCAAGCTGTTGTAAACGGGTGGAAAGGCAGGTGGGTCTGGAAGAGGAGACGGGGGCCATGGACCTATGAGAAGGTGGGCAGCTGGACCGGAGACTAGGCGGCAGGTGGAAGAGGGAACCACAGCAATGCCGCATCCAGTTAAGGGAGGGCAAGCGGCGAGGGAACAGAGACATCGCCAGGGGCTGATCCCAGGAAGAAATGTCCAGATTCCTCACTTCTTGGCCCCCTCACACAGGCACCTTGACCATCACTAATGTTGCATGACTTTGGGCAGGTTCCTTCTTCTCTGAGCTTCAATTTTGTTGTGTGTACAATGACTTGTTGGGGCTCCCGGGTGGCTCAGTTGGTTGGGTGACCAACTCTTGCTTTTAGCTCAGGTCCTGATCTGGGGGTCCTGATCCTGGGGTCCTGAGATTGGGCCCTGCATCGGGGTCCACACTCAGTGCGGAGTCTGTTTGTCTCTCTCCCTCCCCGTCCGCCCCTCCTCCCGCATGAGCTCTCTCCCTCTCTGAAATAAATAAAATCTTTACAAAAAATAAAATGAATTGTTGTGAAGAGTCCATGAAACATCTAAAGTCCTATAACAGACCTTCATTATTTTGTGAGCTGTCCAACATCTGAACCTGATTCCTGTTTGGGAGAGTTCCCCAATTTAGGAGTCCTGGTGGAAGACAAAGCCCTGGATTCTGCAATGACACTGGAAATGCCAGACGTTTGCTTTCCCAGCATTCCTTGCAGCTGGAACAGGGTCACATGACCTGAGCTCCACCAGTCAGAAGCAGCCGTGCCTAATTTATATTGGGAGCCAGGGACATAAAGGAGCAAGAGAACCCAGGAGAGTCTCCTGCAGCGGCAGCAGTGGCTGCTGTAAGATCAAGCTGCAGGGTACCAGGTTGGCAGCAGAATTCCTTGCCCAGGGTCAGTGGTGGCATCAATGGGAGTTCCAGCCCCTAGGGCCCAGTGAAGGTGACAGTAGCTGCTGTGGCTTCTTCCCTAGACCAGTACTGTGATGAGCTTCTAGGCATTGACTCCAGCCTCCAAACCTGGAGAATGTCTGCACTACCCAGTATCTTTCTAGTAAAGTCCTTCTTTTCTTTTCTTTTTCTTTTTTTCCCCCCAAAATCTTACATATTTGGGCTGCCTGTCTGTTTCAATCAGTAGAGCATGTGACTCTTGATCTCAAAGCTGTAAGTTCGAATCCCACACTGGATATGCAGATTACTTAAAAATATAATCTTTTAAAAAAATGCATGGTACAGGGGCACCTGGGTGGCTCAGTCGGTTGAGAGGCTGACTCTTGGTTTGGCTCAGTTCGTGATCTCAGGGTCCTGGGACCAAGTCCCAGGTCAGCTTCCCTGCTCAGCAGAGAGCCCGCTTGTCCCTTTCTCTCTGCCATTCTACCTGCTTGTGCTCTTTCTCTCTCTCTGTCAAAATAAATAAATAAAATATTTTAAAAATATATGGTATATATTTATTACTGAACCAAACTACTAGTGCAGAAGCACAGAAACAGAAAAGAAATCATGTTCTCAATAAAACATGTCCGACTGTTCAGGTAGTAGTGATGTTTACAGAGTGATATGGAGGAACAGGTGACCTCCCTACAGCTTAAATACGTGTACCATCTCACATGTGATTCTTTGTATACCCAGCTTGGTTCTCTCTAATGTCTCCTTTTGGAGTTGTACCTGATTTTATTACCAGTTTTCATCTGAATCCACTGCGAAATGGGACAATTCTGCTTTTGTTTCTTAGCCAGGAACCACTTGAGCCTGCGAGTCTTGTGAGAAGCCATGGCGTGAAACCATCAACTACTCACACCACGTGGCGGAGAGAAGGAGAGAGAGGCAGTAAATTCCCCTTTGAGTCAAATAAAACAGTTGTTTATAACCCAGATTCCGAGCTATTATAAGATGTGAATATAGCACCCAACTCTACTCCCCAGTGCCAACTGGGGAGTAGTTTCCCTTAATAATCTTATTTGGGCCAAATTTGAGTTGAGATTCGTATGGAGTTCCAAAGAGAAGGGCTTTGGAGAGAGATCTCTTCATAAATGGATGAGACTAATGGTTACCCACTCAGTTTTCATTCTCTCTTTTTCCCTTAGTATCAGCACTCTAAGTGTGTTCAGAGTGGTGATGTCTGTAGATAAAAGACTACATTGTCCAGCCTCCTTTGCAGCTAGGAGGGGCCCTTCGATAAAGTTCCAGCCAATGAGATGTGTGAATAGAAATCTTTTTTTTTTTAAGATTTTATTTATTTATTTGACAGAGAGACAGAGATCACAAGCAGGCAGAGAGGCAGGCAGAGAGAGACGGGGAAGCAGGCTCCCCGCTGAGCAGAAATCCCGATGCAGGGCTTGATCCCAGGACCCTGAGGTCATGACCCGAGCTGAAGGCAGAAGCTTAACCCACTGAGCCGCCCAGGCGCCCCTGTGAGAACAGAAATCATAAGACGTTTTGCAGAGCCTTTTGCTCTTTCTACCTTTCCTTATCTTCCTGTCTAGAACACAGACATGATGCCAACAGTGGTTTTAGACTATGAGGTGACCTTGAGGACGGAAGCCAAGATTAGGAGAGTGGAGTGAACAGTAGGATTCTGGGTGCGTGGAGACTCAGAGTCACCCTATCAGCCCTCAACCCTGAACCACTCCAGTGAGGTTTGGTTTTGTTTTTGCTTTTTTTTTTTTGCATAGGGAGAAATAAATTTCCATCTTCCACCAGGGTTTAAACCACTGGTTTCTGGTCAGTCACTAGAGGCCATAAGCGATCCCTCACTGGTACATTGCAGAAACGTTTGAAATCAAATGTTTTCCCCCAGGGGAATGTTGAAGGGCTTGCCACCACAGCAGAGATCTGCTCTCCCCCAAGTTTTGACAGTTGTGGAATCTCTCGGATTTGTCTCATGTCTCCAACCTTACAGACCTTGATGCTCACTGATCTCTGCTTTCCCCTGTCATCTAGATGACCGTCTCCAGTATTTTGAGTGGTGGCCCCTAGTATAGCTTTTGCAGTGGTCTAACCCTGATTTTGTCACAGGGAGGCCCCTTACTTTTTTGCTTCGGTGCTTTTCCATGCTGCCCAGCATCCTCTGCCCAGGGAGAGCTACGGACATGGTTCTATTCCTGCCTCTGGTACTTACTCATGTGCTGTGGGGTGAGTCTTTTAGCTTCTCTGTGCCTCACTTCTTTACCTGTAAAATAGGAATGCTGATGCCTATCCTGGCTTTCTTAGAGAGCTCTCTAAGGAAAATATGCATGAAAGTGTTCAGAAGATGTTTGAAGGATCATACAGAAATCTGGTCATCTTTTCCCTGGTTACAAACAATGGTTCAGAATATATCAATCATCTCGTTTGCAAGCTTTCATTTTTTCTACTTTATACTTGTCCGCAATTCAACTCCTCTGCCCACCTTTCTCGCTCCTCAGTCTTTTAAGACCCACCCTGGATTTATATCTGTTGACTTGGTATTTTACTATATATAATTCATATATAGATAGCATTTATTTATTGAGATTTACAGCTACCTCTGGCAATCCCCATTAACATTTATCGAGTGCTTACTATGTGCCAGGCATTTTGCTGAGCTCTGTACATGAATTATCTTACTCAATACTCACAAAAAATCCCTAGGAGATGGGCGTTCTGTTATCTTCTTTCTATAGATGAGGAAACTGAGTCACAGTATGGCTATGGTCAAGCAGCTAGTGAATTGTGTAGTCAGTATTTGTTTTTTTTTTTTTAAGATTTTATTTATTTATTTGACAGACAGAGATCACAAGCAGGCAGAGAGGCAGGCAGAGAGAGAGGGAGAAGCAGGCTTCCCGCCGAGCAGAGAACCCGATGTGGGGCTCAATCCCAGGACCCTGGGATCATGACCTGAGCCGAAGGCAGAGGCTTTAACCCACTGAGCCACCCAGGCGCCCCTGTAGTCAGTATTTGAACCCAAATTAGGCTTTGTGGCATCGACACCATGTCAGTTCCAGTACTCTAAGGAAGCAGATGCTGAGGCTGAGTTAGGCGTACAAGTGATTTGTTGGGGTGGCGGGTAACCCTTGTGAAAGGTAAAGGGGGAGGGCTGGACAGAAAGGGCCTCAGACCACAATGCAGATCTCACAGAGTCTCAGCCAGTGTAAGGGGGAGCTCTGGAAGAGGTTGCCCAGCTTGGGCTGGGCCAAAATAGCCAGGCCCCAGGCTTCCCACCCTGCCAGGCAGACTCGCTCAAACACTGTAGTGGGTGATTAGAGCCAATGATACTCTACCGTGTCCTTGAATGTTACTAGGAGATATTTAAAATGTATTCACCACAAAAAAGAAAGGGGAGCTAAGGGATGGGGTGGAGGTGGTACTTAATGCCATGGGAGTAATCATTTTGCAATTTATAAATGGATCAAATCACATGTTGTATACTTGAGATTTATGCAATGTTATGTGTCGCCGATATGTCAATAAAGCTGGGGCGCGGGAGGGGAGAGAGTACTGTGCGGTCTCTCTCCAAGAGGGTCTAGCGGGAGGCTGTCCACTAACCTCACTGCTGCTCCTGAATAGCAGGTCTTTTTGGAAAGGACATCCATACAGCGCAACCCCATAACTTCTGCAAATATGGTGTAAGAGACAACATCTGCATCTCAGAAGGTCTATCTCTTGCTCAGGGTCTGAGGTCCGGGCACAGTGAGGCTGGGTTTGAACTGCCTGTGGGTCTCACGTCAGCTTCATACATCTCATTCTGGGACTATGTCCAGCAACACGTGCTCTTTTCCTGGCTGAGGTCAGGTGAGTAGAGAGAGCCAGACCACACAAGCGCATTCGAAGTCTTTGCCTGGGTCATATCTGTTTACACCCCATTGGCTGAAGCTGGTCACATGACCAAGACCAAAGACCATGGAGTGGGGCAATAAACACCACCCCCACCCCCAGGGGAAGTTATGCCAAGAGTGGAAAAGGAGGGAAGAATTGTGAACAAATGCACATACTATCTGGCTAGCTATCTGGCAGCAAAGACTACACCTTGGCCATTTGGTCATAAGTGGCTAGTAGAGCTACCAGATAGGAAGTATTATGGCAGAGTGGCTAAAAGCACAGTTCTGGAGTCAGACGGCTGGGGTCAGACCCCGGCTCCAACACTACAAGCCTCCAGGGCCTCCATCTCCTCTTTTGTAAATAGGGAAATGAAAGAATCCAAGCACTTGCTGCGGTGCCTGGTTCGTGGTGGACCCTCGAAAGTGTGACATTTACGTCTAGTCCTTATCCCAGCCCTGTATAATGGTGCCTTCCGGTTTGCCGACCCAGAACTGCGTGCAGTTCTAGGAACTGGAACTAGGAACCCACCTCCCTCCCCATGTCCTAAAACAGCTCGCAGCAATGGACACCCCCCACCCCCAACTCCTTCACCTGTGACCATCTCAATGCATTCGCATCAAAACTCGGGTTTGGGACACCTCTCTGGAAAAATCTCAGCCCATCCAGCAACTCCTTGTGTTTCTCTTCAGTCATCCTGGGGAGAAGGTTGTTCTTTCCCACACAGCCAGGGGTACCCTCCAGCCTATCCCAATTTCCTCTTGCTTGGAATCACCACTTTGGCACAGCCAAGGGTCAAGGAGGGGGCCGGGAGAGATGTTGAAGGAGGTGGGAGGAGAGACCCCTTTCCAGCACTCCCCAGAGGGAGGAGGGACGGTGGTGGGCACAGTAGGGAGGAGGCTGACGGAGCACGGAAAGCCAGCCAGGGAAGGTTTAGCCTGCAATCCAATTCCACTTAATATCCCATAATAAAATGCTGTCAACATGAGTTTCCTGTTCAAGTGGATTTGTTAAGAAGGCTGGGGGAGGTCAGAGGTGTATTCTGGCTCTCCTCGGGTTGGAGGAGAGACTGGTGGGGTGTGGGGGGGGTGCCTCAGGCATGAGGGCCCCCTTCTCACCCGTCCCCACTGCAGTCCAGACAGGCTCTCAGGAAGGAGTTTGTCACACTTGTCTGTCTCCGTCAACTCATGGTGACTCACAGAGGGGCCCTTTACCCCCCTGGAACGAGGCTCTGTCTCCTCTGATAAGCATCCAGCCACTGAGGCAGAGAGTATGATTTTAATGTAGGGGACTCAGACCTGGACTAGAAGGTGGCGTAGTGCGCCCGGGTTGGGCAGGATACATATCGGAACCCCTGATACCCCGCCATGAAGTAGGAGCCACAAGGCCAACCCTAGGACAACCTTAGGGGACAGAGGGTCACTTAGTGAGAAGACTAATGGTCTGGGGTGGCCTCGGCCCTCTTGAATGACAACTCGGTGGTGACCTCACCTAGTGACTCAGAATGGCTGTTGTCAGCTGCCCATCTCTGCCTCCCCAGCTGGCCCACTGCTAAGCTTTCCTTCTTCGGGGGTGGGGGGGGGCACAAGCCTGATTTCCCCAGGGTCCTGAAGTGGCCGAGCTGCCTGGGGATCTTCATTGAGGGGGAGCTTGATCACAGCTGACTACGGAATGGTCACCACGGATCAGGCACAGAGCTGGGGGCTGTCCTGATGTCACCTTGTTGAATCTAGGGAACAGGGAAGGAGGTAAGCCGGGGGGTGTGGGGAGAGACTGCTGGAGGGAGGGGGACTAGAGTTCTCCCCACTTTCTTAGGGAGGAAACAATGGCCCAGAGAGTTTAAGAAATGAAACCAAGACCCCACGTAGTGAGAGACGTGAGGGGGGGGAATAGATGTGGAGGGGGAGGGGGGGAGGTGTGACTTCCGGGTGACTCAGTCATGGCCTTCAGGAGCCCAGCTTGGGCCTGGAGGGGGAACTGGGGAGCCTGCAGAAAGGTGTGAGGCACAAGTTGAGGGGATGAGGACCGACTGTGGGTCCTCTTCCTGGGCCTGCAGGCGGGTGACACGTGAGGCCTGTGAGACTGGGGGGTGGGGGTGTGGGTGGGGGGCTGAGAAGCGTAGGGCTGGGCTTCCAGGGCCTTCGTGAGCCCTTTTAATTCGTGTAAATGAGGGTTTTTAATTTGTTATTCTGGGTTTTATTTCTATTACCATCTCATTTGCCTCTAAACCCTATTTCGTCCCAGCCTGGACCGAATTCCATTTGATGCATTAGGACTAATTCTCCTCCCAAAGGGTTAGATGTTTTCTCCCCACACAAAAGTCGCTTATTTTGGATAAAGAGACGATTAGATTTATCTTTAATATTTTAATGGCAGCTGGGATTAGTGGGCAAACAGCCCCAACTGGGGTTGTTCACTGCGGATTAAGTTCTGATAAACTCTCAGATGGGGAGCCCCCCCACTCTACTCTACTTTCTGTTTTCCACAAAGTGCTTTTTATTATTTTTGGTTGAAAAAAAAATTCCCTTGTCTTTTGGAGCATCATAAATTCCATTTGCTGTTTTCTATTAAATCAAGTTGATTAAATTCGTTGTGACTCTTTGCACATAGATCTTTTTAATTTTAACGTCTCCAGCATAAAATCTTTAATGGTGCAATTTGAAATGGCTGCAATATACAGTTCAGGCCTTGATAAAACAGATGGAAATGAGGTTCCGCCAGGGAGGGGGTCCTGCCAGGAGGGGAGGAGGCAGGAGCAAGCACAAGCTCCAGGAGAAGGCAGGGGATGACTCTCTGTGAGGCCCAGAGAGGACCTGGTTCCAAACCCTGTTCCGAGCAGTAACCTTGGCTGGTAGGTAGGAGGGCTTACTATGCTGGGTGGTAACCTTGGCTGCTGCTGGGCCGTGGGCTCCCCTCATGCCTGGCACTGTCCATGCATCGTCAGTAATCCTTACCAGAGGGCTCAGAGAGGCCTCATGTTCAGGGTCACACAGCAAGCTGGTGGCAATGGTTGAGGCCTGGTTATCCTGGGCTGGTGGAGCCTCTTCTCCCTTTTTGCAGCCTCCATTTCCTCATCAGTGAGATGGGGTGATCAGTGCTGCCCTGCCTCACAGGTACTTGGAAAGATTAGATGAGGTCTACAAGTGGCCTTGGCAATGACATGCGGGAGGGCTCTCCTGGGGACCATTGGGGGTGGGTGAGGCCAGGCCATCTGGGGCCCAGAGGTTCTGCCATCCCTGGAAAGAGCTGATTTTTGAGACACTGAGAGGCTTCCTTAACTCCAGGGTGGGTGAGAGGCCCAAGGGACCTGGGCTCCCCCTCCCACCACCTCTCCAGACATCGGGCCTCCCGCCTCGCGCTTTTCTCCCTGTCCCTCCGGCTCTAATCCTGACCTCATCAAGTCCTGGGAAGGGTTGATCCACAGAAGCAAATCCCTCATTCGGAGGGACAAAATCAGCTTAATTTGCAGCAACTTGAAGCAGGTCTTTGCCAGGATTTGAATATCAAATTATCCCATAGCCCAGGCTGGCCTGGAAGGCCTCCTGCCGCAACATGGGCAGGGCATGCTCTGGGCTCCTCTGGTGAGATTGTTCTGGGAGTGGGTGAGGCTGGGCTGGGCTGGGCTGGGCTGGCTGTGCGTGGCATGGGGGCACCAGGGGGCGTCAGGGGGTGCCGAGGAAGGCAAGAGCACTGCAGCTCCCAGGCCTGGGAGATGGGAGGAAGGTAGAAAATCTCTATTTATGAGACCTACCTGGGGGATGAGGGGGAGGGCCTTGTCAAATATACAGATTCCCAAGCCTCTCCCCAAATACTAGAAATCAAGGTTTTTATGACTTGGAAAGCTTGAAAAATTTGGAGCTGCTCAGTGAGACAATCAGCAAATACTTACTTAATGTGCACATACTGGTACCTCCTCCTATTTCGAGGAAATCAGCCTCTTCTGGTGTCCACTCCATCCATCCCCAGCCTGTGGCACCGCAGACCGGGAGCCCTTGGCCCACTGCTCGGTGAGGTCCCAATCGCCCAGGGCAGCTGCTGCTCCAGGGTTCCTCAGTCTTCCCTCCCAGGTCAGTGGGCTCGTCTCCTTCCTTCCTGACAGATATCCCCCGCCCCCCCCGGATGTCGGCCCCACAGAACACAGTGCCCAGACTCAGGCGGTGGGAGACAGACCCCTGTAGAGGCATGTCACTCCTTGGGAAGCTGTGAGCTTCTTTGGGAAGGGTGGGGACTTTGAGTCTGGCCCCAAGCCTCTGTCAATATTAGGGGAGACGCACTGGTCCTTCCCACACAGCGTGCACCCCTTTGGGACCTGTGGTGTGAAAGCAGCAGCAGGGACTGCCGAGACAGCCCCATGTGGGTCCGTCTGTCCATCCAACACTGTCGACGGAGAGCTGAAAAGTCTTGTCCTGGTCCTCAGGGAGCCCAAGGCTGCGGAGAAAACCACATGGTGTGACAAGCTCCATTAATACTCACGGGGGCTTCTTAAGTGCTCACTTACGTGCTAAGCACAGTTCGAAGTGCTTTTCCTCTATCCACCCATCTTATCCTCATAAAAATCCTATGAGGTAGAAAATTAAACACACCCCCTCTACAGATGAGGGAACTGAGGCACAGAGAAATGAATAACGTGCTCAAGGTCACACAGTTGTAAGTGGTGGGCCTGTGATTCATACACAGGCAGTGTGACTCTGAGCCTGTCCTCTAAACAACTTTGCTCACTGTCTGTCTGTCTTTATCTGGAACTCTTTGCCTATATATATTACTTCTCCACAAGTGACTTGCCTAGTTCTTAAAGACAGAATCGTAGAGTGTTTTGGGAGCATAGAAAGGAACACTAAACCTACGTGAGGGCAATCACAGAAGGCTTTTTGGAGGAGGCATCTGTATTTATTCAATGTTGTTGTTGAGCAGCTATTGTGTCCCCGGCACTGGTGAGGCCGAGATGAAAAAGCCATGGTTCCTGTTCTCTGGAGCTCACAAGCTGGGAGACGAATGCCTGTAAGCAGATGTGCTAAGAGCACTGAGAAAGCACAGGGCATTATGGGAGCCCTGGGGAGACGCCAACGCTGGGGAGATCAGGGAAGGCTTCCTGGATGAGGTCCCTGTGAGCAGAGGGTGAAATGATGAGTGGGAACCTCAGAGACATGCCCCCTTCACCAGGCTGGTCATTCAGCAGAGCTGAAGGGGGCCCAGAGGCTCTGCCGAGCACCCACCCCTCTTCCTCTTGGCCAGACTCTCCTCCATGGAGGCTTCCTGGTGTAACCAACCCCAGTCTCTTCTCTGACTGCCTCTCCCAGGCAGGCCGACCCCCTCCTGGGGAGGTCTATGTCCCCCACTCTTGTGTTTTCCTGGGAGACAGGGCCTGAACACCAGACTCCTGACTGCCCAGGTACTACGCCTAGCAGGGGTCAGGCCGGATCTGTCACTGTGGCCTTGGGAAAGCCCAGAGGTTTGATTTGAGGGCAGCTGGAATTTAGAGCAAGAAGGGAGCCCAGAAACCACCCAAGCCCACTTTGAAGGAAGGAGTGAGGGAGATGCAGGGAAGTAACAGCAACCGCCCAGGCCCCACAGCTAAGCTGGTACTCAAACTCCAGCCCTCAGTGCCCTGATCTCCTCTCTGGGGTGGTCTGGCCCCACCGGGCCCGCCTCTAACCCTTGCCCCCCAATGCCTGCCTAGCCTGATGGTGGCCAGGGTAGTCTTCCCTGAATAACGATGGTATTGGCTCAGATTAAGGGCAACTAGCTGGCTCTTGGCTTTTCCTTTTTATATAACAACTAATCTCCTTCTAATCAGCCATTATTAAATTATATTCCGTTTTTAATTCATTCACAGATCACCGTTGGGACAGCTGGATGGATAATTGGGGAGAGATAATTTATGTAAATGAGGAACAGCAGAAGGTAGGGGAGAGGGAGGCTGAGGGCCAAAGGGGGCCCCCCTGGGCCCAGGCTGGGGAGGGGGCAGTGAGCTGGCCCAGGCTGGAAGTGGGTGACAGGGGAGCTGAGGGGATTGCGGCCTGTCATGGGACCTCAGGGCTCCTGCCTGATTAGATTGTCTGTCAGCATCACTTTGAATGCTTCTGGCTAGTAGGGAGCCCACTACTTCTTGGGGGGCAGTTCTCAGGCCCATCAGCCCTCCTCATTAGAAGTGGATCCTGAGAAACAGTAAAATGTTCTGGAGAATTCCAGAGTCGGAGCTTTGTTTGATTTCAGCCCCACCACTGTGTAGTGCTCTCTCTCTCTCACTCTTTTTAAAGATTTTATTTCTTTATTTGAGACAGAGAGGGAGAGAATCAGAAGCAGACTCTGTGACGAGCGCAGAGACCGACACAGGACTCCATCTCACAACCGTGAGATCACGGTCTGAGCCGAAACCAGGAGTCAGTGGCCGAACGGACCCCGCCACTCGGGAGTCCCCATGCAGCTGTCTCTACCCCTGAGTTTCCCGTCTGCTTCCTGAGGGGGAGTTGAGGCCTTGGAACCTCTGAGTTCTTGGGCTCAGTTCCCGGTGGAGCATGGGAAGGAGCAGAGTAAGAGCCCATACCTGGCTAGATTAGTGGCTCTGACCACCTCAGTGCGAGGACTCTGTGAGTCCAGGGCGCGCCCCCCCGCTAACATGGGCCTCAGGCCATGAGGCTTCCTTCTGGAAACACAGACTAAATCTACTTCCTTTATGTAACTGACCTGGCCGCCCCGCCGATAAAAGTGACCTCAGCCACGGACCCCTCAGTGTGCTCCCTCTGGGCCAGGGGTTGCCCTCAACTCTTGCTACGTAGCGTCTCACATCAGCAGAAGACTGCATGACGTGGGCGCTGCGGTCTCCGCTCTACAGATGAAAATACCCGGGACCTCAGCTCTCCCCGGATGATGCCCGCAACAGAAACTACAACAGAAGCCCGCTTAGAAGGGGACAGGAGGCTCCGAAAACATGGAGCCCAGCTGGAGGCCATTTGGGGAAGGCGCCCTGGGGACAGGCGGACAGGGGCAGGGCCAACAGGGGAGGCAGGTCGAGAAGGCTGGGCCTCCAGCCCTCCTGGCTTTTCCTTTGGGGCCCCCAGGAATCACGTGAGGGTGGACACAGGTATCTGATGGGACCTGAGGGGGTGAGGACTGTGTGTATCTGGGGCTGGCGGGGGGCCAGTGAGTAGGGCCTTGGACCATTCCCAGAGGGAGGCAGGGGATTAAGGAGGCCTAGGGAGGGTGGTCCCAGAGGGTCCGGCAGAGTAATGGGATTAGCCTTCAGGCAGTGAGTGAAAGTTATTAGCGTGTGGGGCCTCTGGCCTCCCACCGCAAGCTACAGCTGTCACCCACCCCAAGGAGAGAGTCACTAGCACTGTGCCCCCCCCACCTTGAGGCAGGCTGGCACCCTCTGCCCCTCACAGGCTTTCCTGCTGCGATCATCTGTCAAGGGGCTGGCCTCCTAGCTTTAGCCTCCTGCCTAGGCCTGACAGTCTGGGCCACCCACACACAGTATAACGCGGCATTGCCCTGTGCCTCGGTTTCCCCGTCTGGATAGGAGGCTACAGTGAGGAAGGTTGAGACCTTGAGGGAGAACCCGTGATGCACGGAGGGGTCCCCAGCAGACGCCCTGGATTTCTGGTTCTGCCCTGCCTTAGCTGTGCCCTCCGGGCTCGTCTGCTAGCCTCTCTGTGTCCTCATGTATACAAGGCGAGCAGTAGCGCGGCAGGGGAGGGTTGGGTTAGGGGGCGTCATGCGGGCCCCTCAGCCAAGTTCGGGGGCCTGAGGCCTAAGGACCCTAAGGGTCCCGGTGTGGCCGGAGCGTCGCGGAGCCGGAGGCGGTGGAGGGCGGGCGGCCCCTGGCTCCCTCTAGCGGTGACGGCGCGGAAGCCCCTCCAGGCCGCGCGGGCGGCGAGGCCGGGCAGCGTTCGTCCCGGCATCAGCGTGGGGGTCGGGGGCGGGCAGCAAGGATCCTAACCCCCTTCTAACCAGACGCCCGTGGGGAGAGCCGCCTTCCCTTAGCTTGCGTGCCGGCCTGTTAACCCCGGCTCGCCCAGCCCGAAGCCCAGGCACGCGGGAGCGTTTGCCCAGGCTGACTACGCGGGACTTGGGGCTGCCTGGGGACCCAAGGGGACCTTCTGTGACCAGGCGCCAGTAGATTCCCTTCTGCAGCTCAGTTGCCTCGCGGTAAGGGGGTGCCAGGTCAGGGGTTCCACCTGTTCGGCTGGAACCACCTTTTTTTTTTTTTTAAGATTTTATTTATTCATTTGACAGACAGAGATCACAGGTAGGCAGAGAGGCAGGCAGACAGAGAGGAGGAAAGCAGTCTCCCTGCTGAGCAGAGAGCCCGATGTGGGGCTCGATCCCAGCACCCTGGGATCATGACCTGAGCTGAAGGCAGAGGCTTTAACCCACTGAGCCACCCAGGTGCCCCATGGAACCACCTTTTTAAATGTAAAGCAGTTCAGAGTCGCTCAGGGCAGTCCCACGGTGACCCAACCCTATTAGGCATTCAGTAAGGCTTTTACAGGAAGCGATACTTTCTTAACCTCAACAACTATATAGGTTTTGTTTTGAAGATTTTATTGATTTCTCAGACATGGAGACAGAGCACAAGCAGGGGGAGCAGCAGGCAGAGGGAGAAGCGGACTCCCCGCTGGGCAAGAAGACTCATGCAGGGACTGGGTCCCAGGACTCTGGGCAGAGGCTTGACTGCACCACCCAGGCGGCCCTATTAATTCGGTTTTAAAAACTGTTTATGTGGGGCCCCTGGCTCCATTGATGGAGCTCGGCACTCCTGATCTTGGGCTTGTGAGTTTGAGTGCCACGTTGGGTGTGTAGATAACTTAAAAATAAAACCTTTAGGGGCTCCCGGGTGGCTCGGTCAGTTAAGCATCTGCCTTCAGCTCAGGTTTTGGTCCCAGGATCCTAGGATGGAACCCCGCTTCGAGCTCCCTGCTCCGTGGGGCGTGTGCTTCTCCCGCTCCCTCTGCCTGCTGCTCCCCCTGCTTGTGTTCTCTCTCTCTCTCGCTCACTCTCAGCCTCTCTCAAATAAATAAATAAATAAAATCTTTTAAAAAATAAAAAATTTAAAAATATAAAAAACAAAAACTGTGTATGCATTACCTATCTTGATAAACCTAAACATTAAACATAACAGTATACCCAGGTATAGTATACTCACTGACGCTCTCACCGGGCTCTGTACTGTTTGTATAATAAAATCCAGCCCCCAGCTCTGTGAGGGTGTCCCTCCAGTTGGGTGTTCTTGTGGCTCCACCAGAACCACTGGCTTGGCTGGTCCGTATAATGCCTTCCCCCTTCCCCCTCAGGGGCTGGGACTCCTCTGACTATACTCTACCTGCGAGCCAGGTGCTTTGGATGGAGGATTCTGGGTGGGGTCCAGGTCCAGAGACCTAACTTACTGAAGTAACAAAGGCCCACAAGGAGGTGGGGGCGTCATGGGATCTGGGAAGGATGGTCCCAGAAAGACAGGACTGCGGCTTCTCTCGGATGCTGCTGCCTCCTGTGCCCATAGCCCGGCTGCCCAGGCTCCTCCTCCACGCGGCCCTGCCTCTCAGCTCCCAGTGCACGTCTCCTCCCTTCCAGGCCTGGTGATACTCTTCCTCTCAACTCCAAAATTTCCAGAGGCATAAATAGGTCTGGGCTTAAAGCAAGCTCCTGCACGTTTGTGCGTCTCAGTATGTGACAGGGAGAAACAAAGTACATCCCCCAAATGTTTCACAGGCCTCGCCGTGTACTCAGCACTGGTTTGGGGGCTGTGTTGTGGGGTACCAGAGAGGAAGCGGGCCTCTCTCCTGAGAGGCAGGCTACAGAATGATGTGATTTCAGGGGTTTCAGGAAGGTCCCACTGCTCCAGATCCTTTCCTCTCCTTCTGGAGATCCACTCAATCAGCTTCATTCAGTGAAATTCTGGGTCCGATCCCGTGGAATTCAGCTCCCCTAAGCCAGGTCAGAGTTTAGGCAAGTCTTCCCAGGGGTCCCCCAATCCCTACTAGAATGGCCTTTTTGAAGGCCTCTGAGATCCTGCTCTTGATCCCCGGGCAGTGAGCATTTGCTGAGGTTCTTTCACGTACTCAGGAAAGAATTTCTATTTCCCAAACCCTCTGTGTCCTTTGTATGCTCTGGGTCTTCACATTTGCTGGTCCCTCTGTCTAGAATACATTGCCTCTTTCAAGGCTCAACTCAAGCTTCCCTTTCCATGGGAGGCCTCACCTGCCCGGGCCCAGGTGGAGGTAGCATCCACCTGGTTACCCCTCCTCCCCATCCCCGCCTCTAGGCACAGACCTGATTGCTGGAAGTGGACAGGATTCAGAAGGATTGGCACCCACATCTGGCTTTGCCACTCCTGCCAGCATCCGCTAGGTACTTCACAATCCTAGCTCCCTTCTGCTCCTCTCATCACGCTCACATCTCCAGAGTGTGCCTTAGTGACTTGTGAGTGTTTATCCAACCATTCCTTTACACTGCAAGCTTTAAATAGTAGGCACAATAAATGTTTGCTAAATGACTTAGTGATTTAGCCAGGGAAGGGGAAGACGTTTCCAAGCTCAGAAGCAAGGCTGAGGACCTCTGCTGCCCCAAGAAGCAGGGAGAGGGAGTCCTGTGCCAGGGTCAAGGTAGGAGGTACAGATGAGAAATTGGGTGCATTGATTTCAAGGGATGACTGGAGTGAAATCAGGGCACAGAATCGGATGGGTGTGGTGGCATTTGACCATCAGTGGGGGCACACATCTAGCCAGCTGGCCCCCAGCCTCAACCTGTCCTGTGCTAAGCAGAGGGTGCACGCTCTTCAGCCTCTAGGACCACAGCTGGGGCATGAACTTGGTGCCTGGACGTGCCCTTTTCTCTACATTCTACAGTCCAAAACCCAAGTAGGGAAGGGTCCTTGTTTGTTCTCTTCTTCTTGGCCACTAGTTAGAGACCTGTGGTTACCTCACCTGGGGAGCTCCATATGGCACCCAGGGCTCTGTGTGTGCACGCTCGAAGGTGCTGGGACATGAGGGGTGGAGAGCAGGATATAGCCAGGACACCCCAGCTTCCGGCACCCAGCACATCCTCGGCACCCCCCGACCTTTTTCAGGGGTGTACTGCAGAACCTGGGGACACATGGCACCGTTTGAATAGTTCTCTGATCAGGCACCCACCTACCTGCTTCAGTCACTCCTAAAAACCATTGACCACTTAAGATGGGGCCAGTGTTTCACAGGCATCGTCTCATTTAATCCTCTGGAAGATCCAGTAAGGTCTCTTGAAAAATGATTCTCAACTTTTTTTCGGAGATGAATCAAAGAAGTGAAGTCACTTCCTGGGGTCACTGAGCTCACGAGTGACAAGGCCAGACTGGAAACCAGTCTGCCTGCCCACATAGCCCTGAACTTCCAGGCAGAACCTGCCTCCGGCTCCCTGCTCTGTCCAGCTCGGACCAGCTTCCGACCCTGCTCTAACCAACGCCGGGAGCTGACCTCCCCCTCGCATGGCCTTCCTCGGCCTGGCCACACAGTTTCCACCAACGGCTGTCCCACCTGTCTCCAGGCTCTGCACCTCCCACTCGCAAGGCACAGTCCGCCCACTGCCCAGGAGGTCCACGGGGTCCCCGGGGTGTAGGGACCATGGTGGGCGGAGGGCCCCCGTGCCTCTGCGCCAGGCGGGTAGCTGAGAGCGGTGGGGAGGCGGGCGCAGTGCACAGGGCTGATCCTAACCAAGTTTGCCAGCCCGGCTTTTCTCATGGCTCCCACACAATGCTCTGCTTTGTGCCCACCTGCCGATAATGCTTAATTAGGCGAGGAGTTGATTAATTTGAGGTAATTGACAGCTAATTAGAGGCCCGCAGGCTCATTAACTTGACATCTTGTCTTCGTGAATTGGCTGAGTAGGGTCAGGTGACAGGAGCCGTTGCTTTCTCCCTCCCCAGCCCTGTGGGCAAAGGTGAGCACCTGGGGGAGGGCTGGGCAGAGCCAGTGTACAGGTAGGGCAGTCCCAAGGCCAAGAACAGAGGAAATCAAGGCAGCGGAGGAGGAGGCGTGTGCCCTGACCGTAGGAAGCAGGGAGTGAACAGGAACTGAGGGCTCGAGGCATGGGGGCAAAGGAAGGCACTGAAGAGAGGTAGGTAGCTGTTCATGGGGGGAACAGCTAGGAGAAGGGGCAAGGGCAGAGGAGAGTGTGGGGAAGCCGACTGGTAATAAGCATCAGCTTTGAAGTGAGGCAGACCTGGGATTGACTCCCAGTTCCACTACTAACCAGCCAGGTGACCATGAATTAGTGAATCTCTAAGCCTCAGGCTTCTCTTCTGTAAAATGGGAACAACGGTAGTTTCTACACCTCCTGAGACTGTGGTGAAGAGTATGTGAGACATTGAAGTCAGGGTTTTAGACCAGTCCCCGGGATCCTGGTGAATGCCCAAGAAAATTAACCACTGTTGGCAGCGGGAGGGAGCGACAAGAAGAAAAGGAAGGTGGGTGGGATGGGTTGTAGGAGGCAACGGAAGGCCTCTCTGGAGAGGAGCCAGGGTTCATCTGCAGGAAGCCCGCAGGCGGGCAAACAGCACTGCTGAGGGCGGGGGCGGGCAGGGCGGGGGGGGGGGGGGTACTCACTGTTGCAACCACCTGAGGGGGACAATTTAGCATGTGACCTTTGACCAAGCAATTCCCTCCTTAGTCATCCATTCTACAGTTACCTATGCACGGGCACAAGGATGCATACAAGGGATTTGTCCATTACGGTGAGGTCTGTAGCAGCAGAAGACCAGAAACAACCTAAATGTCCATCATAGCTAAATAAATTATGGTATATCCATACACTGGGACCGTAGGCTGCTGTGCGATCTGTACGTACCGATATGAACAAGACCCAATATGAATTAAGTGGGAGAAAAAGCAAGACCTCCCAGTACGACCTGGTGTAGCTCCCACAAGCCAGTGACTCGTGGCCTGAGGGTCCGGGGATGGGGAGAGGTTTGGTTTTTTGGTTGTTTTTTTTTTTTTTTTTTTTTTACAATGTGCTTATTTTAAGTATGGCTTGTGGGACGCCTGGGTGGCTCAGTTGGTTAATTATCTGCCTTTGGCTCAGGTCATGATCCCAGGGTCCTGGGATTGAATCCCACATTGGGCTCCTTGCTCAGCGGGGAACCTGCTTCTCCTTCTGCCCGCTGTTCCCCCGTTCATGTGCGCTCTCTCTCTCTCTCTGGCAAATAAGTAAATAAATCTTAAGAAAAAAAAATATATATATGGTTTGTTTTTATTGTCTTTTCAAAAAGCACTGTAAAATTAAAAAGCAATAGAGCTTTTTCCCCCCCTAAATGAAACCTAACTTGAAATCTGAATTCATAAGGCAGGGTGGCTTTTTGGAACTTGGGGGAGGGATCAGATCCTCCTCAATTCCTTCCTCCTCTCCTCCAAAGGCTGTTCTAGAGGGTCTGAAGATCATCTAGAATTCAGTATTGTCCAACAGACTTTCTATGATGATGGAGATGTATGGAGTTCTGCCCTGTTCAATATGGTAGTCAGCAGCTATATGTGGCTACAGCGCACTTCAAATGTGACTAGTGTAACGAGCAAAATTTTAAATTTTATTTACTTTTAATTTAAATGTAATAGCTACATGTGGCTAATGGCTACCTATTTGGATAGCACAGAAATCTCCCCAGGGGACTGAACGACCCTGCCGTCCGAGCCTCCATCCACACAGCTCTTTGCTACAAGTGGGTGGGGATGGAACCTTCGAATGGTCCTGGGAAACTTGGTTAGAGAGGGAACTGGAGGTCTTTTCTAGCAGATTCAGAACTGCATTGGACAGAAGCAAGTCAGAGATGCCAGGAGCTCACCTAGGATGCCAACTCTTTTAGGAAGGATCACCTAAAACCCATGAGTCAAAGAGCACATCTGTAGCTTTGAGATCAGTCGGCTGCTCCAGGTGGGAGGAAATTAATATGACTGGAGGCCATGGATTCAGGCATCTCTTGGGCAGCTGTGCACCGAGCGCCTTTGAAATGTCAGCTCTGGAGGAACAGGGAAGCCAGACCAGGTCTGGGCCTTCACGAAGCCCGTCTTGGAACTGAGTTCCCATGGGAAGGGCAGATAGAGATTGATACTCCCTCACAAGACAGCCCAAGCATCAGGGTTTCTAGCACCCTTGGCACTTGGCTCACACCCCTCCCCCATGCCAAGGTCACAGAGGGAAAGCACAGAATGGGGACTCCCCCAGCCCTTAGCCTCTGTTGCTGATGGAGGATGGAAAGTAGCTGCCAAAGGGACATGTTGAAACTTCTCTATCCTTCCCTCTGACTCCATAGTTTAGAAGCCAGGATGAGTCTGAGATGTTCTAGGTTCTCCTGTGTTATGCCCCAGTCAACTCCATGGCATTGTGGAAGCTTTCCTTAAGTTTCCCTTTAGGGGCACAGAGGACCCTAAATTCACTTGTTTTAATGGAGGCATAGACAGCACCCAGTAGAACACAGAACTACAAAACGCACAGCTCGGTGGATGTTCTTGTTGTTGTTTGTTTTTCAAAGATTCTATTTTAAAAAAATAGATTATTTATTTTAGAGGTTATATATATATTACATATACTATATGATATATTATTATATATATTATATATTATAATAGATTATTTATTTTAGAGAGCGAGTTATTTATTTTAGAAAGCGAGCATGGGGCAGAGGGGCAGAGGGGGCAGAGGGAGACAGAGAGAGAATCTTAAGCAGACTCCCTACTGAGCACCTGGCCAGATGTGGGCTCCATTCATGACCCTGAGATCACTACCTGAGTGGAAGCCACGAGTCAGATGCTGAACCCACTGTGCCCCTGGGTGGCCCCGATTTTATTTTTAGGTAATCTCCATACCCAGTATGGGGACTGAACTCAGAACCCTGAGATCAAGAGTCGCACACTCTACCAACTGAGCCGGACAGGCGCCCCTCGATGGATGTTTCTACAGATGCTCATGTGCATATAGCCCTGTGTAACCACTACTCTGCTCACTATAGGGACTACTTCCTACCCTCCAGAAGGCTCCTCGTACCCCTTCCCAGTCAGCACCCCAAGGTAACCACTATTCTGGCCTCTACCACCCTAGATGAGTTTTGCCCATTCTGGAATCACACAGGTATGCCCTTGCGTGCCTGCCTGAATTCTCTCCTCATTCTTGTTTGTGAGATTCACCCATGTTACTGTGTGAAGCACAGTAGTGTGTTTTTACTGCTGACTGACATTCCAGTGTATAAATATATGACAATTTATTCATTCTCTTGATGGACATTTGGGTTTTCTGTCAATTTTTGACTCACATGAATAAAGTTGCTATCCACATTCTTTTTTTTTTCAAAGTTTATTAATTAATTTATTTTAGAGAGCGTGAGAGTGAGGGAGATCACAGAGGGAGAGGGAGAGGGAGAAGCACGCTGAGCAGGGAGCCCAATGCGGGGCTCAAACCCAGGACCCCTGGGATTGTGACCCGAGCCAAAGGCAGACGCTTAACCGACTGAGCCACCCAGGCATGCCCACTATCCAAATTCTTGCACACGTCCTTTGGTGAGCGCCAGCACTCACTTCTGTTGGGGATGTACCTAGAAGTGGAATGAACAAAGACTATGTATTCGTCAAGGTCACATAGACTTGGTGACTCCGCATTCCTGGCAGGGAGGCTTTGAGGTAGGGGAGGGGAGTCCGTTTTGAGAGTCCTCTTGGGGAACCATATGCCCCCACTGGCTGTGGAGAGGACAGTAGCTCCCTTTAGAAAAGAAAGAGTCAGGGAGAGAGCCAAGCAAAGCTGCACAACATGGTTCTCAAATCGAGGCCATATGACCGGGATGTTAGAAGTGTGCTGCATGAGTGGAGACAGAGAGGACAGCTGAGCACAGCAAAACAGAAGCTTTTGTTTTGTAGGATAGAGCATGTAGAAGGGAGAAGCAAGAACTGAAGTTCTCTGCGGATTCTTGTTTATTTAACTGGCCCCATGGAAAACAAATTTAAGTTCTCCTCTATCTTTCTTCCTTTATTTACGTGACCAACAGAGTATAGAAGAATGTTCTTGGTAACCCAAATATCATGTTTGGCTTCCCAGAGGTGATAAAGCTCAGTATTTGCGCCTTGAACATGTCTAGCCCTGCAGAAGGCAAGGTCCTTCCTAGTTGGTCTCTGGCAAGGGTAACCGCTGTTCTGATTTCTGTCATCATAAATTAGTTTATGCCTGTTTTTGCGCTTCGCTTACGTGGAATCTGACAGTTTCTGTCAATATTCACTGAGCATTTCTCCACATCACTCGGCATCAGGGAAATACAAATCAAAACCACAATGAGATACCACCTCACACCGGTCAGAATGGCTAAAATTAACAAGTCAGGAAATGACAGATGCTGGCGAGGATGTGGAGAAAGGGGAACCCTCCGACACTGCTGGTGGGAATGCAAGCTGGTGCAACCACTCTGGAAAACAGTGTGGAGGTTCCTCAAAAAGTTGAAAATAGAGCTACCCTATGACTCAGCAATCCCACTACTAGGTATTTACCCTAAAGATACAAATGTAGTGATCTGAAGGGGCATGTGCACCCGAATGTTTATAGTGGCAATGTCCACAATAGCCAAACTAAGGAAGGAACCTAGATGTCCATCAACAGATGAATCGATAAAGAAGATGTTACACACACACACACACACACACACACACACACACAATGGAATACTATGCAGCCATCAAAAGAAATGAAATCTCGCCATTTGTGATGATGTGGATGGAACTAGAGGGTATTATGCTTAGCGAAATAACTCAATCAGAGAAAGACAATTATCATATGATCTCCGTGATATGAGGAAGTTGAGAGGCAACATGGGGGGGTTGGGGGGTAGGAAAAGAATATATGAAACAAGATGGGATCAGGAGGGAGACAAACCATAAGAGACTCTTAATCTCACAAAACAAAGAGGGTTACCGTGGGGAGAGGGGTAGGGAGAGGGAGGTTGGGTTATGGACATTGGGGAGGGTATGTGCTATGGTGAGTGCTGTGAAGTGTGTAAACCTGGCGATTCACAGACCTGTACCCCTGGGGCTAATAATACATTATATGTTAGTAAGAAAATTTAAAAAAAAATTCACTGAGCATTTATTATGTGTCAAACACACTGCTGAACTATCAAGCAGCATCTCTTTGGATCCTTCCAACAATCCCCTTGACTGAAGAGAAAACGTTTCAACAAGGCCAGGATTACTATCTGAGGCCAGAAAACTATGAAGTAGCAGAGCTTGGGTCCAGACTAGAGTGAACAACTGTCCCATCAGTGGGACTGTCCCTTGCCCTGGGTAACCCCCGAGTCCCAAGAAAATTGGATGATTAGTCACCCTAATTCAGATCTGGATTGGACTCAAAAGCCGGGTTCCTTTCCTTTGGGTTAAGATTTCATCCAACGGTGGCTGTGCTGTTAGCACAATCTTATGGGGAATGTTCTGTCTGAAAAAATGTGTGGTATCAGCATTTTATTTGGGTTTACTTGTTTCCATGCCCAGCATGGAGCCCAATATGGGGCTTGAACTCACAATCCTGATACCCTGAAATCAGTTGGAGTTGGGTGTTTAACTGACTGAGCCACCCAGGCACCCCTTGTTTCTTTCTTTCTTGGCTATGTTTCATTTTATTTTTCATTTTTAAATGTAATTCTTTTTTTTTTTTTTAAGATTTTTATTTATTTATTTGTCAGGGAAAGAGAGAGCACAAGCAGGGGGAGTGGCAGGCTGAGGGAGAGGGAGAAGCAGGCTCCTCCCTGAGCAAGGAGCCCAATGAGGGACTTGATCCCAGGTCTCTGGGATTACGACCTGAGCCAAAGGCAGACACTTAAATGAATGAGCCACACAGGTGCCCCTTGTTTCTTTCTTGGCTTTGTTTCATTTTAAAGAAAGATTTCTCTTTTTTTAAGATTTTATTTATTTATTTGATAGAAAGAGAGATCACAAGTAGGCAGAGAGGCAGACAGAGAGAGGGGGGAAGCAGGCTCCCCATTGAGCAGAGAGCCCGATATGGGGCTCGATCCCAGGACCCTGGGATCATGACCTGAGCCGAAGGCAGAGGCTTAACCCACTGAGCCACCCAGGTGCCCCTTAAAGAAAGATTTCATTGAAAGTAGGTCTGAGTAGGGTAAGAACAAAATTATTCCTATTAAAAGGGAATTCTGGCACTACCAACATATCAAACAAGGATTTATTCAGCATCTATACATTGAAAAAGAATTTTAAGATAGTCCCTGACTTCAAGAAGCTTATCCTTTACTTGGAAGAGTTAGGAGTAAAGTTTAGGGAATAAAATTAGAGAGTAATAAATAGTAATAATAATCACCCACATAGTGCACACTATGTCCTAGGGGGCTTACATACTCTATCTCATTTAATCGTCACCATACAGCTATGAGATATGTACTGCTGTTGTACCCATTTTAGACAAAGAAATCAGGGCTTGGTGAGGTTAAGTGATTTGCTTAAAAAATTCACTGAGCTGTTCGCTTAATATTTGTATGCTTAGTGCAAATGAATTATACCTCCACGCAATGTTTCCTGAATGGGAAACCACTGAAGATGGGGGAACATACTTCTTTCCCATACTTTTTTTTTTTTTTTTTTTAAATAATCTCTACACCCAACGTGGAGCTCAAACTCACAACTCCAAGATCAAGAGTCATGTGCTCTTACTAACTGAGCCAGCCCGGCATCCCTCCCCTACTCTTGATTAGCTTATTTTCAATAATTTGGGGCAACATTTTAAGATAAATGTGTTTTGGCTTGTTTCATCTTTGTTCTTCAAGTCAAAATGCCATTTTTAGCTTCAGTGGCTTGAATGCAAATAGGCACAGCTTGGGTCTGTGAAGCCAGAGTCCAGCCTTGCCCAGGGGCCCGGGCTGACAAAGGCCACGGGGCCACAGCCACCTGCCTGGCTCCATAGCCTGGCTCCAGTCTTCGGGCTGTGGTTAGGCCCGCCAGGAATATACAGGGGATCTGTCCCCTGGGTCCTCAAGGCCAGCTCCTCCGTCTCCCCCACCACACCCCAGACCCTATCCCTCACTCAACCGCCTGCCCCGCCACCCATCTCTGCTTTCCAGGTTCAGAGGCCTCCACCCAGAGGCACCTTCATCATTCCTGCCTGACACGTCGACTTTCATTTTCCCAAGACGAACCTCATTTGACAATCTCCTGCCCATATTTCTAAGCTCTCTGGGTCTCGCGGTGCTATTTCTCTGTCCTCTCTGGGGTTTGGGACACCAATCATCTGCAGGTTTCATTAGCATGCTGTTTCCCCCTGTCTTTCAGATCATTAATGAGGATGCGTAGGGAGCCACCCAACCTCACAGCCCCCACCACGCGCCCCCTCCTGGCCCCCGCGCGGCAGGAATCATTATCCTTCCTGGCGTGACAGGGTCAGAACCAAACCAATTTGCATCAATCTTTGGTGATGTTGTGAGGTGTCGCCTGTCCTGCCATCCTCATGTTGTAACAACGGCTTCGGCTCCCTGTTCCAGCGTGTTCCTCGCTGCTTTGGGAGGGCGGCCCGGATCGTGGGGCCTCGGCTCTTCAGGCTGAAAGGCCCTACGGGTCAGGCAGGCTTCAGGGCCGCGTGTGGCTGACATTTCCCCTTTGTCTCGCTATACCGAGCTGGGCAGGAAGTAGCCCCTCTCTGGATGGCAGGATGGACAAGGACACATACACCGGTGACCCGGAGGAGGGAGCAGGGGTCTCAGGCACAGCATTTTTCTTACTCATCATGACATCTATTTCTGTTGGAGGGAAGGGAGGAGCAAAGCTCCTTAAGGCACTCCAAGGCCTAGTTAGATCCCTGGGCCTGTAGACTCCAGGTGCCGGGGCCCGGGGTGGACGACCCATTTCTGGAGGATGGAGTTCATTCTTCTGCATGATTCCATGTGAACCAGCCCCCGAGGCTCTCGTCTCTTCTTTATCAGTTCCGCGGCCCTGCTTCCCACCTTGCAGGGACCCTGACTATACACACACGTGTTCCCAATAAAGGTGAGAACCACCCCCCCACCCCGCACCCCTTGTGTCCCTCAGATCTCAGCTTGCACAGAAGGTACCTCACGTTCTTTCCGGAGGGTGCAGTGCCTCTGTCTGGCGCTCTGGGATGAAAACAGAGGAGTATCATTCCAGGCTGCCCTGACCCATGCCTACCCCTGACCCCAAGTTCCTCTATTTTTTTTTTTTTCCTCCCCTTCTCTCCTGGTTGGGAAGGGAAAACAAGCAGGAAGAAAGCAGCGAAGGAAGCTCTCACAGTACAACATCTGGAGGAATGTGTGGCGCGCCCCCGAGCTGGGGAAATTCATCCTTAAGAGTCCACATCAAAATTAGGTGAGATATAGTTTTCTATGGGGGCATGGACTGAGGAAAAAGAGCTATTTGGCAACCCTAACTGAACATGTACCAAGAAAACATTTTTCTGTTCCTGAGCAAAGGCCCTGTGGCATGTGAGGAGGGCCGGGCCCTGGGAAGGAGCGTGCTCAGGGCACAAGCCGTTTCATCCACACTCTACCTGATGGAGTAGGGTGTGGGGCAGGGCTGGATGCTCAGTGGGTGCTCGGTAAATACTTAGAGGTTTACAGATTGATAGACATGTTCATACACAAGAATGAACCTCATTACCATAAAAAAATGTCACCGGTGAAGTCTGCATATGCGCACGCACACGTGCATGTTACTAGGTTGGGCTGATTGGGCATTTTAAGCCCCATCTACCTATATACTCAGCTCCAGAGGCTTCCCCCCCATATGATGAACACAACACATGATTCTATAGGAAGTTTGGAAAATGTAGGAAAAAAGCAAAAATTACGCCCCCCCCCCATCCTCCAACCAGGCAGTAAGTACCGTTAACACCTTGGGTCTATTTCCTTATAATACCCTTCCCCCCACTATATTGGACATCATGTCGCATTTGTCATTTTACATCTTGCTATTTTATTTTATTTTTTTTAAAGATTATTTATTTATTTATTTGATAGACAGAGATCACAAGTAGGCAGAGAGGCAGGCAGAGAGAGAGGAGGAAGCAGGCTCCCCGGGGAGCAGAGAGCCCGATGTGGGGCTCGATCCCAGGACCCTGGGATCATGACCTGAGCTGAAGGCAGAGGCTTTAACCCACTGAACCACCCAGGCACCCCTTGCTATTTTATTTTTGCTTACCCTTATGACAAACTATTTCTTCCATGATATTGTAACCTTTTGCAAACATACTAACTGGCTGCATCGTAGTTCACTATGTGAATGTACCATAATTTAATCAATAGTTCCAGGTACAAAGGACCAGTTGGCTTGAGGTATGCAGCCCTGTGAGAAAAGCAAGGGATGAGGGTCTGCTGAGAAGAAGGTGGAGGTAGGGGCACCTGGGCGGCTCAGTCATTTAAGCGTCTGACTCTTGATTTTTGTCTCAGGTTATGATCTCAGGATCATGAGATTGGGTCCAGCCTGGGGCTCTGCACTGACTGTGGAGCCTGCCTGGGATTCTCTCTGCCTCTCCCTCTGCCCCTCCCTCCCAAAAAGGTGGAGGCAGTGACAGCAGAGACAAATGGGGACGAGGAGGCCAAGGAAGAAGATCTCAGGAGTTGCTTTCCCTACTCCTCAGAGCCCATCATGGTTCTGACGCCTACACAACTCTCGCGGCTTTGCTGGTGGCTGCAGCCAATGCTTCTCATTTCCACTCCGCCTGAAGTCACTGACTTTTCCAACCTGACTCTTCTCAGCTGCTCCTTTGTGTGAAGCCGCTGGCTCGGGCCTGCTCTGCTCCCGGGGCTTGGCCGCATCCGGAAAAGCCCTGGGATGTGACCTTCAGCCCCGCTTGACCCTGAGGCCCCGGGCTGCAGAGGCAGGCCAGGCTGTTCTCCGTGGGCTCCTAGGGAGGGCAAAGCCCGGAGGAGGCTGCTGCGGGGTTGGGGGGCGCAGTGGAGCAGTCCCAGGCCCAAGTGAATCCTGCTCGGGCCTGGAGAGGGAGCATCTGGAAGAAGGATGGCGGGATCAGGGTAGGGGTGGTGTGGGGAGGGCTGGGGACACAGCAAAACAGGGAAGAGCATCCCTGTGCAGTGACTGGAAGAGTATGGATGCTCAGAAAATGGGAGGACCATCAAGACTACTGAGGTAGAGAGAGCTGAGGCTCATGCCGAGCTCAGTATCGGCTCAGAAACCCGCCACTGTCGCAAAGAACACCTCTCCTTCCCTTGTTCGTGAGCAGCAAAGAGTCAGCCGTGATACTTGCTGAATGTCCACGCCAGCACAGGCTGCCCCGGAGGGTGGAAGGAGGAGGGCAGGGGTACCCAGGGAGCTGTCAGCTCTCGGCATGAGTGAGAGAAACGGCTCCTCTGCTTTACCCCTTCCAACTCTTCTAGGTAACCGAAAGTTACTCTATTTTCCCTGTAAGAAAGAGAGAGAGAGAGAGTGAGCACAGGCAGACAGAGTGGTAGAGGGAGAAGCAGGCTCCCTGCGGAGCAAGGAGCCATATGTGGGACTCGATCCCAGGACGCTGGGATCATGACCTGAGCCGAAGGCAGCCGCTTAACCAACTGAGCCACCCAGGCGTCCCACATTGAACCCATTTTTAAAGCTATATCCATCAAGCACTCACGTAATGGGTAAGATAGGCCATGTGCTGTTCTAAACACTTGCAAGTACTAGTTTAATTTCCACAATGACCCTAGCAGTTCGACGCTACTATTGGACTCACCCCATAAACGGATAAACTAAACAGACAGGTGAAGCAATTTACTTATGTTCACATGTCTAGCAGACCGCAAAAACAGGATTTGGACCCAGGCGATCTGACGTCAAGGTCTATGCCCTTATCCATGATGCTTGCCTGCCTCTCTCTCTCTCTCTCTTTTTTTTTTTTTTTTTTTTTTTTTTGAGGAGGAGGAGGGGCAGGAGGGGAAGGGGAAAGAGAATCTTAAGCAGGTTCCATGCCCAGTGCAGAGCCTGATGCAGGGCTCAGTCTCACAAAAGCCCTGAGATCATGACTAGCAAGAAAGCTGTGAACACTGAATGTCATGGTGCAGCTCTTCCAACAAATTCTTATTAAGCACTTATTATGTGGCAAGTACTATTCTAATCCCTGTTTATAACCAAAGAAACCATAAGAGACTGCACGAATTTGGATCAGATTTTTGCCATCTCCCAAAAGTTATTTTAAAAAGTCAAACCTTATTGGTACTTCTGTGTGTCTCAGGAAAGATGGAAAAACAAAGCAATTTTTATTACTTGAGCTTTCTGGCTCCTTGGATTCCAGATAATTGTTTTCTGGTATTGGAGGTCCCTTTCCGAAGCATCAAGTAGAGATCCAAACAGAAAGCAGAGAACAGGATAAGATGAAAATATGTGTGAGTCCAACCCCAGCTCAGAGTTTGAGTTTAATTGCGATTCCACATGCCACTCTCCCCTGCATTCCTTTGTCCCTGGCTATGACCAAGTTCATGGCTGTGTCACCCCTAGTAATCCCAGTACTGGGCTGCAATCCTGAGGGAGCGGTTTCTTGTTTATTAAGTGGCCAACCTTTGAGCCACATGGAGTGTGGCCAGTGGTGGCTTCTTGCCCTAGACTTTGATGGGCCACTTTTCTGTTTAAGAGGACAGGGATCTTTGGGGATAGAAAGCAAGGCTTGTGGGAGAGCCAGAGACCCAGAAGTGAATGGGTGCTGGAAGTGTCCCTTCCAGGTCACGAATTCTTTGAGTGTAGAATTCCCATGTGTGTGCCGCACTGTTAGCTAGCCTCAAGTTCTTTGACTATGGTTGTATAGGGCTTCAGTGCAGGTCCAAGGATGGTGCCACGGTTGTAGCTGCCCACGATGCCCCCAGCATGGACATGTGGGAGAAGAGACAAGGAGATCCAAAGGGGACAACTGGCCAGAGGTGGCAAATGAACGGGGTGAGGCAAATAGCAGAAAGTGGGTCTCTCCTGAGGTCCCAGAATTCTCAGGGCTTCAGGCAGTGGGACCGGGCTGCACCCGGAGCTGTTCTCCCAACAAATGAATGGTCTCTTCCTTCTCTGCCCACAGCCCCAGTGTCTGCCTTTTGGAGTTGGGGAGACATTGCCGCAGCTGCTTCGCTGTTTAGACACCCTGTCCCCTCCCTGTGTCACCCCCACCCTCGGGCATCTGTCCTCTGGTTAGAGTTGTGTGAAGCGGAAGACAATTTGGGGCTTATTAGTGTCCCAGGGAGACATGTAACTTGTGTTGCTGGGACCCAAATAGCAAGAGTCTTAGCGGCAAACTCCAGCCGAGAAAAGACTGAGGAATTGTCTCACCTAATTACAGGGAATGGCCCTCTTTGTGTTTGTGATTCGGTACGGTTGTCCGATCGCTTTTGATCGCTTTTCTCCATTTGCTGGCTCAGGCCATGCTGGAATTGTGCTAATTAGAAGAGAAATGGACAGAGTGATCCTGTCAGCCCTGGTTACTGGTGGGGACAAAGCGGAATATTATTCTGAGGCAGTGTTTTGTGAGGGCCCTTCTTCCCGCTCTCATTAGGAGGAAGGGGCCCACAGGAGGGGAAGGTTCCGAATGCCTGGTCTGGCTAATGGAGCATTGGGGTGTTCATGTGCTAATTAACAGGCTCTGCCAGCCCTGGTGCCAACCATGAGCCTCGTGGTTGCACCTGGGGCCACCTGAAGCCCCCAAATGCCCCTGATCATGAAGAAAAAGTGTGGGGCGGAGAGTGGGAAGGCTGGTGGCCTCTTTAGGCAGAGTCGGGGACACAGCCCCCAAGGGCCAGAGAAGCCTCCAAGGAGGCCTAACAGTCAGTTAGAGGCCAGTCAGAACTTAACAAACTCGGTTTGTAAACCACTGTTTGGGGTGGAGGCTCTAAGGCTCTCTGGGGAAAGAGAAGCCTGTGCAGGGGCCGTCTGGTTGGTACAAGACGAAGCAAACAGAAAATGGAGAACGTAACCAAATGGTTGGAGATGGATTTTGTGTAGAAGTTGAAAGCTGGTAAGGAATCATGTTGTCTGACCCCTGGGACCATCTACCTTGGCCCACCAGCCCATTTCCTCCCTTCCTGGTCTCTGCCTGTTTCTCTTTTTTTGCGAGGCCTTAATCCTGGAGGAAGGAAACAGAAGGGCCCAGAGCATCCCCCCGGAAAGGAAAATTTCTTGGTTTCATCACAAAGCTCCTACGGAAGTCCAAACACCCTTCAGAAACCGAAAAGGCAATGGATTGACTCACCAGCTCCATTTTCACGGCCCAGAAGACAGGAGTTGCCGCTAGAGAACCACAAACGAGCAGCAGTTCCCAAGTGTCCAGTCAAAAAATATGGTAAGTGGGTCACCAGAAGACACAGAAAAATTAACAATGGCATCTTGCTATTAATACAGTTAATAGCCTGTGAACTTTTGGTGCTCTGACAATGGAAGGCAGGCCAGGCGAATCAGCAGAGGCCAACCAAGAATCCGAGACACGGAAGAGAGCAGGAAACAACAAGACTGCTGGTGAGGAAAGACTGGAATGAGAATCTGAAAGTTGTCTCCGAAGCCCTGGTGCTATTCCTCTCAGCCGACAGTTGCTTCTGTGAGGAAGGCACTCAGAATGGCAAAGGGAAGGCCAAAGAAACCTGTGGGCAAATCATATATAATTATTTATTGGAAAAATAATCTCTCAAGATTTAGAGCAGCGCGGTGATGACGCTGTCCCTGTGGAGGCACCTGGCCGGCCGGGCTTTTCCAGGTCACAGAAATCTACCGCCCCACCCAGTTGTTTTCTTGGAAATCAGTGATGAGCCAATGGTGCCAAGCAATTGGCTTTCCTCACAGGGAATGTTTCTCTGAAAGGGCATGAGGCTCTGCTCGAGGGCACATAAACTATCCGTGGGGGACAGCGATAGGACTAATCCTTGTTCTTCTCTAGTTCTAGAGCAGAGTCCAAAAGGAAGTCACACTAAGGATTTTAGTAGGCAGCAGAGAAACATTTGTTTCCAATCCATCATATTTAACCGGAAGTCTGCAAGCGGGTATGGACCCTTCCAGCTCAAAGAAGACACAGAAGAGTAATTAGATGCGTAGGAGAGGAGCTTACGGTTCAGTGGGACGAGAGAGATGCACTCAGACCACTTCAATATAAGGTGGAGTTGGTAAGAGTCAGAAGGATGGGATACATTAGTGTTGTAGGAATGCAGGGAGAAAGATTGTTTCCGGGTGGTTCGTCATGGGTTTGTAGGAAGGGTAGGTTTGATATGTGCAAAAGAGACTTACTAGGAACTCAGCGTCATGAGCAAAGGTACTTAAGTGAGAAAATGGAAATGTTCAGATTAACTGGAACAGATTCCATATACTGGAGAGGAGGGGTAATGAGGATTACATGCAGAGTGTTTTAAATGCCAGGATAAGAGACCCAGACTTTATTATTAGACACAAGGAGGTATTAAATGTTTCTAAGTAATACTTTAGGGAGTGGAGCAGTAATGAGGTTGGATGGCCGGTAGAACAGACTGGAAGCTGGGAGACCAAGTAGTAGATGATTGTAAAGCCCCACACCACCCACTATGATATTAAGGGGGAAATAGCAGGTTATTTATCATTAGAGATGTACTTTCCAATGAATGCTTTAAGTATGCAACTTGGCCCTTTGAGGAAAAGAAAAACTCACTCTCCTATGAAAGGGACATATTTATTATGACGACACAGAAACCATCAAGTACAAAGCACAGTCCTCTAACACCCTGAAGTACACACACATTACACATCCACTTATATTATCAATATAAAAATACATCATTAACATTTCTAAGGATGACAAATACAAAACCAATAAATATCGCAATTCTAAAACATCTACTTATGTTAAGTGCTGGTGAATAAGATGACAATAAAAGAAAGGCCAAAGCAGACCAGAAAACCAACTACACAGCCTTGGGTTACAGACCTGAGTTGGTTTTGGGGAGGTATCCTCATATTCTCCATGTATGTCTCAATTTCCCCAAACACTTAAAAGTGCCTGATGTCATCAACTCTCAAAAACCGAGCAAAGGAAAAATATGACGTTGTGGCACTATTTTTTGCCCTCTCCTTCCCTCCCACTCCAACTGCATTTTGAGAAAAAGGAATGTCAATAATAAGCCTAACTTAAAATCTATGCCTCTCCAGCCTAAATTTCTATATCGCATCCAGGCAGAATCTTTTCTTTCTCACTTACCTATCCTTTGTGACTCGTGTTCAAATTTTCTCCTTATCAATATGTAAAATCGCGTGGATGGCAAAATGAGAGAAAAACCCAACATTAGTTCTAGCATGGGAAACAAGGCACAAATGTCAGAAATGGTTAACAGACCAGCTATTTAACTGAAGAGTGTGGCACCCTAGCACGGACACTCGGGACCAATAGTTTAACCACAACTTTCCTTGTAACCAGACACCATCAGACAACTGCCATGCGGATGTTCTTTGCATGAAGGTTAGGAAGCCTCATGTACTTCTCGAAACATCAGAGGCTGGGGGCTGGCTTACAAGACAAAATACGGAGAACATGTGTAACCAATTTTACGCATGGGTTAGGTTTTCAGGTTTTAACACAGAGACAGATAACTGGCAAAGAGCTCCATAGGAATTGCATTTAAGTCCGGAAAATCTTTTTTTCTGTGTGCACGCATGTGTGTATTTCTGTTACATTGGTGAAATATCTGCTGTGAGAGGGGACAAGGGGGGGCAAAACACTGCCACCATTCCACAGCACGTTCCTTTCAGGTCAATTAGAGATTCTAGTTTTTAATCAAATGGGAACTCCTGTCAAAGATCCCCTTCTCCTACCTTTTCGGCCATACTGACTTTCTTGTGTGGGTCTTTAACCGATTTCTGGAACTCAAAAGTCCTTTCTTTCATCTTTAACTTGGTCTTGAGGTCTAGAACCCAGTGCAACCTTGCATGGGCCTTTCCCTAGTTACTCCCAGGAACTCGATACACAGGGATCCCCTTTCCTGGAATCAGAACTGATGGTGGGGAATGAAAGGCACTGGGGAATGGGGACCATTGTGAGAGGTACAGAATTGTTAAAGCAGGTATACATGTCAAGAAGACTCTGGCTTCTCCAGCTGGGGATTCTTGGAACCCAATATATAATGGAGAGTTCACAGGTCAGTTCACTGGTCTGTTTCAGAATCTAATTGTTCTCTGGTCTCCTCGCACCATAAATACTTCCTAAGATATCAAGTACAAGCCAAAAGAACCCGTCCACTCAATGTGCCACAGCTGACTTTGCCATCACCGAATCAAATCAGGTGTAAGATCCTGGGGCTCCTGCATCACTTTCTGAAACGACAGAGCAGAACTTTGACCTTTAAGAATGATGTGCTCTCTGGTGTCACCCACATCCAAGGCTGAGATGGTCAAAGTCTGGAAGCTGACTGAGTAACCGCGCTGATCCTTCTGTTGAGACTCAACAGAACAAATTCCTCTCTTGCCGCCGAAGGTCCTCAGAGGTGCAGAGTGCCAGGAGCAGGGGGGAGGGTCAGTCCTGGAGGGGCACCCTCCAGCCTCTCACCGGGAAGCAGAGAGTTGCACATCGTCAGAGCTCCACTGGGAGGGAGGGCGCGGTTCCAGTCCCCAGGACATCCCGTCCACGAGCAGCTGCTACTTCTTGGGTTTCTCCAGAATGTTGAGAAACTTTCCCCGTGTCATCTCTCTGGCTGCAATCACAACAAATGGAAGATCAATGAAAACCCACAATCTGCACAAGAGATCTCAGGTAAATATGTTTTAAAAAGGCAAACTAATTCAAATTGTAAAAACAAGTTGCTACCATAACAGACTGAATCACCACTAACCTCCAAAAAGAGGGAAAAACCAACCACCACTGACAACGAAAACTGTAGGAAGCCAGCAACTGCTATAAGGCCAACTGGGGAAGACTGTTATCCCCCCTGAACAAAATCCCCAGGGAATTCCCCCAAACCTCCCTCTCTCTCTCTCTCTCCAGAATGTAACCGAATACTCATGTTCGCTATGTCAGGGGGTTTGCTCTTGGAGACTACAACCCAACCAAGATTAGAGTCTTCTCTGGGTTGCTGGTCTCTGGACATTTATAATCTCAGATCAGAATCAGAGATCATTTACCCCATCTCTCGGCAGTGGAAGTCCCTGGATGCTGTAATGTAACAGGGTTTATATTCCCTCGGTGCAGCTCATCTGTGGATGGTGTAATAAAGTAGGGTTTATAGAGCTTTGGTCTTCTCTCTCTTGGCATTGTCAGTCCTTAGATATTTAATACAGCCAGGCAAGGTTTATGTGTCTTTCTCTGCCTTTCGGCACCATCAATCTTTGAATGCTGTGGTTACAAGAGGGTTTATACAGCTACTTTCCTACATATGAGGCTCCAAAATGAAAGTAAAACATTTCTCAATTACAAGGGCCACTCCAGAAGCCTACTGTTGCAGCTCTGCCGAGCAAACCCGCAGGAAGTGGATGTATTATAACACCCCCTTCATCCTCATCCCGACAAAATCATCTTCCCAGATCTCTTCAATAGATTTAACAGTGCTCAAAGTTTCCAACCATTAGTCCTGGAGGCCAGGAGTCTCCTGGCACCGTGCGGTGGGCTCACAGCGGGCTGCACCTGTGGCCTCCTAAGAGTATGTCCCCATCCTGGCCAAAGAGTGAGACGGCTGGAGAGGCACCTGCAGAATGAGAAGGACCTTTGCCCCGCCTCCTTGTGGCTTGACTCAAGTCCAGACCAGGTGCTAGATGAGTGGACTCCCCTCCCCCTCCCTAGTAGCTCCTGGTTCATTTGTACAACAGAGAACTACAATTAATACAAATTCCGTAACCACAGGGAAGGTTCTGGTACCTGCAGACCATATATTCTTCACCTCTCACAAATTCTGGAGCTCCAACAAAGTGCAAGGAAATCCCACTAACTAGGAATGGAAGCTCCAGTGCTAAGTGCTGCCGCATGTACCCACAACCCCACCCTGGGCTCAAATCAAAATGACTGTTCCTTTCCTTTGTGGATTTGCACCAAACCCTATACAGACAAAGTTCTGGTAAGACTTGCGGTTATCTGTTTATATACGTGTCTTCCTGCTCTAAAGGGTAAGAACTGAGGGTAGAGGCTCATTATTCTTCCTATCACGAACACTAGAGGTAGTATCTGCTAAATAAATATTGGCTGGATGAATGATAATATACGAAAGGATTCCAAGCAGGAACACAGTAATGTCTGTTGCCTTCCTTTGCATGAGACACTAAGACCTGTTAATGGCCCTCGGGGCTTCATTCTCTACATTGCCAGTGGTGGTTGTTTTTCCTAAATTTATCTTGCTTATTTGGCAAGAAAAAGAATTTCCTTTGATGAAAGTAATGCCAGATTAATGGAGAGACAGAGGTAGGACTAACTACTCTAGAGGAAATCCAAACAGGTATTTTTCTGCCCAGGGGAGGTGGCGTGGACTTGTAGATGACACAGAGTCTGAACTCAGTTTATGTTCCAGCTCTAGCGCTTAGCAGTGGCGGGGGAGGGGGGGACACCTTGGGATAGGCAAGATCTATGAGCCTGTTTCTTTATCTGCAAAATGAGTAGCACATGAATGCCACCTGCCCTGGTTTTCTCTTGGCTATTCAGCAACCAACATGCTAGGTAGAGTGGTACCATTAACACACTGTCTTTCAAAGGAGGGTGAGTAGTCTGCTGCTTCTCCTGCACTCGGTGTCTCCTGAGCGAATGAATGAATGAACTATGATAAGGGAGGCCAACAACCTCAAAAATCCCATTCCTTGGAAGCTTTTCCCTCAGCCTGATCCTGTAGGAACTGACTTAAACTTTTGGCCAGAGTGGGTCTCATCATTTGTTTCTGCTGGTTGGGTCTCCTGCCTCCTCTCTGGTGCTTACTAAGGAGTTGTACATCATATCAAATGATCCCGCAGCATGGCTAGAAGCAGGTACTTTGCAAACCAGACGTGGGTAATCCAAAACTCTGGGTAGAACAGAGCCTTGCTCCAAAAATCCTGGGCCTGGAGCTCTGTATTGATCTTACTAATTAATTCTGCCTGCTTCCCTTCATATCCCCGATTCTTTACTGTTTTTTCCCCCAAATGGGAGAATGACCAATATTTTAAGACACCAAATTTAAAAAGACCCAATCTAGTTGAGGGATCAAAAGGATTTAAAAGGCAAAATAAACCGTTCTTCCAAAGTCTCTCAGTGGCAAGCTCTCCTTGAATTTAACCGATCCTTTTTAACAACCCTTTCCCCACTCAATCATTCCTCCCCCTTCAACCTAATCTGAGCACACAGAGCTGCAGAAAACCACCGTAAAAGTAGAAGTAATTCAAAGACCTCATCTTCTACATGGGAGGGGAGAAAGTTTCCCTACTCGCCAGTCCCATATAGGAGATATACGAATTCGTGACATAGCTGCTCCCTAAAAGAGGGCTGTGCCCTATAAATCACCTCCTAAGCACCAAGCCCTCTTTGTGAGCGGAGAAATTGCTGTGGGTCAGGGGCAGCTTCAGACCTCGAGCCCTCCTGTTCACTTGTTATCGGAGATGTTAACATCTCTGATTAATTCACATAACCCCTTATTTTATTCCTCATTTCTTTATCCTTGCCTTGCTGCTTTGCTGTAGTGCAAGGATTCTTACCGACCCGCGACAGTAATCGCCGCCTGCTAGCCGCACCCCCCTAAACCTAGTGAAATTGTTTAGTGATGCCAACCGCGCTTTTAATTTGCAAGACATCAGACACAGAGGTAATTTATACCAACATCTGTTCATTTTTGACTTCTGAAACAAACTCGCACATGCTGCTACAAAATCCCATTAGGAGTAGGGAGACAGCCTTCTGCTACTATTCTGTATTCCTCTTACACACACACACACACACACACACACACACACATGAGCGCGTGCTCTTGCACGCAAGCACATACACACCCCTTCCAGCAGGGTTTTATATGTAAATGTATTTTATGAAAAAAATCCCACCAAGGATTTCAAATCTCTCCAGGGAAGAGCCTTTAGAGATGTCTCTGGCTTGCTTACAGAAGAGAGGAAGACATTTCTACTCCCCTGCGTCATTTCATCCCTTTTTGTTCCTACTAGTTATGGCTTGGTGCAATTCTTGCATTAATGGCCCTGGTAAGATTATATGCTCCCCAGCTTGACACGTCCAGTTCCTCTCTTTTCTCCTGGTTTTTTTCCACCATGTGTTAGAAGACAATCTTAGAGACGATAAGATTGCTGGAGTTTTACCTAGAGTCAGTAAAATTTCTTAACCATTTTCTAGTTCTGGGTTAATCCTCTAGGGTTCTGAGGTTGAACAGGAAGGCAACGCTGCTCCCACATTCTAATAATTATGCCAAAAGGGATCCACTGGTCGTCTGCCACCACAGTATCTGTGCACAGAAGAGAAGCACGGCCTCCATGCCAAGTCATGACCACAGGCCCTCCTACGCAATGCAGCCCGTGAACGGAGTTAAGTCACAATAGAGACTGTCGCCGTAGGGGGAACACGTGAATTGCTGCAGAGAATGTGGGACAGGAGACCACTTGTACACACTCAAAGACAGCAAATGGTGAAACTACAATCAACTTCCAGGTTTATACAGTTTCTATGTACCCCCTTCATCGTTTCCCTAAGGCTGTCGGGCTCACAGCAGCTGTAAATACCGGGTCTACTTAGAGAGGTCAGGGCTGAAGGGAGGACTCCGTCCTGCTCGCTCGGAAGGTGGTGTGTGGTTTAATACAATCTCTTCTTCAGATTCTCCAATTCCTCCATGTACAGTTAGCCTTGCCTCTGGCTCCCTTTCCACAATGACTATCCCCAAACTGCCTTCTCTGCAGTAAATTTTCTTGGTGGCTGGTTGAAAAAGATTCAGTGGTACAGATTGATTTCTCACCAGTGAGGGGATGAGGGATTACCAGAGGCACCCTGGTTAACGAGATTGGGTGCAGACTCTCTCACGAGACCAACCCTCTCTGCCAGGGCTTTGCACCTTTCGCCCATGACATATGGGTTTCATTACAGAAAGATTTTCCAGATTATAACTTTGAGGCAATTGCCTGATAAAATTCTGCTCGGCTTTAATGTAGAGAACAATGTAAAGATTAAGTAACTTTTTAATGAAATGGGAGAAACTCATAATGTTTGGTTTTCAATTCCAATGCAAACTACTTTAAATATTTCTGTGCCTCAACATAATTAAAAACATTAGCAAGATGGAGAAAAGTTACACCAGGCTGTCTTTAGGAGACTCTAATACAACTGGCAGGAAACAAAGGAAATAGCATAACCCTGTGTAAAGAGCAGGGCTTTGAGCATCAGACCAGCTTGGAGTTGCTGCTTCCCAGCTCCTACATGGACCCTGGACCAATGGAGGCAAGTCACCCAAGACATCTTCCCGAGGTTTGGTTTCCTTTTTTTTTTTTAAATAAAACTTTTATTTTATTATTTTTTTAAAGTGAGGTCTATGCCCACGTGGGGCTCATACTCACGACCCTGAGATCAGTTGCATGCTCTACTGACTGAGCCAGCCAGGCGCCCCTTGGTTCCCTCATTGGCTCAAGGTGAAATTAACATAAAGGTCACATAGGCATTTAGTAAACACTAGCTACTGTATAACTATCTTTCTTTCTTCCATTTCAAACAAGACGTTTATTTAAGCAAAGAGACACTTGATGGGAAATCTATCTAGGATTCATTTCTTTTCTTTTTTTAAAAGATTTTATTTATTTATTTGACAGACAGAGACAGTGAGAGAGGGAACACAAGCAGGGGGAATGGGAGAGGGAGAAGCCTAGCAGGGAGCCTGATGTGGGGCCCGATCCCAGGACCCTGAGGATCATGACCCAAGCCGAAGGCAGACACCCAACGATTGAGCCACCCAGGCGCCCCTAGAATTCATTTCTTTTAGAGCAATTTGTTTCTATTTAAAGACAAAATGCCTTACATGTAACAGCTATGTACAAAAAAGTTATACAACTGCCCTTGGTTTTATAATGATAAATGAAAAACATTAAAATTCTCCCAAATGAGCAAGGTACACAAGGAATTTTTCTTTTTCTTTTTCTGGTTAAACAGTGAGAGCAGAATAACTTACTGGAATACGAGGTAAGAACTGAATGAGCACGCCACTAATGGGGAAAGGGGATACCGCCACTGAACCAGTATTTTATCCCATTCCGTGTCCGTTCAGTGTCGATCAGAACATAGCACCGGTCATGTTGTTTTAAAAAAGCCATATGCTTGTTGTGTATATACACCATGGTACATACACTTTATGTACCATGAAGGAGTGAGGAAGCGGAGAATGAGAGAAGAGAGAAATCCGTGCTGTAGGGATCAGGATGTGGCGGGAGCAAATTGCAGTTGCCCGAGACGGGTCCATGTGCTCTGTGGGAACTGAGTTTTGGAGCAAACAGCAGGTTCCCTTCGTAGTAGACACTTCCTGTCTGCTGCTGGAACACACATCAACTGTCTCATCAAACTCTATTTCCAGTGGTGCAGGTGTGTCTCTTTCGTGACTTGGCTGCCTATCAAAGTGGTGTCTGAGCTGCCCCACTGACAAAGCCCGTCGTGCACAAGAGGCCTTCGTGAAACGATGGAGTGGTGTATGCCTCTGAAATCGCAGCACACACCTCTCTCACCCGCCACCTGCAAGTTCCCATGACTATTGCTCCTCGTCTCAACCTCTTCCTTTCTTGCGTTCTTCGCTGGCCAAGGGGAGCACTGGAGCTCCTCAGCTGCCACTTGGAGAAAGAGGTAGCAGGTCGGCTCCGAGATGGCGCACAGCAGTCTTGGGAGTGGCCAAAGGAGATCAAACAATTTCCTTCCTAAAAGATCTCAAGGGGCACCTGTGTGGCTCAGTGGGTTAAGGCCTCTGCCTTTGGCTCGGGTCATGATCCCCGGGTCCTGGGATCGAGCCCCGCATCGGGCTCTCTGCTCGGCAGGGAGCCTGCTTCCTCTTCTCTCTCTGCCTACTTGTGATCTCTGTCTGTCAAATAAATAAATAAATAAATAAAATTATTTAATTTATTTATTTGACAGACAGAGATCACAAATAGGCAGAGAAGCGGGCAGAGAGAGGGAGGGAAGCAGGCTCCCTGCCGAGCAGAGAACCCAATTCGGGGCTTGATCCCATGACCCTGGGATCATGACCCGAGCCGAAGGCAGAGGCCTTAATCCACTGAGCCACACAGGCACCCCAATAAATAAAATCTTAAAAAAAAATATTTCCAATGCGAAACGAAAGGAGCCAGGAATGACTTGCGTCCGTGTAACACGTCTCTGGAGAACCAGAGTAATGTCAGGGACTAGAGGCAGCCGCCTTCCTTAACTCTACCAGCAGCTGCTTCCAGCGAAGAGGAACACATACAAACCTAGTTTAGTTTACATCAGGACGCTCAGAAGCGATTTACTTAGTTAACTTCATTGAAAGATCATTTTGTAGAAATGAAGCCATTGGTTACAATTATGGTTTGGGCGCTTTTAAAAATCACTTTTTTCGTCTTGGCAACCTTGAATGCACTCTAATAACCGTGACAGGAGGGATCTCCAGTCATCATGGTGCGCTGGGCAGGGGAAGCATGAAGGGGGTTGGATGAATGGTTAAGTCAGTCACACGAAGTGACCACTCCGTACTAGATATTAGGGAAGATTCCAATACAGGAGAAGTGGCCTTTGAGATGGGCTAGTTGTTCACAGGCTATTTTGGTGTGTTAGAGGAGAGCAAAAGGAAACTGATGTGATTTATAATTCCGTGTTCTCTCTTGGAGGAACGTGGGAAGTCTCTGGTCGCTCTGGCAGAGAGCCGGGGTTCGGCAGGGCAACCTGCCAGACTGGGATCCTTCCCCACACTCCTGCTCAGACCTCCGCACAAAACGTACCAGCAAATGATGGATAATTCAAGTTGAGGACGAAGCACTTCTTCATGCCTCTAATCCAAGCGCAGCTGTGCTAGTGCGGCCATCAAGAACTGAAGGTGCTACGAACTGAGTACCGTGTCGTGTATGAGGAGGGGACTCTGGAGGCTCATTTAGACACTTGGTGGCCCTCAGAAGGTGGTGTAATGGTAACAAGTCTCCTCCACATTCTCAAAGAACTCACGGGAGAGTTCACGAGCGAGAGTCTCTAGTAGAAATCTCACTTTTCTCTAAATTACATAGAAGAAGCATTTGAAGGTAAGCAGAACAGCTTTGAGGCTTTTGCCTAAAGTTCTTTGGGCATAAGCACTTCAAGAGGAGACTGAAACATATATCTGACAAAAGAACAGTCTGGATGCTACATCTGTGACCAAGCTATCACTGACTATGAAAATCTTCCTCCTGAGAGCGCTTTAAAAAAAGCCCTTTTTGGGGGTGCACACTTTCCAGATTCTTTCTATTGGGTGTCTTGTTTCTCTAACAGGATTTTTTTCTTCCAAAAGGGTGGGGTGCTAAGAACAGTGTTCCCTCCGGGGAATTCAGAGAAGGATAAACATTTCTCCCCTCAGTTCACGGTAAGGCCTATTTCTGGAGAATGTTTTTTTTTTTTTTTTTTTTTTTTTTTTTTTTTTTAAAAAGATTTTATTTATTTATTTGACAGAGAGAGATCACAAGTAGGCAGAGAGGCAGGCAGAGAGAGAGAGGAAGCAGGCTTCCTGCTGAGCAGAGAGCCCGATGTGGGGCTCGATCCCAGGACCCTGGGATCATGACCTGAACTGAAGGCAGAGGCTTTAACCCACTGAGCCACCCAGGCGCCCCTCTGGAGAATGTTTTACCTAAGATGTAATATAAAAAAGAAAAGCCAAGACTCAATGTACAGGTAAACAAATTTGGACAGTTCCAATATGGAAAATAATTTTAATGGCTTTTCATGACAAAAAAGAAAAAAGAAAGGATAGAAATATCCAGCCAACAGATTTATTCTCAGAATATAAAACATCAAGCAAGAACATAAAATATGGGAAGTGTCAGCCATGATGCCTGAAGATTGAAAGCAGAAGTAGAAGAATCTTAATTGTCAGGCATTTGAAAAATGTTGTATTCAGGTGAAAGCCTGTGTTTCTCCCATCAACTCTCCTTGCCCTGCCTTCTTTTAAGAGCAAAACAAGACTGGTTTTCAAATATTCAGTCTTTATCATCCTTCTCCTTACTAAAAAACAAAACAAACCAAAACAACAACAACAACAACATCAAACCCCCAAAGATTTGGTTCAGGAATGGGAGCTACCAAGTTTTTATTTGTATTTTGTAACCTTTTCAGAGCATTTCATAGTTTTGCTTGGTTCCCCTTTCAAGAGTAAATTCAACTGAATGAAAGCCAATGAAATCAAAGCAATGGATTAATACTCTTGGGGTGAAACTTTTACTAAACACTTAGAAATGTGTGCAGAACATTTATGTTTCAGGGCATGGGTAGTAATACACCGTGGTGAAATGTTTCTCATGACCGAGGGCTAGTAGCTTCACACAGTCTTAATTTCTTCATCCATAAAGTGAGTAAAGCAATAAATCTATCATGTAAGGTTAAGAAAACAATAACTAGTCAAATTGACTTGATCAATACACGAAATATTTTGCCTCAAGTTAGAGTAATTTATCCACAGGCCACAATCCACTCTCAGGAAAATCAGATTAAGATCACCATATAGATAAATTTCAAATCACCTGGACATTAAGACAACTTTCCCGCTTGAAACATCCCCACTTCAACATGCTGGCAGTAACTAAAGTCTACAGAGGATGAAGGCCCAATCTTCTTGACCCCTAGGGCAGGGAAAGAGTTACATCTTCACACTGAGAAGCCAATAAAAACCTCTCTTGATTATAATTTAGATAAGAACCATTGGATTGAATAATAATGTCTGAAACTCCCCTAGCTGTTTCACCTTGAGACGTCCATCACTGGGTTAAACATGATGCTAATTGCATTTGGATTGATTAATTTCTCTCACTCCTGTCTATTCGAATAACGCTTAACAAAATAATCATAGCACCCAGAGCCAAATCTTTTCCGTCAAAGGAATGAAGCCATCAGAACAGGCAGAGATGAAAGAAATGAAGATGACCCGTAATTACTGCAACGGTGATATCATTACCATATTATACAAAATGAGTGTGGGGGGGGAGGGGGAGTGGAGGGAGGAGGGGCTGAGATTATTTATTTTTTTTAATGGAACCTTACAATCTAAGAATACAGATTTGACATCAAGTGGAACACACAGAAATACAGAACTTTAAAAAAAATATACAAATCCTGCTCATGAAATTACAAAACCCAACAAACACTGAGGCTCAAGATACATCACGTGTCTTGGGCTGTAAGGAGGTATTATTCACACCACTAGTTTTTCACTGCCACAACACTTTGTGTATGACTTGCATAGAGATTTAAGATGTTGTCTTCATGCCACAGCATTCCTATAGTTACTGGGGAATTTTTCTTTAAGCCAGGAAATAATACCATTTTATTTTCATATTGTTAGAGGTGGCCTTGTTTGTAAAATTAGCATCTGGGTTTTAACTGCTAAACTAGTTCTAGTTTAAGACACCAAAGCAAATGTCTGTGCGTCTTTATGCATGGTTCACTGGACAATAGTATGGACTTAACTTACCGGCAAGGAAGAATATAATAATAGTTTCCTACTTTCTTATTGTTTGAGATGACCTTTTTAATACTTAGGATATAAAACCAATGACTGCATAGGATTTGAACTTTAGGTCTAAAAACTATCACTTATTAGAAGGTGATTGCAAGTAAATTAGGTAGCCTCTCTGTGCCTCAGTTCCTTCATCTATAAAATGGGGATCACTACTAACCTGACTGAGTTGTAATACTTAAGAGAATACATTAAAGTGCTCAGTAAGTGCTAGTATAAGAAAAAAATTCCCCCCCAAGATTAATTTTATGGTTATTTATAGAACCCTAAACAATCTGGTTATTTCACTTACTAAAGTTAATTTAAACAAACACTTTAAAATACCTTTTATATAAGTTTTAACAAATATCTGTGAAGTAAACAAAAAAACAAAAAGTAAAAACCTGTGAAGTAAAAAACCCACAAATATCTGTGAAGTAAAAAACAAAACAAAACAAAACAAAAAGTAAACAAAAAGGATACTCAGAAGGTGCATCATTTTAATAGGTTAGAAATATCTGGACGATATTTGTGCTAAGATATTTTAAACATAGAACCATTATTAAATAAAAAACAATAAAAACAGATACTGAAATAATTTCCTTTAGTTTGGTCAAGAAGGTCTGTTTTTTTATATAACAAATATTCTCAAATAAAATAAGCATATGTACCCTGAAATTATAACCATTCAGTAATAAATAAATTAAACCATTTACTTCATTAACTAGTATTCACCACTTTCTTTCTGTCTAAGAGGCAATGCAACACAGGAAAAGGGTTTGTCTTATCTGGCTTTGGAATTAGGCTTAGATTTGGTCCAAATCCTAGCCCCTATTCCTAAGTTTCAAGGTCTTGAGCAAGTAATTTACTTTTCTTTTTTTTTTTTTTTTTTAAAGATTTTATTTATTTATTTGACAGACAGAGATCACAGGAGGCAGAGAAGCAGGCAGAGAGAGAGGAGGAAGCAGACTCCCCGCTGAGCAGAGAGCCGGATGCGGGGCTCGACCCCAGGACCCTGGGATCATGACCTGAGCCGAAGGCAGAGGCTTTAACCCACTGAGCCACCCAGGCGCCCCGAGTAACTTTTCTGAGCATCAGTTTTCTGATCTGCAAAACAGGAATTACAAAGTAGGCTTTGCAGAGTCTATGGAATAAAATAATGCAAGAAAATCCTTTATACTGTCTGGCATATAGTAAGGAAGTCAATAAACGGCAGCACTGATCATTTTTATCCTTCATGTTTTAGCTCAGAAGTCGCCTTTTCAGAGAGGTCTTCCTGACTACCCTATCCAAAGCCACTCCTCTTAGTTTATTCTTTCATATCGACCCATTTACTTCCTTCATAGCACTTACCAAAATCTGCAATTACCTTTGTTTATTTACCTTCATGCTCAATGAAGTTCTGTAGAACTTCCCACTGTATCATCATCAATTAGAACAATGCCAGGCACCCAGTAGGTGGCCAACTATGTATCTACTTCATGTATGAAATAACATATTCATATATCAGGAAAAAGGAACTTTGCTTCCCTTTCAATTCTTTTTTTTTTTAAACAAGATTTTATTTATTTGAGAGAGAGAGAGAAAGAGAGCACAAGCAGGGGTGAGGGGCAGAGGGAGAGGGACAAGCACACTATCCATTGAGCAGGGAGCCCGATGCGGGGCTCCATCCCAGGACCCTGAGATCATGACCTGAGCTGAAGGCAGACGCCTAACCGCCTGAGCCACCCAGGCACTCTTTCTTTTTCAATTCTTTTTTTTTTTTTTAAGATTTTATTTATTTATTTGACAGACAGAGATCACAAGTTGGCAGAGAGGCAGGCAGAGAGAGAGGGGGAGGTAGGCTCCCTGCTGAGCAGAGAGCCCGATGCGGGGCTCGATCCCAGGACCCTGGGATCATGACCTGAGCCGAAGGCAGAGGCTTTAACCCACTGAGCCACCCAGGTGCCCCTCCTTTTCAATTCTTAATTAAACACTGCGTACGAGAAATTTTTGTTCTACTAAAACTACATATGCATTTCACCCTTTGACCCAGCAATTGCACTTCTAGGAAGCAATCCTAAAAATACACCAGCAGAAGTATTAAATAGGGTAATCATATTTCCATTCATTTCAGCATGATTTGTAATAACTGATGATTAGAAACAACCCAAATATGTATTTTTATGGAGGGATTCCTTTTGATAGATTCAGCTATAAAAAGGAATAAAGATACTTATATATTGTTATGGAGAGATCCTCGGGACATACTGTCAAGTGAAAAAAAAAAGTAAGGTGCAGAAGACTGTATATAGCATGTAACCTTATATGGAAAATTAGGAAAGGGGGGAAACACATATGCACTCTTATTTATATTTTCAAAAGATTAGGTTTGTTATCAGTTTTTACTAATAAAGATGGTTACTTCAGGGAAGGAAATCAGAGGGAGAAAAAATAGAGATGGAAGGTAGACACTCTGAATGTATCTTATTTTATATGTTTTTCTTTTCTTTTTTTTTGGAGGTGGGGAGGGGCAGAGAGAGAATCTTACGCAGACTCCATGCCCCAGCATGGATGGAGCACAACATGGGACTCGATCTCATGATCCTAAGATCATGACCTGAGCCAAAAATCAAGAGTTGGACTCCTAGGCGCCCCCATACATTTTTCTTTGGGATACCATATAAATATTTTATATACCGAAGACAAAATTCATTAATTAGAAAAAAGCAATCTCTAAAAATTGAAATGATTTGAATTTATAACGTTTGCATAACTACACAGTACAAAAGTTTAAATTACTTTATTATTTTTTTACATTTAATTTTATTTAATTCTAGTATAATTAACTAATTTAAAAAAAAAGAACATTCTGACTGGGGAGCCTAGGTGGCTCAGTTGGTTAAGCATCTGCCTTAGGATCAGGTCATGATCCCAAGGTTCTGGGATGAAGGCCCACATCGGGCTCCCTGCTGAGCAGGGAGTCTGCTTCTCCCTCTGCCCTGCCACTCCTCCCTGCTTATGCTCTCTTGCTCTCTCTTTGTCTCAAACAAATAAAATAAAATCTTAAAAAAAAAAGACATTCTGACTATACATTCCAAGTATATATGATAAAGGTATAAAAGAAGCAGAGAAATCTTAAACTGCATCCAACAGTCTTGTTACATGTAATTAACTCTTGATGCTAGTTTTACTGTGGTTTAAAGCAAACAATTGTGTTAATTTTAGGAAACAATGTCTCAGCATTAAAAGAAAAGAGATATCATTATAAAATCAAATACATCAAATAAAAACCTTATAAATTCTTTAGTTTGAACTGGGCATATTGGTAGGAACATAAGTTCCTTTTCTCTTTTCAAAAAACCAAACCAGGGCACCTGGGTGGCTCAGTTGGTTAAGCGTCTGCCTTTGGCTCGGGTATTCATCCCAGGGTTCCAGGATAGAGTCCTCCATCGGGCTCCCTGCTCAGCAGGGGAGTCTGCTTCTCCCTCTTCTTCTGCCTCTCCCCGCTCATGCTCTTTCTCTTTCTCTCAAATAAATTAAAAAAAAAAAACTTCAAAAAAACAAACAAAACCAAACAAACCAAAACTTATTTACCAGCCCTGTCTATGGGAAAGGCCTAGAAGCAATGACAGCCCAGTAACAATGAATACTATTAGTACTTGTATTTCTACTAAAAGGGACCAGCGTTTCTTAGAGAAATGAATGAGATTCCAAGTCGGAGGAAGTACATGAACCAGGGCTAATTTGACATGCTAAAAGCAAGAAATTACCAAAAATCACAGCGGTCATGTCAAATGACACAGAAGGCAGCCTGAAGGGGTATTCACTTAACAAAGGCGGGACAGTTTTGAGTGTTAAAAAGAATAATGATTACAGTAGATTGAAACACATCAAGTATAAACATCCACAATAATTTTTTAAAAGCCCTCATCACTTCAACTCATTTTGTGTTCTGAAAATTGAGAAACGAAAGGAGGGGAAAATCTAGCATTTTCCCTGCCCTTCCTATCTGGACTGTATTTCAGGAAAACCAAACAGTTAGTGATTTATTAGAATCCTCATCAACATCATCATCATCATCATCATCACCATAAAAAGGATCAGACTGATACCACCTAAAACCACTGAACTTCACTGAAACTGGAACAAATGGAAGTGATGTGCCTCCTGATGTGAAGCTGTAGTTGCAAGCAAATGGTACCACTTATGAGGCATTCTTACTAAAGAGACTGAATCCAAACTCAATTTCTTCTCTAACTTTATCAGATTCCAGGAAATACGGGGGGAAAGAATTACATGTGGAACACTACCACCAGGATAAAATCATCAAAATTTAAAATGTGGGGTAGAGGACTGAAAAAAGAAAGCAAAAAAAGAAGAAATAAAATGTGGGAAATCCTGCAGGACAAACAACCCAGTTCTTCAACAACTAAATAGCATGGGGGGGAAAACTTAGAGGAAGTAGCTTCTTTACAGAGAAGCTTAAGAAACTGAGGATTCATATCAACCAAATACAACGTGTGGGATCTGGTTGCGATTCTGATTCATACAAACTAATTTTATTTTTAAAAATTATTTATTTTAAAGAGAGAGAAAGAGCATGTACATGCGTTTGGGGAGGGGCAGAGGGAGATTCTCTGCCCCTCCCCTTGCAGCCTGTCTAAAAATAAATAAATAAAATCTTGTGTTTAAAAAAATTTTTGTTTTAATAAAATCTTTAAAGCACAAAATTTTGAGCCAAATTGGACAGGGACTATTAGATGTTACTAAGGAATTATTTTATTTTGTTCAGTATATTAATGGTGGGTTTTTAAAAAAAGATTTCATTTATTTATTTGAGAAAGAGAGAGAGCACAGAGCAGGGGTGGGAGGTCAGAGGGAGTGGGAGAAGCAGATGCCCTGCTGAGCAGGGAGCCCAAATTGAGGCTTCATCCCAAGACCCGAGGATCATGACCTGAGCGGAAGCAGACACTTAACTGCTAACCCACTGAGCCACTCAGGCACCCCAATGGTGCCATTCTTTTTTTTTCTTATTTACTGATTTATTTATTTTTAAGGATTTTATTTATTTATTTATTTATTTGACAGAGAGATAGAGAGCACAAGTAAGCAGAGCAGCAGGCAGAGGGAGAGAGAAGCAGGCTCTCTGCTGAACAGGAAGCCAGATGTGGGGCTCGATCCCAGGACCCTGGAACCATGACCTGAGCCGAAGGAAGCTGCTTAACCAACTGAGCCACCCTGGCGCCCCCCACCCCTTTTTTTTTTTTTAAGAAAAAATTTTTCTTAAAAAAAGAAAGGAAGGAAGGAACGAAGGAACGAAGGATGGAAGGAAGGGGGGGGAACAAGGAAAGGAAAAGGAAAAGAAAAGAAAAAGGCCTTCTCTGTTAGGATTTCCTTTAAAATACTCCAGCCAACAAGAGGAATATAACAAACAGCATGACACAAGGGAGTAGGGGTAAAACAAGAATTACTGAAGATGGGGATGTGAGCCCATCATAGCATTCTCTCTACTTTAGTTAGTATATGCTTGGAAAATCTCCACAATAAAAATATGCTTCTCTGGATATACAGCCTTTTCTCATTGTCACCACATATCATAATACAATGAAGAGTAAGCCAGGGAACAGAGCCCTGGGTAATTCACTCTGCAGAGGGCTTGGGAATGGATGGACAGGGAACGCTTTAGAAAGGGGGTGACTGTTCATGTCATGAATGTTTATCTCCATCATTAAAGTCTTTGGATGAGGAACAAATTACACATGAACAAGCAATCAAAAGCAGATTATATATATTTTAAAGTCTACCAAATCTAACTCAAGTTAAGCCTAATATTAAGGAGCAGCTGCCCTCCACCTTTTCTCTCTCTTAATTATTTAAGAAATCAAACTGACAAATCTAGGAGCACGGTTTTCAATTTATTCATAGAAGAGCCATGAGAGGTGCTCCCTGGCTCGATACTCTGCTTCTACAAAATTCTCTGGGAGGTGGAGAGAATGAGTCCTTGGTTCCTCATTTATTGAATCTTCTCAGGAAAACCTTTAGAGGCCAGGAGCAAGACTAACTTCAAGCTGTCAGTCCAAGAGTTAACAAGTTGCGAAAAGAGATAGCTTAATCTAAACTTTCAGTGGTCCAATGAAACTTCAACTAGTTTGCCCTCATACTGTCAACAACTGTGTATATAAATGATGACCTCACCGATCCTACTTAACTTTGAACACCCTTTTACTTCATAGATGATTTACACAATGTAAAACAAATTACTTGTTCTAGCTGATAATTTGATTTTTAATTGTTTGCACTGTGGTTTCATGTACATACAGTTCATGTTCTCAACCTGACCAGACAATAAATTCATCAATGGATGAGACCTTTTAAGATGATTTCCCTGATGGACTTAAAAAAAATGTACAATATACAGGAGCTATCCAGTAGGCCTTCATTTAAAAAATCTTTTCCCTCTAAAATCATGTAGTAATACATAGGTACGACATTTACTGCCTTCATATGACCATGAATTTCTTTTAAAACCACGTAACAATCAGGTAAGAGCTTGATTGTATGGCATGTCTACTTGGGAAGCAAATATGGTAGGTTCACTTTCCTTCCAATTAGAAATAACAGCTAGTTAACCTTCTGGGTCCCCTCCCACCTCCGAATACTTGGTTACAATGTTTCTAAATAATCTTATTTACAATATCCATGAATTATTAATTTAAAATGATTAGAACACAAAAATATCCTCAACCAGAAAATTACATATTACTGTGTATAATAGTGTGCATTACTGAAACTCCAGAGCTTAACCAAAACATAGTTAACATACAATAAACACGTATTAAATGAAAAAAACTGACAGTACAAGTAATAATTTAGTATCTTAAAAACAATTTATGGGTAGGGCCACCTTGCTGGGTCAGTCAGAAGAGTGTAAGACCCTTGATCTCAGGATTGTGAATTCAAGCCCCACCTGGGGTGTAGAGATTACTTAAATGAATAAATCTTTAAAAAAACACAATTTGGGGCCCCTGGGTGGCTCAGTGGGTTAAAGCCTCTGCCTTCAGTTCAGGTCATGATCCCAGGGTCCTGGGATCAAGCCCCATGTCGGGCTCTCTGCTCAGCGGAGAGCCTGCTTCCTCCTCTCTCTCTGCCTGCCTCTCTGCCTACTTGTGATCTCTGTCTGTCAAATAAATAAATAAAATCTTTAAAAAAAATAAAAAAATAAAAAAACACAATTTATGGGTAATCAATATAGTTAAATATAATGGGGAGACCCAGATGTCATAGATAAAGAAGATGAATAGATAAAGAAGATGTGGTATGTTTATGCAATGGATTATTACAAAGCCATCAAAAATGAAATAGTGCCACTTGCATAATGTGGATGAACTAGAGGGCATTATGCTAAGCAAAATAAGTCAGTCAGAGGAAGACAATTATCATATGATCTCACTGATATTTGGAATCTAAGAAGCAAGGCAGAGGATCATAGGGGAAGAGAGAAAGAAATGAAACAAGAGGAAACAAGAGAGGGAGACAAACTGTAAGAGACTCTTGATCTTAGGAAACAAACCAAGGGTTGCTGGAGGGGAGGGGAGTGGAAGGGATGGGGTGGCTGAGTGATGGACACTGGGGAGGGTATGCATTGTGGTGAGCACTGGGTGTTACGGAAGACTGATGAATCACACACCTGTACCCCTAAAACAAATAATACGTTATATGTTAATCAACTGAATTTAAATTAAAAATAAATTAATTAATTCAAAAAATATGATGGGGGAAATCTGGTTAATTAGATATCATAATGATTAATAATAAAATTTAAAATATTTTTTCATTAATATTATTTGTATTCAAACCAATACAGAAGAAGTAAAATGAAAAGAAGCATCTTTTTTTTTTTTTTTAAGATTTTATTTATTTGACGGAGAGAGAGCACAAGCAGGGGGAGCAGTAAACAGAGGGAGAGGGAGAAGCAGGCTCCCCGCAGAGCAGGAAGCCTGACACAAGGCTCCATTCCAGGATACCGGGATTAGGACCTGAGCTAAAGGCAGATGCTCAACTGACAGAGCCACCCAGGCACCCCAAAAAGAAGCATCTTATAGATGCTAGACCCCTGGTTTCAAAACCAGGAGGTTAGAGTTCTAAACTAGTTTCATCAAGCAGTCAACAAGTTCCTACTGTGTGCTCACATATACTCTTATAATTGCAGATGATGAGACACCAAAAGAGATCAACCAGTCTTCCTCAGAAAACCCCTCCCAGCTTCTGAGGGGACCAAAGTTGGCTCATTAACAGCTTAACTGTGCTCTGTGTAGATACCTGTAGAGAGCTTTGGAATCATGGGGTACTTTTTTCCCCTAGACCTTAAAAAGAGGGCTAAGTGGGAAGATCAGAACAGATCCATTTCAATATACTGGAGGTCTTTCAGATAGCTTAGTTAGAATCTGCTGTCTATATCAGTGGTTCTCAAAGTGTGGTCCCTGGGCCAACTCCATTAGCATCACCTGGGGAACCCGTCAGACACACAAATTCTTACGTCCTCATCCCAGATCTACTGCATCAGAAATTCCAGAGATTGGGCTCAAAAATCCATGTTTTAACACGCCTGTCGGGTGATTCTGATGGACGCTAAAGTATGACTACCACCAATCTACATTATCTAGGCTTTCTGATTTTTGTCTCTAGTTCTCTGTGGTTCTAATTCATTACCAAAAGAGAAAGCATGGTTTTAATATATGAAAGTTATGATCTGAAAGTTAAAAGTTAAAAACTGAAGAGAGTATCTTTTAGAAAGTATGAGCAACAATGGGAGAAATTAAAATAGTCAGACTCAGGATTAGAACTTTGTTTTTAAGTAGGCTCCTCATCCAACTTGGGGCTCGAACTCACAACCACAACATCATGAACTGCATGTTCTATGGAGCCAGCCAGGTGCCCCCCATGGGATTCGAATTTTTACTAAGACTTTAGCTCTATCTCTGTTATCACGATTGTGCTTAGTATTAAGGTTACCATACAATCCTTAATCTTCAGAATCTTGACAGAAGACAGACTGGAAAACAAACAATTATCAAACAATGTCATGAAAGCTGTAAGAGCAGCTTATAACACATTAAGAGGACAGGCATGCGCATACTTAATTCTGCACACGGTTTGGCTTGGATGGGCAAGAAAAAGCTTTAGAAAAAGGGGTGACGTTTGAACTGAGCCTTTAGAAATGTACTGCCTAGGAACACCTAGACAAGCTAAGGATAACTCCTTTTTAAAAGCTTTCCACTAGGCCACTGGTGTGAAATGCAACTGAATGTTATGAAATAGATCTTAAAACCCTTAAGTACCTGCTTAAAAGTCCTAAGTACCTGCTTAATTCCTAGCACTGTTTAGGATTTCTTGTAGCTACCAAAGTAGTATAAAACATGGCCCTACTTTTAAGAAATTAAACCACAAATAATGAATCTGGTCTATCTAAAATTTGGTAGAACCTAAGGTAATTTTAACTATTCTTCATCATATTCTGTTGAGCAAAAAAACTGTGACAGTCAACAACCACAACACAATTATCTATCCAGTGTCCTCTCCAGACTTAAGTTTTCACAGGATTTACAAAAAATGGAGACATCTACCATGCTTTTACACAGAAAGATTTACTCAAATACTTTTATTTTTTATTTGAAAGAAACAGATGCTTTACAAAGTCCAGGCTGGATAATGCTATCTTAATGAACTAAAAATCCTTGGGCTTGTTAAGATCAACCTGATCTAATTCTGTGAAACAGCCAAATTTTAAATCAGTTTTCCCCCCTATACTCGTGTTGATTTCAACAAACTAGCATTTCTGTAACCAAACATATCTGACTGAACCTCATGTTTTCAGAAGTAGAGAGACTTAAAAGCTAGCTCCCATAATTTGCTAAAAGTTTATTTTAATAAAGACTACTTAGTAAGTTGCCAGTAATCTAGCTCTGATTTGATTATGGGGTCCTATTTCTAATAAATAAACCTCCAGATCCAGAATTGAGTCAAAGGCCAGAAGACAATGTGAATAAGACACTTAAATATTCTTACTATTAATCACATTCTCTGAACTACTTTCTTAATAACTGCCCCAGTTCAGTGTAAGTTACTAGGTACACTCACTTCATTTGTACAATCAGTGACATGTCTTTGAGGTTAAAGTCAACACAGAAATTAAATTCTATATGCCAGAAGCTGTTCAGCATTCCAAGTCTATAAATTCTTTCAGAAAAACAAAAATGAGAATATGTAAGATTAAAACTAACAAAACAGAGGATATGACCTAATGTTGTCATTCAGCTTTTCATGCCCCCAAAGAGCCAACCAACTATAAATGAATTCACAATAAGTCATTCTTCTCCAATCGAGATCAGGATATGAAATATCAAACTCCAGAGTCCTCTGAAATGGGATCCAACACAGAGAGTGATGAAAGCAAACAGGGCATTTCACTCACTCAGTTTTTAAGTGACTCCAAAAGACAAAGGAGATATTACTAAATGGTTGAGTTACCTATTAGTTTAGCAAAATGTACTTAGATCATTGGATGATACATGTTATACTAAGTTAAAACTATACCCAGGGAATTCCAATGCAAATCTTAAGATATAATATACATCCTCACATCAAAGGAAAGTTTAAAATGGTGATGACACAAAACCTTGTACATGAATATTCATAGCAGCATTACCATAATATCCAAGAACTGAAAATAACCAAATGTTCATCAACTGATGAGTAATGTGGTATATCCATATAACGGAATACTATTTGGCAATAAAAAGGAATGAAACCCTGGGGGGCACCTGGGGGGCTCAGTCGTTAAGCACCTGCCTTCAGCTCAGGTCATGGTCCCGGAGTCCTGTGTTCAAGCCCCACATCAGGCTTCCTGCTCAGTGGGAAGACTGCTTCTCCCTCTCCCACTTCGCCTGCTTGTGTTCCCTCTCTCTCTCCGTGTCTCTCTCTGTCAAATAAATAAAATCTTTAAAAAAAAAAAAAAGGAATGAAATCCTTAGACAAAAAGTGCGTTAGTGATTACTTAGAGCTGATTGGAGGAGTGGAGTCGAGGGGATGGGAGAGATTGCTAATTAATGGGTATGGGGTTTCTTTTCAGGGTGATGGACATATTTCAAAATTAGACTGTCATGATGGTTGCACATTACTGTGAATATACTAAAAAGTCACTGACTTATATACTCTAAACAGGTGAATTTTACAGTATGTGGAAAGTATCTCAGTAAACCTGCTTTTATAAGCAGATGTGTACAGCTGTGTCAAAATTAAACACATAAGTGTAAAAGCTCCTTGGGCTCAAGTAAAATCCTTCATAAAAAGACCTCACACAGAGAATATGCAAGGCAACAGAACCTGAGTTTCTCTCCTAAAGACACCAGCATCCAGTTCTTACCTACAGCACAAAGGAAAATAGCCCTTTCCTTCTGGCTTTGTTCTTACTAAAAAAGTGATTGAAAATCTAACTAATCAATGTTTTTGATAAAAGATCTGGGCATTGGAACATTACTGCCATACACTTCAAGAGAAAATATACTTCATAAATTCCATTGTGTAAATTCAGATAACATCAGAATTTGTATTTATGATGTACTTTTAGGAAGCAAAGAAACTATATTTTGAATTAAAATAACTACAGTACTTAGATTATTTAGACAGTATGAATAATTATTTGAAAAATGTTCCTTTTGTTTAATGACTAAATATTCATCCCAGGAAGTCAGAATGCAATTAGATTTAATATAAGTAGATTAGATTAATGCAAATGCATTAAATGCAAAAACATTGAACAAAGCTATATATTTAAACACATCAAAATCCATGAAATGAAAGATTAAGGTTGCTATGAAAACTAAGTAATCCTCAGTACATGTAAATAATTGGTTAAATGCAATAACTGAATTAGCAATCCTCACTCACATCATGAGCAATGTAGGTAACTTCATTTGCACAAAAGCATTTAATTGTAGACTGTGTGCTCATTATAGTGTTATGCTCTGAAGATATTAAGAATAATAATGCTGATAGTTTCTGTTTAAAAATTGGTTCATTCAATATGTGTTTACAGGACATAGCTTTATACATTAGTAATGTTCACCTGTTCACATTCACATATTTTTTTTTTTTTTTAAAGGCCAAATGATCTCAAGCTTTTGTGCCTCCTCCTTTCCTCCTTTGGATTCCCAGATCCATCAGTTAATTAATTAATTAATTTATTTATTTATTTGAGAGAGAGCGATGACAAGTAGGCAGAGAGGCAGGCAGAGAGAGAGGGGAAAGCAGGCTCCCCGCTGAGCAGAGAGCCCGATGCGGGGCTCGATCCCAGGACCCTGAGACCATGACCCGGGCCGAAGGCAGAGGCCCAACCCACTGAGCCACCCAGGCGCCCCTCACATATTTTTTTTTTAAAAAGATTTTATTTGTTTATTTGACACAGAGAGAGAGATCACAAGTAGGCAGAGAGACAGGCAGAGAGAGAGGAGGGAAGCAGGCTACCTGCTGAGCAGAGAGCCCGATGCGGGACTTGATCCCAGGACCCTGAGATCATGACCTGAGCCAAAGGCAGAGACTTAACCCAGTGAGCCACCCAGGCACCCCACATTCACATTTTGAAGAGATTAAAAGATTCAGGTAATCACTATAGAAATTAACACAATCATTCCTATGGTATAATTTCTCACAGGGTCCCTAAGAACCTCCATAATCGTCACACTAGTCACTTGGTTGTTCCTCAGTCCTGTGTGGCTATTTGAGTAGAATCATTTTCTGATCTGAACACATTCTTCCATTCTTAATATATTTGTGAGGCAAAGTTCTCACTTGTTCTGGTAAGTACCATCTTTCCTTGGTGTTAACGTGACATCATGCTTCCGACTCCTTACTTAGAACAAGCTGTATCCTACTCCACAAATCACATAACTGCTCAGTCCTAGGTTTCATCTGACTGGCCTCACTGTAGTGTTTATGTGTTAATTACACATTGTTCAAAATGTATAGCACACCCAGTGAAGAGTTTGTGCTGCTGAATGGCTAAGACTACAATCGCCAACATTTTTTTTTAAAGAAGATTTTGTTTATTTATTTATTTGACAGACAGAGATCACAAGTAGGCAGAGAGGCAGGAAGAGAGAGGGGGAAGCAGGTTCCCTGCTGAGCAGAGAGCCAGATGCGGGGCTCGATCCCAGGACCCTGGGATCATGACCTGAGCCAAAGGCAGCGGCTTTAACCCACTAAGCCACCCAAGCACCCCAATCACCATCATTTTTGAGTGGTGATTAATATGCTGGGTACTATTCAAAGTACTTAACATGTGTTACCATTATTTAAAATCCTCACAACAAATAGGTATCACTTCTGATTTCCGTTTTACAAATGAGGCAGAGAAAGGTTACTTAACTTGCTCAAGTTTACACAGCTAGTAAGTGGTAGAGGCAGGATTAGAACCCACATGCCTTAACTCCAGAGCCTGTACTCTTAGCTACTTTGCCACAGTATCTTCCCGTGGTTCTGACCTAAAGGAGTTCAAAGACTAGAGATACAGATATCATTTATTGAATAGTTTTATACTGGCTGTAACAGCAATGTACAGAAGCACAGGAAAAGGGTTAGGAAAAGGGACGAAACATTCCGGTGGTAAGAAACAGCATTCAGTCTTCCAAACATTCCAGGTATAAATTTCCCAAGAGCATTATATGTTAATGAAAAAAAATGATGGGAGAAAAAAAAATTTCCCAAGAGATGTGAATTAGATTTGTCTTAAGAATTACAGTGATACAGGGGCACCTGGGTGATACAGTTGATCAGGCGTCCGCCTCTTGGTTTCAGCCTGTGTCATGATCTCAGGGCTGTGAGATTAAGCCCCACATTCGGATCTGTATTCAGTGTGGAGTCAGCTTGGATTTCTCTCTCACTCTGCCCTGCCCCAAAACATAAATAAATCTTTGGGGAAAAAAAAGAATTAGTGATATACAACTCAACACCCAAAAAACAACTAATCCAATTTAAAAATGGGCAGAACACATGAAGAGACATTTTTCCAAAAATGACATAGAGATGGCCATCAGACACATGAAAAGATGCTCAACATCACTCATCATCAGGGAAATACAAACTACCATGAGATACCACTTCACAACGGTCAGAATGACTAAAATCAACAACACAAGAAACAAGACGTGTCGGCAAGGATTCCAAAAAAGGGGAACCCTCTGGCACTGTTGGTGGGAATGCAAACTGGTACGGCCACTCTGGAAAACAGCATGGAGGTTCCTCAAAAAGTCAAAAATAGAACTACCCTGCAACCCAGTCATCACAATAGGGGTGTTTACTCAAAGAATACAGAAACACTTATTCAAAGGGATACATGCTCACTGATGTTGACAGCAGCATTATTTACAATAGCCAAATTATGGAAACATCAACTGGTGAAGGGATAAAGAAGATGTGGTATATATATACAATGGAATATTACTCAGCCATAAAAAAGAACAAAATCTTGCCACTTGCAAGGATGTGGATAGAGCTAGAGAGTACTATGCTAAGCGAAATAAGTCAGTCAGAGAAAGACAAATACTGGATGATTTTACTCATAAGTAGAATATAAGAAACAAAACAAATGATCATGAAGGGAGAAAAGAGAGAGGCAAACCAAGAAACAGACTCTTAACTACAGAGAACAAACTGATGGTTACCAGTGGGAGGTGGGCAGGGGGGATGGGCTAAATAGGTGATGGGGATTAAGGAGTACCCTTGTGAAGAGCACAGGGTGTCGTATAGAGGCACTGAATCACTAAATTGTACACCCCAAACTAGTATTACACTGTATGTTAACTAACTGGAAACAGTTTAAATAAAAAGTTTTTAAAAACTAAAAAAAAAAGAGTTACAGTGAAAGACATATGAGAATACTGGATCTAAATTCACTTTCCTATTTCCGGGTCTACATAAAGGCACTCTTTACTCACATAATACCTGTTTACTACTTTTTAGATAACTTAAAAAAAAAAAGTTTTTAGTATAATGGCTTTTGTCTTCTTTCTAGTTCATGACATTTACTTGGGTTTTCTTTAATGTTTCTCAGTAAAATGTACAATTTTCTCCGTAAAGGTTTTACAAAATTTTTGGTAGATCAAACCCTTAAGTATCTTAAGTTCTTCTTAAATTGGGAAGTTATCTTTTATTTTTTATTATTTTTTAAGATTTTTATTTATTTGATAGACAGAGATCTCAAGTAGGGGAAAAGGCAGGCAGAGAGAGAGAGGAGGAAGCAGGCTCCCCGCTGAGCAGAGAGCCCGATGAGGGGCTCCATCCCAGGACCCTGGGATCATGACCCGAGCCAAGGCAGAAGCTTTAACCCACTGAGCCACCCAGGCGCCCCAGAAGTTATCTTTTAAAACTGTGTTATATTCTACTTGTTGCTGGTGTATAAAATACAACAGACTTCTGTTTTTATGTAATCATTTTATAAAAACTGTGATTTCAGATTGGTGCATTCTATTCAATACCACCAGTTCGCCAATCAGAAACATCACATGGACCACATTTGTGTTGTGAGCCCATATCTGAATGAACCCAACATCTGCTTTGTCTTTGTGTGCCAAGAAAGAGGGATGATGGGATAACATCATCTGTAATTCTTTAATTACTCTGCACTTGAACTATTTCTATGCAATTTAAACCATTCTCATGTTTCTGCTATGACTTTAAGTGCAGTCAGAGTGCAAGAAAAGTTGAGCCCCCAAAAGGTTGAAAAATTAGTGAGGAATATGGTGCAGCAAGAAAAAAATGCATCTTCCAAAAGATGATGCTCTCACACTCATCTCCACTACTGTCCCCTACCAAATCTTCTTTTTTTCCCTTGGTAAACACAATCAAGTTTCATTACATTATGTTTGTTATATAATCTGTATTTACATACTTTCAAATTATTCTTTTAAAAAGATTTTATTCATTTATTTGAGAAAGAGAACACAAGTGGAGGGGAGGGGCAGAGAGAGGGAGAAGCAGACACCCTGCTGAGTAGGGAGCCCAGTGCAGGGCTCAGTCCCAGGACCAAGGTCATGACCTGAGTCAAAGCCAGATGCTTAACCAACTGAGCCACCTAGGTGGAACTCAAATTTTATTACTTAAACCTATTGTCATTTTTCAATTTATACATTTTTCTACCTACAAAATTTGTTTGGATATCTTAGGTTCGGATGGAATGCACCAGAGTTTTTCCTACTAAAATCAATAAAAATCGTTTTGTAATTTTTCAGAAGCACATTCAAGATAACAGAGAGGTAGATATATTTATTCAAGTACTGGTTCTATAAAATGTGTCCCATCAGAAAATGTGTAGACATTCCCTTGAAGACTCCAAATCCTCCCCTCAAAATTCAAAATAAATTTAAACACATTCTTTGAAAGTTAATTCTTGAGCTTTAACTTACATACAATAAATTGTACCCATTTTAATCATACAGTTTGATATTTAAAATTGCATAAGTGTCATGTAATCAAGATACAGAATATTTATATCAATCGAAATCATTCCCTTATATCCTTTTACAATCAACCCCAATATCACCACAGTCCTAGGCAACCACTAATCTACTTTCTGTCTCTCCAGATTAGATTTGCCTTTTCTATAATTTCATTTGAATAAAATTATACAGTAGGTACTCTTCATCATAACGTACAATACATACAACAGTATTACTAGTTTGTTGCTTTTTAGTGCTGAGTCATGTTCAATAGTGTGTATATACAATAAAATGTTTTCTCATTCACCTGTTGATAGGCCTTTGGGATGTTTCCAACTTATGGCTATGAGAAAAAAACTGTTGTGAATATTTTGTACAGTCTTCATACAGACATATGTTTTTATTTATCTTGAGTACAAAATTATGAGTGGAACTGTAAGGCTAGATGGTGAATGTATGTCTAACATTATAATAAACTGCCAGACTTTTCCAAACTGGCTATACCATCTTACATTCCCATCAGCAATGTGTAAGTTTCCAGTTATTCCATATCCTCCCTAGTACTTGCTATCATGCATCTTTAATTTTAGCTATCCTAATGGGCTTGTAGTAGTATCTCATCGTAGTTTTTAATTTGCACAATTCCCTGATGACTAATGATGTTAAGCACACTTTCACATGCTTCTTGGCCATTATTAATCTTCCATTTTTAGATTATTCATCTCTCTATTGTCAAATAAATTAAAAAATATATTTTGGGTAAAGTCCCTCATCAAGTACAGTTGATTCTCATTATTCTAGGTAGTTATGTTCTATAATATCACCATGAACAGTAAATTAGCAAATACTGAGCCACTGCTCCTATGGGAAATAACAGGCTAGGTTCCTGAAAGCCTCTGGTCACAACATTTTCGTCAACCAGTCAACACAAAACCTTGTTTCTGTTTAAAGACAACTAATTTAATAGATATTGCTGAGTCACTGACATTAAACTCCCAGCCAACAACACTATATAACTCATGCCTGGAAGAAGCTTACCTCATACGTGTATTTTTGTCGCTAGGTACTATCACAACCTTGTACTTAGGAACATGGATTTCACTTCAGCTTTGCACTATGGGGCCTGTTCTGAATCACAAAATCATCAACAAAAAGAATAAAAATGCAAAATACGTGGCACTAAATCAATAAATAGGCCACAAAAGTGACACTTGTATGAAAACTAAAACAAGAAGGCAGAGCACCACTTTGTTTGACACTAGCTGGGAGCATGCATGTAGGGCAACTACAATTTTTGCCACCCTGTGCATTTCCATAAATGATCACGAAAGCACCAAGCATATGGACTTTGGGGTTTTAATTTTAGCAAATAGGTGAAATTGCAAACACAGAATCCATGAATGAGGTTCGAGTGCGTATGTGTTGCAAATATATTATCCCAGGCTCTGCTGATTTGTCAGTCTTCCTGTGATCTGTCTTTTCATTTTCTTAAGACTTTGAGAGAGTCTTAAGAGAGACTCGAGAGAGCTCGAGCATACAACAGAGTGGGGGAGGGGTAGAAGGAGAAGCAGACTCCCTGCTGAGCAGAAAGCCTGATGCGGGGCTTGATCCCAGGACCCTGCAATCATGACCTGAGCTGAAGGCAGATGCTTAACCGACTGAGCCACCGAGTGCCCCTGTCTTTTCTTTTTTCTTAACAGTATCTTTGGAAGAGGAGAAGTTTACAATTTTGAAATAGTAAATTTATCAAGCTTTGCTTTATGGTTCATGCTGCCTCTGTTATCTAAGAAATCTTTGGCTATACCAAGGCTGTGAATATTTTCTCTTATGCTTTTTTTTTTTTTTAAGATTTTATTTATTTGACAGAGATATCACAAGTAGGCAGAGAGGCAGGCAGAGAGAGAGGGGGAAGCAGCCTCCCCACCAAGCAGAGAGCCCGACGCGGGGCTCAATCCCAGGACCCTGAGATCATGACCCAAGCCGAAGGCGGAGGCTGAACCCACTGAGCCACCCAGGCACCCACCCCTCTTATGCTTTCTAGTAGAAGTTTTACAGTTTCAGGTTTTACATTACATCTGTTACCTATTTTACATTCATTTTTTTATGTTGTGAGGTAAAGGTCAAGGTTAATTTTTTTAAAAGATTTTTTTGTTTTGAGAGAGAGAGAGCATGAAAGAGGGGGAGGGGCAGAGGGAGAGGGAGAAGCAAGCTCCCAGGGAGCCCGACTTGGGGCTCAGCCCCAGGACCCTGGGATCATAACCTGAGCTGAAGGGAGACGCTTAACTGACTGAGCCTCCTGGGCACCGTGTAGATTCCTTAAGTTTCTCTGTAAACAATCATATCATCTTTGAATAAAGACAGTTTGGCTTCTTTTCCCATCTACAGACATTTAATTTTTTGTCTTTCTTTATTTCACCAGTTATGATCTCTTGTAAAACATCAAATAAAAATGCTAAAAGCAGACATCCTTGCCTTGTTCCCAATCTCAGGGAGAAAACATCCAGTCTTTCATGACTAAGTAGGATGACAGATGTTTTTTGTATATCATATAGATTTTAACAATAGGCATAAGTCCAGAATGCTTAGTATCTTCCCTGGGATTTGTAGCAGAAAGAATGGGTTTTCAGAAAAGGAAAGGGACTGAAGACTGCTCAATTTTAGGAAAGGAAGGAAGAGAAGCAGAGCTTATATAGTATGGACTACTCATCATTTTATTTTTACTATCAAGTTCATTCAAACTAACCCCTCCCAATCTTTTTAATCTCTGTTTCTAGTAAGAAAGAAAATGGAACATTCAAACTCCAAAACCACTTGTAAAATGTTAAATAAGATACTGTGGAGTTCACCTCACCAAGAATTTTTTTTTATTTTTCTTTTGTCAGATGTAATTTGGCAAAATGTAGCACTATAAATTCTGGCAGGTAATTAAGTAAACTAATATTTCATATTTATCTTAGATACACACAAAAAGGGAAGAAACGCTCACTAGTAATTGTGAATTGGCTTGAGAATCTGAAGAAGATATAAAACCCCTAAAAATGAAAAAAAAATCCTAAAAATGTGAAAAAGGCTAGTCTTAGTAAAATGTAGATGAAAATTACATTGACCCTTGAACAATATCAGGTAAAAATCCACATATAACTTCTGACTCCCCAAAAACTTTTCTTTTTTAAAGCTTAGGAATTCTCCTTTTTTTTTTTTTTAAGTTTTTATTTATTTATTTTCAACAGAGAGGGAGAGACAGCAAGAGAGGGAATACAAGCAAGGGGAGTGGGAGAGGGAGAAGCAGGCTTCCCACTGAGCAGGGAGCCCGATGTGGGGTTCGAACCGAGGACCCTGGGATCACGACCTGAGCCAAAGGCAGATGCTTAATGACTGAGCCACCCAGGCGCCCCTGACTCTCCTGAAACTTAATTACTAATAGCCTACTGTTGACCAGAAGCCTTAACAGATAACAGATAGCATAAACAAGCTGATTAACACATATTTTGTATGTTACATATATTAAATACAGTATTCTTACAATAAAGTAAGCTAGAAAAAATGTTATTAAGAAAATCGTAAGAGCGGCACCTGGGTGGCTCAGTGGTTTAAGCCTCTGCCTTCGGCTCGGGTCATGATCTCAGGGTCCTGGGATAGAGCCCCAAGTTGGGAATCTCTGCTCAGCGGGGAGCCTGCTTCCCCCTCTCTCTCTGCCTGCCTCTCGCCCTACTTGTGATCTCTCTCTGTCAATTAAATAAATAAATAATCTTTTAAAAAAGGAAAGAAAATCACAAGACAGAGAAAATACATTTACAGTACTGTACTGTAAAAAAAAAATCCATGTGTAAGTGGACTTGGGCAGCTCAAGCTTGTATTGTTCAAAAATCAACTATACTTAACTTTTCTGAACATTGTTAATTGGAAGTATTACCTAGCTTTTCACAAGAGGGCAGCAAGAAGCTTTTCAGTGTAATAAAACTCCTATTTGAAAGGTATGATGGAATTTTAAGCTCTTACATAATTATTGGGACAATCTGTAAAAACCTTAATGAACACAAAGGTGATAAAGATTTCAGGAAGTGCGAAAACTTATCTACCTTTACAAGAGCTTATTAAGTTGCCAAGACAAGTAATATAAACATTTGATCCCTCCTTCAAAGACTTTATTTTGATAATACAAAAGATATTCTAAGAATGAATAGACCAACAAATAAACAACCATTAAGACAAAGTACGATAAGGATTATAATACAGGTAAAGAATGAGTGCTATAGGAGCCCCAAAAGGTAAAGAGCATGACCAAGCACTACTAAGGCCTGGAACATTCATAGCATTAAGCCTGAATTGTGTCTCAAGTGTGAATTAGATATGGACAAGTGGAAAGAGAAGGCCAAGGCATCCTAGATGACAGTCACAGAAAAGGACAAGACATAGCATACTCTGGGAGAGAGAAATGAGGTACATCCTTTAGAAATCCTCACAGATAAAGGTTAGAGGAAAGTATACAGCCTGGAAGTACAGGTTCCCAGAAGTGTAAGAAGAGACCGAAGCTAGAAATTTTTACACTGGATAAATGTAAAATATGATATTTATTTTTTTTAAGATTTTATTTATTTATTTGACAGACAGAGATCACAAGTAGGCAGAGAGGCAGGCAGAGAGGCAGGCAGAGGGCGGGGGTGGGGGCGGAGGGAAGCAGGCTCCCTGCTGAGCAGAGAGCCTGACATGGGAATCCATCCCAGGACCCTGGGATCATGACCTGAGCCAAAGGCAGAGGCTTTAACCCACTGAGCCACCCAGGTGCCCTAAAATATGATATTTAATTTAAAAGAAGGACTATGCAGGATGGAAGGAGACACATCATTTGATAACAGAAAAACGTAGAGTTTTTGGTTGATTTTCAAGTTCAGTATGAGCCAGCTCTGGAAGAGGTAAGTACCAACCAACAAACACAAATCTTAGTTTCCATTAAAAGAAGCAGTTTCCAGATCAAAGGAAATCACAGTACAGTGCTCAGGGATCAATCCACAGAGTGCTGTATTCAATTTTCATTGTCATATTTTAAGAAAAATGTGGATAAATTGGAATCTATATCCAAAGAAAGGCAACCAGAATGGTTATTGCCACAACAGGAAGTTAGAGACCATGCTGGTTTTATTTACATTTAATTTTCCCTTTCAAGCCTGCTTCCTTGTCTGTCTTCCGGTTCTAGGCAACGGGAGAATACCACTGAGTCACCTCACTTGGAAACCTGGGAAGACTGTCCTGGATCCTTTCCCTTCACTCTCATCTTTAACTGGTGACTCAATCTTGTTGAGTCTCTAGCCCAAACAGCTCAGTCAGCCACACTTTCTGCCACACCACTGCCTTATTTGAGGTCTTCTCCATCGTGCCCCGGATTCAAACTGATAAACGAACTGATCTCCCAGTCTTGACTTTACTCTCTCACATTCTCAACACTACAGCAACTAAACATGGACACCAGCAACTTATTTTGCTGTTGAAAGCAAAAAGAATAGGTTCTTTAACTCTCTCGGTTGAAAAGGATATTTGAAATCACCTAATCTAAGCTCCCATCTAATCCTGAACAGCATCTGGGAACATTCCAGAGAGGGCTGAAGAGCTCTGCCTAAGCATTCCCAGTGATAGGGACCTTGGTACTTTTTGAGAATCCATTTAATTTCTGGACATTTGGGAAGTTCTTCTTTAATACTGTGGCAAAAAACAAAACAAACAAACAAAAAAACAACCACAAAAAACAAACCTCTAACTTCACCCCATTGTTCCTAACTCTCTCTGCTGGAGCAGGGCACAGATAAATGCCCAAAGTTAGTCGAAGCAGACAAAATGGAATGCAAAGGTTCTAATCAAAAGTAAGGCAAAAAAGGCGAAGTATCGGGGACAACTAAGTCAATAGAGGACAGTCCCCGAATACTTTAAGAGCAATAAAATGAATGCCTTAGCATCTTCCTTGACACTAGGATTCTGCTCAAACCCAGAGGGTTTACAGAAATTATACAATTCTTTTGTGCCTCCAGATATTCAGTATTTCTTCAGATGAAACACACAATAAGGAGAAATAGCATGTGATTCTATAGCCAAACATGGGCGATCCATTAAAAAGACAAGTGACAGCTCAACCCTCTCTCCAGGAACATTTGTCACCTACGCCTTTACCCTTCAGGGATTTCAGTTGAATGACATTTGCTGTAGGTTGATAATTAGTTTTTCTTCCTTTCTTTTTCTTTTTTAAAAAAAAAGCATAGGAGGCCAATGTTGGCTTCTTCCCCATGAGAGACACTAGCCTGAGTGGTTTGGGGAATATATGCCTTGATCAGATTTGCACTATGACTCCTGAATGCATGAGCCACCCCAGCAACACCTGCTCTCCTGACAGGCCACCCGGGACTAGCAGCAAAAGGATCCGTCAATTCCACTCTCCCCAGAGAGATCACCCAGACCCGTGGTAAATGTACAGTTGAGTGCCAAGTTAAAAAGTAAAATTCCATCCACCAAAACCTACCAGTTACCAGAGGTCAACTTAGCATAGCATTTAATTTTTTTCCAACTCATTTGCAATCGAACTAAATACAAGAAAAGGCCACTTATATCGAAGGAGGAAAGATGGGAGGTAGTGAAATTCCTTAATCAAATCCAGTCACCAATATATCGCTAAGGGCTTGCTCTGGGGTTCTATTTCTCATCACAGGGTGGAAATACAGTTGCTTCCTACCCAGAAACTGTCTATTACTTACTTTGTATTATAGTAAGTTTGGGCAAGCAGATTTTATATACAAAAACTGAAAATACATAAGCAGTCACATTTTATTTTTTAAGATTTTATTTGTCAGAGAAAGAAAGAGAGAGAGAGCGCACAAGCAGGAGGAGCGGCAGGCAGAGGGAGAAGCAGGCTCCCTGCTGAGCAAGAAGCCTGATGTGGGACTCCATCTCAGGACCCTGAGATCATGACCTGAGCCGAAGGCAGATGCTTATCTGACTGAGCCATCCAGGCATCCCAGCAAATCACATTTTAATTCAAAGTAATTAGTTTCCTTTTCATAAAGAGAGGTAGACATCTTTTATTCTGGCCTATCCATATACATTTTCTGTTTAGATTTCCATTTATTTTTCTATTAAACATTATTTAGCTTTGTCATTCTAAATGTTACAAGATGCAGTCTCTGTCCCTCTAATTACCTATTTCACTTATTCTTAACAATGATGTTCTTTCCTTTTTTTTTTTTAAGATTTTATTTATTTAACAGAGATCACAAGTTGGCAGAGAGGCAGGCAGAGAGAGAGAGAGGAGGAAGCAGGCTCCCCACCGAGCAGAGAGCCCTAAGCGGGGCTCGATCCCAAGACCCTGGGATCACGACCTGAGCCGAAGGCAGATGCTTAACCCACTGAGCCACCCAGGCGCCCCTATTTTCTTTTTTTTAACTTAAAGTTATACAAGCACATGTTTCAAAAATCAGTTCTATGAGGTTAAGAAAAACAATAGTTTACCTTTAACTCCTCCTCAGTGGTAACCATTTGACCCTGCTTAGTTGATTATTTTGTATTACCTCTAGTCTCCACATGACTAAATAACACACTTATGTTACTATTGCTTGATTTTTCCATTTGAGGCATTATCTATTGACTTCCCCAAATATAGAAGGTAATGATTTAGTTCCTTTCTCCAGCCCCACCTAAATTCTTCCCAATACATGTGCAAGCATCCCATCTCCTATCCTCTCATATATTTTAACTTTACTTAGATCAATATTCATATTCTATATTATTATGATTATATAAATGCTATTTATAGCTAAGCCATTGTAATAAACTATGATTACCTTTCCTTTCTTGCATACTTTGTGTTTTCTTTGGGTTTTTTAATTTTATTTTCTTACAATATGATTTTTAAGTAACCTCTAAATCCAATGTGGGGCTTGAACTTCCAACCACAAGATCAAGAGTTGCATGCTCTACCAACTGAGCCAACCAGGGGCCCCTTCTTTGGGTTTTTTAATTTGCGTGGTTTTCAATGTACTTACCTCTAATTCAACCACAGTCTATGCCTACCTGTTGTCTAAATCTTAAGATATTGAGAGGTATCCTGTAGTTTATCAAATTCCTCTTCCTGAAGAAGTCTCCAATATCATCTAATTGTCCTCTGTGCCTGGTATGCAGCAATCACCCTGGGAAGCTTACCCTCTCACCTTAGGGAGCTCCTGTTTCTATAGCTTATGTCGTCTTCTTTCTAGGCTTATTCCCTCATGACTTCCAATAGTTCCTAAGAGTTTGTGGGAGGTCAATTTTTTTGGATCTTCCATGTCCAAAGTGTCTTTATTTCATCTTTTCACTTGAGTTGGCATTCTAGGTTGAAAATAATTCTGAAGGCATTGCTCCAATGGTCTCCAATGCTGAAGACATCCTGATTCCCATCCTTTGTCTGAAACTGTTTTTTGTCTCTCTTCTCCAGAAGCTTCCAAGACCTCATCTTCTTCTCCAGAGTTCTGAAAACTCATAATGATGTGTGCTTTGGAGCAGGTTTATTTTCATCTATTTTGGTTGCAGCTATCAAGACCTTTCAGACTGGAAATACATTTCATGTCTTTCAATTTTGAGAAGTTTTCTTAATGTATTTCATTAATGATTTCCTTTCTATTTCCCTTTTTCTCTTTCTGGAACTCTTACTATTCAGATTTTTGGCGCTCACAGATTGGTTCTCTTTTCTTTGCTTTTCCCTTAGTTCATGTCTTTTTGCTCCTTTCTCTTTCCTTAACTTCTGACAATATTTGTTGAATTTTTCATTCCCATCACATTTTTAATTTCCATGAGCTCTTTCCTGTTCTCTGTATAGTCATTTTTAATAGCATCCTGTTCTTAATTATGTTTGCAGTATCTTCTCTATGAGTTTTGCATAGTCTTTTTTCTCTGAGCTGATTTTTTCCATTTGTTCCTTTCGTTATTTAAATGTTTTATGTCAGGGGCTTTTCTCAAATGTTGACAATCCGTCACTGTTTTTTTCATGTGTAAGAACAGGGGGACTAAAAAGTCGCTTGAAAAGTCTAAGAGTATAGCAGTTGGACTCAGTGACTGTAAGCTTCCCTGCAGTATGACCAAGCTGTTGGGTTGTAGAACTTCCAATGTCAGTACCTTTATTCTTCTTGGGCTGGTCAGATTCCTCTCTTCCACCTTCCTGATTGAAGGGTAAAAGCCTGGTTTGTGGAGGATGGGGTGGTCTCAGCACAGAGTGTACATAATTCCCTACATTTTCAGTACCAAAACCCACCCTTGCATGGTCTGTATCCACCAGTTGAGGAATCACTTTGTTTTACCTTCTCTAGAAAACAAAGCTCCATTCTTTTGTGGGGTAAAATGAAGCAGGTGATCTGGGCATCTGACTCTTCCTTAAGCAGACTTCAGTGAATTCTCCTTATTTAAACCATCTCACCCATCCACCTGATACCAATCTTTAGTCCTTTGGTGGATTGTGAGATATGAAGTGGCTTGGTTCTTGGCTTTCTTCTTTTTAGGATTATTTTTCTTAGGTCTGCTAGGTTCACATATTTACCAGCTTCCAAAATTTTATAACTGTTGTCCTCTTTCCTTACTCTCCTTGAGGGCTTATATCTTTCTTTAAAAAAAAAAATTTTTTTTTTAGTAGGGTTTGGGGGTTTGGGAAAGGAAGAAAAGCAAATGTGTGCATTAAAACCATCAATGGGTGGCTCAGTCGGTTGAGCATCGGATTCTTGACTTCAGCTCAGGCCATGATCTTGGAGTTGTGGGACTGAGCCCTCTGTCTGGCTCTGGGCTCCATGGAGTCTGCTTCTCTCCCTCTCCCTTTGCCCCTCCCCTCGACACATGCACACACACACACACATACTCTTTCTCTCTCTAAAATAAATAGATAAATCTTAAAAAAATCAAATCAAATCAGATCATCATTAACCTGGAAGCACTCTCTCCCCAAATTTATTGTTCACTGTACATAGATACCTTCCAGCTTTCTCCATGATTGTAACTGTTTTGTCATACTCCCCACTTCCACCTTGCTTTTGTCTTTACACTTGTAATATTAGCTATAGTCTTTCTAAGGGGAAAGAGACAGGGGATAGCTTCTGAAAAATGGAGAACAGAATGGGTAAGTACCGGGGCGCCTGGGTGGCTCAGTGGGTTAAAGCCTCTGCCTTCGGCTCAGGTCATGGTCCCAGGGTCCTGGGATCGGGCCCCGCATCGGGCTCTCTGCTTAGCAGGGAGCGGGGAGCTTGCTTCCTCTTCTCTCCCTGCCTGCCTCTCTGCCTACATGTGATCTCTCTCTGTCAAATAAATAAATAAAAATCTTTAAAAAAAAAAAAAAAAGAATGGGTAAGTACCTATCTGTTCTCTGATTACCTTGAAGACTGTTTCCATTCCTTATTCTGTAAATATAAAAAGATCCCATCTATTTAACAGACATTTGTACAATACAGTTTGGTTTTTTAAAAAAGTGGATTTATTCTAGACAGCACATAGTTAGGTCTTGACTTTGATCTTCTTTTCTTCCTTTCTTTTTCTCTCTTTATTTCTTCCTAAAGCAATCTCTAAACCCAATCTCAAATTCACGACTGGGATATTAAGAGTCCCATGCTCTTATCTACTGAGGCAGTCAGGCATCCCTGCACAATACTGTTTTGTAATATACAAAAATAATATAAAGCATGGTTCCTAGCAGCAAGGGTCTTGCAATTTAGTTGGGAAGATAAACATAAATAGCAAGTATTAATGCTTGTTGTGGCTTAAAAAAAAAGAATAATAACAGTTCAAGAACAACAAAATGGTTAGAAGACAGAATTAGTCATAGGAAATTTGGAGAATTCAATGGGATTCAGAGGTTAGGAGAGCCATCTTCTATCCATATTTATGTTCTGTCTTCTAATTACAATCTAATTTTTCCTTAATTTTAAATCTTTGTTAAAACTTATTAATTAAATAACATCTGTTGGGCGCGTGGGTGGCTCAGTTGGTTGAGCGACTGCCTTTGGCTCAGGTCATGATTCTGGAGTCCCAGGATCGAGTCCCACGTCAGGCTCCTTGCTCAGCAGGGGGTCTGCTTCTCCCTCTGACCTTCCCCCTTTTAGGCTTACTCACACCCTCTCAAATAAATAAAATCTTTAAAAAAAAAAAATCTAGGGGCACCTGGGTGGCTCAGTGGGTTAAAGCCTCTGCTTTCGGCTTGGTCATGATCCCAGGGTCCTGGGATCGAGCCCCACATCGGACTCTCTGCTCGGCAGGGAGCCTGCTTTCCCCTTTCACTCTCTGCCTGCCTCTCTGCCTACTTGTGATCTCTCTCTGTCTGTCAAATAAATAAATAAATAAAATCTTTTAAAAAAATCTGTTAAGGCCCTCTGCGTGAAGTAGCCAACGGAAGTTCGGTGGACATTTATAGCTAAGTCAGTCACTGGCTGGGATGGGACTGTCAAGCCTGTGAATGCTACCCAGCCAACTGCAAAAGTTATAGGTGTAACCTGCTTTGAGAAAAATAAACATCTATTAAAAAATGAAACTGTTCATAATGCAAAATGAAATTATTTAATTTGCAAGACTGAACTTTATACAAAGCTTTTTTTTTTTTTAAGATTTTATTTATTTATTTGACAGACAGAGATCACAAGTAGGCAGAGAGGCAGGCAGAGAGAGAGGAGGAGGCAGGCTCCCCACTGAGCAGAGAGCCTGATGCGGGGCTTGATCCCATGACCCTGGGATCATGACCTGAGCTGAAGGCAGAGGCTTTAACCCACTGAGCCACCCAGGCGCCCCTACACAAAGCTTTTACTCACTGTGCCAGTTATACATTTATCGCCTCTCCACTCCTAACTTGCCTTTCTCTGCCTGCTGTGTGATACATGGGCTGGACGGTGCAGCAGGCGCCATTTCTCCTCGGTCAGCTGGCTTGATGTTAAATTTGCCAACAGAGAGGGGACTGGTGGGAGACCGTGAGGCTGAAGCAGAAAGAAAGAACTTTCCTTCCTTTTTACAGAGTCTGGTTTTCTCCATGGGGACCAGCAGCTTGTAATCTTGGGGGCCCCGCACTGCTCACCCTGCCCACAGAGGCCCTCGGTCCCGTGGCAGGGCTTGCTCTGGCTCGGATTATTCACCACCACAGGGCAGCTCCTAAAAGTCACCAGCAGAGTAACCCCTGGCAGTTGGCAGCATGTCCGCTGGCAGCTGCGTCCTCTCTTCAGAGGGCTGAATCTCAGCTTTGTGGGACCTCCTTTAATTTTCTAACTTCCTCTGCAGTGCACTCTCCTTCAGCTCTGGCAGAAGTGGCTTTCTGCAGCGTCTACCCCTGCACCCCTCAGAGTCTTCTTCTACTCCTCTCCTTTCACCCAGTTAACAATTCAACACCTCTTTATATCAAATTTCCCCTGTTCAGATTCCTCCTCATTGGATTCCGGCTCCTACAGTCACCCAAAGAGACCAAACAAATGGAACACATATGATACCAAGTAAAAACAGCCCCCAAATCTTAATGTTAAAAAAACAAATTCTAGCAGTTACTGTTATAAATCTAGAGCAACCCCCCAACATCAATTCTGAATAAGACAACCATAAATATAAGGTCACCCAAACCATGAGTACTAAGCACTGAAGAACGAGAGTAAAGGGCCAACTATGTCAGAGAAACTTCTAGATTCTGTTGTGATAAAATTACAAGATTAGTGGCTGACAAGAACCCAATAGATGAAAGAACCTGATTATAAGAAAGCATTTAATAGTGCTTCTCCTGGCATCTTCCTTGCAAAATTAATTAAAACTAGCCAGGATATATGAGTCTCATGAATTGAAAACTGGCCTCAAGACCGCAAGGAGTGATTATAAACTGCCTTAAATCACATGGAGGAAAGTGTCTGGTAGAATGTCCAGAGAGTATTAGATTGGTTATAATCCAGTATTTCCATTAGTGCTTGGGAAAGTAAAGAGTAAGTTAATTAATGTTTAGAAGAGATTCACTTGAAGGGATTTGTAAAAACCAGTATGGTCTAAAGTAGAAAAGATTTAGAAAAGTGAGAAAGATGTACAGAAGGTAAACTCTTTCCCTTTATTACAAATAGTTAATATAAAAAGTAATTTTCATGCAGTGATCTCAAAACCTCCGTATGCAAGTGGGACTACCTACAGTTGACAGAAAAGGACTGGAGGTTTTTAGCTGGGTTAACTAAGAACAGTATCCACCTCGGGGGATCTAATTCCTTTCATTCTATAGAGATTATAAATTCATGGAGAGAAGAGTGTTTGGGTCTATAAATAATCCTTTGCATAGCTACATCATACGGCAGCTTGAGTTAATGCCAGAATTTCCTTTCTGTGTGGATTTGTAGATTTGCAAATACACAAAGGCAGAGACAAAACAGAAGAAGTTAGAGCGGCAGTAACACTAGCAGCCAAAATGAATTTTTTTTTAAAAGATATCACTGATGCCTTAATAAAGAGATGGCTTAAACCCAGAAATTGTCTGGCCTTTCCCCTCCTTTCCTGCACGTTCCTGGCACCTATGTGTGCATCAGGCACTGGGGACCCAGTGGAGAACAAAGCTGACACTCTAGGAGGGAGAAGTAGATTGTGCCAGTAGACTGTATATCATGAGCATAGGAGCGCAAGTAGGAATAATCTAGTCTAGCAATCACGTATAGCCTTCCGAAGGACCTGCAATGCATTTAACTAAGCCTGGAGTTTGCTTTAGTCACTATGTGGACTCCTTCTCAAGGGAGTGAGTTGTCAATGCTAATCTCTTGCTATGGGACAGAAGATGGTCTGAGTCTTGCTCTCAAATTGCCTTCATCTAGTCAAAAGGCATCCCAGCATCTGTTCTTCTTGAGAAATTCAGGGCTCTAACAATGCTAGCAAGTCATAATTTAGTGAGGAAAGGGCTGGATTAATCTCCTCCTCCACCCATACCCGTACAGATACAGTATGCTTCATGTTTCTTTCTAGTAGTTAGCTGGGTAGGGGGAAGACAAGTACTGACTTTAAGAAGTGACATTCGAGGTAGTGCTAAGCACTCCTCAGGAGAGCATTCAGGATCAAGATCAGAAGCCTTCCCTAGTTACTGTGGTCAGAGCACTTAGGCCATGTTCAGCAAGCAAGTTAAGGAGCAGAGGCTTTGGAATCAATCACACAGGGCTGAGTTGCAGTCTTGACACTGTCATTCAATACCTTTCTTCATCTGTCCAATGAGGATAGTAACAGTGGCTACCCCCCACAGAGGTGGTATCAAGATACGGATAAGGAGCTGGGCAGAGCACCAGTTACATATCAGGAAATGTAGGTTGCTGACGTTAATAAGAAACAAGACTGTATCTGAATGTGATGGGCTATATAAGTAGCAGACGGACTAGATATGGGTTAAGTTGCATATGCCTACATTGTTTATTAAACCAATAATTAGCTAAATAAAAGTGATATTTATTTCTTTATTTTTTAAGATTTTACTTATTTATCGGACAGAAAGACAGCGAGAGAGGGAACACAAGCAGGGGGAGTGGGAGAGAGAGAAGCAGGCTTCGCACTGAACAGGGAGACCAATGTGGCCTCAGTCCCAGGACCCTGGGATTACGACCTGAGCCAAAGGCAGACGCTTAACGACTGAGCCTCCAAGGCAACTCTAAAAGTGATATTTAGAATGTCGCATGAGTAAGTAAGACACAACAGGCTGAAAGCAAGTATTTCCCAGCCCCAAACAGTACTTTTACTCACATTCTCTATTCTGGTTAATAAAGCCAGTTAAAAACTACTCAAGTTAGAAACAGTTATCTGAAACTTCTGCATCACTGCATCTTTTAAAACTGATCTTCCTGCTTCTAGTGGTCTATGAGTCATGAGTACCTACAATGTGCCAGACCCTAAAAAAGGGGGAGGCACCTCTGATCCTGTCTGAGATAAGTATACTTTCCTAGTGCTTTCCAATAAACTGTAATCTCAAGGACAAGAACGTTCTTTTTCTCTATAACCTCATACTCAGCAGAGTATGTTCACACAGGAGGCACTCACTTATTTACTGAGTGATTAAGTGAAAAAACAAACACAACCCTTTCAGTTACTATTAACTTAGAAATTCTTAAACATGGGTCACTCTTTTGATATCCGAACAGAGCTTAACCTTGACTAGGTATCTCACTCTAGAAACACTGCCTGTCTTAAAAACAGTAGTTCTTAACCATTTAGGGCTCACAGACTGGTTAGACATACGTAGTTGTCTACACATAGCTATTTCCTCACTTAATCTTTGTTAACAAAACCCTGATTTTATTTGGGTAAAGGGTGAGCATGTACTCAGGGGAGACCGGGCTCCTTCCTAGTTCTAAGGAGGAACCAGTCTTAGTCCATCTAAACCAATGATGGTAGGTAGTGTAATTTCTCTTGACAATGGTTAGTTTAGGCATAGGAGCGTGACTAGCACTGTTCAATGGCATGCAAGGGGAAATCTGCCTCAGAGCTTCTGGGGTTTTTCTCACTGATAAGAAGAAGTATGGCGGAAAACAATTCTCTTTTCTATCTTAGGATAGTGTTGTCAGCCAATGATGTCCAAAACTGTAGCAGCCACCTTGCAAACATGATGGAAACCACCTAAGGCGGGGGCGTGCGGGGGGGGGGGTGTGTTCCAACACACTGAAGTGACATGGCAGAAAGATGGAACTAACAGGGGTCTCTGGTGATAATGTTAAGTAAGTGAATTAACCTCCCCCCCCCCAAAATGAAGTACCTATATGGAACAACTTTATCCTTTAGGCCACTCTAGTGGGTTTTCTGTAATTTGCAGACAAAAGCATCCTAACCAATAGAGAGCCTATTAGTTTTCTGGGACTGTTGCAACAAACTACCACAAAGTGGTAATTTTAAACATTAAAAACTTATTCTCACAGTTCTGAGGCTAGATGTCTGAGATCAAGGTATCAAAATGTTGCTTCTTTCTGAGACCCATGGGGAAAGGATCTGTTCTAGGTCTGTCTCCTTGGCTTTCAAGATGACTGTCTTTGGGGCACCTGGGTGGCTCAGTGGGTTAAAGCCTCTGCCTTTGGCTCAGGTTATGATCCCAGGGTCCTGGGATCAAGCCCCACATCGGGCTCTCTGCTCTGCGGGGAGCCTGCTTCCTCCTCTCTCTCTCTGCCTGCTTCTCTGCCTGCTTGTGATCTCTGTCAAATAAATTAAAAAAAAAAAAGATCTTAAAAAAAAGATGACTGTCTTCACACCATCTTCCCTCTATGTATGTCTATCTCTGTCTACATTTCCCTCTTGTATAAGGATACTAGTCATAGTAGACTAGGACCCATCCTACTGACCTCATTTTAACTTGACTATCTTTAACTTGACTCTATCTCCAAATAAGGTCACATTCTGGAGTACCAGGGGCTAGGATTCTGACATATCCTTTTTAGGGCCATACAGTTCAATCTTTTTTTTTCCCCCTAGTTTTTAAGTTTTTAAATTTTTTAAAATTTTATTTTATTTTTCCAGTGTTCCAAGATTCATTGTTTATGCACCACATGCAGTTCAATTCTAACACAGACCTTTAAAAAAGTCTAATGAAAGCCATTAATACTCTCTGCAGAGAAATATACATGTATAAGCATACACATACAATTTTCTTTAAATTTCAGGAGATTCATGGACTCTTAGGTTAAGAACCATACCTACAGTATCTTCCTGAGCAAGACATGCACCTCAGCATTAACTCTACCCATACAGAAACTAAAATTAGTAATTGCCTAGGTAACACTATTACACTGCAGGTAGTTCTAAGGGTACTATGTTATATATACAAAGGAAGGAAAGAGATAGTTTATTGAATGAAGGTTATGCTAAGATCACCAGCTTTAGGAAAGGAAGTTACCAACAGTCTTCTCTTACAGGGATAAAGTCAATATCCTTTATTTAAAATTTTTAGGGATTATTTGGGTAAGTTTTTTTTAACCTCAGAATTTCTAGTACTAAATTTTTGTTATAATTAAATGAAAATATACAATCTACACTGAAAATTATTAATACAAAAAGAAAACACATTTTATTTGCATAAATCTGTTAGTGTTAAATAAGGCTTAAAACTTAAAATAATTGAGATCCAACCACTGGGAATACAGAGCCTTTAAAATGTTGCCTTCCATGGCCCCAGCAAACCTGCATTGTCAAAAAGGGGAAAGAGTTCTGGAGCCCAGAAAAATGGCAGGAAACAAAAGTTAGGGCAACTGGAAGGAAAACTAGAACCATCTAAGTACAACATGAATGTAATGTGCAACATGTGAGGGACTAGAAAATTCTGAAATTTGCAGTATTTAACTCTTGAGAACTAGCATTCAAAATCATAAAGGGTCATTTGTGAACTGTGGCAATCAGATTAGGTAAGTTTGATTTCTTTGCCATTTGCAACGACATGATGGAACTAGAGGGTATTATGCTGAGGGAAATAAGTCAATCAGAGAAAGACAATTATCATATGATCTCCCTGATATGAAGAATTTGAGAGGCAATGTGGGGGGTTTGGGGGGTAGGGGAGGAAAAAAATGAAACAAGATGGGATTGAGAGGGAAACAAACCATAAGAGACTCTTAATTTCACAAAACAAACTGAGGGTTGTTGGGGGGAGCGGGGGAGGGAGAGGGTGGTCAGGTTATGGACATTGGGGAGGGTATGTGCTATGGTGAGCGCTGTGAAGTGTGTTAACCTGGCGATTCACACACCTGTACCCCTGGGGCTAATATTACATTTTATGTTAATAAAAAATAAAAAAATTTTAAAAAGTAAGTTTGATTTCTGCTCTCTAGAGAAACATAACTTAAGGTAGCAGTAATGACAGGGACAGCAAACAGACTCTTTCTTTCTTACCATTAAAGATCGACTCAAATCAAAGTTAAATTACAAAGTGAAATACATAAGCACAAATGATTAAAAATTTGACCATCAAGCTACCTCTTAAGTTGAAACAAAGAACTGGGAATGTTTGCAATTTGGCAAACAAAGCTCTTAATTATTAAGACTAAGAAGTACATCTTTTCTCCCATGGGCAATCCTCAGAACCACCAAGTGGAGAACACTAAAAGGTAACAAAAATGTAACTCTGCCTGCGGGAATAGGGAGACACTACATGGAGAGACTGGGATTTGAAATCACCTTGGAGGATAAGTGTAAGTTTTCCAGATAAAATTGGAGAGAAAGGCTAGGTCAATGTTAAGAAAGTCCTTTGTGAGAGCCTGAGGAATCTGAATTTTGTCTTACAAATAAGACCCAAGGAGCCAAAGAACTTTTATAAGGAGTATGACAAAACTAACTTCATTTTTTTTATATTTAAAGAAATATTTGTGGTAGCAGAGGACAGACTTTCTAGCTGTTGACCACTGCAACTAAAAATGCCACCCACCTAACAGATGCTCAATACTTGTTGATAGACTTACTGACTGAAGCCTTATGAAACAATTATCAAAACATGTAGACTGACAGATAAACAAAGGTTAGTCCAAAAAGCCGCTACTGGGTATTCATACACAGAAACAAAAGTATTTAGGGCTTGATGCTTGTGTTTTGGTATTGCTCAAAAAGGGGTATTATGATCTGTAATCAAATGATGCCAATTCTTCTTTTTCTACATTAATAAGACTTTATCTGGCTTAAAATAAAACAAAGCAAATCAATAACCTTATCTAGAGGAAATAATACCAAATAAAATAGCATCTAAAATACCAATTTTTATTTCAGTGTGTAAGCCTTTTTCTTGCTTGGCTGTACAGTCTCCAATCATCCCTGAAATACAAGTGATTGGGCTCTTCTGGACCCACCAGTTAAGGGGAGGGAACATTTATCTACCGTCAATTCATGGGACACTAATCTCCTTCCCACTCCTCTGATTACAAGCAAGCAGGATGCTAGAGGAAAGGCCTCAACAGAAGCTTTAAAAATAAATAAATAAACCCAGCCCCTTCTGCTCCAGGAATACAGAAAAGATTGGCATTAGTACAAGAGAAAGTGATCTGTCCAAACAAAAGCCAATCTGAAGGAGGAGTAAACCCCACAAGCTAGCCTGGCATTATTGGTAGGAAGATAGCACACTTGTTAAAAATGTATATTTTAATTTTCTGTATTGCAAAAGGCCCCAATTTGCCCAGGGATCTCGCTAAGCTGCCATTTTCTACTACGACAGAGTCTAATCTTTATTTAATGGATTTAGCATCTATCTTTACTAGAGTGGTCTCTAAGGAAAAGGGGAGGGGAGAATGAAGGGGCAGAGAAGAGATGATCAGATCCCCCCTCCCCCTTTCATCCATCCGGCGCTCATGTTTGTGTTCAAAATTCAATTACCTCCTTATTGATACTTCACAGAGATATTTAAGCTGCAAACATGAAGCCCTGATTTCCCAAGGGGCCATGCCCCTCTCTATTTCACTGCTCTGCTTCCCCCTGGGTGAATTCCTGAGGCGTCCATATTAATAGGTAATCAGTCACAATTCATTTATTAAACAGCTAGCAAGGTTTATCAGCCTGCCCTGATTAGCCCGAAGAAACCACTGAATTCCTAATTTATTTATGGAAATGTAAGTGTCTTTCTGAATTCCATTCAGGAGGTGCAGGAGTGTTTTGGTCGCCGCATCCTGCAATGTAACAGGCAGCACCAGCAGCAAGCGAGCTTTCCAGGATGAAGAGGGGCGACCAGAAGGCAAAGAGCCAGGGACATACACTGCAGCGATTCTTCTTCTGGCCATGGGATTTGGGTCCACATAATCCTTGGATTAGTACTTATTTGATTGCTTTCTGTTTACATAAAAGAGTTGGAAATGTTGTCACTCGGCAGCCATTATTATCCACTGTAACAAAAATCAATCTCAGGGATGCTGCTTTTTGATTGGCAGAAAAGTGGCCCTTAATGGAGTAGAATTGAGGACCTCGGTGAGTTAAAAGACAATCATTCTCAGCAGAGTTAAGACACCAGGCTGGAACAACAAACCCAAACCACGAAAATAATACTTTGCAAACATTCGTCTTAGAATAGTAACTAAACCAGATCCCGTTTTAATCTTCTACTATTCTAGGCTACAGTGACAAAACAGCTTTTCAGATGATTTCCACAATTCTAATCAATTAACAATTCACCCAAAATTGCCCATTACTAATTAAAAGGCCAATTCAGATTAAATAAAGCTCTTAAGAGTAACATTAAAACCCATGCTAACTGCCCCAATAGGTGCAATTAGAAAAGAAACTGTTTTGGGGACATGAGCAGATCGTACAACCTACACTCTTGTTTTCAGCCAGAATTAGGACTAGCTTCTTCTGAAAAACGATAAAATACAAAAAACATAAAGAATGTAGCCAATGTTTCAATGCCAACAAAGAATGTTAATGCTTATCTTTGTTTGGGTTATCCACAGCCAATATTTTCAAATCCCAACCTGCCTTCTTCAGAGTTCACTATGATTTAGAGCAACCTCCCCATATAACCTAGCGTATGCAGTGAAAGGTAAACCATAATCTTAAGAAAAACATCAAACCCCAGTTGGGGAACATTCTACAATGCACCTGACCAGTTAGTCCTTAAAACTGTCAAGGTCATCAAAACAAGGAAAGCCTGAGAAACTGTCACAGCCAAGTGGAGACTATGGGGAGGTATGATTACTAAATGTAATTATGATATCCTGGATGGGACTCTAGAATTAGGGCAAAACTAAGCAAAGCTTAATAAAGTACAGGAAAAATGTTAAATAAAAAAAAAGTTCATGGGGTGCCTGGGTGGCTCAGTGGGTTAGGCCGCTGCCTTTGGCTCGGGTCGTGATCTCAGGGTCCTGGGATCGAGTCCCGCATCGGGCTCTCTGCTCGGCAGGGAGCCTGCTTCCCTCTCTCTCTCTCTGCCTGCCTCTGTCTACTGTGATCTCTCTCTGTCAAATAAATAAATAAATCTTTAAAAAAAAAAAAAAGTTCGTGAAGTTCATTAATTGTAACAAATGTGTAACAAGGGCACCTGGGTGGCTCAGTTGGTTGGGCAACTGCCTTCGGCTCAGGTCGTGATCCTGGAGTCCCATGGGATCGAGTTCCGCATCGGGCTTCCCCTGGTCAGTGGGGAATCTGAGTCTCCCTCTACCCCTCCCCCATCTCATGCTCTCTCTCTCTCTTTCTCTCCCTTTCAAATAAATAAATAAAACAAATGTGTAACAAATGTACTATCATAATAATAGGGGAAACTGGGTGTGGGTTATATGGAAACTGTCCTTTATAATTTTCCCATAAATATCTAAAACTATTCAAAAATTTAAAAATCTAACTAAAAAAAAAAGAACTGACAATACATAAACTAAATTATATGGTGGCCAAAACATGAATAAGTAATTTTTATATTTTTACGACAGAAGGTTGAAGATATAGTTTCAAAAAGCCATTTTTCATTAAAAACAATATTTTTAGAATAGTGAAAATAACACATTTATAAATGAAAATTTTCATATATATTTATTTGTACTTACCTGACAGGAGCAGCAAAAACATTTAGTTATTAGTATATTTACTTTATCAGTTTTAAATGTATTCTCCCAGGGGACACCTGGGTGGCTCAGACGGTTAACCGTCTGCCTTCAGCTCAGGTCACGATCGCAGGGTCCTGGGACCCAGTCCCAAGTCAGGCTCCTTGCTCAGCAGGGAGCCTGCTTCTCCCTCTGCCTGATGCTCCCCCTGCTTGTACTCTCACTCTATCGGACAAATAAATAAACAAAATCTTAAAAAAAAATTTTTTTTAATGTATTCTCCCAGAAATGTTATCTCTATGCGAAATGTTAGTGAGTATTATAATTACAATAAATGGGAAATCCCCTAAAACACACACACACACACACACACACACACACACACACACAAATATACAGAAAAGAAAAAAAGCAAAGCAGTTGTAATACGGAAAAATAAGTAATTGGGAGGGGTGTTTGGCAAAGAAAATCAAATATATCCTCAAAACAAATATTAACACTCTTCAGGTTGTGTCACTGTGACTTTAGGTTGTGTTGATGTTACTGTTCTTCTCCTTGGGTTTGAGTCATCAAGAAATGATTTGCGTGTGCTTTGACTAAAGATGAAACAGGCTCAAGTCAGGAGGACCAACCCTCCCCATTCACAAATTAACAAATGCATACATTAGGATTCTGTTAATTACTCCATAATGAAACATAATTAAGTTCTAAGGCCCAATGTCTTTATTTGAACTGCCCAATACATAAAAATGCAACATATGGCCCTAGCTTCTAAAATACTAGCTAGGGAAAAAGTAAAAACTGAAGTGCATCAGGCAGGTATAGCCTACTACAAACAACGGCTGTGGTCAGATGACATGGCCTTGATTCACAGCTCTTGGGTCAGTCCAAACCTTTGCAGACTACAAAATAGAGTCAATGGTCCAACCTACTCCTAGAGTAGCTGTGAAGCTTTGGAAACTATGCAGTTAAAGCCCTTAGCACAGTACTTGTTAGCAGGTACTCATATAAGGATGGCTTTTGAACATACGCTTATCAATGTTTCCCAGCTAGCACCTGATCACTACAGGCAGAAAAACCTGAGGAAACAAACAGTTAATTGAACAGTAATAAAAATCAGAGTCTATCCGCAGAGTTCATTAACATTAATACAGCACCCTTACAGACAATGCACCTACTTGATGCACTTAACAACCTATATGCAAGCCAAAGCAGTCATTTACACCTGTATTTCACAGATAAGAAAAATTAGGCAAGTTAAGTGATTTGTCCAAGGTCAATAGCTAATAATGAGCAAAGTCAGATTTTGATGTAGTTCTTCTGGCTCTGTCTAGTTTGATCGTTGGTCTCCCATTCTGCACCACAGGCACGTTCTGTCCTTTGGCTGATAACTCTTGACTTCTCTGGCATATTACTCTGATCCATGTCAAATTCCTTACTACCAGAAGTCCTATAATGCCACAGGATTTCTTAAACCCCACTGCTTTCATCGAGTACTACCATTTTAAGAAAATTTCAGTACAAAAAAAGAGAGACTATTCAAAAAACAATTGAGTTGTATTAAAATAACCAACAAAAACAGACTGGTCAATCACTTTAATTTTTCTTTTAATTTGTGCTCAAGTACACCTAATCTCCTCATCAATAAATTTCATTGACATCCTTGTCCAAGGCAGTTAGTCATTATCTCAATCTTGACATACATATATTCCTACATACAAGACAGGGGGGAAAAAAAAGGATGCTGCTCAAATTCTTCCGGAATATTCTATGCATTAACACCCACTTAAAGTAATACTACATTAAACAAACTTTCCATTGCAGGCTATCATTCTGGGCTATTATGAGGAGAAACCTGTCCTCTACATTTGCGGACTCTACATCTTATGGGTTTATTCAAAATAGTTCTTAGCAATACATGAAATAACATGTAACATGAAGAAAAATATTAAAATGTTATTTCTGGTCTTGTTGTCCCAGCAGGTGACCCTTTACCATTCCTACTGAAGAAAGTTGCTGAGAGTTACCCCCACATATCCACATGTTAACTAAAAACTTCAAAGGGAATACTGCCATCTACTGAATCACATTTATCACCATTCTGTCTCTCTCACAGGGATACCTAATTTAATGGCTCTCTGGAACAAAATTTTTAATACTAAAGATGCTTATGTTAAAAGCAAACTTTTAAGGCACAAAAAGTTGTATACATTCACAGCTACCCACAACAAAAATATCCTAGAAAATAATTCCTATTTTCTTATCCAATGACATAGGGCCTGCTCAAAGCAGTATTTTGAAATCTGGCTGGAACACTATTTAATGCCTGACAACTTTCTTTCGCGAACTTCCCATATCAAACCATTTCAATTTAACAACAGCTTAGCTATTCAACTTCAGAGTGAATTACTTTCACTTTTTATCTCAGCCACTATTTGTCTTCAAAAAAATTTTTAGTTAATTTCTGAAGTGCAGGATATAGACAGAAAAATGTACAAAGCACAAGTATATGTGTGGAATTTCACAAAATGGACACACAACCACATCCATCTTTATAGAGAACCATTACCAGCCCCCCAGAAGTTTACCTTCTCACACTCCCTCCCAGCCACCACCATACCCACAGTACAATCATTATTTTGATTTATATCATCATAGGTTAGCTTTGCTTGTTTTTGAACTTTATATAAATGGTATTGTATAATACGTACTCTTTTGTGTCTATCTTTATTTATCAATGTTATGTTCCTGAGACCCATTCATGTTGTCTCATGTAGCAATAGTTTGTTCATTTTCAGGGCTATATAATATTCTACCATGTGACTATATCTGAATTTATCTGTTCATTTTACTGTCAACGAACTTTTAGATCATTTCTAGTCTTGACCTATAGGAACAGCACTATTCTGAATATTTCTGTATGCATCTTTTGGTATACAAATGTTTGCATTTCTATTTTTAGAGTATATACCTAGCACTGGAATTGTATTAAAATATTTGTGTATATGGTAGGACAGAATATATGTATGATCACCCTTAGAAGATGCTGCCTGTTTTCCAAAATGGTTGTAGCCATAATCATTTGCTATTTAAAGTCTCATATTTCTCAGCTAACCTTTCAATTGGAAATTGTTCCCAGTTAGAAAAATTGTGGACACTTGGAAGCAGGTTGGGAGTATTTAGGGGAAGAAAGGTCAGAGAGTTGTTAGGATCATTACTAGAGACCTTCCCAGACTCTTGGTTCCCCCTTGAGGACTATGACCTATAGACCACAAGATGCTAGAAGCCTATCTGAGTCTGTATCCCATGTCACTATACCCTGGTACCAATTAACAGAAGGTTTCTCCCATTCAGGTTCTCCTAAACACTCTCTAAACCCTAATCAATACCTCAAACTCCCAGATAAACATATTGTACATTTTTGAGCACAAGCTAAATTGTTCTAGCTAGAATTCAGTTTAATACCATAACTTCCTTCCTGACTACATGGAATGAGTTTTAATGTAGTTTCTGAAAAACAGTATTAGCAGAATTGAATTAGAATTACTATAATGGGAACCCCTCCTCCAAGATTTCTCCTATTTACAGTGACAAAGACTCTTGTCAATAATATGAGAATGCCGTGCCTAACTTCACTAGTGTACTGATTAGGACTGGTAGAGTCTTATCTCATCATGATGTCTCAACTTGAAGGCAAAAAGTAGACAGCAGCCAGAATATTTTAATACCCATGTATTTAGAGAATTGCTCTATGTCAGTCTAATCATTTTGTAGAGTTATAAAAATATCTGCTACAAAAGTGGTCTTGTAAGGATGTGTCCTAATGTAGCTGAGGGTAATAAAACATTGCAGTCATGGGTCAAAGTATGCCAAGTCAGAACTGATATACACCAGTGTTGCTGTGGGTTTAAAAAACTGTTTTGGCTAATCTTTTTAAAGGACTCTTGTTTATGTAACCAAGAATTAGCTGCAAAAGTAACCAACTGCTTCAGTGCTTCAACAATGAGTTGTGCCTAATGAAAATTCAGAAATCATTACCACATGTCATAAGGAGGTAACAGTCAGCATGTAGAAGACTAAAAAAAAAAAAAAAATCAATGTATTTTTTAAATTAAGGGTCTTTGAGACTCTGATGGGTAGTAAATCCATTCAACACAGAAAGCAGAAATAATCAAAATCATTGTCAAAGTGCAGGTCAAACTCACCCTAGGCCAGAGATGCTTGACAGTGGCTACTTTCTTCTCTCTTTGTTATCACTTTACAGGCTAAACAGAGAAAACCGATAGAGGCGACTGCATGGCTCAGTGGCCAAATTTTGATAAAAGGTCACTTTGCCTCCCTACTTAATTACTTGTCCATATGTAAATAAATAGACAAATAGGTAATGCCTTTTACTGTCCTAAGCAAATCTGGGCTGCTGGTGAGGGAAATTAGTATGAGAAAAGAGGATTTGTGCAGGTTAATCAAATAGTAACTGTTAAATGGAATGTTACATTTTACATGGAATCTTACACTGTGGAGGAAACCAATTTGCCAATGATGATATATAAAATTTATTTCTTGGGGCACCTGAGTGGCTCAGTTAGTTAAACATTTAGTTCGGGTCATGATCCTGGAGTCCTGGGATAGAGCCCCACCTCTGGCTCCCTGCTCAGTGGGGAGTCTGCTTCTCCTTCTGCTCCCTCTCACTCTCTCTCTCAAATACATAAAATCTTTAAAAAAATAAATAAAATTTATTTCTTTCATTCCAGTTTAAAATTTTTTTTAAAAGACTCTACCCAACCACCTTCAACCCACTATGAGCCCTCATTTCCGAACTTCTATGGTACTCAAGTGACAATCAGTACATGCTCTTTTGTACTGTGATCTTTTTACGTATTTGTCTTGTCACCCTAATCAGACTATAAATAGAAGAGTTTGTGTGTTTTTGACATCCAGGGTCTAGCACATTGCTTTTCATAGAAGGCCATTAATAAATGTTTATTTATTGTAATATCTAAATCCTAAGAAACAGATGTGAACCCTTAGTAGAGTCAGATGTTACAATAAGTAATAATGATGATCAAGAGATTATTTCAAATCTACTTTGGGAAAGAATAAAAGAAAAGGAGAGATAGAAAAGACTCATTCAAGGGACGCGTGAGTGGCTCAGTGGGTTAAGCCACTGCCTTCGGCTCAGGTCATGATCCTAGGTCCTGGGATCGAGTTCCGCATCGGGCTTCTTGCTTGGTGGGGAGCCTCCTTCTCTCTCTGCCTCTGCCTGCCACTCTGCCTGCTTGTGCGCACTCTGTCTCTCTCTCTCTCTGACAAATAAATAAATAAAATCTTTTAAAAGGAAAAAAAAAAAAAAGAAAAGACTCATTCAAGAATTGAAGGGAGTAGAATACAAAAATCATTATACGTCAAAAAAAGACCTTCAGTAACACAGACTGGATTCAACTCTGATTTGTGTCAGTCGAGTGGACAGATGGAATGGTCTTGGAAACTGCCTTTTTTCTTTTTTAAGATTTTATTTATTTATTTGACAGAGAAACAGTGAGAGAGGGAACACAAGCAGGGGGAGCAGGAGAGGAGGAGCAGGGTCCCCACTGAGCAGGGAGCCTGATGTGGGGCTCAACCCCAGGACCCTGGGATCATGAACTGAGCCAAAGGCAGACACTTAACAACTGAGCCACCCAGGCGCCCCTGCCTTTTCTTTTCTTTTCTTTCTTTCTTTCTTTTTTTTTTTTTTTGCCTTTTCTTTTCTAACAACCTTTCCTAATTAGTGTCCAAGTCCTACCTTTGGTGAATACTAGATGATTTGGATCAATAAAAATATCTCCGGGCATGTGCTTACAATGGCATTTGGTACATAGCCTGTGCATCCTGCCCCTCATAAGGACAGCTGCAGGAAGGGTGGGCACAGGAAGGAAAATGCTCCCTCCTGTGAACTGAACTGAGCATGCACTCCCCTCTTACCATCTTGAAAAGTGGTAAGAGAACAAAATAAAAGTTCAAGATAGCTTTACCTTCTCTGGCTTACCATGATAATCAGGTAATAGCATTAACAATGCCTGAATCCTATCTGCTGGTCTTTTTTCATTATTTTTTTTTCTTTTTTCATTATTTATCATTTCTTAACCAGGAATGCCTCTAGCTTATGTTTTCTGTTATATTTAAAAGATTTTTGGGGGGGCACAGATGGCCCTTCTTTTCACTAATTCTGTATCTTGCATAGAGCACTGGGTGTGGTGCATAAACAATGAATTCTGGAACAGTGAAAAGAAATAAAATAAAATAAAAGATTTTTTTGTAAAGTCATGTTGACATTAAAACAAAAAATAATTTCATTGCTTTGGAAAGGGAAAGTTTTTTCCTGAATGAGTAAGTGCTGTGGAACAGACATATAATGGACTTCCTCAAATCCTTTTGGGCTTCCTGGACTGGTTTCATATCTTTGTTTTCTTCTTTTTTCTCATATAATTTGTTTGAAAATTGAAATATAATTCATACACCATAAATTTGCCATCCCCCTTTTAAACTGTGGTAAAATACACATAACACATATTTTACCATATTAACCATTTTTTATTTTGTTTTTTAAAAATATTTTATTTATTTATTTGACACAGAGAGATCACAAGTAGGCAGAAAGGCAGGCAGAGAGAGAGAGAGACAGGAGGAAGCAGGCTCCCTGCCGAGCAGAGAGCCCGATGTGAGACTTGACCCCAGGACCCTGAGATCATGACCCGAGCCGAAGGTAGAGGCCTAACCCACTGAGCCACCCAGGCACCCCAACCATTTAAAAAAAATATATTTTATTTATTTATTTGTCAGAGAGAGAGAGCAGAAGCACGGAGAGCCGCAGGCAGAACAGGCAGAGCAGGCAGATGGGAGAAGCAGGCTCCCTGCTGAGCAAGGAGCAAGATGCGGGACTCAATCCCAGGACCCTGAGATCATGACCTGAGCCGAAGGCAGACGCTTAACTGACTGAGCCACTCAGGCGTCCCACCATCTTAACCATTTTTAAGTGTACATTTCAGTGGCAATAGTATATTGATATTGTTGTGCAACCTATGTTCAGACTTTTCTCCTCTTGCAAAACTGAAACTATATCTATGAAATAACTCCCATTCTCCCTCCCTCCCTCCCCTGGCCCCTGGCAATCACCATTCCACTTTTTGCCTCTGTGAATCTGACTACTCTAGGTACTGCATATAAGTAGAATCATACATTATTTGTCTTTTTGTGGCTGTCTTATCTTACTTAGCATATCCTCAAGATCATCCATGTTGCAGCATCTGTTAGATTTTCCTTCCTTTTGAGGCTGAATACTATTCCATTGCATGTACATACCACATTTTGTTTATCCATTCGTCCATCAATGGACACTTGGGTTGTTTCTACCTCTTGGCAATTTCAAATGCTGCTGTGAACACGAGTGTACAAATATCTGTTCAAGTCCCCGCTTTCAACTCCTTTGGGTATATACCCAGAAGTGGAATTGCTAGATCCTATGGTAATTTGATTTTTAATGTTCTGAGGAAGTACCATACTAAAACGGCTGTACCATTTTTACATTCCCAACAATAGTGTGCAAGGGGTCAAATTTCTCCACATCCTTGTCAACTCCTGTTATTGTCCTTTTTCATTATAGTCATGGCAGTGGGTATGCAGTAGTATCTCATGATTTTGATTTGCATTTCCTATTGATTAATGTTGAGTTTTTTTGCATGTGCCTATTGGCCATCTATATATCTTTGGAGAAACGTCTGTTTAAATCCTTTGCCCACCTTAAAAATTGGGCTGTCTTTTTATTGTTGAATTATATGAGTTCTTTATATAGTCTGGATACAAGCCCCTTATCAAACAATATAGAAATGATTTACAAAAGTTCTCTCCCATTCAGTGGGCCATGTTTTCAATTACCCCCCACCCCCACACCAAACTCTACACCCAACACGGGGTCTGAATTCACAATCCCAAGATCAAGAGTTGTATGCTCTACCAACTGAGCCAGTCAGGTGCCCCATGCCTCTTCACTTTCTTAATGGTGTCTTTGAAGCATAAAACTTTTACATTTTGATGAAGTCCAATTTTTAATTTTCTTTTTCTGCTTCTGTTTTTGGAACCATATGTAAGAAACCACTACCTACTAAGGTCATAAAGATTCACGCTTATGTTTTCTTCTAAGACTTTTTACAGTTTCAGCTCTTACATTTAGGTCTATACTGGATTTCTGAATGAATAATTGTATTAGTATAACATGGGGGTTCAATTTGGGGTTCTTGTATATAGATGTTGTGTTTTCCCAGCATCATTTGTTTGTTTGTTTTTAAAGATTATTTATTTATTTGTTTGACAGACAGAGATCACAAGTAGGCAGAGAGGCAGGCAGAGAGAGAGGAGGAAGCAGGCTCCCTGCCGAGCAGAGAGTCCAATGCGGGGCTCAATCCCAGGACCCTGGGATCATGACCCGAGCCAAAGGCAGAGGCTTTTAACCCACTGAGCCACCCAGGCGCCCCCCAGCATCATTTGTTAAAGAGACTATTTCCCACCTATTGAATAATCTGGCACCCCTGTCAAAAACTGACTATAAATATGAGGGTTTCTGAATTTTCAATTCTATTCATCTATAAAGATCCCTATATACTGATACCACACTGTCTTGATTACTGTAGTTTTGTATATGAAAACTTTGAGACTATGAGTCTTTCAACTTTGTTCTTTTTAAAGATTTTTAGCTATTCTGGTTCTCTTGTATTTTCATGTGACTTTAAGCATTTCCTTGTTAATTTGTGCAAAACCAGCTTCATTCCTGACCTAAATAAAGTACAGGGTAGTTCCTACATTTGGAAAGATCCATAGTCCTTACAAGGTTAATCATGCAAACTGGGATGTCCTCACTGCTTGCACCCTCCAAACACCAAATCAAATGTAGGTGATAACAGACCATTTTTGCATATATTCATTTCACACACTGGTGGTGAACAATAAAAACAGAATCGAATATAATCTCAAAGGACAGAATTATTAATTTAAATAATTATTAGATCTCACTTGTGCAAAAACCATTTATTTTTCTTCTAACAGTGTTATAAAATATTCCCCCAAAAAATCAGACTGCAGCATTATATACAATATTGAATAGTTCCATTACACAAGAATTGAATTTTACTATAATTTCTATTTAAGGAGGAAAATAAGTTATTCTAAACAATTCATAACTGCTATCAGTATATGAGTCCAAGTCTTTCATATCTATGGGATTTCAGCTATAAAGGCATGAAAGTTAATATAACACAGGAGTTTGGGGCGCCTGGGTGGCTCAGTGGGTTAAAGCCTCTGCTTTCGGCTCAGGTCATGATCCCAGGATCCTGGGATTGAGCCCCACATCGGGCTCTATGCTCAGCAGGGAGCCTGCTTCCAACAAGCAGTCCTTCCCAGGACTCTATCCTGGGACACTGGGATCACGACCCGAGCTGAAGGTAGATGCTTAACTGACTGAGCCACCGAGGCACCCCAAAAGATGGACACATTTCTTGAGGCTAGCTCAGATCTATAACACAAATAGTTCTATCACATATCCAGCAGTGTATGGGAATGTTTTAGCAAGTGCATCAAGTTTTACCAAGAATATTCATCAGAAAAGAGAAAAATGGAAGCTGAAAAGGCAATGAGGATGATACAGGAAACACGGGACTCATGACCACAATGTGATTTGGGAGAAAATGTGAAGTTAAAGGTTTCATAAAAAGAGTTATCAGTCATAACAAGAAATTGTTTGCTGCACCTGGGTGGCTCACTCAGTTAAGCATCCAACTCTTGATTGCAGCCCTGGTCATGATCTCAAGGTCATGAGATCCAGCTCTGCATCAGGCTCTGTGCTCAGCTGGGAGTCTGCTTGAGATTCTCTCCCTCTCCCTGTCTATGTTCTCTCTCTTTCTCTGAAGTAAATAAACAAAATATTTTTAAAAGATTATTCATTTATTTATTATTTATTTTTATTATTTATTTATTTATTTATTTCAGAGAGAGAGAGAGAGAGAGAGCGAGCAAGTGAGCATGAGAGGGGAGAGAGTCAGAAGGAGAAGCAGATTCCTCACTGAGCTGGGAGCCCGATATGGGACTCTATCCCAGGACTCCAGGATCATGGCCTGAGCTGAAGGGAGTCTCCCAACCAACTGAGCCACCCAGGCACCCTAAAATCTTTTTTTTTTTAAATTTTATTTATATATTTGACACAGAGAGAGCACAAGCATGGGGAGTGGCATGCAGAGGAAGAGGGAGAAGCAGGCTCCCTGCTGAGTAAGGAGCACAATATGGGGCTTGATCCCAGAACCCTGGGATTGTGACTTGAGCCAAAGGCAGCAGCTTAACCCACTGAGCCACCTAGGTGACCCTAAATAAATAAAATCTTCAAAAAAATAAAGTTGTTTAACATGGATATGAAAAGAAAATGCCTTTGTATATAAATCAAAACAGGATCTATTAGACAACAGATATTTATCATGTATCAATTATAAGAAGTGTTGGGAATTCAGTGGTGAAAAACCCAGACGCCCAGATATCCTTATAGGTGTTTGGAGTTTAAGGTCAGGCTACCTTATCTACTTTGTAGCAATGTGCAGACATTATGCAAAAATTAACTTTGCCCTACTAATCTAGGAATCTCAGGACATTAAAAAAATTATATTCCAAATATGGATAGGTCAATAAAAGAACCTCAGATACTGGGCAACTTTTGGGAGGTAGGTCTTATAAATACTTCATGTCAGAAACAGAGAAATATCTAATTTCTCCAAAGCCTGAATTCCAGGTTCTCCTCATCATGGACGAACCTAAATGGCTATGGTTTGCAACTTTAAATCTCATGTGGATGTTCCTTCCTCTTAATGTTTCTGACTTTTCTACTAGGGTGTAAAATACAAACCCAAGGTATATGACCTTGCCATACTTTGCCTGGCATCATAAAATGGCACGGACAAAGATCTCAAACTTGATTACACCAGCTTTAGTAGAGGTACATCTTTGGTAATATAAGAAATGTTATGGAATCTCTTACTGGAGACTGGGCAATCTTTGGATGCTTACTGGCATCCCTTAGAGAAGAGGGCAGTGTATGACTTCAAGGAGTTTATTTCCACAAGCAATACTATTAATATCAGTGAGACAAGAGGGTGGTAAAGGTTTGGAGGGCACACATAAAAGTGACATGGGAGAACTCAAAGAGCAAGAAGATTTAGAAATGATCTGGCAAAGACTGGCAAAGAGGGGGCACCTGGCTGGCTCAGTCAGAAGTACATGGACTCTTGATCTTGGGGTCGTGAGCTCAAGCCCCACACTGGGTGTAGAGATTACTAAAAAATAAATTTTAAAAGTTAACGTTTTCTTTCAAAAAAAGAATGGCAAAGAGGATGGAACTGAGAGACTAGAACAAATGTGGGGGGTTTTCATAAATTTAGTCAAAGTTCTATCATGGGAAATTTGCTGATTGAAACCACAACCAGTTATGATGAATGAATAAAACTTTTGAGTATTAAAATTTTCACTGATTTTGTGCCAGGGAATAAAAGCACAACACAGCTACCATTCTTACTGTTCTTTAGAAAGAATCTATCACTTCATGACGGTTCCCTCTCAAAATACTGCCTCACAATTCTCTCCCTTTATCTCCTCTACCACTTGCCTCTATCTGCAAGGCTAATGTTGAAATTTAACTTTTTCGGGGGTTCAGTATATTTCACGATCTCACCACATAGTCCATCCATAATAATTGGGACACCACTATGTTAAATCTGCAGATTCAGGGAAGTTCAAATTAATGCTTCTACTAATAATTCAATATATTATAGTATAACATTTTAGTGGGGGAATTACTTTAGTTACTTCTAATTATGAACTAATTTACATCAATAACCCAGAGGGAGAACTTAAATTTTTTTCAAATGTACCTTACTATATTTTAGAGGAAAAATAATACGCTATGGGTTAGCACAAACCCAGGAAATCACAAAGTTCCCTTATGAATATCAAGGTCCTATCTTGATGGCAACAAGTTGACTCTAATTACCACAGAAGTGCCAGATGCTCACTTTTATAAGCAGATTTCATAAGCTTTACATTTAGTGAGAAACTGTTAGCTACATTTGGCAAAGGAAGATTATCTCTCAGATGTTGAGACTACCAGCAGAAGAATCTTTTTGCTTCATTCTTCCTAGGAGAGATTGGCTGAAATAATTTGTCAGTTAAAAACAACTGAACAGTTAAAAATCTTCATGGTAAATTCTTTGTTGAAAGGTCAAGTACATCTGCTGAAATGTACTCATTCTATTTCTTTCAGAGCAAGATGGGAGGATAGAATACTTAAAAATCACAAAATAGTGTATAAAATCAGAATGATGTTCCGTTACATTAGGCATTATTCACAAAGCTGTTGCAAGTTGATCATTTATACTACAAAGAACTTTTCCTATTTCTAAGATTATTTATTTATTTATTTGACAGACAGAGATCGCAAGTAGACAGAGAGGCTGGCAGAGACAGAGAGGGGGAAGCAGGCTCCCTGCTGAGCAGAGAGCCCGATGCGGGGCTCGATCCCAGGACTCTGGGATCATGACCTGAGCTGAAGGCAGAGGCTTTAACTTACTGAGCCACCCAGGCGCCCTGAGAATTTTTCCCATTTCAAAGCTCATCCCTCTTGTGCTAGCTCCAGGGAACTGATTTGTGTAAGTTTTGACTCATTCCATGGTTTATCTATAGTAAAAAAAACTTTACTCCTAAATTGGCCTGTCTTGCTTAATAGACTCACAATCTTCTGATGGTGTAGGGAAACCCCTAACCTTAACTTATCAGAAAGCTGAAATGTTATTAAGCGAAGTAGGCACAGGTCCAAGGGTCAGCGAACTTTTCCTATAAAGGGCTAGGTAGTAAATACATGAGGCTTTGCAGGCCACAATCAGTCTCTGTCTCATATTTTTCTGTTTTTGTTGTTGTTGTTTTATTTTAATGACCCTTTAAAAAGTAAAAAGCATTCTTAGTTCACAGGGAATATAAAAACAGGCCATGGGCCAAGTTGACAACCTTCAGAGTAGTGCTATCTACTGGAAATGTTCTCTGTCTATGCTGTTCAATATGGCAGCCACTAGACACACGTGGCTACTAAGCATTTACAAGTGTGACTGAGGAATTAAATTTATTTTATTTTAATTAATTTATTAAATAAATTAATTATTAAATTATTAAATAAATTAAATTAATTAATTAATTAATTGAATTTAATTAATTTACCTTTAAACAGCTACACACAGCTAGTGGCTAATACTAATAATATCCTCCAGGGGCTCCTGCTTGGCTCAGTAGGTCAGTAGGTCAGTAGGTCAAGCATCTGCTTTGGCTCAGGTCATGATCCCAGGGTCTTGGGATCGAGTCCCACGTTAGGCTCCCTGCTCAGAGGGGAGCCTGCTTCTCCCTCTCCTCCCTGCTTGTGCTCTCTCTCTCTTGCTATCTCTGTCACTGTCTCTCTCTCTCAAATAAATAAATAAAAATTTTTAAAAATCTTAAAAAATAGAATAGCCTCCAATTATTAATTTAAGCATTGTGCATCAATTCAAATGCATCAAGGAGAGGAAAATAACATAGGAGAAACTGGAAACAAAACTAGTTGGCATCTGGGGAGCCTGGGTGGCTCAGAGGGTTAAAGCCTCTGCCTTCAGCTCAGGTCATTATCCCAGGGTCCTAGGATTGAGCCCCACATTGGGCTCTCTGTTCAGCAGGGAGCCTGCTTCCCCCCCAACCCTCTCTGCCTGCCTCTCTGCCTACTTGTGATCTGTCTGTCAAATAAATAAAACCTTAAAAAAAAAAAAAAACTAGTTGGCATCTCACAACTTATCAGTATGACATCTCTTCAATAATGATTGGGCAAATCAGACCTTTGAAGTATTGAGAGAATGAATCTAAAGGGCTTTGAGTTAAAAGACATATAATGTGGGGTGCCTGGGTGCCTGAGTCTTTAAGCATCTGCTTTCGACTCAGGTCATGATCCCAAGGTCCTGAGATCGAGTCCCACATCAGGCTCCCTGCTCAGTGGGAAGCCTGCTTCTCCCTCTCTCACTCCCCATGCTTGTGTTCCCTCTCTTGCTATCTCTCTCTCTGTCAAGTAAATAAATAAAATCTTTTTTAAAAGACATATACTGTTCCTATTTTTGATGGAAGTGACAACTTCTATCACTCTATCTGCATAGATCCTATTGAAGACAGATGTAACTAAAATTAGTTTGCCTGAGAAGACAAGTGATTTCTCCCATCACTGACCTGAAATGCTCCTGGAAAATTGCTTTGCTTCACTTATCACACTGCCACTCCCAGCAAGTCCCCTAAAGTTCACAAGGTATAAACTTGCTTTGTTAGCCAAGCTGTTAACACAAGAAACCCAAGTCCTCATTTTCACGTGTTGACAAACCATTTCCTGAGTCCATTAATGCATTCATAACTTGATACTTGGAACTTCTGAAGTAGAAAATTAGGGGAGAGAATACTCATTCAACTTGAGAGGAAGTCTCTAGTTAATGCCTGAGACAACATCCATTAAGGGCTATTTGTTTTCCCCACCTATCTGGACTAAGCAAAGAATTTAAGACATGCAGTAGGTGCATATCACTACACAGATGTCCAGCTGGTGGTATGACAAGACTCTCATTACCCCTCCCCAAAAGTTTTATCTCCACTGTTTCCTATTTTAAAAGTCTCGGAACATTCCTAAAGAAAGTAAAATCACGGAGGTAAAAGGGTGAATCACAGAATACAAATCCATGAGTGCAACCAGTTCGCACACTAAGCATCCACTCACAGGTCCAGGTCAAACTATCTAGTAAGAGTCTACAATTGGCACATCAATACAATAAAAATTTTATGCAGCAATTGGGAAATAATGAGGTAGGTCTATCTATATCACTGTGGAAAGATATCTAAGCTACACTGTGGGGTAAAAAAGCAAGTCGCAAAACAGTTCATATATTGTGATCTCATCTGTATGCAGTAACATATAAACCTGACTATGCATAGAAAATGTCCAGTAAGTTCAGCAAGCAAGGTTTTTACTTTTCACTTTATATCCTACTATGCTATTTTAAAGAATTTTAAATCAAGAGTGTGAATTACTTGCGTAAGTTTAAAATGTTCCTTTAGGGGCACCTGGGTGGCTCAGTCGGTTCAGCACCCACCTCTTGGTTTTAGCTCAGGACATCTCAGGGTGGTAGGATCAAGCCCCATGCTCCCTCCATGTTCATTGGGGAATCTGCTTGAGATTCTCTCTCTGTTCTCTTCCTCCCCACTCCCACCCCCACCCCCGCACTCTCTCTCTCTCTCTCTCTCTCTCTCTCGGAAATAATAATAAAATTCTTAAAGAAATATAAAAAAAAAATTAGTAAAGCATTCCTTTAAAGCCTAGAGAGATCTCCGCAGTAGTCTTCAAGAAACTAAGGATATGTGGTAGCTCTTCTTTACTGTTGCAGTGTTGATAATTTAAATGAAAAAGTCAGAGCTGTACATGCAAATCCTTTTGGAACTTCCTTTTGTTGTTACTTCCCCCACCCCCAAAGTATATAATCAGTTGCTCCTCACAATCCCAGGGCAGCAGCTCTTCCTGCCCATGGGTCCTGTCCCTGTGCTTTAATAAAACCACCATTTTGCACCAAAAAAGAAAAAAAAAAGTCAAAGCTGTTTTATTTATATTTAAAGCTACTACAATGTTCCTAAGTCTGCTTCTGTCAATGAATTTCTATGGTGGGGAGGAGAGAAGAAAATTCACACATTATTATGTAACACAGGGGGAAAAAAAAAACAAGGAAAGAAAGAAAGGCAGGCACACTTCAAAAAGGGCCTTGGTAGGAAAGACAATCCACAAGTGCCAACCAGCTCCAGGGCCGTGAAGATCCCGGGAGAGCCATCACATTTCAATTACCATCACTAACATTACTTATTATTTGGCCTGCTCCGGTCTCTAAGGAAGGCAGCTTGTGATGACAATACCCAGCCTCTTCTTGTAAAACAATTCATTAGGCAAAGCAGAACAGCTGGGGCAGCCACGTGCTAGTTCTTAAAGCACCACCCCACTGGGACCTCTGGCCCAGATTTCTCTTTCGGTGAGGGACAGCCACCACCCCTGTGACAGCTGCAGAGTCCTCCAGGGACCCTTCAGGTTTAATCAGTACTTCCTGCACTGGAGAGAGCCATTTGATTTCTAACATAAACTAATGGTACTCCAGCTTTCAGCAGGTTTCACCAGACATCAGATAAGAGGCTTTAGGGCATTTTTATCTTGTTCTAATGCTCCTGAGTTAATTAGGCAGCAAAAGATATTGTCATAGAGCCCCGATGTAGCTATATTATCCAATAAACAGACTCTTTCCAAGACAGGCTTAATATGGATCGAGGAGGTAAAGAAGACTGGCTTAATATTGATCCTATTGAAAGGATGAGAATCCAGTCACCAGAAGCAAGGCAAAATCATACACATTCTGCAGGAGACGAAGTGCTATAGGGAAAGTAAAGAAGTCATCTTTAACTATTAAGTAAAATGCCATGCGGTTTTTTGTTTTTGTTTTTCTTTTCTTTCTTTTTTTAAGATTTCATTTATTTATTTGACAGAAGGAGACACAGCGAGAGAGGGAACACAAGCAGGGGGAGTGGGAGAGGGAGAAGCAGACTCCCTGCTGAGCAGGGAGCCCGATGCGGAACTCGATCCCAGGACCCTAGGATCATGACCTGAGCCGAAGGCAGATGCTTAACGACTGAGCCAGCCAGGCACCCATGTTTTTGTTTTTGTTTACCATTTTAAGTAGCATAAACCTGAAAGATTGATTTGGCATTTTGGGTTATTTTACACAAATGTTTCTAAACGAAACTATTTTCATGCATTTTGCTGAAAAGTATTCTTAGGGGCTAGTTTTTGTTAAAACTAGCAATAAAATCATAGTAAAAATAGCTTATTATATCAATAATATAAAATTAATTATAACTATATGTTAATAAAAGACATTAAAGGTTTTTTTGGCTATAAAGCAAATTTGATTATGTTCAACAATGAAGACTGCTTTTAACTCCTTTTTTTTTTTTTAAAGATTTTATTTATTTATTTGACAGACAGAGATCACAAGTAGGCAGAGAGGCAGGCAGAGAGAGAGGAGGAAGCACGTTCCCTGCCGAGCAGAGACCCCAATGCAGGGCTCGATCCCAGGACCCTGAGATCATGACCCAAGCTGAAGGCAGAGGCTCAACCCATTGAGCCACCCAGGCGCCCCTGCTTTTAACTTCTAAATATTACCAGAGCCTACATCATATTGAAATAATTCAACCATTGACTCAATAACACCGATACCCTATTATAATGAAGGCTATGTGAGATACAGTGAAAATAAAAATCAGCCCTTGGATTCACTGTTGTTTAGTCCAGGCTAACTGCATAAAAGAAAATTTTACCAAAACAATTTTAAAAAATCTCTTAGAATCTGTTTTGATAGATATACAGAAATCAGAGAACCAAAGTGTTTTACTTCATAACTAAAAATATCTAACCAGAACCTGCTGAGTAGGTATAAATATTAATAAGCTGACCATTTAAAAAAAGGGTCAGTTAGTAAAAGCCGACCATTTTTGAGTGGTTTGTCTCCCAAAAGTTTTTTTTTTTTTTTTTAAGTTGAGATTTTAATTCCTTGGAAAAATAGCTCCCACCCCCTAAAAAAAGGTCTGCAAGATCTCTTAAAAGGACTCACTGGCTATGCATTTACTGACTTTTGGAATACCAAACATACCACGTGGTAAAGAAAATCAATCCCTTACTTTTGTTTATAATCCACACAACATAATCAATAAGGTATAAGCATGAAGTCTAATTTACAGATTAACAACCATCCATGCACCTCTAAACTCACTAATTCTGAGTTTTTGCAACATAACCATCACCTCACATTCTTCTACTTCTACGGACCCATCATTGCTCTTTGCACAGGCCTCCTGTTACCTGCAGCGGGGGATACTGATTGCTTATCCCAATATCTATTTTTTTTTAACTTTTTTTTTAAAATTTATTTATTTGTTAGAGAGAGAGAGCACAGGCAGATAGAGTGGTAGGCAGAGGCAGAGGGAGAAGCAGGCTCCCCACCGAACAAGGAGCCCGACGTGGGACTCAATCCCAGGATACTGGGATCATGACCTGAGCCGAAGGCAGCCGCTTAACCAACTGAGCCACCCAGGCGTCCCGCTTATCCCAATATCTATTATCCCCCTCTTCGTTATTAACAAACCCCCTGATTTTTAGCCAGAATATTACAGCCCAGAATAAAAGATGACATTCTTTTGCAGCTAGGTTGGTCCAGATGATGAAGTTCTATGGCACTTCTAGGAAGCTGCTTAAAGGAAAATAAGTGATGTGCACAATCTGTCTACCTCAAGCCTTCCTTTTTGTGGAAAAACAGAGTTCTGCTCTGTGTAAGCCACAATTATTTTGGATTTCTTGTTACATGTTACAGCTTGGATTTCTTGTTACAGCTGAACCTCAACCTAACTAATAGACGTGATATCCACAATTTTTGAGCCAATAATACTGACAGATGTTTGAGTAATTCATTTCAGTGACCCCTTAACACTTTGTACCCCACTTCTACCCTAAATTGCATTCTCCTGGACACAGGGGCTTCACATCTTAAAATAATTTTGACTCTGTGTCCTTCCAGTCTGTTACAATTTCGTATCTACTTTTCCCTCAAAAGATCTCTCAACCGCCCTCTCTCTTGCATTCACTCTGTCCTATCTAGTACAAGCAGCATTGCATTCTTGGATTGCCAACAGCGTCCTAGCTAGTCTCTCTCCGACCCATCACCACACCCTTCAATTCTCCCCGGAGGTAGCTATCAGGCTTCTGAAAATGATTCCCCAGCTTGGTCCTTCAGGCCTTCCATAACACCATGTTTTCTAGTACTCTAACCGATCCATATTCAAAACCTGCTTCCGGTCTGAAGTGTCTTCCTTCCTCCCATATGCAAATACTAGCCATGAAGTCCTACTTCAAGTTTCATTTCTTCCAAAAGGTGTTCCCCAGATTCTTTACCTCATTTTTCCCTCTTGAGGAATTTGTAGAATCCATGGTCAGAGCGGGAAGCATGGCGCGAGACGAGCATGGTGTGAGAAAGGTCAGATCGTGCAGAGCAGTAAGGCCAAGTTAAAGATTTCTTATTTTTTCTTAAGAGCAATGAGAAGACATTGATGGGTTTTAAGAAAGGAATGAAGTCACATGTCCAGTGTGTTTCAAAAATATTACTCTGACTGCAGAGTGGAGTAGTTATTGGCGAGAGAACAATTCTACAGCTAATTTGGTTAGGAGAAGGGGAGAATACCAGAAACAGATTAAAGAAGCTTGATAAAACAGGCTTGTTGTAGAGGGAGAACTTGAAACTCAATATTCTAGTGGAAAATGATAGTCCTTTGAGTAAATATATGTTCACCATAGGAAAAAAACTGGCAAATATTTATTAAAAGAGCTGGTATGCAGAATTTACTACTAAATGGTCTCTTACCAAGAATGTACTGACACGGTTAAGTGTCTGCCTTTGGCTCAGGTCATGATCCTGAGGTCCTGGGGTGGAACCCTGTATGGGGTTCCCCACTCAGCAGGGAGTCTGCTTCTCCCTCTCCCTCTTACCTCCCTCAGCCTGCTTGTGCTCTCGCTCTCGATCTCTCTATCAAGTGAATAAATTAAAAAAATCATTTAAAAAATAGAATGTTTAAAAAAAAGAATGACATTTGCAATGCCTGAATCTTGACTGGATCTTGGTTTTAAAAAAAGAGCACGTTACCTCAGTCAGTTAAGTGACTGACTCGATTTCAGCTCAGGTCACAATCTCAAAGTCATGGGATTGAACCCCACGTCAGGTTCTGCACTGAGCTCAGAGTCTGCTTGTTCCTCTCCCTTTGCTCCTCCCCCTGGTCACTCATTCTCTTTCTCTCTCTCTCACTCAGATAAATAAATAAATAAAATCTTTTTTTTTTTTTAAAAAGCTACACAAGATTTTTAGGAATAAATTTAGGAATTTTGAATGTGAAAGGATATTAGATATTTTGCAATTATTGTTAGTGTTTCTTGGACATAATAGTTATAGTATTGTTGGGGCACCTGGGTGGCTCAGTCAGTTAAGTGTCTGCCTTCAACTCAGGTCATCATCTTGGGGTTCTGGGATCAAGCCCCACCTCAGGCTCCCCACTGAGCAGGGAGTCTGCTTCTCCCTCTTTCCTCTTCCTATCCCCCCCCACCCCTTGCTCCTGCCCTCTCTCTCCCTGTCTCTCTCTTTTAAAAGACTTCATCTATTTGAGTGAGTGAGAGAGAGAGAAAGAATGTGTGTGCAAAGGGGGAGGTTAAGAGGAAGAAGCAGGCTCCCCACCAAGCAGGGAGCCCAATGTGGGGCTCAATCCCAGCACCCTGAGATCATGATCTCGGCCAAAGGCAGACTCTTTTTTTTTTTTTTTTTAAGATTTTATTTATTTATTTGACAGACAGAGATCACAAGTAGGCAGAGAGGCAGGCAGAGAGAGAGAAGGGAGGAAGCAGGCTCCCTGCTGAGCAGAGAGCCCTATGCGGGGCTTGATCCCAGGACCCTGGGATCATGACCTGAGCCGAAGGCAGAGGCTTTAATCCACTGAGCCACCCAGGTGCCCCCAAAGGCAGACTCTTAACTGAGACACCCAGGCACCCCATCTCTCCCTCTCTCTAATAAATAAACAAATAAATCTTTAAAAAAATACTTATAGTATTATTATGTAGGAAACTGTCCTTTATTCTTAGGAAATGTGTCCTGAAGTATTGAGGGGGAAAGAGCCTGATGCATGAAACTTACGTCCAAATAGTTCAAGGAGAAATACAAAAAAAATAAATATTTTTAAAAGTACACATATTTTTGTACATGTATATACGTACATATATACATACACATAACGTGTGGCAGTGGGAGGCTCACGGGGTATTTAAAATGTGTTTTCATAAAAAGAACTGTGGAAGAAAAAAAGGCTTAATGACATATCTTCTTCAGTTAGTGAAAGGAAGCTTCTTTCTTGACCTATTTGTGGCATTAATATTCTTTTACTTGAAAATCTGAAATACACTTTTTAATCTATACGAGCCAAGGAAGTCTGAGATCTTAAAAAGTAAACACCACTTGAGGATTTTTCACCCAAGAATGGTCTCTTCTACAAGCAGTTAACAGATCAATACTCCAGCCCTCCCTTTAGTTTCAAGCCCGGCTACTCTTGGATTCCATTCTCAGCCTGATTGAGGAAAGTGAGGAAGAACTGCCTGTCGTTTTTTTTTAGTCTGGAGACGCGTTCCGGAATCATTCTCTGGTGCCTACATTTATTAACCCTTTAATACAAAGTCATCAATTCCTGCTGTGGAGCCATTTCAGCGAATAACAGGTACACAAATTCATATTCAAATAATGTTTTATTGTGTTGCTCTTTTCTTTGTTCATGCTATTATCCTCCAACACTGAGATACAGTTGACTAATTAGACCCTTGTTTTTACTGAATTTGACAGCTGACGGCAGCAGAAACAGAAGCAGACAACCATAAACTATGTTCCCTCCAACCAGAAGAAAAGTGCTTCCCTTGCAAAGCTAGAATACTATACTCTCCCCACCTCCAAAACTATTTTCTGAGAGGGGATAGTCATAGTAATAACAAGCCTTTCAACTGAGAAATCAGAAGGCTTATTTCTATAGTCAGGCCGAGACTTCTCATTCTTTTGACCAAGTGAGCTGGCATATAGATGAAACTCCTTAACCTAGTCCAAACTTGTGCAGACAACCAGATTGCATAAAATGGATAAAAGACAAAAGAAAAAATGAAGGTCTACATCAAAATGGATGCTGAGCACTTCCAATAATAATAATAAGGCATTCATTAAAGAAAACCTTTTAAGTTCATAAAACAAAATCGGAAGTTACAACACCAAGTTAAGAGGACAACTTGGGGTTTTGTTTGGTTGTTTTTAGGTTATCAGGTATGCTTGTTACATCAGACCTAGGAAGCCACATGCCCGAAGTTTCCCAAACTAGAATTAGGTTAAAAAATGTCACTTACTCTGTGAGGAACACTGCTTGGTGTGATGGGAAGGAAGAAAATGAGGGCGAAGCGGGCTCCTATTCTAAAAAAAGTCAAGGTCTGACTGACAAATAAGGGGCCTGAGTGGCTTACTCCTCTCACCCAAAGAAAGTAGTTTATGCCTTGCTGAGTCAGAAGAAACTCTATTATGGCAACAGGAGAGATAGAGAATTAAAACCACAGATAATTTCACATTTCATTTTAGCCACAATTTTCTCTAGCCATACTTTTCACCGCAGCTTCTGGAAAGAAGCCAAACAATTTTGTATCATATCTTCTCCTTTAATCTTCCCTCTCCCATCTACTGGTAGAAAGATGGCAAAAAGAATGCAAGCAGAAGAAGGAAGAGAAGTTATAGGTACGGAAAAATCAACTAGATAACTCTCCATATTACTTAGATGCGTGGGCTGACTGAGGGTCGAGATTCATGCTGCATCTTATTCTCTCTTTGTTAAACTGTACTGTCACCTACTATCCTTTTAAACTCCCCCGCAGAAGGTTCAGGGTATGCAAGGACAGTTCTGATTCTTGAGGGATGTGCTCTGATACAAAACGTACTAGAAGAAAAAATATGTGTGTTTGCTTCTCCATCTATTTTTAAAGGACTTCTCTTTGGTTTCTTTCACAATTCCTCTAAGAAAATACTAGAGAAATCCTGAAGGGTCTTTAAAGACGGAATATTAAGAATTTCTCTATGATTTAAGACTTCCTTTCTCACAGCAAATGGTTGAGGGCACCCCACTTCGAGCAATCAGCAAAGAGCCGTTAAGAGCTGAGAATTAAGACATGGCAGATGGAATCATCGCCAAAACTCCAGCTGCCCCCACTTGAGGAATGAATGTTCTGTAAGAGAAATACTGTGCTTTAAAACTAACGAAAGGAAGGGCGCCTGGGTGGCTCAGTGGGTTAAGCCTCTGCCTTCAGCTCAGGTCATGATCTCAGGGTCCTGGGATCGAGCCCCACATCGGGCTCTCTGCTCAGCAGGTAACCTGCTCCCCACCCCCCCCCCCCCGCCTACTTGTGCTCTCTCTTTATCTCTGTCAAATAAATAAATAAATAAATAGGGGGCAAAAAAACTAACGAAAGGAAAATAGGAAGTTTAATTATCAACAGTGATAGAAAATGGGAAGTCATCTTAAAGGCAATACATAACAAGAAGTTAGAAGAGATTTTTTTCACATCCACCATCTCAATCAAGTTGCATCTCACTTAGGAAGTGAGCACTGTCCATGGTCTATCTTCAATACACAGTTATCCAACACAATGTCATCTGACTTTAAACAAATAAACAAGAGAGGCCAAGGTCCAGTATCAATTTCTATCCCACCATTCCTACCTAATCTCCCAGCAAGTTAATGCAAATCAAAGCAAGCATTTCGGTGTGGCTGGTAGTGAAGCCTGTTCCTTTCCCAAGAGAGGCCTGTAAAACAGGACAGTCACTGACAGCAGTACAATTACTGACACAGATACAGACTTTATGGACATGTTTATCTCCGCTGTAAATCCATACTCTCTCTCCACTCCGATTCACGAGTCATAAAGAAATTGCAGATAATGAAAAAGTTGGGGAAATTTACAGCATGTCGGAAACCTCAGACAGCCAGAAGAAATTAAAGAGCTGACTAGGGATAAATCACACAGGTACAATTAAAACTTCCCGCATACCTCCTTCATTTCCAAACTGAGGCACAATCCAATGGAGCTGATGAAAAGTTGAGGTCATGACTCCTCAGGCTGTAATCATTTCTTAACTAACCGTGGGTTAAAAATTAGCCAATTCACAGGTCATGTGTAAACGCAGATTTTTCGCTGCTACCTTGATTTCCTTCGCTCTCTACTGGAAGGACCCCCAGAGCAGTTCTGTCTGTAAACAGGCCAAATTGCAACAAGCAATAAATGGAAGGGTGATGTCCCTTCTCCCACTGCCATCTCTTACCATTGCCACTGTGGACTGAGCATTAAAATGAGAAAGTGGAGCTACAATGGGTGAATGAAATTGGAGGCTTCTTCTTCCCCAATAAATAACCATTCGGAAGGTTTCATTTGATCTCTTTTCAACATTCCAAAGGAGATTTTAAAGGACTGTTATGTTTGATACTGGAATAAGAATTACTTCTGGTGATACTTGTTTTTCAGGAGTGGACGGAGCTAATGGCCATCTTGGCATGGGCAGAAACATGGTGCGGCTAAACCATACCACTGCCCTAAACCATTCAACTTTGATTTTTTTATATTCTTCCATTCACAAAAGCTACAGGAGGGAAGGAAAAAAACAAAACAAAAAAGGCAAAATAAAACAAAAACCCTTGACTTTACTAGAATCTATAAGTGCTAATCAATGTGTAACTCTTATACCAATAAAGTAAATCAGAAAAAATACCAAAGAAATAATGTCTATTTCTTACATAATGCAACTTAACAGAGCCCCGTGATTAAAGACTAGAATGATATGAGTTAATTGTTGGCCCCCTATTCTATAAGCCTATGAAATCCTCTGTAGAGGGAAAAAAAAAAGAAGATTCTATCAGATGCTACACTCTCTCATTTCTCCCCAACTGAGTTAGATGAAACTAGCAGGTTGAAAAAACATCAACCCAAACATTTACAAGACCTCTCTGGAAAGTAGAAATGCAGAACACATATTTTTACCAACTAACTTCTATACAAGTGAAGCAAACCAACAGTGTCAGCAAAGTGATACAGAAGTCAATACTAGTCTCTGTACATCTCTGCAGGATGAAGCTTCAACCAAATTAGCTCTAATATGATTTTGAAATTCTGAGACCTGTCAAGAAATGAAAGTTAACAGGCGCTTTTTTTTTTTTTTCCTGAGATATGGAGGATGTAACTGACACGGTTTTGATTTTGTTCCTATTGACTCCTTGATGATTTCAGGTCCATTTTACACTTCAGAGAATCCACATGTCATTTTCATTTTATATGTTAAGATTTTACTCTCTATGGAATAAACATGGTTCTAAGGAAATACTGAGAGTTTCAACCCAGACATCTCTACCATAAAAAACTTAGGTTATATCTAGCTCATGGATCTCAAATCTATTCACCCATAAGCCATAAGACATGGCCTCTGGTCTGTTTTTGCTTTTTTTTTTTTTTTTAAGATTTATTTATTTATTTGAGAGAGAGCACGTAGGGAGGAGCACAGGGTAAGGGAGAAAGAAACTTCAGCTAACTCCTCGTTGAGCTCAGAGCTGAAGCGGGGCTTGATCTCAAGAACCTGAGATCATGACCTGAACTGAAACAAGAAGTCCAATGCTTAATAGACTGAGCCACCCAGGGGCCCCTGATCTGTTTTTGCTTATAATGAAAAGTTCCTTAAGTTCCTAAGTGTTTGGTTGGTATCAAATAAGAACCGTTAAACAGGCAGAGTTTTTGTTTGTTTAAAGATTTATTTATTTGGGGCGCCTGGGTGGCTCAGTGGGTTAAAGCCTCTGCCTTCGGCTCAGGTCATGATCTCAGGGTCCTGGGATCGAGCCCCGCATCAGGCTCTCTGCTCGGCAGGGAGCCTGCTTCCCTCTCTCTCTCTCTCTCTGCCTGCCTTTCTGTCTACTTGTGATCTCTGTCAAATAAATAAATAAAATCTTTAAAAAAAATATTAGGTAAATAACCATCTAATGGTATTCTGCACAGTCATGAAACTAATGATTTTACTACGTTTTCATGGACACTGAAAGATGTCCACAATGAACTAAGCTGAAAAAGCAGGTTACAGAACAAGAATAGCATGATGCCATGCATGTAAAATTTATATTTATATGCATACGTGTGTGTGTGTGTGTGTGTGTGTGTGTACGTACGTGACTATAGTATCTCTTAGAGATGTTTGTATGACTTGGAAGAATATTTGCTAAAATGTTAAAAGTGACTACCATTTTGGGATGCTGTGATTTTGTTGGATTTTTGCTTTCTTTATATTTTCTACAATGAATATGTATTGTTTTATAATGGTTAAAAAATAAAGCTCATGTTTAACTTTTAAAAATACACACTACGGGGGTGCCTGGGTGGCTCAGTCAGTTAAGCGTCTGTCTTCGCCCAGGTCTTGATTCCGGGGTCTCGGGGAGTCTGCTTATCTCTCTCCCTCTGCCCCTCTCTTCCACACTCTCTAATAAGTAAAAAGAATCTTAAAAAAAATACCCATTACAAAAAAAAACCTCTGCGGCTTTAACAATTATTTTCAGTTAGATAAGCAGTATCTCTGGTTCTTCCAGTCTCTGGTCAGACGTCTAACCGTGTATACAGCTACATCATTAGGACTACAGTGTACTTTCTTTACTTAGACCTTTGCTAAGCACTTCACACACCATTTCTCATCCCTCTCCAATGCTATATGACCGTTTTTATCCTAAAGAAAACCCAGCAGGGCATTTACATTTTAGAACCCATTTTCCCCACATTAGATGTTATTTTAAAGAGTGTAAGAAACCACAAACTAAGATCTTTAATACCAGAACACTGTCTACTTCTTAAATAAGTCACTTTGTAAATAAAAACAAATTTTATTCTCGGTTATTCTCCATATCTCAACTAGAAACACTCCTGCACTTAGGAATTCCAAGCTGACAATAGGAATATACTTTTAAGATTGCCAGAACCCAGGAAAAACACAAGTGTGGTATTTAACAAACCACACTGGATGGTGGGAGACAGGATCTGGCTGATTATTTGTTGTAGGATGGCCTGGGTAGGCAAAGAAGAAACCAATGTACTTAAGAATAAACAACTTTTTTTTCAAGGGGGAGGGGCAGAAGAGGAGAGAGAATCTTAAGCAGGTTCCACATCCAGCACAGAACCCAACACGAGGCTTGATCTCACAACCCTGACATCATGACCTGAGCAGAAATCAAGAGTTGGACACTTCACCAACTAAGCCACCCAGGCACTCCAAGAATAAACAACTTAATTCCTAAATCATGTTTGGAGTTTTGGTGGCTGTTCACATTAAAAGCATATTTAATTACTTCTTCACTTGCTGGTATGTTTATTCAATTTAAATTGGAGAGGTACAGAAAAGGAAACACTCTGATGTAACACACAGGCACTCCCTCATCTTTCCACCAATGCACAGACCTGCACCATCACCTGTTCTCCCCATCCTCTGCTTACGACACAGTGGCTCTCCCTTCCAACGTAAGGCCAGCACACTTGTGTTCTAAACCCTGGCCCCTCCTTCCCAGGATGCTTACTTATACTTCGCCACCTTTCACTTGTGTCTCCCATCTTTGCCACCGGAATTTAAACATAAACAAGTCTATTGTCTAACAGCAAACAATACACTTTGACTCCACTTCTCCCTCGAGCAACCACCTTCTCTTCCTCTAAACTGCTGAACTCTGAAAGCATTATTTACATTTCCTATCTTCCACTCATTCCTCACTCCATTCCAAACTGCCTCTACCACCTGACAAAACTACCTCGCTCATCCACACATTCAACTGCCTACACGATGTCTCCAATTAACATCCAAAGCCAAACCCCAAGTCAAAAACCAAACTCATCATGTCTTCTTGCAAATCTGTTCTTCTTCCATTGTTATTTTTTAGAAGTTTGGTGAGATATAATTCATATATGAACTGCACATACTTGAAATGTACAGTGTGGGAAGTTCTGACAAATGTATTCACCACAACTAAGGCAAAACCCTTCTGAGTCCTGTGAATGATGAGCTTTTTCCAGTCTGGCTGGTGGGACTAGGCACTAGTCCTGGATTGGGGTGTCAGCCACTGTTGGCCCGAACCCCTTCAGATGGTCCTCTCCTCAGCCTCAAGTAGTTTCCTCACATGAATGTGCTGATTGGTACTCAGCTAGAGCCTCTAAGAGGACTCTCTGCAGATTTCCAGGATTCTCTCTCTGTGCAGCCTTCTCCTTTCTGGAACTCTGTCCCATGAACACCAGCTGCCTTGGTCTCTCCAGACTCTTAGCTCTGTTTCTTCAACTCAGGAAGTTAGCCAATCTCTGCCTGGGATCCCCCTCCCTATACCACAGCTTGAAAACTCTCAAAGCAGTAAGCTGGGACAATCATGGGGCTCATCTCATTTACTACCTATCTCTCAGAGACCCCTGTTTTTTGTTGCCTGCAGCCAGTGTCCTAAAACCACTGTTTCATATATTTTGTCATTAAAAATTGTTCCAGGTGGGAACATGAATCTAGTCCCTCTACTCCATCTCAGCCAAAATCAGAAGCCTTTCCAGTGTTCTTCACGTGCCACTGATTTACCTATCGGGGGAGAATCTGGGACTCATTGCTGACGACTCCCTCTCCTTTTTCATGTCCCACAGCAAATCAATCAAGACTTTGTCCTAAATCACTGTCAAACTCCGTGATTTCCCTCCCTGGCCACTAGGCATCAGTTCTAAGCATCACAGTCTTGGCTATTGCAACGACCTCCTACTTGGTGTTCCTGGCTCCTCTTGCCGTCCTCCATACCATTCTCTATGTAGCCAGATGCTGAATATTGCTTGCTTAAGCCCTTCAATGATTTCCCAGTGTTCTTAGGATAATGTCCAAAATCCTTAATACAACCAAGAAGTTTTACATGATCCAGCCTTTGTCTACTTCAGCAGTCACTGTCTGTTCCAGGCATATTAGCCTTCTTTCAGCTCTGCAAGGACCCTATAGTGTTCCTTCCCACAACCAGAATTGCTATTCCTTCTAGAAAGCTCATTTCCCTTTCCTTCACTCAATTAACTCCAATTCATTCTTCATACTTAAGTATCTTTTCCTCAGGAGAACGATCACGGCCCACTTGACCTCTGCCCCACATTGTGCTTAAAACAATTTATCAGCAAACAATTATTTGTGTAATGCCTTTTCTACGAGAATGTTAGCTCTGTGACAGCAGAAACCATCTCTCTTATTTACTGCTAAGTCCTTGGTACCTAGCACAGTACCCTGAAAGCACACAATAAATATTTGCTGTATGAATGTGAGATAATAAAAAGTATATATATTGGTTCCTGCCCCTGGTTCCTGGCACAAAGTTCCTAAAACTCATAATTTCCTAAGTGGTAAGAACCCTAGCAGCATCTTTTGTTCTAATATTCAATCTTTGACCCCAGCTCCTGACAAAGAGTTGCTAAATCCCCTGGCATATTCTGGGAGAGAGCAGTGTCTTTTGTTCTAATGAGGTGACTCTGGGTGGGCTCCTGGATGGGGGCTGCTCCCCAGAAAGGCCAAGCCATGATTAGAAGCTTGGGATTGTCATTGATACCACTCCCCTCTCCAGAGAGGGGAGAGGGGCTGGAAATGGAGTTAATGATTGATCATGACTATCTGATTAAAGCCTCCATTAAAATGAACAAAGTACAGGGTTTGTCGGGCTTCTGGGCTGGTAAACACAAGGAGGTGCTGGCAGAGTGGCTCATCTAGAGAAGACATGGGAGCTCTGCGCCTTTTCCACACGCTCTACCCCACACACTTCTTCCAGCTGGATGTACATCTGTATCCTTTACCATATTCTTTTATAATAAACTGGTAAACAGTAAACTTTTCCTGAGTTCTGTGAAGTGCTCTAGCAAATTAATTAAACCCAAGAAGGAGTTTGTGGGAACATCTGATTTATACTTGATCAGTCACAGGCACAACTGACAACTGGGCCTTGCGACTGGTATCTGAAGTGGGAGGGAGGGGAGTCCTGCAGGACTGAGCCCCTACGCTGTGGGATCTGACAGTATCTCCAGCAAGTCAGAATTGAGTTCAATTGTAGGACACCCAGCTGGTGTCACAGAATTGCTTGTGTGTGTCAGAAGTGTTGTGAAAGGGCACCTGGGTGGCTCAGTCGTTAAGCGTCTGCCTTCAGCTCGGGTCGTGATTTCAGGGTCCTGGGACTGAGCCCTGCGTCGGGCACCCTGCTCAGCGGGAAGCCTGCTTCTCTCTCCCACTCCCCCTGCTTGTATTCCCTCTCTTGCTGTGTCCCCCTCTATCAAAGAAATAAATAAAATCTTTAAAAAAAAAAGTATTTTGACAGTACAGTGTGACAGCAACGTAAGAGTAAAGGAGAAACCCAGGAAGAGTTAAGAGTTGGTCTCCTTACACAATGAATTAAATACTATGTCTTAAAATTATAGAATTTAAATGCTGTAAGGATCTCAGATGTCTTCTAGTCCAACCACTTTCTTTTTCACTGAGGAAACTAATGCCCAAGGTCACTCATCTAAATCAATGACGAAAGTGACACTGGGCAATAATAAAATCTAGAATTTATTGCTAGCTTCCTAGGTGTCAAGCACCAACCTATGCATTTTTCTTACTGAGGTGAAATTTTTAAGCGTACATTTCAATGGCATTTAGTATAGTCACAATATCACGCAATCACCAATTACATCGAATCCCCAAACATCTTCATCACTCCAAAAGAAATTCCTGTGTCCATTAAAGCAGTCACCCGCATTTCTACCCCATCTCCTGTACTTTCTCCTGATTGGTGACCACCAATCTGCTCTGTCTCTATGGGTTTATCTACCCAGGATGTCTCATATAAATGTAATCATACAATATGTGACATTTTTGTATCTGGCTTCCTTATTAGTATAATGCTTTTGAGATTCATCCATGTTGGACTATGTATCAGTACTTCATTCATTTTTATGGCTGAATAATATTCCATTATACACACACACACACACTATATTTTGTTTATCCACTCCTCTGTTAGTGGATATTTGGTTTGTTTCCACCTTTTGGCTAACATGGAATAGTACTGACACGAACATACATGTGCAAGTATTTGTTTGCGTTCGTCTTCAATTTTTCTGGGTATTTACCTAATAGCAGAATTGCTGGGTCATATGGTAATTCTGTTTAACCTTTAGGGAACCACTCAATTTTCCCACAGTGGCCACATCATTTTATATTTCCACCAGCAATGTATGAGCGTTCTAATTTCACCACATCCTTGCCAATACTTGTTATTTTCTGTTTTTAAAAAACTATTGAAATTTTATAGCCATCTTAGTGCATTTGAAATGATATCCCATTGCATCTATGATTTGCATTTCCCTAATGACTAATGATGTTCAACATCTTTTTATGTGCTTATTGGCCATTTGTATATCTTCTTCGGAGAAATGTCCACTCAAGCCCTTTGCCCATTTTTAACTGGGTTGTTTGTCTTTTTGTTGTTGAGTTTTGTTTTTGTTTTTTTTTTTATTATTTTTTTTTTTTTAAGAGGTCCGGAGCGACTTTTTTTGTTGTTGAGTTTTAAGAGTTTTTTACATAGTGTAGGTACTAGCCTCTTATCAGAGAAATGATCTGCAAAAGTTTTCTCCCATTCTGTGGGTTGACATTTCACTTTCTTGATAATGTCCTCTGATGCACAAATGTTTCTAACTTTAATGAGGTCCAATTTATGTATTTTTGATTTTGCTGCTTGTATTTTTTGGTGTCATATGTAAGAATCTTTGGCCAGATCTAAGGTCACGAAGATTTGTACTAGGCATTTTATAATCATCATCCAATTTAATCCTCTCAACAACCTAATTAAGATAGGATTATTATTACCACCATTTTATAGACAAGGAAAATGAGGTCGGAGAAAGATAAGCTGTCAAGTTTAGTAAGTATTAGAATAAGTCTGTTCCCAATGACCGGGCTCTTATAATTCCCAAGCCAGTTTTTCTCTCCACACTCACAATATGGCAGCTTGCTTTTCTGAAAGGGTAATGAGGGAGAACAAGACAGAAGTCATGGTCTTTTTGTAATTTAATCAGAGAAGTAGCATTCCATCACTTCTGCTGTCACTAGATCCAGCCCACACTCAAGGGAATAATAAGATCACGCAAGGGCATAAATACCAGTAGCAAGGATCAGAGAGACCATCTCAGAATGTGCCTACCACACCAGAATTCTATTTTAACATCACACATCCTTCCTGGATGATCTCTTTCTCACTGGTAGCTTTAATTAGAACCTATAAGCTGACGATGTTCAAACTCTTATTTCCTGCCACTAGAACCATACATTTAACTATCTTCTGGGTAGAATCTCATAAATTGCCTACACATAGACTTACAACTGAATTCTCCAAACTTCTTTTTTTTTTTTAAGATTTTATTTATTTATTTGAGAGACTGCACGTGTGAGCACAAGCAGGAGGAGAGGCAGAGGGAGAAAGGGAGAAGAAGACTCTCGACTGAGCAGGAAGCCCAACACAGGGCTCAATCCCAAGCCCCTGAGATCATGACCTGACCCGAAAGCAGACTCCCAACTGACTGAGCCACGCTGGCACCCCCTTCTCCAATCTTTCTTCTCAAAGGTGATCTTCTTCCCATATTTATCCAAGCCAGAAACCTAACCGTCATTTTTTTAAAAATTGAAATATAACTCTGTGCAAATTTAAAGTGTACACTAAGAGTCATTCTTTCTTTCTTTCTTTCTTTTTTAATGTTCCCAGTTACCAGATTGCTAAATAGGGGAAAAAATTTTAAGGTTTTTTTTTTGTTTTTTTTTTTTTAAGTAATCTCTGTACCCAAAATGGGGCTTGACTCAAAATTTCGAGATCAAGGGTTGCATGCACTTTCAACTAAGCCAGTCAGGCACCCCTAAGAGTCATTCTTGAGTCCTCATTATTACTTCCCAGAACTCCCTCAACCCAATACAACCAGTCAGTTACTAAGACATTCCATTCCACTACCCAGATTTCTAGAACCCGTCCTTCATTTTCCATTTCCACTTCTACTATGTTAGTTCAAGGGCTTACCTTTATAGTCTGGCTCACTGAAGAAACCTAACTTGTCTCTCCCTGTCTCTATCTTATTCCTTTTATTATTATTCCATCTTCTACTATATTAGCAAAGTGATATTTTTTAAGAATGTAAATATGATCACACGCCTACTATGCTTAAAATTTCTATGTTCCCATAACGATAACAGTTGATCGTTCTTAAGCACTTAAGTGCCAACACTATGCTAAAGATTTATAAATGATATTTTATCAAATCATAAAAATAACACTCTCAGGTAAAAGCCCTCAAAGTGAGGTCAGAAAAGATCCTAAAGATCACTAAGCATCTTTCAGGGGGTCTGTGAAACCAAAATTATATGCATAATACTAAGATACCTTTTTCCACTCATTCTCTCATAAGTGACCAGTGCAGTTTTCTAGAGCTTACCTAACATTAGATATAACACTTTGAAAGCAGAAGCAGATATGAAAATCTTTTTCAGGCTGTCTTTTATCAAGCCAGACAGTAAGGAAACGTGAAAAAAAATGTAAAAAAATGCCACTCTTTTTTTTTTTTTTAAGATTTTTATTTATTTATTTGACAGACAGAGATCACAAGTAGGCAGAGAGGCAGGCAGAGAGAGAGGAAGGGAAGCAGGCTTCCCACTGAGCAGAGAGCCTGATGCGGGGCTCGATTCCAGGACCCTGGGATCATGACCTGAGCTGAAGGCAGAAGCTTTAACCCACTGAGCCACCCAGGTGCCCCAAAAAATGCCACTCTTATCAATACTTTTTAGTTTAGAATAGTAATTCTTCATAAAAATGTTATTTCTGTTAATATGTAATGGACATATTCCTATTTTAAAATTTATTAATAAATGTTTTAAAAGATTTTATTTATTTATTTATTTGACAGACAGAGAGAGGGAACACAAGCAGGGGGAATGGGAGAGGGAGAAGCAGGCTCCCCACTGAGCAGGGAGCCCGATGAAGGGTTGGATCCCAGGATCCTGGGATCATGACCTAAGCCAAAGGCAGACACCCAACGACTGAGCCACCCAGGTGTCCCAACATTTTTAAATTTTCTCAGTTTTAGTTTCTGAAACAGTAAATATAAATAGATTTAACCCACACAAACAATAGCTCTTTCAGGTCACCATAAATCTTTGAGAGTGTAAAGAAATTCTGACACCAAAACATTTGAGAACCACTGTTCTAAAGTTATTATCTCCATTCCACAAAGAAACTAGGGCTTAGAAAGTTAAGTAAGTGGTAGACTGATGTGCACAATAAAGCTGTAGGATTCCAGAACCCAAGCTCTTAATCACTGTACTGCCCTCACCTGTTAGTTATTTATAATCCGGCTCCTACCTACTCATCTCCAAGTTAATGTTCTTTCTCCTATATCATATTCAGGCCATCACTTCTTTCTACTAACCTTAGTTTCTTCAAATAAAGGTACTTTTTAAAAAAGATTTTTATTTATTTATGTGAGAGAGAGAGAGAGACAGGGGGAAGAGCAGAGGAAGAGCGACAAGCAGACTCTATGCTGAGCACTGAGCCCGATGTGGGGCTCGATCCCTGGACCCTGAGATCATGACCTGAGATGAAAACCATAAGTCGGACACTCAGCCGACTGAGCCACCAGGCGCCCCAAATAGGGGTACGTCTTAAGCTATATTTTGAAAAAGCAATTCCTACAAGCTATTCACTACAATAAGATAGTATACCCTTCTAAAGCTTTCTGTAAACCAGACAAACTTAAGCTTTTCAACCTATCAAATACAGTTATAATTCCCTGAATCTGACCTCTTAAGAATGTCTTTTTTAAAGCAAACCTCACAAGGCACCTGGGAGCTCAGTTGGCTAAGCATCTGCCTTCAGCTCAGGTCATGATTGCAAAGTTCTGGGATCTAGCCCTGCGTTGGGCTCCCTGCTCCGCAGGGAGTCTGCTTCTCCCTTTCCTCCCAATTGATGCATGTTCTCGTTCTCAAATAAATGAATAAGATCTTTACAAAAAAACACACACACATGGGGTGCCTGGGTAGCTCAGTGGATTAAAGCCTCTGCCTTCGGCTCTGGTCATGATCCCAGGGTCCTAGAATGGAGCCCGCACGGGCTGTCTGCTCAGCAGGGAGCCTACTTCCTCCTCTCTCTCTGCCTGCCTCTCTGCCTACTTGTGATCTGTCTGTTAAATAAATAAAATCTTTAAAACAAACACACACACACAAGACCACCACCCCCAAACCTCACAAAATGTCCACAGTGAGGCCAATGATCATACTACTCTCTGAGGGGGCATGTTTGGAACCATGAAACAAGGGACTTAAAGTCATTGCTCACACGTTTTTACGTTAGCTACAGTGTATTCATTTCTACAAAAGGTCTATGAACTGAAAAAGAAAAACTATGCTGGACAGTAAGCCACTAAAGATTGTGTACAGTGCTTCAGTGATTTCCTAAACCGTCACGACAAAGATGCCCAAACCAGCTCTTTTTCCTCAGGCATCTTCACAGCAATGCATTTCCTTTTTCACGCTGGCTCTTCTTTCTAGTTGACTGGGGAATTTGACATGGATTCATTTTCACAATATGTAGTTCCAATCCCCATGAAGTTACTTTTTCTTTTTTAATGTTCAAAACTATTTCCCAAAAGAAACCTATCTAGTAGGCTCAAATGTTTCTAAAAATAATCCACTGCACAGGGTAGATTTCCCACTCAGGGTCAAACTGTAAGGTCTATAAGCACAGCACTTAGATAAGACATTAATAATCCAACTGAAATGAATGGCTCGAGTATAATTCCCTATGGTTTTCACATCCCACCCAAACAACTTTATTCTTATAATTCTCCATTGCTTAGATCCGCTGTTTCCATTTTATATTACAAATGTACTCTGTATTTCTTATGCTACTAGCCATAATGGTTTCCATACACATTCAAAAAGATGTCTTCTGCTTTTATAATAAAGTGATGCAAGTTTTAATTACTAATGTGAGACTAAAATCTTCCTTATTCTTTCTTTTCCAATTCTAAAATAATTATATGCATCAACTCGGCTATTAGTTCATTATGCAAGATCTTTGTCATATGGTGGCCAAGTAGTCAACAAACAGTTAAAGAAGCTTTGTTTTTTCAAGGAAAGTGGTTTTCCAAGGATTTTCACATGACAAATGATAACACATTTAAAAATGCATCACTCAATAAGGTTGTCAGAAAACTTACACATCAAATCAGGAAACCAGTGAGTTGCGGAAAACACAGTCTCACTTTGTGTGAATTTTTTCTATTACGTAACCAATAATGATATTCCGATATCCCCATGAGGGAGAAGTGGGGGAAGGAAAGAATTCAACCAGCCCAAGTCACATATTGAGTAATTTAATACTTAGTTCTAAGATACTACAGCTTTGACATTATCATAACCCAAACTAAAATGACAGGTGTGGCATTAACAAAAAGGAGAAATACTGCTAAAATGAACTACACTAAAATTCAAAAATTCTGTTTAAATTGGAGAAATGTGGGGCACCTGGGTGGCTCAGCTGGTTAAGCGACTGCCTTCGGCTCAGGTCATGATCCTGGAGTCTCGGGATCGAATCCCACATGGGGCTTTCTGCTCAGCAGGGAGTCTGTCTCCCACTGACCTCCCTCCTCTCATTCTCTCTCTCTCTCGAATAAATAAATAAAATCTTTTAAAAAAAATAGGAGAAATCTGGATTGTATGTCACATACACAATATGGATTGTATGTCAAACGATTGTATCACGTTAAATTTCTTGAGTGCGCTACAATTATATTGTAAATATGTACGAGAATGTCCTCATTCTTTAAAAATAATGCTAAAGTACTTATGAAGTGTCATGGTTTCTGCAGCTAGCTCTCAAATTGTTCAAGAATAAAATAATAAACTTAAAATATATGTGGAAAGATAAAGCAAAGTGACAAATGTTAACAACTGGTGAACAGGTGAAGGCTATATAAGTATTGTACTATTCTTGAAACATTTTTTTAAAAACATTTTATTTATTTCTGAGAGAGAGAGAAAGCATGCGTAAGAGAGCACAAGTAGGCAGAATGGCAGGCAGAGGGAGAAGCAGACTCCCTTCTAAGCAGGGTGCCCAGTGCAGGGCTCAATCCCAGGACCTTGGTATCATGACCTGAGCTGAAAGCAGATGCTTAACCAACTGAGCCACCCAGATGCCCCTATTCTTGAAACATTTTAAAGAGATTTGAAACTTGACAAAATGTAAAGTTCGGAGAAAAAAAACAAATTTTGGTTTATTAACATATACCATTAAGAAAAATCAAAAGTCGGGGGCACCTGGGTGGCTCAGTAGGTTAAAGCCTCTGTCTTCGGCTCAGGTCATGATCTCAGGGTCCTGGGATCGAGCCCTGCATCGGGCTCTCTGCTCAGCGGCGAGCCTGCTTCCTCCCCTCTCTCTCTCTCTGCCTGCCTCTCTGCCTACTTGTGATCTCTGTCTGTCAAATAAATAAATAAAATCTTTAAAAGAAAAGAAAAATCAAAAGAGCCATAGAGAGCCATAAAGAGGGATAAGATATTTGCAATTTTTATAACTGACAAAGAATGCATATCTGGATAATGTTAACAATACTTACAAATCAATTTTTAAAAAATTGACAATCTAATTTTTAAAGATGGGCAAGAGATATGATAAACACACTTCACAAAAGATGTTAACCAAATGGCCAATGAACATATGAAAAGGTGCTCAACCTCATTAGCCGTCAGGAAAATGGAAATTAAAACTACACTGAGATACCAGTCTATTAAAATAGTTAGAATTAATTAATTAATTAGTTTATTATTTTTTTTACAATGGTTAGAATTTAAAAGCTGAGAATATGTCTGTTAGGAAGGACCTGGAGCAAGTGAGATTGCCAAAGTGTTTGTAAACTGGTAGAACCACTTTGGAAAACTGTTTGGAAGTAGTATCTATTAAAACTAAACATATATATACCCATAACCCAGCAATTCTACTCCTAGTTATATATACAACAAAAAAGCATATACCAGAAAAAGACATATCACGAATGCTCAGAGCATTTATTTATAATCACCAAAAGCTAGAAACAATTCAAATGTTCATAATGGGCAGAATGAAAAACTGTTATGTTCCTGCAACAGTATACTACACAGTGATGAAAATAAACAAATGACTACTAAACACAATGGGTGGATACCATAATCAAAAATGTTGATGGAGCGCCCAGGTAGCTCAGTGGGTTAAAGCCTCTGCCTTCAGCTCAGGTCATGATCCCAGGATCCTGGGATCGAGTGGGCTCTCTGCTCAGCGGGGAGCCTGCTTCCCTTCCTCTCTCTCTGTCTGCCTCTCTATCTACTTGTGATCTCTGTCTGTCAAATAAATAAATAAAATCTCAAAAAAAAAATGTTAAACAAATGAGGCCAGACACAAAAGAGTATGTAACTTGTGAGTCCATTTACATAAAGTTCAAAAACAAACTAAATTCTTTCATGATACCATGTCACAATAGTGCTTGCCTTTGGGGAAGGGGCAGGTAATCACTGGGAGAACCTTTGGAAAGGTTCTATATCTTCATCTGGTCTGGGTCGAGGTCATGGGAAAGAACCAATTTTCTGAAAATTCAATAAGCTGTAATTTGTGTACTTTTCTTTATGTATATTTTACTTCCATTTTAAAAAGTTGATTAAAGAACAAAAAATGATGTCACAGTGGAATATTTTCATATCCTGAATCTGAGGTCTCATCTTACTTCTCAACCAAAGAACTGTAATTTCATTTAAGACTGATACACATTCACACAGTTCTTTGCTCCTACTGAGCAGATAATACTAAGAGTATTGTTCTCCAACTACAGGAGAGAAAAGCCAAAAGCATTAAGCTGGACAAAATCTTGGCCAATGTTTGCTCATGAAAAGACAGTGCATTCACCAAGTAAGCCATCTCTCGCCCTTGACCCAACAGGTTACCCCTTTTATTCCCAAATTTCTACTTCTGGAAGAACGTGCGAAGGATGGGAAACGAAGTATCACAACTTTCCCCTTGCTATTCATCACTTGCTTAAAGTAATTAATTGTTGTTAATGGATCTAGTCATTTTTATTTAGGAACAGTCCATAAAAGAGTTTACAATTTTAACTGCACAGAAAAATTAGGAGGTAGATCTTTCAAGTAACTATAATTTTGTTTCTAGGTGGTATACAATTTTTCTCTATTTCTTTACTTTCTCTACTCAACAGAACAGAATGTGCTCATTGTGGGTAATAAGGAAAATTCAGAAAATTTTAAATGACAACAAAAAGATCACTTGAGATAAAACATATTTGCGCATTTCTGGTGCTTATAGGGCAGAAAAAAATGTCTCTTCCTTTAGGGCAGAAAAAGAAACCAAAAACATATTGGTGTATTTCCTTTCTATCATTTGTCTATGTCCACGCTCTCAAAACAAAACAAAACCAGAAAGAAAAAGAAGGGAAAAAAAACTTGATTTTGTGTTCACATTATGATCTTTTCACTTGCAATTATCCTTACATATAATGAGAAGTTTTCTGTAATTAAACTCTCTTTAATGCTTTAACATTTTTAATGCTCAACATTGTCTACTGTAATTCCCTTGATTATGCCCCCCAATGTTGAACTTTAAATTGTTTCACTATGTACATTTCCCTACCATACATGCTGTACAATTAAACAGAATGTTACTTTGAAACCAACCCCATCCAAACTAATGTATGCCCTGCTTGCTTTCCTCTATCCTTGCCTGCCCCAACCCCCACTCCAAATCAAAAGAGAATAGAATACCACAAGCATTTTACGGTAAAATCCTCTTTGTGTAAAAAGCCATTTCAGAGGCAACATTGCGTTTATGAAACAACTTGACTAATGGACAAAATATATGAGTGCTTATAAGCCTTAAAGGTAATTTGAGGCTTTGTGTATCCTAATTTGTTAACCAAGGGAAAAATGAGAAATAATGGCATGTTTTATTTCCCATTATCATAATACGTTTTGAAAAACAAAATACTTAAGGCTAAACTGACAATTTCTAATTATGAGGAATAATCCTGATCCCTTCAAAGTGGGATTTCTAGATTTTATACTGTATTACTACCTAAACAGGATGCCATGCTAATGACTATGAGAGAACGGTATGGCAGTGTCTGAAACAAAGAAAACAAAAGCTAAATTTCACTTGGTATTTGAGAAGTGCAGATGACAACATGGTCTTTTAGGTGCTTTTGCATCAAGTTCCCTGGCTTTATTATTCAGGTTAAAATAATTTAAATTTATACCTTCGTGAATTTCCCTGTCAACAGATACAATCAAGAAACATTAAGAAAAAAGTTCATCTTCACAAAGAACAAACACTAAAGATATTAATATTTTGCCTACCAAGTTAGCAATGACTTTAAAATTATAATACTTGGTGTTCACAAGGGTGCAGGGGTAGGAAACGCCCTTCTAGAAGACAGTTGGGCAGTAGATTTCCTCTCTGTCAGAGATCTCACAAACCTCCAGCTACTTGTAAAATGCTGCCTTCACTTCTGGGAGGACCCGCCCCTGTTGCTGATATAATACAATTACAGCTGTTGATTAACGGATGGATCCACATCAAATATTTGGGGCCAATTACCGTTATTTTAAACATATTTATTTTTGAAGTATGGTTGACATACAATGTTACATTAGTTGCAGAGGTACACACAACACGGTGATCTGACAATTCTATACATTATACAATGCTCGCCACGTAAATGTAGTTACCACATCATCTCAAATCCGTACTTCTGAAATTGTTTTCCAGTTAACAGATTTGGACGTCAACTATATATAAAGGCCACACCAATTTCCTGAATTGCTACAGGGAGGCTAAGTGAATAAAATATCACTACTATGGAAGAAAACTATACAAAAGTAATTTATTCAACTGAGAGGCCTGATGATCTGCCAAAGGGTACTGTAAAGGGACTACACAAACCCGTTTCTGAAGTTATGGATATCTTGTTTCACGTGTTTATTTCCCTGAGAGAAAATTATCTACCCAAAACATTACCTGTTGCCCAAACTAGACGACAAGAGCACTGCTGTCACTCTATTAATAATATCCACCTATGCAAATGGTTTTTACTTATTTCTAAAAAAAAAATTAAGGTGCCTGTCTCCTAAGAAACATATAGGAGAGTTTGGTAATGTTTTTCTGTAACTGGATCTCTCTCCTTCTGAAGTCCCTGTAATTAGTCAGGCTCAAAACATCATGCTAGACTCTAATTTCAGCTTACCCACTAAGATCCATCCAGACAGTTACCTAGTTCTGGAAATGATAGAGCTGAACCATCTACTGTCAGTGCACCTCCTTCCACTCTCACTGCTGCCATTTATTCAAGCCCTGACCTCTTCTGGCGGGACTCCCATAATGGCTTCCAGCCTCCTGGCTCTACCATTCCATTCTATCCTATGCACCAATGCCTGCTAATGGTGTGACTTCCCTACTCAGAAATCTTCAATGGTAGAATTTTTAGTGACACAGAAATGTGCTTAAGATAGAATAAATGAAAAAAAAATGCACAGGCTAAAACTATGTTTATATATACTATACTCTCGGTTATGTTAAAAATCATGTTTGTGCATTTGTAGGGACACAAGCAGAAACGTAAACACAACATCCACACACAAAGGGAAAAGAGTGGGGCAAAAAACACATTCAATGTTATTTCTTAGTGGTAAGACTATACAGTTTTTACTTTATCTTTACAGTAACAGACTTATGGTAAAGTCTCTTATAGTATATATGGTAAAGCCTCTATGGTGTCTCTATAAACCATCTATAGTGAACACATTATCTATGTGTTATCTATGTGTTCACTATAGATAGAGCCATTAAATAGTGAACACATTATCTATGTGTTATCTATGTGTTCACTATAGATAGAGCCATTAAAATACCTTTTATTTTTTTAAAGATTTCATTTATTTATTTGAGTGAGAGAGAGAGAGACAGAGAGACATGAGTAGGGTAGAGGAGCAGAGGGAGAGGGAGAAGCAGACTCCCCGCTGAGTAGGGAGCCCTGATATGGGACTCGATCCCAGGACCCTGAGATCATGATCTGAGTCAAAGGCAGACGCTTAATTGACTGAACCGCCCAGATGCCCCTAAAATATCTTTTAAAAAACGATTTCACTTGCCTCCATTACCTTTAAGCCTAACTCCTTACTTCCTAGAATTCAAGGCTCTCCTTAATCTAGTCCCTGTCTCCTTCCTTGTCTTAGTTCTTATGACCTTGATGTCACCTGGGCTCCTTAAGAACCAGATTAGAGATCACTCCCACCATTCCTTGAGCACAGCTATTCCTTCAAACTCTGTTTTGCTCTGAATATTCACTCCACCTGGAATATGGTCCCTTCCCACTCCCACCTAACAAGCTCCTATGTGTTCTTTAAGGTCTATTTTCAATGATCCAGAAATAGCAAATACTACCACACCCCTTCCTCTTGCCCATAGCAGATAACACTGACTTCTCTGAATCCAGGCTCCTTCTCAAAATCCGCAATTCAATGGCCCTAGACGATCCTAACTAATCAATCCATGTTGGTATACAAAACGACATATACCTGCCATTCCTATAGTAATCTAATGTAATTACCCTCTTCTTCCCTACCCCATAGGTCTTTGTACTCTTATGGAGCTTATCTCCTCTACCTTCTATTAAGAATCATTTACTTAATTGTCTTATCTCTCTTTCCTACTACATTTTAATCTGCACAAGGAAGTAATTATGTCTTATTCATCTTCATATCCTCTGCAGAGCCTTGCAGGAGGTCAGCACTCAAACAGTTGCTGAACTGAATACTTCTTTCTTTTCCTATTATCTCATCACTCAAAATGGCTAAATATTTGCAAGTTTTATTTTAAAACAATTAGATTCTTCTTGAAGAACGACTAATGAGTTCAAGTTTCTTTCATCAATTTTAGCCAACATTCCTGCCTTAACTTAATACAGCAGTGTCTGATCTCACACAGTAACCTGCAGAGTGAAAGGACAGAACAAGGTAGGCTGAGATGAGAACTGAGCCCATTCTGAGGGGGCTTATACCCAGATACAGAAGCTATTGAATTAAACTACCACATTTTTAGAATCTTTTCTACCAATCTCTTTAATCAAAAGCAAAATGTTACTTCTGACAATAGAGAAATTAAAGGACTCTGAGCATCAGAAATACATATTGCTTTGAAAATGGATTTAAAAATTGGGGAGATGAAAAGGAAAAACAAAAATCTAAAAAATCAAGCAAGGTATCAACAAAGTTAGGCAAATAGTCTGGTAAAGTCGCAAGAATGTCTTACCTAAATCAGAAACCCAGTTGAAGAGAGAGGGTAGGAGCAAAGCTGGTAGTACAGTAAGACTCATGCTGCCATCTAGAGGTTAAAGGATAGACGATTTTCCTCCTCAATCAATCCTATTATAGAGACTCAACAGGCCTTATAAAATAAGCCAGACAAATATCTCTGCTGTCAGGACACAAAGAAGAATATCGAGGCTGTAAGAGTCCCACATTTTCTCTCCTTCTCTTTCTTCATAAATTAAAATAAAAAATCTAAAGACCAGAGTTATCTGTTCTTTATAATTTTATCTAGATGGGAAATAATTTCTAGATATAAATGGTCTTTTTTTTTCCCAAAAAATTATACGCCTAGAGGGTAGAGAAATCTACTATACCACAGGCTAACTTGGAAGTTTTCCTTTGGTACCACCTCCTAAGAAAGCTGTACTAAACAGTTTCTGGTACAGACAACTTCATCACTGACAGAATGAAATAGCAGGAATGGGGTCATCTCAATCTTTTTACAATACGATGTTGCTTTTAAAAACTATGTAAGTGATTAAATTTAGCCAAATAATGGTTCCAGTGAAACTTCTAAAGACCATACAGGATTAGACCACAAATTAGTTAAAAAAAAAAAAAACCCTGTATCAAAAACAAGCTAAATTTCATAAAGCTATTCTTAGAGAGTAATATGCTCATTGTTAAATTATTTACATTAGTAACTGTTTAGCCTATCTTTTCTTTTCTTTTATTTTACTTATTTATTTGACACAGAGAGAGAGCACAAGCAGGCAGAGTAGCAGGCAGAGGGAGAGGGAGAATCAGGCTCCCTGCTGAGTAAGGTGTCCGACACCAGGCTTGATTACAGGACCCTGGGAACCCAGGTGCCCCTAGCCTATTTCTTTATACTACTAAGTAAATTTCAACCCAGACTAAGTAAATGAGTATAAATTGAGATTTTAATTTATTTTGTAGTATAAGATAAAGCACAATCAAGAACAAATGCATCAAATTCAATACCTCTTCATGATAAAAACACTCAACAAAAAAGAAAAGGTAAAATTTCCTCAGACTCACAAAGGACATCTACAAAAAACCCACAACTAACATCACACTCAATGTTTTTTCCCTAAAGTCAGGAAGAAGACAAGGATGTCCACTTTTGCCACTTCTATTTAACCCTGTACTGGAATTTTTAGTCAGGGCAATTAAGCAAGACAATGAAATAAAAAGCATCCAGATTGGAAATAAAGAAGTAAAACTATCTCTATTTGCAGATGACATGATTCTGTATATAGAAAATCTTTTTTTTTTTTTTTGAGTAAGCTCCATGCCCAGCGTGGAAGCCAACGTGGGGCTTGAACCCATGACCCTGAGATCAAGACCTAAACTGGTATCAACAATCAGACGCTTAACTGACTGAGCCATCCAAGAACTGCTGTATATAAAAAATCTCAAGCAACCTACTAAAACTCTATTAGAACTAATAAATGGGTTCAGTGATGTTGCAGGATAGAAGATCAACATACAAAAGTTAACTGTACGACCCTTGAACAACATGGTTTAAACCACACAGGTCCACTTACATGCAGATTTGTTTTTGATAAACACAGTGCTACAAATATATTTTCCCTTCCTTAGGGTTTTCTTAACATTTTCTTTTCTCTGGTTACTTTATTATGGAATACAATATATACTACATATAGCATAAAAATATGAGTTAATCAACTGTTCATAAGTAAGGCTTCATGTCAACAGTAAGCTATTAAGTAGGTTAGTTAAGCTTTGGGGAGTCAAAAGTTATAAACAGCTTTTCAACTGTGCAGAGGTTTGGCTCCTCAAGTCCCATTATTCAAAGGTCAACTGCATTTCTCTAAAGTACTAATAAGCTTAAGAAACAAATGAACATAGGGCAGAAAAAAGAGGCGAATCAAGAAACAGACTCTTAAATATAGAGGACCAACTGATGGTTACTGGAGGGGAGGTGGGCTAAACAGGTGATGGGGATTTAAGGAGGTAGCTGTGATGAGCACCGCCTACTGTGCATAAGCGATGAACCACTAAATTCTACACCTGAAACTAATATTATACTGTATGTTAACTAACTGGAATTTAAATTAAAACTCGGAAAAAAAATAAAGCACCAATGAACAAATTGAAAATGATATTAAGAAGACAATGTCATTTATAACATCAGAAAATAAAATACTTAAGAACTGATTTAACAAACAAAATGTAATACTTATACTTTGAAAACCACAAAACATTCCTGAAAGAAATTAAAGGCCTAAGTAAATAGAAGACATACTACATTCATGAATCATTTTAATATTATTAAGATGGGAATACTCCCCAAACTGATCTACAGATTCAATGCAATCTCTACCAAAACCCCAGCTGACTTCTTTGCAACAATTGGCAAGTTAAAATTTCTTCGGAAATTCAAGAAACCCAGAGTAGCCAAAACAATCTTGAAAAAGAACAAAGCTGGAAAACTCACACATCACAATTTCAAAAAACTTACTACAGAACTACAGTAATCAAAACAATGGGGTAGTGCCATTAAGGACAGATATACAGATCAATGAAGCAGATCTGAGAGTCCAGGGAAAAACCCTTGCATTTATGGTCAATTGATTTTTAACAAAAATGCCAAGACAATCAGTAGGAAAATAATAGTCTTTTCAACAAATAATGTTTGAAACAACTTGCTATCCACATACGAAACAATGAATTTGGATCCTTACCTTATACAATGTACAAAAATTAACTTAAAATGGATCAAAGACATAAATGTAAGAGCTAAAACTATAAAACTCTTAGAAGAAAACACAGGCATAAATCTTCGGGACATTGGATTAGGCAATGGTTTCCTAGGTATGAAACCAAAATACAAGCAACAACAAAAATAGATAAATAGGACTTAAAATTTTATGCTTCAAAGGACATCATCAAGAAAGTAAAAAGACAACCCACAAAAATGGGAGGAAACTTCTGCAAAGCAGATATATAATAAATGAGCTGTTTCTAGACTATCTAAAGAACCCTTAAAACTCAATAATAAATACACAAATAATCCAATTTAAAAGTGGGCAAAGGACCTAAACAAACAGTTCTGCAAAGATATACAACTGGCCAATAAGTGCATGAAAACATGCTCAATATCATTAGTTATTAGTCAAATGTAAATGTAAAAAATGAGAAACCACTTCACATCCACTAGGATGAATGATAACTTTTTGAAAACAAAAACAACTACCGGCAAGAATATGGAGAAACTGGAATCCTCATACAATGTTGGTGGGAATGTAAAATAGTGCAGCCAGTATGGAAGAGAAGGCAGTTCCTCAAAGGAGTCAGATGTAGAATTATCGTATGACCCAGGAATTCTACTTCTAGTTAAAAGCCCAAGAGAACAGAAAGGTAAATCTACACAAAAACTTGTAAATAAATGTTTACAGCAGCATTACTCACACTAGCCAAATAGAAAAGATACAAATGTCCATTACCTGGGGGATAAGTACAATGTGGATAACTGGTGAATATATCTATACAAGAGAATATTATTTGGCCATAAAAAGAAATTAAGTACATGCTACAACATAAACATTGAAAACATGTTACACGAAAAATAAACCAGTCACAAAGACCACATACTGTATGATTCCATTAACATGAAATGTCAAGAATAGGTCAATTTAGGGTGCCTGGGTGGCTCAGTCATTAAGCCTCTGCCTTCAGCTCAGGTCATGATCCCAGGGTCCTGGGATCGAGCCCCGCATAGGGCTCCCTGCTCAGCGGGAAGCCTGCTTCTCCCTCTCCCACTCCCCTGCTTGTGTTCCCTCTCTTGCTGTGTCTCTCTCTGTCAAATAAATAAATAAAATCTTAAAAAAAAAAAAAAGAATAGGTAAATTCATGAAGACAGAAAGCAGATTAGCAGTGGCCTAGACGTGTGGGCCTAGGAGGCAAATAAGGAATGAATGCTTGGGTACTTTCCACTTTTCAGATAGGGAATGGTACAGTGTTTCTTTGGGGGGAGATAAAAATGTTCTACAATTGTGATGATAGCTGTACAACTCTAAATATATTAAAAGTCACCAAATTGCACACTATAAGTAGGTGAATTGTGGGGTGTGTGAATTATATCTCAACAAAGCTGCTATTAAAAAAAAGAAAAAAGAAGAGAAAAAGAAAAAAGAACAAGTGCATCAGAGTCCCAAGCTTAGCTTTAATTTCAAATGGCATGATCCTCTGCTTTCCCAATCTTCACATTCTATTTAAAAATATCTTGAATGTAGAAGGGCCTGGGTGGCTCAGTGAGTTAAGCCTCTGCCTTCGGCTCGGGTCATGATCTTGGGGTCCTGGGATCGAGCCCTGCATTGGGCTTTCTGCTCAGCGGGGATGCTTCCCCCCCTCTCTCTGTCTGCCTCTCTGCCTACTTGTGATCTCTCTCTCTCTGTCAAATAAATATTTACAATCTTTTTTTTTTTTTAAAGATTTTATTTATTCATTTGACAGACAGAGAACACAAGTAGGCAGAGAGGCAGGCAGAGAGAGAGGAGGAAGCAGGCTCCCCGCCGAGCAGAGAGCCCGATGCGGGGCTCGATCCCAGGACGCTGAGATCATGACATGAGCCGAAGGCAGAGGCTTTAACCCACTGAGCCACCCAGGCGCCCCAAATATTTACAATCTTAAAAAAAAAATCTTGAGTATAGCCATTAATTAGCTCATCTATGTGGTTTCTAGCCCTCAGAGACAAGAGGGAAAACATTTTTTTAAAGGGTAAAAAGTGTTGAGAATCAGTGTTCTATAGGATTCACAATGATAGTTCCATTGGTTTTTCCTTTTTTTTTTTTTTTAAGATTTTAAAGTAATCTCTACACCCAACATCGGCCTCAAATTTAACCCCCAAGATCAAGAGTCACATGTTCTTTCTACTGAGCCAGTCAGGCACCCCTAGTTTCACTGGTCTTAGGAATAAAGCAACCAATGGATGACTGAAAAGACTAAATCAGGATCATGTCCAGGTCATAACAAGATGGAATAAGATTCAAGTAGAAGACAAAATAAAACCATCATCAACAGGCTTCACCCTATTTTTACTATGTGTGGTTGATCATCCAACCACTAGAGGAAAACTTGCAGACGCTACAAGACCTGCAAATGTCACTTTTCATCAATAAAACACCAACTAGCCAGAAAAAGAACAATTTCCAGAAACTTTCACCTCTTCAGTTTTAAGTCAATGGATTTTATTAGAAAAATTCTATCATTTCACCCAAAGTCATGAGCAGTTTACCATTCATTCAATCAGCAAATACACACTTGTGCATTTACTACATGCCAGGTACTCTATGGATTAGAAAGACAGAACAAAGTATGATTTTTTACCTGAAAGAGTTACAATCAATCAAGGGATAAGACATGTACCAAAATCTCCCAGAATGGTAAAAGTGACATACAAATGAAACAAATGAACCACTCTAGGAGCAATTTGGGAGGCCAAAAGGGTTCACTTTCCAGATAAGGAATGAAAAGGAAAGGCTGATGAAAGAAGTTAATCTGGGACTAAACAGTAAAGGATGGATAGAAGTTCTAATATTAGAAATAGGTCAGGGAGAGATCTCTTAGAAAAAGGAATAGCATGGATAGAATTAGGAAGACAGCCAAGTGTTACACGAAGAGTGAGTACTTCAAATGTGAACCGCACACAGTGTTTTGGTAGGGGAGAAGTAAGGAAGAAATGCGGTCATTAAGCTAGGGCCAGAGTGAAGAGGATTTTGAATGCCATGTTAGAATATGAATTTGATCGCATGGTCAATAAAGTACTCGTAATGACTTACGAGCAAAGGACAAAAGAAGCAAATGATACTTTAGAAAAATTACTCTGACAGCCTGGAATGGAGTGGTTGAAAGGCAGGGAGACTGGTCTACAACAGTTCCAGCAAAATAGAAAGGACACTGCACTCAGAAAGAAGCAATGAAAATAAAATTCTTTATATGGTAAGGCAGTTTACAATTTTCCATATTTCTATGTACTCCATGGCAATTTCATATTAATTAACTGCTCAAATCAAGCCAAGGGACCCCAGTCATGACAAGCTATAAACACCTATACAAAAAATTACTACACTCCAAAATCCCAAAAGGGTTATCTGAGACATAATCATGTACCAAATCAAAGGGCATAGTTCATCTTCCAAAAGACACAATCTAGTTACTAACAGCCCTAGAAGATACACATTATTTCTATACTAACATATAACAATGCTCTAGGGAAGTGACAAACAATCATGTTTTGAGGACAAATATTTTTTGCATTTTTTTTCTTCCCATCATCTTTATCAGTGCAGATATTTGCATGAAAACAGGATCACTGGTCCTTGGGGATTCATCAGTTCCTATTGCTTATTTTTCATCCATGTCATCCTCTCAATTAATGCAGGAAAGAGGATTGAGACATCGAAACACCAGATTAGGGTGTCAAGTAAATGTCAACCCCTAGAGTAGATGAATAATCTGTAAGGACAAAAAAAAGATCTTGTTTTTATGCAAATACACTATATACAACAAAACAAAGAGAGACTGTACCCAAGAAGTCCAAAACATATCAATATAAATCTTTCCAATTCTATTAGCTAAAACTATTTTCTATATGTCAGTTAATTTGTTGCAATCAGGGAAAAATGACAGTAAATTGCAAAGCTTTGCCACAGAAATGGAAATAAGGCTGAATTTTGAACAAGAAAATAATTTTGAAAAGATCTCGGCTGGGCTCATGGGACTCATATGGCAGAAATGAGCATTTCTGTTACAGAATTTTGGTTCAGTGCTTAAGTTGGCTGAGTTAAGTGACTGCAAATCCCCACCTACAATGTCTTAAGTTTTAGAAATACAAACACTGAATGGTAATAATATTTTTAACTATATGGATTAAAAACTAAAACAAACCACACCAAGTTTCTGACTCTGTGGAAAGCCACTACAATAAACTTTACTGATGTTTAGGGGAACTCTTTATTCTAAAAACTGATAAAAAGAAAGACTCATTTAACCTGTAGTAACAGCTTTCAAGGTAAAATAAATAGTTGGTAAGATAAAATCCTGTATAGAAAAATTCTAGCTAATAACAAAAAATGACAGAATTAGAATATTACCATCTGGCAACCTATAATAAAATAGGGGATCTAGGCAGTTACCAAAAGCCGCTAAAACTCTTGTGTAAGGCTGATGGAGAATTTTACAATGAATAATCAGGCTAACAATGCCTTCATCAACTAATTAATTTTAATATCACAAAGAGAGATAGGCAGACATGATGTACCTTCTGATGGATGTATACAATTCCATTCAGGAAACAGCCAAAATAAAAATAGACTCAACCTGTATCTGTGAAAGCTACAAGATCTAACAACCAGGAAATAAAAAGGGATAAGTGAATATATTAAGCACTACCATAGCAATGTGAACAACAAAATCCGCAATGTATAAAATTCTACAGGATAACTAGGTTCAGTAAATGGCAAGGGAAAATAAAAGGGAGGTGGAACTATGACAGATGAAGACAGACTTAAGAGACAAATCAATCACAGTGTATAAACCTTATTTAGGACCTGATTCTAATAAACCAACTGTACAAAGACAATTATAAATCAACCAGGGAAATCTGAATCCTGATTAGCTATTCGACGATATTACACAAGTTTGTTAAAAACTTTTAGGCATGGGGCAACTGGGTGGCTCAGTCATTAAGCATCTGCCTCTGGCTCAGGTCATGATCCTGGTGTCTTGGAATGGAGCCCCACATCAGGCTCCCTGCTCAGTGGGAAGCCTACTTCTCCCTCTCTCTCTCCCCCAGCTTGTGTTCCTACTTGCTGTTACTCTAAATAAATAAATAAAATCTTTAAAAAAAAATTTTAGGCATAATAACGTCATTGTGGTTATATTTTAAAAGGTGAGGGAAGAAGACAGATCTTGTCTTTTGGAAAGACAAATGGAGTTATTGGGTGATGAGGTAATATAATACCCAAGATTTGCTTTAAAACAGGGGCGCCTGGGTGCCTCAGTGGGTTAAGCCTCTACCTGCAGCTCAGGTCATGATCTCAGTGTTCTGAGATCGAGGCCCACATCGGGCTCTCTCCCCGGCGGGGAGCCTGCTTCCCCCCTCTCTCTCTCTGCCTGCCTCTCTGCCTACTTGTGAACTGCCAAATAAATAAATCTTTAAAAATAAATAAATAAAATAGTTATGGGAGGCTGTATAAGTGAAACCGACTGGCCATATGCTGACTATTAAAGCTGGGTCATGGTTACGTAAGGTCATTATTCTATTCTCCCTACTTTGGTATATGTTTAAAATTCTCCATAATAAAAGATGGGGGAAAATTTTATCTTTCTCAGTAAGAAAGCAAAAAAAGAAAGACTAATCAGAGAAAACATGGCAATTTCAACTACAGCTAACTAGAGATAATACTGTTGATAAACACATATGCACATATAATGAGCATAAAATTTATTTCATTTAAAAAATCGACACAGAGAGATAGAGTATTATTATTATTATTACAGCATTTACTATCCAGAGCTAGTAACAGATTCAACTTCTATATTATACCAACCTAGCATTCATGAATTTAATAATCACAGATTTGCCTTTTCATTACAAACCCTGGAAGTCCATGACATACATGGTAAATATTGATTTTGCCAACACATAAATTTTAATCATGAGAAATAAATGACCAATAACACAGAGGAGAGTTAGGTAACAATGAGTGAACCTAGCAGACCAGCTAGCACCCGTGGTCTGTTCTTTCTTGCTCCTTGATTTATGAATAGATTAAAAAACATTTTTTTTAAGATTTTATTTATTTCCTTGAGAGAGAGAGAATGAGAGAGAGAGCATGAGAGGGGAGAGAGTCAGAGGGAGAAGCAGACTCCCTGCTGAGCAGGGAGCCCAACGCAGGACTCAATCCCGGGACTCCAGGATCATGACCTGAGCCGAAGGCAGTCGCTTAACCAACTGACCACCCAGGCGCCCAAAAAACATTTTTATGGTAAAAGAAAGCCAACTGTTAATGACAATGATGGAAATATAGAAAAGATAAAGAGGTCTAATAAAGTGACAGACTATTAGTCAAAAATCAGAAGTTTTAAATGAAATGTTAAAGTGAAATATTGAATTTGGCAGTAATTAAGATAAACAATGTAAACAAATACTCTATACGCTCTATAAATAAACAATTTATAAAACCGTTTTGGGGATTGTTCTAATCGGCACAAAACTTGCATGTTTGAAGAAAATTACAAGCTACTGTAGCCTCTCACAACTGTGGATTCGGGAAGGTGTCAGAAGTACCCACTGACAACAAAGTTCTAACCACTATATTTATGCTGAGTTCTCTTTCAATTACATAGTGAGAATTTCTACAATTCCTTTCCCAATTTTATAATGAATACAGTATAGGAAGAAATATAATCTATAAAGAAATAAATGTACACTAAAAGAATGAAGAGCAGACAGTAACAAATGAGAAGTTTTAAAATTTTAGTCGTGATAGCAGACTATGTTCTTGGTCTGCTATATGGCCCTTCCATTGGGGAACCAATCCTCCCTCCCATTCCATGGGCTTGAATCAGACTAACCCCTCTAATCTGTGTCTGCATCCTGGACCCAGGCTTGGCCCGCCAGGGTACTCCATGCTAACTGGCTAAAGTACTGGTTCTCAGATAGGTATCTGAGTCAAGATGGTACAGTGTGAGTCCTCCCCAGGACCTTTCTCTTGGAATGTTCAGACAAGACGTTCTTCATTTTGGGATTATCAGATTTAAAGACACATAAACTGAAGCTCTTTTGGGCCCCCTCCCCCAGTGCTAGTTCAAATAAGAAGACTAATGCAAGAGCCTTGAGATGCAAAACAAAAGCAAAAACAAGAGCACATCTCAATAACATCATCAAAAGTCAAACATCTAAATACCTTCTAAGTTATTTCTACTCCTGAAATTTTGATTTATGTGAACTCATAAGGTCCCTCTTTGGCTTAAGCTACTTTGACTTGACATTCTATCGCTTTCAACTGAAAGGGTTTCCAATATACTTTCACTGTAGAGAGAAAAATAACTTGTTACTGAGTAGACTCAGTAATTATTCTAGTATACTACATCATAAAAGGAACTCTAGATTACGGTGACTTCTTACCTTCATGACGCCTAGTAAAGACACTTTCGAAATTATAGCTAGCACTCATCATGAAATACACAACATGCAACCCTGAAAAAATGTGATCTGGGTACTCACACTCATCCAGCCCCAGCTGATAGGCCAAGTTCTGTAGGCCTCGTACCTTCTCCATCAAATTAGCTGTGGTGAGGCTCCCCAGTTCTGAAACAGAATCATTTATTTCAAAACCGTATCTTTCTACTGTTCTCTAGTTAACAATCCATTCAGGCTGGAAATCCTTGTTATAAAGATTTTCAAGCTTAATTCTTACCTAATAAAGTAGAGAATGGATCCGTATCTCTTCTCATCCAATCATTCCCCTTACACACACACAGTGAATTTTTCCTACTATTGCAAAATGCTTCAGATGAACTTGTGTTTAAGGCACAGGTCAGTTTGTATAGAACATAATGCTATGATCCCTTATTAAAAATTTAAAGTTTCCTTAGAAAATACACACTAATGGGGGATGTTATATAAATGTCCATTTGGAACATTACAACAATGAACCTGAGATGCCCTTGAGACTTAATTTCTCCATGGCTGGAGGAGGGGATCTGCATTTAAGCATTTCATGCAGAACAATGAATTACTTCTGAAGTCAAATAAAGGTGTTATTTTCTCCCACTTATCATGCCACACTCATTATCCATATCTGGCATAAGTAGACTTTCGTGATCTGTTCAGCTGCCTAAATAGCTCAAGAATGCCAGATTTTTACCTTAATTTCAGTCTATTACTTTACAACCATCATGAATCTTATCACCGGAAAGATGATAAAAGTTAAATAAAGTAGAGCAAAATCAAGGAAAATTAATGTTTTTTAATTTAAATTTCTACTTTGTGGTTGAGTTCCAAGTCATTTATCAAACAACAATATTCACTACTTATAGTATTCCTTAGTGGAGAAATTGATGGGATAGAAAGAACTAAAAGACATGTCTTAACCCACTAAGGGATTATCAATTAATAGTACTGACAACAATATACAGCAGTAATTTCTAAATAAGGCACTTGTGTTAAACTGGTAAGAGACTGGATTTAAAATATCAGTTTAAATTTTAACTCTTTCTAATAAATCTTAGGCTAAGTTAACCTCTGAAACTTGGATATCACGATACCTAATGCACATGACCTTTATGAGAATTAAACGGGAAAAATTTATGTGAGAGCTTTTGTCAACTATAGCATTATACAAAATAAAAGTTAATTAAAGGAATTAAGCTAATTCCTTTAATTAAGTTAATTAAAAAGTTAATTAAAGGAACTTTTAGGATTAAAGGAATAATTACAGGAATTTAGCAGCAGAAGAAATCATTATGAGTGGGTCTTGAATTGAAGGGATTTATACATACGGAAAAATAGAGATAAGCATTCTGACATAAAGAACCATCAATCAGCTTGGTTAAGTAGGCAGTCTCACTGCAGCAAACACTTGTAAGGGAACAGTGAGAGAAAACTGGAAAGGTGGTTTGTAGAGGAACATAAATGTTAGGTTAAAAGTTAGAGGTCACAAGCACTACTTACCTTTCAACATGTCAATGTCATCACGTTCTATTTCAGCCATCCATTTGGGTGGAGAACTAGTAATAGGCTGTCAGAATATAAGAATATAACCACTCAGATACACACAAAATGTAAAGAGACCGTCATCTTCCTTCTTACAGAAAAGTAGCTTCTCACACAGCCTTCGGGTTGTTTGAAAATACTGGCAAGTTACAGGTTCAAAAACCCAGATTTCTCTAGGTTCAGATATGACCTACAAAATAATTGACCTTGCAAAATAATTGTTCATTTTTACAGCTGGTCCGAGGGAAATGATCTTAGAAGAAAGGTCTGACTACTATTACTATTTCATGGATAAGAGGTTAGTAAAGCAATGAAAGAAATTACTTGAAATTCAATTCTGGTAAAAACCTCCAACTGAACTGTTCGAGACCATCAGGAAGTAACATTTTCTGGCAGAGGGGAAGATTCACAGAAAGATGTCTCTCTCTCTCTCTCTAAACACACACACACAAACACACATAGGAATATTACTCAACCACTAAAAAGAATGAAATCTTGGGGCACCTGGGGGGCTCATCTGGTTAAGCAGCCAACTCTTAGTTCTGGCTCAGGTCATGATCTTGGGATTGAGCCCAGTACTCAGCAGGGAGTACTCAGCAGGGAGTCTGCTTTGAAGATTCTCTCCTTTTGCCCCTCCCACCACCCACACTCACTATCTCTAAGATAAATAAAATCTTAAAAAAAAAAAAAAAAAAAGAAATATTTCCATTTGTGACAACATAAATGGACCTAAGGGGTATTATGCAAAGTGAAAATAGGTCAGACAAAGAAAGACAAATAGCACGTGATTACACCTATATGTGAAACTGAAAACAAAACAAATGAACAGATAAAAAACAGAAACAGACTCATGAATACAGAGAACAAACTGGTGGTTGTGTTAGGGGGGATGGGCAAAATAGGTGAAAGGGATTGAGAGGTACAAACTTTCAGTTATAAAGTAAATAAGTCACAGAAATGAAAAGTATAGCACAGGGACTACAGTAAACAATAATGTAATATATATAATTGATGATTCACTATGTTTGTACACCCAAAACTAATATATGTCAACTATACTTCAGTTAAAATTTTTAAAAAGAGGAAATCCTCAATTTGTGAGAAGACTGCAATGATCATCACTTCAAATTTCATTTTATTGTAGACACTTTAGAAAACTTTAGAATTTTAAATTATCCTCTAATTTCTTTTTTTTTTTTTAAGATTTTATTTATGCATGAGAGACAGAGAGAGAAAGAGACAGACAGAGGCAGAGGGAGAAGCAGGCTCCCCAAGGAACAGGGACCCAATCCCAGGGACTCAATCCAGGACCCCAGGATCATGACCTGAACCGAAGTCAGACGCTTAACCATCTGAGCCACCCAGGCGCCCCATCCTCTCATTTCTGAAAAGTGAAGTTACAAAATATGAAGAGCCCATTCTTGGAATAACTTTGGGCAACAGTTTTCAATCCTAGCTGCCCATGAGAATCATCTATGGAACAAAAAAATCCGATGCCCTGGACACACTCCAGATGCACTGATTTAGAATACTGGAGGTGGAATGAGGGTCCATTGGAGAGAACAGAGCAAGGGACGTTACATATGTATTTTTTAATGTACTACTGTTCATTTAACTTCAAAAACATTTTAGCATCTTAAATATACAAACCAAATAACAGAACAATGCACACTGTGTTTAGTACAGACGGTTCTGGAACTTTCATTGTTGCAGTGGCTCTTTGCTTTACAGACACTGAAGAGTCCTACAGCTCATTTAAAAACAAAGGTGAAACCTACACTTAACTGAAAAAGATCCAAACACATCTCGTAACAGTGGACCCCCTCCTTTTCCACAGGTAAGAAAGGCAACAGAATGCTGTGTCACTATCACACAAACAAGACAACGTGAAGCTAAGTGAACACCCACTGTAGCGTTCACAGGTCCAGCCTCCCAGAACACATCCCAAGCTACAACCAGTACATATGTATTTTTTAAAAGCTCCACAACTGCACACTGATGATTCTGTTGTGTAGGCAGGGGTATGGCTGAGAAACACTATTTCAGCTTTCAGTCTTTTTCCTCTTTTTTTTCTTTAATTAACATTTGCTGGATACTATGTGACCAATGCATTGTATGACTTAATTTTCTAATCAATCCTATGAAGGAGGTATTATTATCCTCATTTTACAAAGGAGAAAAAAAAACTGAAGTACAGGAAGATTATAAATCACTTGCTTCTGGACACACAACTATTGGAGCCAAGATTCAAACCCAGGAAGTCTGAGTTCAGAAACCACTACTCTATACTTCCTTTCCTAGAAGGCTATTAGTCAAATTTGCCATTTTTGGCCACCAGTAGGGAAACAGACTATACCAGGGGATTTTAACCTGGGGTTCTGGGATGACCCAAACCCCTTGAAACAAAACTTAAAACAAATGTGCATACCTCTAGGGAGAAGAGGTAGATACATAATCAAATTTTCAAAAAACAACATATTTTAATGAAAGGGTTTTTTTTAAGATTTTATTTATTTATTTATTTGACAGAGAGATCACAAGTAGGCAGAGAGACAGGCAGAGGGGCGGGGGGAAGCAGGCTCCCTGCTGAGCAGAGAGCCCAATGTGGGACTCAATCCCAAGACCCTGAGATCATGACCTGAGCCAAAGGCAGAGGCTTAACCCACTGAGCCACCCAGGTACCCCTAATGAAAGTTTCTTTTTTTTAAAAAACCTCTTATTTCTATTTATAACTCAAAATATTTAGTTGTTACCAAATATAATTAACTGACCTGAAAAGTAAGTATGAATGAGAATGTAAGAAAATTATGTTAGGTACTTTGTACTCAATCTACTAGACAAAAGCTAATCTAATACTAATAGCTACTGAGAACTGTTTATTATGTCTTAGGCACTATGCCAAGTATTTTACATGCATGATAGCATTTTATACTAAGAATCTTATGAGGTAGCTTCAGATAAGACCACTAAGGCTCAAAAATGTTAGGAAACTTGCTCAGGTCATGGAGAGTGAAGCAGCAGATTCAGGACTCAAATCCAAGTGTGTTTGACTCCAAATCCCTACACCATCCTGAACTCTTCATGCTTAGCCCTTACTGAATGCTAAATGAGCACCGGTCAGCTTTCATACAACCCTAGATCTTGAATAAATGGGACGCTACAAAGTTTAAACTACCTCTGAGCAAATATTCTCAAGGAATCTGAAAGCCACAGGACCTTACTATATTTTTTTTTCTGTTTATTTTTTAAAGATTTTATTTATTTATTTGAGAGAGACAGAGAACAAGTGGGGGGAGAAGCAGCAGAGCGAGACGGACAAGTACAGTGAGTAGCCCAATGCAGAGACTGATCTGATGACCCCAAGATCATGACCTGAGACAAAATCAAGAGTCAGACGCTGAACTGACTGAGCCACCCAGGTGCCCTTAGGGGGGCCTTAATATTTAACTCAGCACCTATGACTCTAATAATAAGTAGAGAATACTAAGCACATAGCAAGGCACAGAAGGTTCTTGAACTTTCATTGTTACAGTGGCTCTTCCCTATACAGGCAAAGAAGAATTCTACAGTTTATTTTATTTTTTTAAGATTTTATTTATTTATTTGACACAGAGAGAACAAGCACGAGCAGGGGAAGCAGGAGAGGGAGAAGCAGGCCCCCTGTTGAGCAAGGAGCCTGATGCGGGGCTCAATCCCAGGACCCCAGAATCATGACCTGAGCTGAAGGCAGACACTTAACCAACTGAGCCACCCAGGCGCACCTCTAGAGTCTGTTTAAAAACAAAATTTTAAAAATTTAAAACTACTTTTAAAAACATTTAAAACTACCACACTTCACTTAAAAAATGAGAGTCATAGTACAAATCCCCAATAGCATGGTTTACTAGATAGAGCATGAGTTCTGTAATAGATGTAACTTGCATTCAAATCCTGGTCTGTCACTCATTAGAACTTGGGTAAATAATTTCCAAGGTTCTCTTTCAGTTAGTGCCTTTTTTTTTTTTTTTTTTTTTTAAAACACTGGACTCAAATGCTTCTGCATATAGTGTTAAGAGTATGGATGCTAATAATCAGATAGTGGATTCAAAGCCTGGTTCTGCCATGTATAGCATATAACCTTGGATAACCTACTTAACCTCTCTCTCTATGCCCATTTCCTTGTTTGCAAAATTGGGCTAATAATAGTACCTACACCCCACATGGTTTTGTGAAGATTAAGTAATACACATAAAGTACTTAGAAGAGTGCCAGGGATATGGTAAGCACTATGTAAGCGCTAGCTGATTCTATAATCACGTTCTCCTGCTTGTGGGATTATAAGAGAATATACAGACAGCATCGAGCACAGCGCCTGCTGCCCAGAAAGTACAAAGGTTGTGGCTCTAATGGATGTCTTCCTTTGCTTTTTGATGAGCCACTGAGAAACTTCAAAAGCCAGTAAAGAGGTATAAGATAAGGTCAAATGCATCCCATAAACAACAGAGAAAAGCTTCAAAATCATGGTTTGGGCAAAAAAGAATAGTGATGTTACATTAAAGATTTCAACGGCTTTACCTTAAAAGCTTTTAAGCTAAGAAAAGAGGCTAATAGGCAAAAGTCAAAATGCCAAAACGGAATATCTGAACAGAGGAAGACATTATTATCAACATGATGATAATATACACAGATTTCCAGGGCTCTAGTTACAATCTGATTGGAAACCTATGATATTTTACTTGAGAATAAGAAAACAGGGGATATTTGAACTTTTATTAAGGAGCAAAACACTGGATAAGCTTCATTAGGTAAGTGAAATATTACTTACACTTTTAAAGGAAGCTGCAAATTCAGCGACACCTGGTACTGAAAAGAAAAAACACATTATTTATTTATTTAATATACATTTTAGTGCCCCAGATAGAGAGGAGCCAAATACTAAGAAGAAAACAGCCTTGTCTTCAAGGGGCTTATAGTCTGGAAGAGGAGAAAGAGTAACTCAGTAACTAATACTGGTTAAATGCTCCAAGAAAGATACCAGGCATGATGGGGGCGGGGGAAGAAATCTATATCAGATTGAGGGGGCAGGAAAAGTTTCCTAGAGAAAATGCCTCAACCGAACTTGCAAGGACAGGAGTCAGCTGGATGAGAGAATGGGGAGATACACTATCTCTTATCAGAAAGTTTAAATTTCTTTTTTAGGTATTCTGTCTTGTCAGGGATTGTTAATTGCGTAATTGTTTATTTAAATGCTTCAGGGGAAGAATCACATTAGAAAACATAAAAGATAAAAAGCAGATATTCAGGGGCCCTTGGGTGACTTAGTGGGTTAAGCTTCTGCCTTCGGCTCAGGTCATGATTCCAGGGTCCTAGGACCAAGCCCCGAATAGGGCTTCCTGCTCAGTGGGGAGGCTTCTTCTCCTTCTCCTTCTGTCTGCCACTCTGCCTACTTGTGCTCTCTCTGTCAAGTTAAAAAAAAAAAAAAAAGGCATGGGGCGCCTGGGTAGCTCAGTGGGTTAAGCCTCTGCCTTCGGCTCAGGTCATCGTCTCAGGGTCCTGGGATGGAGCCCCACATCGGGCTCTCTGCTCAGCAGGGAGCCTGCTTCCCCCTTTCTCTCTGCCTACTTGTGATCTCTCTCTGTCAAAAAAAAAAGGGGGGGGCAGATATTTAAAAATAAAATACTGTTCAACTTCACTAATAAAGAAATATGAATTAAAAATAATAAAAATTAGTAACATCCAGGGGCACCTGGTGGCTCAGTCAGTTGAGCTTCTGATTCTTGGTTTTGGCTCAGATCATGATCTAAGAGTCATGAGACTGAGCGCACCCTCTCACCCCCACTCCTTCCCATCAGCCTCTGCGCTCAGCATGCAGTCTTTCTGAGATTCCCTCTCTCCCCTTCCCTCTGCCCCTCCTTGCCCTCTAAAATAAATAAATAAATCTTTTAAAAAAAATTTTGGTAACATCCAATATTGGCTGGTATGTAGGTAAATGGGCATTCTCAGACACAGCCATCCTCTTCCTTGCGCACAAAGATACATTTTGAGTTGTTTGTAATATCAAACAGTGGATCTAAGGTATCCAAATAGGGTAGGAATATATAAACTACAGTTTATCTATTATAATAAAATACTTTAGGAAAATGAAGTAGATTTATACCTACTAACATAGAAAGAGCCATTAATAAATTACTAGGTAGAATGAGTTAAGCTACATTAGCTTAAGCATGTACATATGACCCCATCATTGTACCAAAAAACCAAAAACAAAAATAGAACAAAAATCCAAACAAACCCAAAAAACCCTGCTGTATACTTTAAAAATAAATATTTGTTTACCTATATAATCATAAAAAAGGTCAAAAGGATTTGTATCAAACTATTAATTGTGAGTTTACAAGAGTGAGTGAAGGAGGTGAGGAACTACTACTTTCTATATCTCTGTACTATGAACTTATTACATAATGATTCAATTTTTTTAAGGCCCTCTATCATTTCCTGAGTCACACTGTGTCCTGAAAAAGTTAAACTACCAGACAGCTATTCCTAACATTAGACCACAGAATTCAGTCTCTTCCCTGTGAAGTAAAACCAAAATTTTAACCATTACAGTTAAATGATAACCAAAAATATCTCTCAAAATAGCACTGGGTTCTGCTGTATTGATTCTGATATCAAGAAACCAAAAACTTACACTGTTCTGGCCAAAGGTCTGGTGAGGCACGGTCAAGTTTTTCAAAACTTAGCAAAGATGCTTCCAGATCTGTCCCTGGAACAAAACACCAAGAAGAGCCAAGAAGACACAAAACACGTTAATTTATATCTTACAGCATTTTAGTCTCAAAGAACACAACAAACTGGAACATTCACTTGGAAGTCTTTTTTTTTTTTTTTTAGAAAGATTTTATTTATTTATTTGACAGAGAGATGGAGAGCGCAAGCAGGGTGAGGGACAGGGGGAGAAGCCGACTCTGGGATCATGACCCGAGCTGGAGGCAGACGCTTAACTGACTAAACCCATGTGCTTCAGAAATATGAGTTATATAACCACTGATACTCCTGGGGCATGATACTATACAAATAAATCATTCTCCTTCATCAAACTTCACGTCTCTGATCTCTAAAATGGGAGCAACATTTTAACAGGGTATTAGGAAAAATAAATCTCAACAAACCCACCTGCATATTCATTCATACTCTTAGACTTTTCCCAATTAAGACAAACTCCTCTGAAGAGCTCTGGATGTCAATTTCTCTTGCTCTGTCAAAGACATTATCTTGAATAATCTCTCTTGCACAATTTCTACCTTCTCTCCTGGCTCATACTCAACAGCAAGCAAGCCTGCTTTAGAATTCCCCTTCTTTGAAAAAAAAAACTCTTCCGTGACCCCATTACCTCCTTACTCCTCCTTCATTACGAAAGGTCTTACGTCGTCTATCCTGACGTCTCCACTTCCTCACCTCACGTTCTCTCCTTAACCCAAGACAATCGGGCTTCTGCTTCCCTATACATGGAGAGTGCTATGGTCAAGGTCATCTGTGACCTATGTTGCTAAACCCAGTGGTCACTTCTCTGTTGTCTGTGACTTCTTTGCAGCATTTACACACTGACCACTCTCCTTGAAAAACTCCACTTCTAGGGCACCTGGGTGGCTCAGTCAGTTAAGTGTCTGACTCTTGGTTTCGGCTCAGGTCATGATCTTAGGGTTGTGAGATCAAGCCCTGCATTAGGCTCCACACTCAGCGAGGAGTCTGCTTGAGATTTTCCCACTTTCCCTCTCCCTCTGTCCCCCCCCCACCCTCACCTCACATGCTCTCTCTATCTCAAATAAATAAATAGATCTTAAAAACAAAAGAGAGAGAAAAGAAAAACTCCACTTCCAGCTTCTGTAAAATTGGTTTTTCTCCTACCTCACCAACTCCTTCCTTACTTTCTTCCACTCAGGTCCCACCCCAGGCTGGTTTCACTCTCTACCTAAAGCCTCCAAAGAGATCTCATCTAGCCCCATAGCCTTTACCATCATTTATATGTCAATAACTCCACATTTATATTTCCAGTCCCTATCTTTCCCAGGACTTCAGAAGTATAGCTAAGAGGCTACTTAACAAAATTCTCTGCCAGAACTCTGATAACTCTCAACATCCTTGTCCATTTACATGTGTGAAAATCTTTCTGAGTCCAATAATTACGTTCAAAACCACCTTCATCTCAAGAAAGAGCTCCACCATGAACCCCAGTTCTCAGATCAAAACCTAGAAATCATCCATACTTCATGCCTCCCTTTCCTTCAACCTTCCATTACAATCCATTAGTAAATCCAGCAGTTTCCATCTCCAAAACACACCATGAAACCAAACAAATTAACCAAAGAATCATCACTTCTCTCGCAGATACTTCAGAAGCCTCTCAACGGTTCTCCCTGCTTCTATTCTTACCTCTTCCCCTTTCTACCCAAATCTGTTCTTCACAAAGTAGCCAGAACTGATTTTTTTTTATTTTTTTTAAATGTCAATCAATTTGTGTCACTCTTCAGAGTAAGGGACTTCTTCCCAGCTAATTTCATGAATGTATATCGCCCATGCCCTAAAAATAAATCATGCATGATCCAGCCCTTACCTAATTCTTTGATACCATTTCTTTTGCCACTTTTGCCTCAGCACACCATAAGTGCTCAAAATTAATAACAATTAATATTTGTTGAATACATATTTTGTGCTCAGTATCCTAACGAGTTACATTAATTAATGATCTAAACAGTGGTTCTTAACATTTTCTGGGTGAGTCTCATCTCCAAAAATCTGGGGTGGGGGGGGGCAGTTACAGCCTCATTCCCTGGAAAATGTACATACGTATAAAATTTTTCAACATGTATTTTTCTCTAACCTGAAATTTTTCCCCCAAATAGTCTAAGGGAATTTCCAACAACATTCTAATCGGTAAAGAACTCAACCCTTAATAAATTGCCTTAACTAAAGCATCCAAAAATGGTAACAAAGAAAAGCTGTGTGTAATACACAAAATTCCAACTTTCAAACTCCTTAGGAATATTAGTGATGGGAAGCTCAACCATAACAAAAGTGAACCTATCGAGAATAGGATCTGATAACAAACAAGGGTGGTCTTATGATACCACAGTCTGGGGCATAACTCAGATTCTGCTATGAGTGTTACTCTCACACTAAGTAATTTCAAAGTTTTCCTTTTCAAAGAAATCCCAAGCGGGTGGCTGGGTGGCTCAGGTGTTTAAGGGTCTGCCTTCAGCTCAGGTCATGATTCCAGGGCCCTGGGATCAAGCCCCACATAGGGCTTTCTGCTCAGCAGAGAGTCTGCTTCTCCACTTCCCTCTGCCCTCCCCCTCTGCTCATGTGCGCTCTCTCTCAAATAAATGAATGAAACCTTTTCTTAAAAATCAAGTATGCAAATAGAGTGAGTACAGAGATGGCTAGAAGACCAATGGGGGAAAAATGTTTCCAATATTTTTCCTAGCCAAAAAAGTAAAAGAAATAGAGAAGACAGGAAAAAAATTAAATACAAGGGACATAGCTCTAAAACCTATAAAACTTAGGGGCGCCTGGGTGGCTCAGTGGGTTAAAGCCTCTGCCTTCGGCTCAGGTCATGATCCCAGGGTCCTGGGATCGAGCCCCACATCGGGGTCTCTGCTCAGGGGGGAGCCTACTTCCCTCCCCTTCTCTCTCTGCCTGCCTTTCTGCCTACTTGTGATCTCTGTCTGTCAAATAATTAAAATCTTATAAAAAAATAAATAAAACCTATAAAACTTATAAATATAAAAACAATTTAGTAATAAACTAAAAATCTTAATAGCAATTACTTCTATCACCTGGCTGATTTTTTTTTTTTTAATTCTGGTAAGATATACATAACAAAATTCACCACTTCAACCATTTTTAAGGGTACAATTCAGTGGCATTAAAAACATTCACACTGCTGTGTAACCATCATTACCATCCATCTCCTGAATATTTTCACCATTCCAAACTGAAATTCTCTACTCATTAAATAGTAACTACCCATTCCCTTAGCCAACTTTTTAAATATCCTTTTTTTCTGGCAAGAAAAAGTACATTTTAAGACAGCATCCAGCAAGGAGAAGGAATCGCTCTCTCTCTCTCTCCCTTTTTTTTTTTTTTTAAGATTTATTTATTTGAGAGAGAGAGAGAGCAGGAGCACAGACAGAATCCTCAAGCAGACTCCCCATTGAGCATGGAGCCCCAGGTATGGCTCAATCTCAGGACCCTGAGATCATGACCTGAGTTAAAATCAAGAGTTGGCTGCCTGAGCCAAGCAGGCACCCCAGGGAATCTCTTTTGACTCTGAACACCCATAATTTCTTATACAGTATGCACATGTGCTCAAAAAACCTAACACTAAGTTAAGTGAAACCTCAGGCTAATATTTTATTTATGTAAATATTCTAAAAGGTCTGCCGCTTGCCAGACACTGCTAAATTCTGGGATCCAACTATTAACAGGACAAGATTTGGAGTTTATAAACCACCATGAAAGGGGCAAACAGAATAACCATGCTGACAATGAAGGTATGAGATAGTAAATAATAGTGAAGCCAGGCAACTCCAGATACTGTGTGTTCTGGGAAATCTTCTCTGAGAGGTGACATCTAACATGAGACCTGACATTATCTCAGGATCGTAGGATCGAGTCCTGCTTCGGGCTCAAGCTCAGAGCGGAGTCCGCTTGAGATTCTTTCCTCGTCCTTTTTCCTCCCCCTCCTCCCACACACGTTCTCTCTCGCTTCTCTCTTTCTTTTTAAAAGGGTAAAAAATAAATAAATAAATAAGAAAGACCTGAAAGTGCAAAAGTGTTTACATGATTGATTAATCTTTTCCTTTCCCAAAACATTATGCCTTTCACATGATGGGAACTCAGTAATAGCTCTCCTGGCCTGAATTTCCTTATTCCTGAAACAAACTTCCAAGATTTTTTTCCAAACACAAAATGTGTTTGAGAAGAAAAAACCACATACCAATGAAATGGACATGGGGATGGTGGCGGTAGAAGCAAAATTTAAGTGAGTTCAGAAATGACTGCAAAACCTAACTAAGGCAGAACCGTGCGCAAAAACATGTGGTTATACCAAAACCACTTAATTGCTATCTGAAATGCCCTACATCTTAGACAACATATAAACAGAAATCATTCACTCACTCATCCTGGGGAAACAACATATACAGTAGAAGCAAGAGTGTATGAGATAAGTATATGACCACACTGAAGTGTTCAATTCTCATCTTCCTCCGGACTCTCATTGGGAGGGGCCATGATAGGGAAACGGTGCCAATCTACCCAGACAGGAGAGTATCAGGTTTTGCTTGCGGCTTAATCCCGGGATGAGGTCAGCCACCAACCCTAACTAGGATTTGAGAGAATCGTTCCAGATGCTCCAAAAGAAGAAAATCGACCCTTCAATGGGGTGCCCTGAGAAGGAGAAAGCTACACTAAGTCACCGCATTTACCCCAGCAGTATCTCCTCCTCGGCCCTGCCTCACCCAAATGGGGCTAAGGCAAGGCCAGGGCGACCCTAGTCCTTTCGCCTGGAATGCGCCCCACGAGGGTGCCCTTCTTCACCCTCTTGGTACTGAGGGGAAATCGGGCACCTCCAGAGCTTCTGTGAAGAACCGCCGAGCTTGAGGACGAACACGCAGTGGAAAGGAAAAGTGGAAAGCCAAGAGTTGGAGCCCCCCCCAAAAAAGCGTTAGTCTACGGGGCAGACAGAGTGGAAGTCTCCAGCAGAGCAAGGAAGGAGGTTGCAGCGGAAAGATCCCTAAGCCGGCTCTTACCGTCTGTGGGAGACGCCATCTTCCAACCCATGTCACGTGACGTGGTCAACCGTCGGCGGGAAAGCAAAGATCCATAAACCACGCCCCCCCCCAAGAAATCCTATCCTCAACTCGCAGCCCCGTCTCATTTCCCCGCCCTATAGGGCAATCTTTGCCTAGCCCCGCCCCCAGTGCTGGCCACACCCCCTCGCGCAGGGAGATGAGGTGGAGCGGCTGCAAAGTTCTTGAAGGGTCTTATTTATGTTCCTCGAAGAGGGGGTGGGGCCGCCGTCGTCCGTGTGGCCAATCGGGGTTCCCGTTTAGGGGGCGTCTCCTCCGAGGGCTCAATACGGAGTACCCTAGCCAGGGGCGACTGCCCTACCTCCGCCAACAGAATTTGCTGAGGTGGGAGGGGGCTAGGGCTCTTCCACTTTTGACCAATCGCATATCTCTAAGACTGGGACTAAGGGGTGGAGTCAGGTGTTAGGGCTAGTGATTGGCTGGAGGAAATAGTCTTCTCCACCAATGAGGCGGTGCGGCAGGATTGCGGGGGCTAGGCCTGGCGGCGGTAGAGCTTCTGGGGAGTCACCCGCAGTAGGGGTACGTAGAGAAGGACAAGAGGCGGCTGAGGACCATGGCGGCGGCGGTGGTGGCAGCGGCGGCAGTGCGGGCCCGGATCCTGCAGGCGAGTGAGGGTGGTACCGAGGGATCGCGAAGCTAAGAATTGCGTCCTTTCCATCCCCTCTGAGCCAAAAAACCCTTCTTAGCCGACCTTCCTGTTCCCACCAGACCCGTGCGGCCCGGTCCCACCCCTTTACTTATTATGCGCCCTCGTTGGGTGCTGGACTGTCACCCCTGGCCCGCTGCCCTTTTACTCTGGGAGGTTCTCCTCTAGCTCTGGCCCACTCTCCTCCCCCAGCCCTCCCAGTCCCTGCAGCCAGTCACCCTTGCTCTATCCCTCGTAGTCCCCTCTCACCTCTGTGCCAGTCACCTCTCTCACACCAGAAATTCCCTTTCCTGGTCACCTTTGTTAGAGTTCTTTCCCCTGCCCAGAGCTACCAGATTGTTCCCTTCCGCCCCACGCTACTTCACTGTCTGATAATCCATGGTGAAGGAAGGAAGCGCACGAGGGGGAGGGTCAGTGAATGAACTTTGAATCTCCTTCTAGAAAGCTTACAGGAGGTTGTCCCCAAAAGCAGCTGTTTGCTGAGCTGTTTGCCCTAGCTGTGTCTCTTTGCATTTTCCACAGGCTGTAGACTGTCCCTTTTCTTGCCAAGACTTTCAGTTAGACTTTTTCGCAAAGTTTCAGGATTCACGCTCGTGGTAAATAAGGGCACATAGTTATGCTACCAGTATGTCCCAAGCACATGCCAGGGACTAAACGTCTCTTTTTTAAAAAATGATGGAACACGAGATGAACTAGATTGGTTAAGCATATGCCTTCAGCTCAAGTCATGGTCCCAGGATTGTGGGATCGAGTCCTGCATCCCGCTCCTTGCTCAGCGGGGAGCCTGCTTCTCCCTCTAAATGCTGCTCCCCCTGCTTGTGCTCAGTCTCTCTCTCTCTCTCTGACAAATAAATAAAATCTTAAAAAAAAAAAAACTGCTTCATATGTAGAAATAATTCTCTTTAAAAAAAAAAGAAAATGAGGTAATTAACATCTCTACAACAGGTAATAGAAAATAAACAGGAAGTGTTAATTCCAAGTTCCTAACCCAAAGTCAGCTCCTAGTATATCAGCACACCCTCATCACTGGCCCATGGTGGGGATTGGGTCCCTTCTGAAGTTGGCCTAAGGAGAGGTGGTAGAGCTACAGGAGCTGCATGCCTGAGGCCTGTGGTTTCTAACTCTGTTCATAGCCCTTCCCCAGTTTTAACTGCCTAGCAAGGACTTAGAAGGTGCGATTTCCTGCAGGAAACATTCTCCAACCTACAAGAAACAACATTGCCCTTCTTACTTGTTACATCCATCCTGGAAACTTCTTCCTCTATATTGCTGGACTTGTAGATAATATTAGTACTTACGAGGTTGCAGTGAATTCTACTGCAGAAACTTACATTTGTAATATTCTTAGCAAAGTCAGCAAAGTTTCATATTTAAATGCTATTTAATGGGACAGCGTGGAGCATGGGCTGGAAGAATTTGTCAGATAATCTGGCTTACCTATTTCTTGCTGTGATCCTAGTTCTATTTTTCTAGTATCTTTTTTTTTAGTAATAGGGATACAAAGTTTCCACCAAGTATTTTCCATTACCAACTTATCCTTGAATTCCTTTACTAAAACTAACTTTTTTTCCTTTGCTTCCCCACCATGAGTGAGTCACTGATCCTTAAGAAGGTATTTTGCCATGAGATACCTGAGTGGCTCAGTTGATTAAGCATCCAGATCATTTTGGCTCAGGGTTGAGGGATGGAAGCTCTGTGCTACGGTGGAGCCTGCTTAAGATTCTCTCCCACTCCCCAACCTTCTGCCTATCTTTAAAAAAAAAAAAAAGTATTTTGTCCTTTAAATCAAGGAGAAGAGTCTTCCTTCCTATGTACTTTATTGTGGAAATAGACACTATTTTCTGATTCATTTGAAGAAACTTCTGAGTTGACCTGGAAAAGAACAGAAATAGTAATCCTTAGCCACAGAGGAGTAACTGTAACACAAAACTTTGATAAAGGGGCGCCTGGGTGGCTCAGTCATTAAGCGTCTGCCTTCAACTCAGGTCATGATCCCAGGATCAAGCCCTGTGCCGAGCCCCATGTGAGGCTCAGCAGGAAGCCTGCCTCTCACTCTCCCGCTCCCCCTGCTTGTGTTCCCTCTCTCGCTGTTTCTTTCTGTCAAATAAATAAAATCTTTAAAAAAGAAAAGAAAAGAAACTTTGATAAAGAGTGGTCTAGATTCTGGCAGTCACGAATTTCAGAGGATCATCGAAAGGATCTGTAAAGGAAAGAGTTCGTGTTTTCAGTAATTTTAAGTACATTTGGTCCTTGATGTTCAATGGCTAAACTTAAAACTTTTTCACTTTACGGTGGTGTGAAAGCAACACATAATTGTATTTGGAATTTTGAGTTTTTATGCCCCCCATGCCCCAGTGAAATGCAGTATGATACTCTTGAGGGACGCTGGGCCTCAGCAGGGGTCACAGCTCTCCGTCAGCCATGTGATCACAAGGTTAAACAACCAATACACTTACAACCATTCTGTACTCATACAACCATTCTGTTTTTCACTTTCAGAACTGTATTCAGTTGATTACATTAGCTATTCAGCACTTTATTATAAAATAGTCTTTGTGTTAGTTGATTTTGCCCAACTTCAGGCTAATGTACGTGTCCTGAGCACATTTAAAGTAGGCTAGGCTAGGCGATGATGTTTGGTAGGTTAGCTATATTAAATACATTTTCAACTTACAGTGGGTTTATCACTCACATTCAGAGATAAGAAAACCAGTCTTAAAGAGACACAGGACTTGCCTTCAGTGATTTGGTTTAAAGAGTACAGGGTTTACAATCATACTTGCATTCTTTCCCAACTCCACCTTTTTTTTTTTTTTTAAGATTTATTTATTTCAGAGAGAGAAAAAGAGAGCATGATCAGGGGGAGGGGCAGAGGGAGAGAGAGAATCTCAAGCGGACTCCACACTGAGGTTGGAGACTGACGCAGGGCTCAATCTCACAACCGTGACATCATGACCTGAGCTGAAACCAAGAGTAGATCGCTCACCCAGGCACCACCTAGCTCCACCACTTTGTATTTTTAAGAAAATTTGTGAATACTGGAATTCATGAATATAATAAAGTCAATTACCTGACAGTTAAGGTGATCCAGGTTCTCCCAAGTAGTGACTGATGGGGCTGAGAATTCAGGACTTGGTATCTCTTTTTGTGTCAAGTACTGTCCCCAGGCTTTGGGAAAAGGAGAGGTAAGTGCAACTCTCACTGAAGGCTCCTCTGTTATATTGAATGATAAGTGCTAACAGTGGGAGTGCACAGAGTACGGCAGGGCTGTAGGGAAACTATCCCAAACTCAACTTGTACATTTCAGGAAAAGATTCCAAAAGGAGTTTGCTTCAGGTTTGAGTTTTGTAAGACTAGCAGAACTTCAGCCAAAGGGAAAAGGGAGTGCCTGATAAAGGAGGAAATAATAGCGAGAGAGGAAGAATTTTGGTGTGACTGATTGAAGGATAGTTTCTTTAGCAACAGTGCTAGTGAGTGTTTCTTGGGAAATGAAGATAGGAGATCCAACTTATCAAAAACTATATGCTAATGTTTTATTATGCCAGATGCAGTGCCTTTTATGCCCTCTTGACGGCAGGGAGACTGCATGCAAATGAAAAAATAAAATTAAGTGGCCCAGAACGCTCAGGTTGGCTGATCTGTACATTTCCTGCTCTGTAAGAGAGTAAACATGAAACATAATTAATAGAAAATGATTGCTTGATGAGTACTCATTCTTTCATTCTGCAAAAATATTACTGAATGCTTACTCGATTCCAGGAATGGGGCCAAGGATAGAGAACACGGCCGTCTAGTGATCTAAGAGGAGAGAGACTTAATAATTAAACTATTATTCTACAATGTGGTATAAGAAATAGAGGAATTTAGGTGTTATATGAGCACTATAACCGGGTGCTTGGCCTAGATTTGAGATTGTGACTTAAAAGCTTCCGACTCTGCTACTTCCCCCTCACTCTCAGGAGTTAACCTTGTTTTTCCCACTTCAGAGGCAACAGAAACCATCAGTTGAGAATTTCCTCAGCTTCTTACTAGTAAACATACAAAACTGACCTGCACTGATGCCCAAAAGTACAGAGGGAGCCAAGGAGTAGGAGTGAGCTAAGCAAATGGGATGAAACAATTGCAGGCAGGAAGGGGCTGCACGTGCACAGGCAGAGAGAGCACAAAACATGTTCCAAATGCCTACAGCATGGACACAAGGAGGACGTGGCCAGCTATGAAACTTGATTAGTAAAGATGCTGTGTGAAGTCTTGTAAGCAGCATCAAGATTAGTTTTTAAGAACAGAGGAAAGCCATTGGAGCTCTTTAAACAATGGAGTAATCTGCCCAGATTTGTGTTTTAGAAAACTCCTCTAGCCATGGGTTGGAAAACCAGATTCAGATTGCATAAGAGTGGAGCCTGTGGGGCGCCTGGGTGGCTTAGTGGGCTGGGCCTCCGCCTTCAGCTCAGATCACGATCTCAGGGTCCTGGGATCAAGCCCCACATCGTGCTCTCTCTGCTCGGCGGGGAGCCTGCTTCCCTCTCTCTCTGCCTGCCTCTCTGCCTACTTGCAATCTCTGTCAAATAAATAAATAAACTCTTAAAAAAAAAAATAAGAGCGGAGCCAGGAAATCTGTTAGGAAACGGTTATTGAAGTCCAGGTGAGAGACACCGATGATAGAAACTGTGGTGATGGCAGGAGGGGTAGAGAAAAAGGGCTGGGTTCAAAGGACTTCTAGGACAGATTGCCAGGATTTGTTTGATTCAGTGTGGAAAGAGGGAGGGAGGAGTTGGGGTGATGTTCAGGTTTCTTCTTGGGTAACTAGGTGAATAGTGGCCCCCTTCTCTGAAGGTGGGATACAGAAAGCAGGGCAGGTGGGTGAGAGAAAGGTGAGTTCAGCTTTTTCATTGTGCACCTAAGTAACATCCATGTAGAGGCGTGATGAGGACACTTAGGTGGGTATTACCTGAAGAGGAAGAGCTGGCTGAGAACTACAGATTTGGACACCATCAGAATCTAGAGCCCCAAGTCACAGGAGCTGATGAAGTCATCCAAGGAGAATGTCCAGTATGAGGAGACAAGAAGGCCTAGGACCAAGTCTTGAGGAATTTAATTAGTTAGTGGCCAGGTAGCAGAGGATGAGTCCGCAAAGAAGGCAGAGAAGTGGCAGAAGAGATTTCAGGACATCCCTGAGGGTGACGAGTGGAAAGGACACAAAAAAGTCCAGTACAGGAGGACCGGGAAGCACCATGGGATGTAGGAAATCACTGGTGTTTAGTCATGAAGGCTGGAGTAGATTGAAGGGTTAGTGGGAAATGAGGAAATAAGGTCATTAGCAAAGAGAATCCTTGCTGTTGGTTGGGGAGAGGTTTAAGGTTCAGGAAAGGATCATTGGAAGTGTCCGTGGTGGGCTTTAGAGCACAGGCAGAGATGGCCTGCAGTTGGAGGAGAGGCACCTTGTCAGTCAGTCCATAGGAAATAGTTGTGCACTTCTGTGCACCACACAGACGTCGCTTAATCCTCACAGAGCTTGCTAGCTAACTGCTCCCTTATAAGAGGAAGGGAGGAAGAAATGATAGGTGGAAGTCAGTCTTGTAGATTGGCTAGTAAGAAGTTGACATTCTCAGCTGTTGGTTTCTGTTGGCTCTGAAGGAGGAAGAACGAAGGTCAGCTCCTGAGGTGGTGCGGGAAGCAGCAGGGGTTGGAAGCTTTGAGAGAATAAGGTTTGAAATAGCAAGGAGTGAGATAAGCTTTGAAGTAGCCAGGAATAAGAGCAAATAAGTGGCAGGGAGATAGAGAATGCAAGGAGATATGAGATAGTAGCAAGGAGATAAGAGAAGTTTCGAAATGACAAGGAGTGAGAGCAGAAAGTGTAAGAATAACACCGAATGAGCACCGACAGCTTGGCTATTTTCCATATCTGGACAGTCTTGATCACAGTAACTGTAAAGTAGGTGAATAAGACAGATGTAGGGGCTACCTTCGTGAAACTTCAAGCCTTTTGGGCAACAGACAAGTACCCAGGCAATTAAAACACAGACCGATAAACCTGATAGGGGAAGTACTGGCTGCTAACCTGGTCTGCGGTGGGGGCAGTCGGCCAACCCGGTGGACCTTTCATTTGTTCTGTAGATACTTATTAAACACCTGCTAGGTACCAGGTACCATGTTGGTGTTGGGAATATGGCTATAAATAAGACCTGGTGGGCTCCAGAGGAGTGTTGATTTAGTCTGAAGTAGCTTTTGTGGGGAATGGGAGAGGAAGTAGATGAGGCATTTGGAAGAACTGTTTGCTGACCCAAAGGACATGCATCCTTTCCCCTGGACAGTACCGCAGGAACACAAATTCTTCCACTTCAGGTAGCCCTAAATCCTTTGGTTAACATGTCTATCTTCAGACAAAATAAAAGATTATTAGATTGCAGTTTTCCTTTATAACCCATTCCAGGTGTTTCAGTTTTCTCACTTTGACTTGAATATTTCTTAAATCAACTTCTATAGCATATATACAAATGAGGAGTTACTTTATTGTAACTGGCTCCTCCCCCCTCCAGCTGGATTATACCCTATTAAATGTTACCTATACGTCACATTCTTTTCCTACGTGTGGCATTTTTAAAAACCGCTTTCTTGAAATAAAATCAATATAAACCATACACATTTAAAGTATACCATTTGATAAGTCTTATATTTATATATACCTGTGAAAACATCATCACAATCAAGATAGGGGACCTATCCATCACCCCAAAAATATTTCCTCTAACCCCTTCTTCTGCATGTCTGCCATCATCCCCAGGCAACCGCTGATCTGCTTTCCAACACTATGTTTGCATTTTTTAGTTTTATATAAATGGAATCGTACACTGTGTACTGTTTTTATGTCTTACTTCTTTCACCTGGTATAATTGTTATAGTTATCCTTGTTACTGCCTGTGTAATGGTTCCTTTTCCTTGCTGAGTACTATTCCAGCATGTGGATATACCTCATTAGTTTCCCTGTCCCAGCCAATGGCAGACATTTGGGTCGTTGCTGAGTTTGGGGCCATTACAAAGCTGCTATGAGCATTTGTGTTCAGGTATTTATATGGGCTTATTATCCTTACATTTGACACCTATTGTGTTAGATACCATCTAAGAGTTTTCATATTAAATATTAATATTAATTAATATTAATATTTAATTATTTATTATTTATATTTATATGTTTATATTTATATATTTATATTTATTATATTTATAAATATATTTATATTATTTTATTATTAATATTTAATTATTAAATTAATATTAAATTAATTATTAATTATTAGATTAATATTAAAATTTGTAGTGACTGGGTGCCTGAGTGGCTCAGTGGGTTGAAGCCTCTGCCTCTGGCTCAGGTCATGATCCCATGAGATCGAGCCCTGCATCGGGCTCTCTGCTCAGCTTCCTGCTCTCTCTGCTTTCTCTCTCTGCCTGCCTCTCTGCCTACTTATGATCTCTGTCAAATAAGTAAATAAAATCTTTAAAAAAAAAAAAAAAAGATTTGTGGTGACTACCATTTTCCAGGCCAAAAGTTAGGGAAATATGGCGTAAAAAAAGGTATTTTGTATTATGATTTATATTATGGTTTCTTATTTTCTCATAGTTTGCTGTACCTCTTTAAAGACTCTGTGACCCTTAAGAGCAAACACCAAGTCCTTTTCCTTATACCCACAGTAACTAGTGTAATGTTAAATATATGGTAGCCATTTGCTACCATATATACAATAATTTTCTGCTCTCATTTATGAAAATAATCATTCTTTTACCCCATAGGTCTCTTCCAAAGTGAATTCCACCTGGTATCCAGCATCCTCCTTCTCTTCATCAGTGGTAAGTTTATTTGGCACTAAAGTTGGACTTCTGAGAAGCAATACGGTTTAATTTGGGGGTATTCCCATTTACCTTCTTAACATAATTGTGATCAGAATATATGTGAAATTTTCTATCTTGGTTTTCTTACCTAATTATATTTATTATATGTCATAAACATTTTCAGTATTGCAAAATGCTCTTTATAGTTATGATTTTAATGGCTGCATAATAGTCTATCAAAGACATATAGCCAGAATTAACTAAAAATGTTCCCATCTAACACCTAAATTGATTCCATTTTTCAATATTAAAAACCCAATATTTACTTAGTTTTTTCCTTCTTTTAGATTATTTCCCTTCTGAGGTAAGATTACTATGTCAAAAAATACATTTTCATAGCTTCTACAGGTTTTATTGATCCTGCCGGGTAGCTGTCCTCTTCACAATCTTTTAAAAATTGTTTTTATAGAACTGTCAACCATTTGCAGTACCTAAAATTAATAAATAAGGATAGGTGCTCAAAGTCCTTTCTATTGGGAAACATATACTGTAAGTAACAGTGTAGTCCTTCACCTTTTTGGGTCCACAGCCCCCTCTGAAAATGTAATATAAGCTAGCTACTTCTCAGAAGAACTACACACAAAAATGTTTTTAAAAAAAAATCTTTTGACCATAAAGGTCATACCTGCTCATGGTGGCCAACAAGTCATACTAGCTAATCTTTGTTAACACAGAAACTGCTGCTTTTTTAGTAGAAGCCTCACAGTGACATCAGGTTCCACATTGTACATTAGTAGGGAATTTTCCTCTCTCAGAGAGATCACAGTATTGAGGGGCTCAGCCACATGTTAATGAACACTACAGACAAGTATCTCTTTCCTAGCGGTAACATTTCTAGAGAACAGAAGATTCACCTACCAACCCTGAATTCCTTCCTCTTTGTGAAAGGGAGAGAAGCAACGAACTAACACAAGGTTTTGTGGGGTTCTTCTTTTCCAGCCAACGGTAAAGCTCTTCATTGATGGGAAATTTGTTGAATCCAAAAGTGACAAATGGATTGACATCCACAACCCAGTAAGCAAAGCTGCCTTGGGATTTAAGCTGGCTAGCCTAGAATTCCGGGAATGTGGTGGGAAACGAGGGACCTGGGTGTCTGTCATATGAAGTACATAGTGGCTGCTGCTGTGACTAGATGAAAAATGCAGAAGGCGGGGCAGGGGCAAAAGATGATGTATTGCTTTTCCCCATCAGGCCACCAATGAGGTCATCGGCCGGGTTCCTCAGGCTACCAAGGCTGAAATGGATGCAGCTGTTGCTTCCTGCAAACGTGCTTTTCCTGCATGGGCAGACACTTCAGTGTTAAGCCGCCAGCAGGTCCTACTCCGCTATCAACAGCTCATTAAAGAAAACTTGGTAAGAAATCAGAATGGTATTATTTTCCAAACTGTTGCCTAGGATACTTATCACACCCACAGAAGGCCTGTCAGCCGCCTTCCTTAACTCTACAATCCAGAAAGACACAGATCGTGGCTTCCTCCCTGGTACTGCCTCAACCCCAGTTTTGTTCTTCCTTGGCTACCTAGGAACTACAGGGAAGCACATCCTTGCATTGGTTTCTATTTGTATGTATTTTCTCTAGAAAGAAATTGCCAAGTTAATCACACTGGAACAAGGGAAGACCCTCGCTGATGCTGAAGGAGACGTATTCCGAGGCCTTCGTAAGCTGGGAGTCCCTCTTGGGGGAGTTCAGGAACTCTTTGGGAAGGAACAAAGAAAGATGGGAGACAAAGATCTCAGAATGGGAGGTTACTTCTTCCTCTGTGTAGATTTTGCTATCCCATGATATCTTTTATAATACTTATGGAAAATGGCAATACTTCTCAGGTACATAGGAGATCAGTTTACTTCATTTATCTTACTTGATCTTCCAGCAGGTGAATACATGTCACTCTCTTTTTTTCTCCCCCGCCTTTGGAGAATCTCATTTTGCACATCCCCTTCACGTGGAAGGGCCAGTCAGTGTTTCTTCCCTGTGTCATCAGCCTGAGCCATTCTCTAGCCTCAGGGATGACTAGAGCATGACACAGCTAGGTAGTGCACAGTGGGGAGCTGGTGGCCTGACTTCTTCTCTGCTCCAGAGGTGGTCGAGCATGCCTGCAGTGTGACATCCCTCTTGCTGGGAGAGACCATGCCATCCATCACCAAAGATATGGACCTTTATTCCTACCGTCTGCCTCTGGGGGTATGTGCAGGCATCACTCCATTCAACTTTCCTGCCATGATCCCCCTTTGGATGTTTCCCATGGCCATGGTGTGTGGAAATACCTTCCTACTAAAACCATCAGAGCGAGTTCCCGGAGCAAGCATGCTTCTTGCTAAGTTGCTCCAGGACTCTGGTGCCCCAGACGGAACACTGAACATCCTCCACGGACAACATGAAGGTAACTGCCCTTCTGTACGTGGCACTTCGTCTGGCTGCCAAAAAAATCAAGGTGTTGAGTGGTGAAGGTTGAGTGGTTTTAGGATGAGGAACCGAGGGAGGAAGGGATTTACTAAAAGTAACCTCCATTTCGGAGGTAATGTTTATTGGTACATCTGTGTGCTCAGGTAAACTAACTGGGGCATAACGATGCTTCTTCTCCTACAGAATAGATTGAGACAACGAAGTAGGGATTAGGGGAAGACACAGATAAAAGAGAAAGTTTTCTCTTCAGTACTGAGGGAATTTATAGATCTCACAGAGACTGAAGACATTCTAATTCACATAGTAACAGTGAACACTTAAAAAGCACTTCCAGTCTCTGCCTTCGGCTCGGGTCCTGATCCCAGGGTCCTGGGATCGAGCCCCACATCGGGCTCTCTGCTCAGAAGGGAGCCTGCTTCCTCCTCTCTCTCTCTCTGCCTGCCTCTCTGCCTACTTGTGACCTCTGTCTGTCAAATAAATAAATAAAGTCTTTTTTTTTTTTTTTAAGATTGTATTTATTTATTTGAGAGAGAGAGAGAGAGAGAATGCACCCAAGCAGGGGATAGGGCAGAGGGAGAGGCAGGCTCCTTACTGAGCAGGAGCCTGATGCAGGACTAGATCTCAGGACCCTGAGATCATGACCTAAGCTGAAAGCAGATGCTTAACGACTGAGCCACCCAGGCGTCCCAATAAATAAAGTCTTTAAAAAAAAAAAAAAAAGCACTTCTGTGTTTCAGGCACTATTTCTAGGGCCTTTCAAATATTATCTCATTTAATCTTTATAACAATCCTCCAAGGTAAGTACTATTGTTTTTCCATTTTATAGATAAGAAAACCAAGGCATAATGAAATTAAGTAATTTGCCCAAAGTCACATGGCTAGAAACTACCAAAGCCAGAATGTCAGTACCCAGAAAGGCTGACTCTGGTTTTTACTTTAAAATAAAATACTATGTTATATTGCCGTTCACGTGAGGGTACAAGAGTATTTGAGAGTCCCAGTATATAGGGACAGTTAAGAAATATCACATTCTTGATAAAAGGTAGAGTTGAGTATTAAAAGCCTGGTATTTTGGAGGGAAACAGGAGTTGGTGCCTTCAGAATTAGAAGAAATAGCAAATGAGAAAAACAATGAAAGGGAAGAGGCGAAATAGAATTAGTAGTTTAAAAATTTAAGAGATGGAGGTTCCTGGGTGGCTCAGTCAGTTAAGCGTCTTGACTGTTGTTTTGTTTTGTTTTTAGATGTGTTTATTAGAGAGAGAGAGAGAGAGCAAGCATAAGGAGGAGGGGCAGAGGGAGTGGAAGAGAGAATCTCAAGCACACTCCATGCTAGTGCGGAGCCTGATGCCGGGCTTGATCTCACAACCCTGAGGCTGAGGGTTGAGGACCTCCGGTTGAGGACCTGCGCCAAAACCAAGAGTCAGAGGCTTAACCGACTGTGCCACTGGCTTGCCCCCAGCCCCACCCCCAACTCTTGGTTTTGGCTCAGGTCATGATCTCAGAGTCCTGAGATAGAGTCCTGTACTGGGCTTCCTGCTCATCAGGGAGTCTGCTTGGGGTTCTTCCCTCCCTCTCCCTCTTCCTTTACCCTCCTCCACCTGCTCATCCACATGCACGTGCATGTGCACAAACTCTTCCTCTCTCTCTCAAATAAAATAATCTTTAAAAAAAAAGAATTTAAGAGATGAAAAGAATTTGAATTTGGAAATCCAGGATAGAAAATGAAAGTATGGAAACTTCTCATTCACAGCAGTGGGAAAGGGGAAATTTGCCATGTTGAGAGGCCCGTAGCCATTTATTCCTTTGTGGTAATTATTTCCTTTCTTCTTAAAGCTGTAAACTTTATTTGTGATCATCCGGATATCAAAGCAATCAGCTTTGTGGGATCCAACCAGGCAGGAGAGTACATCTTTGAGAGGGGGTCAAGACATGGCAAGAGAGTTCAAGCCAATATGGTAAATTCCTATTCCTTTTCCCCCTAAATCTGTTATATGTATTACAATTACCTACGAACAGCCCTTCAACAGAGGGGCTACTGTGCAACTCTGATGCCAGTGTGTCTTTATTTCCATTTCATCCTGGATGTCTTCCCTCTAGCCATGAACCCTGCAATGAGCTTTATGCTAAGTCGCTTTAATTACCTTTTTATCTTATACACCTAATCTTGGTTAAAAAAAAAAAAAAAGGCACTTTTCTCCCTAAGAATGTTATTCAGATTCTTTGGGCTTTTGCAGTAAAAGCTAGCTTCTGGTCCTGGTCCTGTATCTTTCTTCATACCATGCTTTGTAGCCCTTTATCCTTCGTTCCTCTCAAGGCATATCCTAACTACTATAATGTCAAAGATGTGCTTTTCCTAAGAGTCTGAGCTATTTAAGGTACTGGGAAGAGCCAAATATCCCTGTATGTGAGTGCGGTTTACCTGGTTGCATAGTTTTGCTGTTCTCTTACTGGCTCCTTGCCTAATACATAGTAATTCTTTGATACTGAATATAAAGCCAGTGGCCACTTTCTCACCCTTTAGTTAATGTTGCAGAAAGGATAGCCACCTACGCACAGGCTTAGAAACTGTTCTGATACGCCTACTTACTTCTTTTTGTGGCTGAATGTCTTTTGGCCAATTCGACTTAAGTCCCTCCCACTTTACTCCATCATATTTATTGGGTATATTCTGTGTAACAGACATGGTATCTATCCATGCACTCCATTGTAGTTGTACAGTAGTCCCTCTTCATCAGTGGGGGATACCCTTCAAGACCCCCAGTGGATCCCTGAAACTGTAGGTAGTACTAAACTCCATGTATGCTGTATTTTTCCCATATATACATATGTATGATACACTTTATGAACTAGGCACAGTAAAAGAATAATACTAATAGAACAATTTTACCAAATCACTATAACAATATGACCTCTCTTTCAAAACATCTTATTATACTTAACTCACCCTTCTGATGATGATGATGTGAGATGATAAAATGCCTCCATTAGGACATGAAGTGAGGTGAATGATGTGGGCATCATGACATAGCTTTAGGAGGAACATCTGCTTCTGGGCCTCAGTTGACCTCAGGTGACTGAAACTGTGGAAAGTGAAACTATGGATAAGGGGGGGACTACTGTATCTGGAAACCTATGTATGGAAATGGCCATGCTTTCCTACATAGTTGTGTATCATGAGGCTAGGTATCTAGAAGCAAGCCAATTTGGGGAACCTCTTTCCAGAAATGGTGTATCAAGAGGTCCACCTAGTTTGCCTTTCAGATAGACACTGACATTATTACTGGCAGCTCTTTATTTACATTGCTGTCCATATAACTGGAAATCCCAGCAGACAATAAATTGTTTCCTATCTAACTTAGGAAAAAGAAAGGAGTTCTTGGTGCCCGGATGCAGTATTTAGCCTGTCAGTTTGACTGTGATTATGTGGCTGGAGGTTTGGTTTTGTTTTGTCTTTTTGGTAATGGTTTTGATCTAAAGAAACACATACCACTTTATCAGCTAAGAAAGTAGAAAAAAAAAAGTAACTTGGAGACTTTCTCTGTGCTACCACAACTTCAGCAATATCAAAATGATAATAAATCTAGCCTCAAAGCAACAAAGTGTAAATTCTCCCTATTTTTAAATTCTCATTTGAAATCTCAGATTCTTTGCTTAATTTCTTAGCCTCATTATATTTTCCCAAGGAAGATTCATGTACTTTCTGTATTTCCTTAGGGAGCCAAGAACCATGGGGTAGTCATGCCAGATGCCAATAAGGAAAATACCCTGAACCAGCTGGTTGGGGCAGCATTTGGAGCTGCTGGTCAGCGCTGCATGGCTCTTTCCACAGCGATCCTTGTGGGAGAAGCTAAGAGGTGGCTGCCAGAGCTGGTGGAGCGTGCCAAAAACTTGAGAGTCAATGCGGGTAATCAGTTATCTGCCTAGCTCCTTTAGGCTTTGCATCTGTGGCACTAAGCACTTGGTTTTAGCATGGGTCTTGACCGATGGGAGTAATCACATCTACTCTTTAACCATTGCCTCTCTTTATACTGTACTTGCCATTTGGATTCATCTTTAGTTAACAGTCATAATTTGTGATAATGAAGACCTTAAATGTTTTTGTGTTGGTTTACAGGAGACCAGCCTGGAGCTGATCTTGGCCCTCTGATCACCCCCCAGGCCAAAGAGCGAGTTTGTAATCTGATTGACAGTGGAACAAAGGAGGGAGCTTCTATCCTTCTTGACGGTCGAAAAATTAAAGTGAAGGGCTATGAAAATGGCAACTTTGTTGGACCAACCATCATCTCAAATGTCAAGGTGAACAACTCTGGATTATTTATCTCACAAACATGAGCACTAAAGGCACCTTAGAGGCAATGGAACCCCGTCCTTCCAATGTATAAAGGAAGGCATTTACTAACTGAGACCTCAACCCTTGACAGGATTCCTCAGTTATTTTATCTAGAGTCTGAATGAGTCTCCTATCCTGACCCCCCACCTCCTTCCACTATGCTAGTGATTGGCAAACTTCCCATAAAAGGCTAGATGGTAAAGTAAGTCTTTTGGGTTTTGCAAAAACCTTGATTTTTGTTTTGCAAAAGGCTAGATGGTAAGTCTTTTGGGTTTTGCAAAAACTCTTGACATTTTAGTGCAAAAGCACAATAACATCGTGTTCCAATAAGCCTTTATTTATGGACAATGGAATTTTAATTTCAAATAATTTTTCATGTCATGATTGATTTCTTTTGCAGCCATTTAAAAAATACAGAAGCCATTCTTAGCTTGTGAGCTGTACAGAAACAAACAGCAAGCCGCATTCAGCCCATAGGCCATATTTTGCCAAGCCTATCTTATATTTTTTACATATTTAATGTGAGTTTTTTCTTACCGCTCCTCATTATCTAGCTTATAGCTCTTGCAGTGTCTCCATCAGTATAACCACCACTCAGTATTTATTGAGTACCTTTTCTGTGCTGCCTCTTCACCAGAAAGATACGAAAGAAAAAGAATGACTCTCAATTTTTATTTATTGAAACTCTGCAAGTCTCTCAGCTAAAATTAATGACTAAATTTTTGGAAATTCCTATGTCCCCACTAATCCTATTATAATCCTGAATAACTAAGAGTTGAATGTAAGTGTAGTAGAAATCATGAAGTCTCTTGTCACAGAACCATAGGGGGAAAAATCCACTTATTAGCCACAAACACAGCTAACTGCAGCGGTGAAGGATGTTTTGAATGTTTAGTGTGACCTGACATCGAGTTATAATTGCACAGACTCATTTGGGAGGCAAAGGAGTGAATGAGAATGAATTATGTTACAGAAAACTTAGCACAGGTTTTCTTTAAACAGAAACACCTTCCTGTGGTGTTTCCAATATACATTTGATTTATAAAAAATGAATTTTCATGTAACTTTTCAGTAACAACAATTGTATAAACAGGTTATACAGTTATAAAAGAGGAAATTAGTGATGGGTCATGGGACCTTAAACTACGATGCTTAAAAGACGGGAGTAAAATTGTTGTTAATGGGAGTTTCAGATCGTTTATATGACTGGCAGCTTGGAAGTTGGAACACAGCAAGGACGGACTTTTTTTTTAAAGGTGGTTTACAATGAAGAGAGGTTCCTAGCATGAAAGCTGTCCATGTAAGCAGTGGGTAATAAAGTACCAGATAAGCATCAAGTACTGACTTCTGTTCTGGATGTATCACTCCTGACAGCCAACAATGACCTGTTACAAAGAGGAGATTTTTGGTCCAGTTCTTGTAGTTCTGGAGACAGACACTTTGGATGAAGCCATCAAGATAGTAAATGACAATCCGTATGGAAATGGAACTGCCATCTTCACTACCAATGGAGCCACTGCTCGGAAATATTCCCACCTGGTGGATGTTGGACAGGTTTGTGTACAGGATTTTTAGGAGATTCTTGTAGCCATATACTGTTTCCTATCTAAGGGAGATGGTGAAGTGATCGGTCGCTGCCCCTCTGATTTCCCATAATGCCCCATTTCTTCCTCAGGAACCAGAGTTCATGCGTGGGATGCAGGAGAGCATAGAAGTTGGGGTATTTGGAATTGGTCTCTGTGATGTCAGGCGTTTGTGCTTCTAGATGGAGAGTTCCTTTGTTTGAGTCCTTTCATTTGACGTGGATTTGTTCTGCTTTAGGTGGGGGTGAATGTCCCTATTCCAGTGCCTTTGCCAATGTTCTCGTTCACCGGCTCTCGATCTTCCTTCAGGGGAGACACCAATTTCTATGGCAAACAGGTAACTGAAGAAAATGTTTTTTTCCTCTGAGATAGTTTCTTGGACATATTCAGGAACAAGGATTCTGCAAGGAAGGGCCTGCCCGTAGCTTTTGTGGGGTCATACGTTGTTCAGCAGGGCTTATCAGGAGGTCCCCTAGAAAAGATTTAAAAGGTAATGACATTTTGCCAAAGCTGCTCCTTCCTGAATAACTCAAGGCAGCAAAGTTTTGGAGCAAGAGCAAGAGGAACACTAAGCCTTTATGTGTATCCTTTCCTCTGCCTGAGATCCTCTCCTCCTGCCTCCCCTCTTTCATCTAACTCATACATCTGTCTTGTCTAAGTTTAAAGCATGGACTCCTCCAGAAAATCACCTCTGACTCCACCCCCCCTTCCTCAGTGCTGGGTTGGGTACGCCTTCATGTGTTCCCATTGCACATTCTCCTGTATGTTACTCATTTACAAAAATTTTACTGAGCACCTTCTTTGTACCAAACCCTATTCTAGGCACTAAACTACATCACTGAACAAGGAAAATAAAGCAGATCTGGAACTGAATGGCCTGGTTTCGAACTCCAGCTCATCCAGTTACTAACTGTGTGACTTTGGGCAATACCCTGTGTCTCAAGTTTCTTATCTATAAAATGAGAATAACAATAGTACCTGCAATTCATAAGGT